>NC_044389.1:101133045-101755545 GCF_006542625.1 Nomascus leucogenys | reverse complement strand
TGTGAATTTTTTTTTTCAGTTTTAACTTCTCTGAAAAGGGGACATATTTTTTCAATTGATGACATCATGCAGTTATAATTGGGAATGTTTATTTTTCCTTCTTAGTGGTGAATTTTTTTAATGGTGCACTTTTTTAAAATTATACTTTAAGTTCTGGGGTACGTATGCAGAATGTGCAGGTTTGTTATATAGGTATACACGTGCCATGGTGGTTTGCTGCACCCATCGACCTGTCATCTACATTAGGTATTTCTCCTAATGCTCTCCCTCCCCCAGCCCCCCACCCTCCTACAGGCCCCAGTGTGTGATGTTCCCCTCCTGTATCCATGTGTTCTCATTGTTCAACTCCCACTTATGAGTGAGAACATGCAGTGTTTGGTTTTCTGTTCCTGTGTTAGTTTGCTGAGAATGAGGGTTTCCAGCTTCATCTATGTCCCTGCAAAGCACATGAACTCATCGTTTTTTACGGCTGCATAGTATTCCATGGTGTATATGTGCCACATTTTCTTTATCCAGTCTATCATTGATGGGCATTTGCGTTGGTTCCAAGTCTTTGCTATTGTGAACAGGGTGCACTTTTTTATACCAGAGCAATTACATCAGAATCTCTGAATGAATGGCTGTCATAGAGTCAATAAAATATAGGATGCCTGGCCAGAAAATGCAGAGAATTTTGCTTTGGCTTTCAAGGGTAAGAAAGCAGAGGTGAGAGTCAAGGCAGAACTGGAAGCCTGGAACCCAAGTCCTGGATCTCCATGTTATGTTTGAAATTAATAGCCCCGTTCCCACCTATTCTTATCTCCAGTTAGGGCTGAACGGGTGTGTTGCCAAGTGGTGCCAACAGCCTTTGGAATAAGAAGTCACAAATAGAGCTGAAAGAGATGGTGGAAGGGCAAGGGAACAAGAGTAGGTCCCTTCAGCTGCAAGTGGCAGCACAAACAGAAGCAACCAATTGATGGGCTTGGGCTTGGCTGGCTTAGGAAGAGTTGGCTGGCTAATTGCATTATGAAATTAGGTAACTTGCCACAGGGCTCTTATGAAATCAGGAACTTGCTGCAGTGTTATAAATGGGACAGGGCCTCAGTACTATAATTACTTAATCTTTCTGTACTTCAGTTTCTTCATCTGCAGAATGAGAAATAATAGCAGTACCTGCGTAAGAGAATTAGTGTGTTGATTAAAATGAGATACATATAGTGAGCTAAAACAGTGCCTGGCATATGGTAAATACTCAATAATTTTAGGTATCAATATATTCATTTCTGTGTTTTTACAGTTCATCCATCCATTCTTTCATTATTTCAACAAACATTTATTTAGCATTTACGATGCTAGGAGCTGAATAGTTCATCACATTTCATTAATGTTTATGCCTTTTTAATCTCCTTAGAAACGACCAATGCCAAATGCCAATTCCTTATAATTCCTACTTACCCTCCTCAATATATTTTATTTCTGTTGCATCTTCCTACCACTGAAAAGATTAGTTAAAATAGGGCCAGAGTTTCTACTCTTTACAATAAAAAAAAGCTACTGATTCATCCTAGAAAATACCAGATTTTGGCGTGCCAACAATGATCTAGAAAAACACACAAGACTGAAAGAGAAGTAGAAAATGGCTTTGTCACTTAAAGAGGTATAATATTAGGCCAGTTATTTGCAAAATAAAGATCATACTTTACTTAACCAGCACAGATGTTGAGGCAAAAAAAAAAAAAAAAGAGATAAAGTGTTTCAAAATGTATAAATTTAATATTATAAATAGACCCTAAATCAGGGTAAGTTTCTGCTATCAAACATAACATGATTTTCTTTTGATTGCTGAAGATGTTTAGTAATTTGATATATTTACATGGTAACTTTCTACTAAAGAACCCCCAAGGCCGGGGCGGTGGCTCATGCCTATAGTGCCAGCACTTTGGGAGGCCAAGGCGGGTGGATCACAAGGTCTGAAGTTCAAGACCAGCCTGGCCAACATGGTGAAACCCCATCTCTACTAAAAGTACAAAAATTAGCCAGGCATGGTGGCAGGCGCCTGTAATCCCAGCCACTCAGAAGGCTGAGGCAGGAGAATTGTTTGAACCTGGGAGGCAGAGGTTGCAGTGAGCCAAGATGGCGCCATTGTGTGACAGAGAAAAACTCCATCTCAGAAAAAAAAAAAGAAAAAGAAACAAAGAAAGAAAAAGGAAAGAACCCCCCAAATTTCAGTCTCAAAATTCTTCAGAGATAAGGGGACAGAATGTTGAATGCCATGACGTCCTTTTTGTGTGATCCCACTGTGCTTTATTTGTACTTCTCTTATTGTGTTTAATAGTCTATTTTATATATTTTTGTATTTATTTAAGCCGTCTTTTGAATCCCGTCTTTCTTGAAGGCGAGAGCTATTACAGCCCCTCTAATGGCAGTCATTGGCTGATTGTCTCAGGTGCCCACCTTATAATCCTGCCTTGAAATGGCCCTGTAGCCCATATTTCCACCTTCACCTCCACTGCACGCCTCCCTTCCAAACATTACACCCATTTTCTTCTTTTATTTTCAGCTGTAACCACCACACACTATTTTTTGTTGTCACAGATCTCCATTTACCATTCATCCTCATTCTTTCTAGTGTTTTATCCCCTGTATTTGTCTGTTCTTGCACCGCTATAAGGAAATACCTGAAACTGGGTAATTTATGAAGAAAACATGGTTCTGCAGGCTGTACAGGAAACATGACGCTGGCATCTGCTCAGCTTCTGGGGAGGCCTCGGGAAGCTTCCAATCAGGGCAGAAGGCAAAGGGGGAGCAGGTGCGTCTTAAACGGCCGGAGCAGGAGCAGGGGGTGGGGGTGGGTACCACACACTTTTAAACAACTAGATCTCACAAGAACTCACTGACTATCATGAGGACAGTATCAAGGGGGATGGTGCTAAAGCATTCATGAGAAATGTGCCCCTATGTTACAGTCACCTCCTACCAGGACCCACCTCCAACCCTGGGGATTACAATTCAACATGAGATTTGGTGGGGATGCAGGTGCAAACTGACAGAGCAGGAGCACTGCCATCTTGGAAAGACACCGCCATGTTAAGTTCTAGCTCCCTTTCTAACCTCATGCATTTCAAGGAAATCACTTCTCTTCTAACAAGAAAAAGCTAGAAACAGCAGATAGTAAAACACATATAAGACAGCTCGGGCCCAGAAGGAGTGGGGAAAGTCTCTTGGGTAACCACCAAACTTCACACTCATACAATGGGCCCCAGTAAAACAGTGGGTCCTAATAAGCACATTCCTTTCCCTTTAGGTGCACTAAGCTAGGGAAGCTAAAAGCAGACTCAGTGGGTATGCCTGTAGCTACAGGAAGATGTACGGGAACAGACACAAAACTCTCCCTCCCAGATAAGCAAGACAAAGAGACACAGAAACATTCCCAGCCTGTGACGAGATCTCCTGCCCTGATGTCTTAAAAACTCTTAGTCTGTAAGAGAGAGTGCTCCTGACCTAACTTGGCCAGAAGCCCCTCTCAGGTTTATTCTTTAAAATAAATCTGTCTTTGACTGTTGAGCCGCTTTTTGTGCTTCTTTCTTCCTTCTTCAACTCTTACACAAACCATATCATCTACCAACAGTTACCTGAACGACTTTATGGTTCTTCCTCTCCCTCCCTGATCCTTCCCTGATATTTCCACTTTCCCACTTTCTACTACCTCTTGGCTTCATTCCCTTGCCCTATCACTTGCCCAGCTTTCTTCTGAATTCCCATAGTGGGTATTAGCCCTGTTGAAAGATCTCTATTGCCTGTGAGGGGAAGCTGGGTGCTGAGGAGCAGTTTCTTGTCAGCTTTGGCAGAGGGGTCAGGTGAGAACTGGACCAGGTGAGGAGGAAGACCCACACATGTCTTCCTCCTCTGGAAGAAGGAGGGTTAGCGGACAAGGAGGGTTAGCGACAGGTAGGCAATGGAGAATTTGGGCCATTGTGAAAATGCCAAACAGGCTGTGCGCAGTGACTCATGCCTGCAATCTCAGTACTTTGGGAGACTGAAGCAAAAGGACTGCATGCGATCAGGAGTTCAAGACCAGCCTGGGCAACAGAGCGAGACTGCTTCTTTACAAAATACTTAAAAGTTAGCCAGGTGTGGTGACGCATGTCTGCAGTCCCAACTACTTGGAAGGCTGAGGGGGAGGATCACTTGAGCCCAGGAGGTCAAGGCTGCAGTGAACTGTGACTGCATCACTGTGCTCCAGTCTAGGTGGCAAAGTGAGTCCTTGTCTCAAAAAAAAAAAAAGAAAAATCCAAGTGGAAGAGGTTATCCAAGAAAAATAGCCTGCAAGTTCATGGATCCAGCCAACAGGGGACATGTTAGAGTCAGTGACAGAGAGAGGAAATATAGGTTAAAAAATGCAGGCACCAGCCAGTCACGGTGGCTCACGCCTGTAATCCCAGCACTTTGGGAGGCCGAGTCGGGCAGATCACAAGGTCAGGAGATAGAGACCATCCTGGCTAACACGGTGAAACCCCACCTCTACTAAAAATACAAAAAGTAGCCAGGTGCAGTGAAAGGTGCCTGTAATCCCAGCTACTCAGGAGGCTGAGGCTGGAGAATCGCTTGAACCCAAGGGGGTGGAGGTTGCAGTGAGCAGAGATCGTGCTACTGCACTCCAGCCTGGGTGACAGAGTCAGACTCTGTCTCAAAAAAAATGCAGGCACCAGGCCAGGCGCAGTGGCTCACACCTGTAATCCCAGCACTTTGGGAGGCTGAGGCAGGTGGATCATGAGGTCAGGAGTTCAAGATCAGCCTGGCCACCCGCTCCCAAAAGGGAGTATTCAGGTGAGATGGGCTCAGAGACCTGTTATCTATAAATTCGGTAGTTATTTCTGAACCTCTCACTTACCCATTTGCTACAGTTTAGATGTTTGTTGCCCAAACTTCGTGTTGAAATTTGATTCCCAACATTGGAGATGGGGCCTAATGGAAGGTGGTTGAGTCACGGGGACAGATCCCTCATGAACAGCTTGGTGCATCCTCCCAGTAATGAGAGAGTTCTCGCTCTATTAGTTCACATGACAGCTGGTTGTTAAAAAGTGTCTGGCACCTCCTTTTCTCTCCTGCTTTCTCTCTCACCATGTGATCACCACATGCTGGCTCCCCTTCCCCTCCTGCAGTAAGTGGAAGCTTCCTGAGGCCTCACCAGAAGCAGATGCTGGCGCCATGCTTCTTGTACAGCCTGGAGAACTGTGAGCCAAAAAAACTTTTCTTTATAAATTATCCAGAGTCAGGTGTTCTTTTATAGCAAGATAAATGGACTAAGACATGTTCATCTTTGCCATACAAAGAATGCTATGTTTCCAGCCTTATCTGAAAATCGTTGCACATTTACCTCAATAAATTCTGTAGCTGCATAAGAGCATCTAGATGCTGGATGATAGTGGCATCTAAACTGTCTCAGGAGAGTCATGAATGCAGGCGGCATTTCAGAACATGTCAAGTTGTAACATAAAGGGTCTTTGTGCACAGTCCTGTCCTGACCTCCCCCAAATGGAGATACAGGATCCACTCAGAGGCCAGCACCCTTCTCCCTCAGCAGCAACTTAGTGAGGTTGAATGATGGCAAAATAGCTCTACTGATAACTCTTCCTTGGCCTCCTTACCATCATTCCACAATCCTACAAGGTAGCAATATCACACCCTGAGCTGATGGAGACACGGCTTGGTCGAGTAACTTGCCCACGATCACACAGCTATGAGCAGAAGACCCAGAACTTCAAACCAGGCCTGTCCATGATTTTATCAACTCAGTTAATACTGCCTCAAGGTAGAGGTGAAAAACAAGCAGTATTAAGGGGAAAAAAACACGCCAGTTGTGGTTAGGGCTCGTTGATTTCAACAATGCTTAGGGCTTGTTGATTTTAACATTAGTTCCTATTGTAGCCCCCAGAGAAAGGGAAAATGAGCACAAAGTATGGGCACCTGGTGGCCTGGGAGGCAGCTGTGGCCCAGCTATGCTAGAAATCAACATAAATCCAATGCGTAAGTTTCCAGTAAGTAGGTCTTCTTGGGCTGCCTGGAAAACAATGTTTTGTTATTTGTTTTTTGTTTTTGTTTTTGTTTTTGAGACGGAGTCTCACTCTGTCGCCCAGGCTGGAGTGCAGTGGCGCAATCTCGGCTCACTGCAAGCTCCGCCTCACAGATTCACACCATTCTCCTGCCTCAGCCTCCCGAGTGTCTGGGACTACAGGCACCTGCCACCACGCCCGGCTAATTTTTTTGTGTTTTTAGTAGAGACGGGGTTTCACCGTGTTAGCCAGGATGGTCTAGATCTCCTGACCTCATGTTCTCCCATCTCGGCCTCCCAAAGTGCTGGGATTACAGGCGTGAGCCATCGCGCCTGGCCTTGTTATTTATTTTTATTTTTTTCATCAAGGGCCTCAACTGCCAAAGGCAGGTTTGGCTGGGCCCTTGATGAAAAAATAAAAACAAACAACATGACTTTCTCAAAATGTCTGTTTACCCTCTTTCAAGGTTCATTCCAGGACCTAGGATATATCAGGGCACCAATAAATTTATCAAAATGATCACTTAAATTAGAAGTAGAATTACTCTAAATAGGAAGTTAGAATCACAGAACCTTTAAAACTAATATAACCATATTATAGGAGTTTAGAAAATGGAGAAAATAAAATCATAAGTAATTCTATCACACAATTACTGCTACCACTTAAGAAAATTAGGGTGCATATTTTATTTGCATGTGCATAGACTTTGTAATAATTGTGCACCTATTATTTTGCATCCTGCTTTTTTCTTTTACTTAATCATATCACATCCGCTTTCCCATTTTGATTCACGGTCTTCATTGTGGCTTCTTTAGTTATGTAATATTTCATTAAGAATGTTCATTACATATAATATAACCAGAATTTATTTAAATCACTCCTGTGTTGCTGGATATTTAGGTCATTGCAAGCTTTTGCTATGATAAGTTATTCTGCAGTGAACATCTTTATGCAAATAGCATCTTATTTGCAATTTGCATAAAGTATTTTAGATTCATTACTTCTCATGTTCACTACTGCCCTAGGCCAGGTCTTAAGCATGAAATGCCTCAATTAATGGATTAACACGTGAGACAGTGCCTCCTGCGTCTTCTTTTTTTTTTCTTCAAGATGGAGTTTTGCTCTGTCGCCCAGGCTGGAGTGCAGTGGTATGATCTCAGCTCACTGCAACCTCCACCTCCCAGGTTCAAGGAATTCTCCTGCCTCAGCCTCCCAAGTAGCTGGGATTACAGGCATGCACTACCACATTTGGCTTATTTTTTGTACTTTTGATAGAGATGAGGGTTCACCATGTTGGCCAGGCTGGTCTCGAACTCCTGACTTCAAGTGATCCTCCTGCCTCGGCCTCCGAAAGCTCTGGGATTACAGGCGTGAGCCACTGCACCTGGCCCTGTTTCTGATATGTCCCGCACAGCACTAGGAGATTAATCATCCCAAAATGCCACTTTCATCTTGTCACTTTTTTACTTAAGATAGCCTTTATGCTTATCTCCCAATCTTCTGTGTGCTGTGATTTGATTACTCTTCCCTAACCCTTGCAGACCAAAATGTGAAGCATGTTGGATCCCAGAAGCTCCCCATCAGGGACCAGGGAATGAACTGGAAACAGGGAGTCTGGAACCAACCCGGAAACAACATTGAGTCCAAGGATGCATGTCACAGTATCCACCAGAGCAAGAGAATCTTGGGCACAGTTCAAGTTGGATCCACCCAGGAGGTCTCTCTTGCTAAGTGAGGGCACAGCTTCAATAATCACTGAATAGTGGCAGCAGCTTAGTCATGCAGGACCAGAATCAGAGTCCAAGAGAAGTCTCTTCAAGTTGAAATAGAAGTAGAATGAATGGTATCAGACACTCTGGGGCACAGAAGCTGGCAAAAGCTAGATAGAAAATCTCAGTCTAGCCAAATGGGCCTAAGCTTGTGTCATGGCTCCAGAACTTCCAGATTGCTAAAGTGCAAACAAGGAACCAGGGCCGAAGCCAGGTTGTATGAGCTAGGGAAGGTCGCAGGCTGCAAGCCACAAGCACGCTTATAAAAAGTCAGGTTGGAGAGAATTATCAATATTAAATATCTGTCTTAGAGCCACAGACTAGGTCTACAGCTACTGGGTCTGGGTTCTTAATCTGAGAAAAACCCAGAGTCTAGAAGAGACAGCCTGCTGAGGTAGGTGCCCACTATCTGTAGCAGGCAGAGACTGACATCCAGAATGACCCTCCAACCAAAAACAAAATAAATAAAAGCACATATCTTTTTGGTTGGAGAAATGACCATTCAAACAAAACCAAAATAAAAACACATATGTATGTATATAGAATCAAATGCGTACGTATGATACAGTCCACCAACCTGGTGGAATAAACTTTCATTTTTAGCATTCCTTTCTTTTGGTTTGAAGACATTATTATTGTTAAAAGATATATGGAGGTCCGGGTGCAGTGGCTCATGCCTGTAATCCCAGCACTTTGGGAGGCTGAGGTGGGCGAATCACCTGAGGTCAGGAGTTCGAGACCAGCCTGGCCAACATGGTGAAACCCCATCTCAACTAAAAATACAAAAATTAGCTGGGTGTGGTGGTGGGCGCCTGTAATCCCAGCTACTCAGGAGGCTGAAGCAGAAGAATTGCTTGAACCTGGGAGGTGAAAGTTGCAGCGAGCCAAGATTGCTCCACTGCACTCCAGCCTGGGCAACAAGAGCGAGACTCTGTCTCCAAAAATAAAAATAAAAAAAGTAAAAGATATATAGACCCTATCAACTTCACACAACAATACCTCAATGTTAATTATCTGCTTCTCTGTAAATTGAGGTTAGCTGAAAGCTGATTCAGGTTGAAGACAAGGAGGAGGCAAGAAGGATAGTAGAGCTAGTAGTAGACAATTAGCCATTGTATTAGTCAGGTTTCTCTGGACACACACACACACACACACACACACACACACACACAGAGTCATGTGCAACATCATGGTGTTTCAGTCAACAGTGGACCACGTATACAACAGTGGTCCCATAAGATTATAATGGAGCTGAAAATTTTCTATCACCAGATGACATTGTAGATGTCATAAGATCATGGAGCAATTACTATATTTTAAACATAAACTTAGCGTAGCCTAAGGCTATGGGGCGTATAAAGTCTGTGATAGTGTACAGTAACGTTCTAGACCTTCACATTCACCCACCACTCACTCACTGACTCGCCCAGAGCAATTTCCAGTCCTGCAACACCATTCATGGTGTCTTATATAGGCACACCGTGTTTTATCTTTTATACCAGGTTTTTACTGTAGTTTTTATGTTTAGGTATGCTTAAGTACACAAATACCGTTGTGTTACAATTGCCTACAGTATTCAGTACAGTAAAATTCTGTACAGGCTTATCACCTAGGAGCAATAGGCTATACCATCTAGTCTACGTATGTAATAGGCTATACCGTCTTGGTATGAAAGTATATCTGTGATGTTTGCACAACCATGAAATGGCCTAATTTCGCATTTTTCAGAATGTATTCCCATCATTAAGCAACACATGCATACACACACACTATGGAATAGTTATGTATATGGAATGCACTGAGTCTGAAGATCAAATTGGAAAGAAATGACAGCTTGACAATACTAAGTTTTCCTATCTTCGTGCATGGAATATCTCTCCATTTATTTAGAGCTTCTTTGATTTCTTTCATCAGAGTTTTGTAGTTTTTCTTATAGATCTTACGTATATTTTGTTAGATTTATACCTAAGTATTTAACTTGTGAGTACTAGTGTAAATGGTCTTACGTATTTTATTTCAAATTCCATTTGTTCATTGCTGGTATATAAGAATGCAATTGACTTTTGCAACCTTCCTATAATCACTTATTAGCCAGTTCTTGTTGATTCTTTGGTATCTCTATGTGGACAGTCATGTCATCTGCAAACAAAGACAGTTTTATTTCTCCCTTACCAATCTATACACCTTTTATGTCATTTTCTTGTCTTATTGCATTATCTAGGAGTCCCAGTACAATGTTGAATAGGAGTGGTGAGAGCAGACATCCTTGCCTTGTTCCTGATCTTAGTAGGAAAGCATCCAGTTTCTCACCATTAAGCATGATGCTAGCTCTAGGGATTTTTAAAATAGATATTCTTTATCAAGTTGAAGAAGTTCCTTTCTATTTCTAGTTTGTTGAAAGATTTTTCATAAATGAGTGTTGGATTTTGTCAAATTATTTTTCTGCATCTGCTGATAGGATCATGGGATTCTTCTTCTTTAGCCTCCTGATGTGATAGATTACAGCGATCAGTTTTCAAATGTTGAACCAGCCTTGCACACCTGAAACAAATGCCTCTTAGTCCTAGTGTATACTTTTTTATACATTGTTGAATTTGATTTGCTAATATTTTGTTAAGGAGGACTGACATTTAAGCAGCAATAAAACATATTATTTTATAACAATCCACATGGGTTTGTGCAAAACAATTTTTTGCATTCTCTGTATAGCAGAATGATTAAACAAGCATGTTCATTAGGACTATGTATACAAGGATATAAAATAGTAGAGTTCTGTTTAAATAATGATATCTGACTGGGTGCAGTGGCTCACGCCTGTAATCCCAGCACTTTGGGAGGTCGAGGCGGGCAAATCACCTGAGGTCAAGAGTTCGAGACTAGCCTGGCCAACATGGTGAAACCCTGTCTCTACTAAAAATACAAAAAAATTAGCCAGGCGTGATGGGGCATGCCTGTAATCCCAGCTACTTGGGAGGCTGAGGCAGGAGAATCGCTTGAACCTGGGAGGTGGAGGTTGCAGTGAACCAAGACAGTGCCACTGCACTCACGCTTGGGCAACAAGAACGAAACTCCGGCCAGGTGCAGTGGCTCACGCCTGTAATCCCACCACTTTGGGAGGCTGAGGTGGGCAGATCACGAGGTCAGGAGATAGAGACCATCATGGCTAACACGGTGAAACCCCGTTTCTACTAAAAATACAAAAAATTAGCCGGGTGTGGTGGCAGGCACTTGTAGTCCCAGCTACTTGGGAGGCTGAGGCAGGAGAATGGCATGAACCCAGGAGGCGGAGGTTGCAGTGAGCCGAGATCATGCCACTGCACTCCAGCCTGGGCGACAGAGTGAGACTCCATCTCAAAAAAAAAAAAAGAATGAAACTCCATCTCAATAAATAAATAAAGATATATAAATATCTTTTATATTTGTCCCCTCTCTCCACCTGCTGCTTTTTTTTTCCAGTTATGATATCTTCCCTTTCACTTTCTACTTCTATGACTCACACAGTTATGTGATTTAGGACAGCTCAGAGAGACTTCCAGTTTTTCATGGTAGATTAAACAGAAGCATTTTTGTTTGCTCACTCCTGAAACCAAACAAAAATGATATTGAGTAATTAAAAAACACACAAACACAAAAAGAATGAATGGGAGGGAAATAATAGATAAGGATTATTAACAATATAAATCAATAAAATAAAATTTAGAAAAGTGGAAAACAGATGATGGAGTGGTAACTTACTTAGCAGACAGGAGAAAGCCAAAAACCTACAGCTTTGTTAGCAAATTCTTTTGTGTATATTTCCTGCAGATGGATATTCTCCTGCACAGTCAAAACGCTGCCATCAAAATCAGGAAGTTGACATTAATACGTTACTACTACTTAATCCTTTTAACCTATTTAAATTTCTAGTTGTCCCAATAATCTCTTTAATGCAAAAGGAGCTAGTCCACAATTATACATTGCATTTATTTGTCATATCTCTTCTGTCTCCTTCAGTCTGAAATCGTTCTTGACTCTTTCCCTGATTTTCATGACCTTGACAAGTCTGATGACTACAGAACAGTTATTTTTAGGAATATCCCACCATTTTGGTTTTTCCAGTGTTTTCTCATGACTAGATTTGGGTTGTGAATCTTTGACAGGAATATCACGGAAGTGATGCTGTGTTCTCATGGCATTCTATCAGGAGATTCTGATGTCTATTTGTCCTATCACCAGTGATACTGAGGTAGGAGGCAAAACTTGACTCCAGAGGCAAGGCTCAGATTCCGGACCAAATTGAGGACTAGCTAAAACAGGTTTCCAGGGGAAGCAGCTTTCCATAAGACACACCCACCTGTATGCCATATCAGTTTACCATTGCCATGGCAACACCTGGACATTACAAGGCCTTTCCATGGCAACGACCTGATGACCTGGAAGTTACCATCCTCATCCTAGCCGTTTCTGCATAAACTGCCCCTTAATTTGCGTATAGTTAAAACAGGTATAAATATTAGTGCAGAACCACGTCTGAGCTGCTTCTCTTGGCACACTGCCTTTGGGGTAACCCTGCTTCACAAGGAGCTGTACCTTTCCTGCTGCTGTACACTGCCAAGTTGCTGTTTAACACCACCGGCTCATCCTTGAATTCTTTCCCAGGCAAAGCCAAGAACCGTCCTGGGCTAAGCCTCAATGTTGGGGCTTGCCTGTTCTGCGTTAGTATTGTGTTTGGTCATTTGATTAAGAAGGTGTTGGCCATGATTATCCACTGTAAGTGACTGTTTTTCCCTCTGGAATTAATATTAATATTAGTTTTTGAAGAGGTAAAGTAAACCTATGTAAATATCTGTTCCTCATCTAACTTACAATTTATTCACGCATTTCTTTATACCAAATGTGGACTCATGGGGTCCTGTTTTTCTGATGAGTTATAATTTGTTACGATAACTTTTTTTTTTTTTTTGGGAAGGAGTCTCGCTTTGTGTCACCCAGGTTGGAGTGCAGTGGTGCAATCTCAGCTCACTGCAATCTCCACCTCCCGGGTTGAAGCGACTCTCCTACCTCAGTCTCCCGAGTAGCTGGGACTACAGGCGCGCACCACCACAACCGGCTAATTTTTGTATTTTTAGTAGAGACAGGGTTTCACAATATTGGCCAAGCTGGTCTCATCCTCCTGGCTTCAAATGATCTGCCCGCCTTGGCCTCTCAAAATGCTGGGATTACAGGAATGAGCCACCATGCTTGGCTATAATTTGTTATGATTACTACTAATTTTGATGTCGCTTGTCCCAGATTTGACCAGCGGGGAGCCCATTCCAACTGGATTCTATGCCCTTTAACAGAGCCCCATCATCATTTTGGGGACTTCCTTATTTTCTTGCACAAAACTTTCCAGGCTCATTTTATACATCCCCTGCCTTGGTCTGCAAATTATTAAAGCCTCAGGTTGTTTTGTTTGTTTGTTTGTTTGTTTTTGGTGGAGAATTGTTTTCAGAAATCAAGATTGGGTCTTTAGGTGTGCTCAATACTACTGGGGTGTTGACATGTTCAAGTCTTCTCAGTGGGCAGAACTAGAAATTACATGTCTGTGTATGTATATATCTTCCTATAAAGCCATGAATTCACACCAGTTCCAGCACTACTGGTTCACTCTTGCTTTCTGCTTTCCATATTTGTAATTCCCTTCTCTGACAATGAGAAAGCGGGTCTCCACTATCATTAATTTTCTTATTTATTTAGACAGGGTCTCGCTCTGTTGCACAGGCTGGAGTGCAGTGACATGATAATGGTTCACTGCAGCCTCAACCTCCCAGGCTCAGCAATCCTCCCACCTCAGTCTCCCTAGTAGCTGAGAGTCCAGGTGAACACCAACAGAGCTGGCTAATTTTTTATTTTTTGTAGAGATAGGGTCTCATGATGTGGCCCAGGCAGGTCTCAAATTCCTGGGTTCAAGCAATCCTGTGACCTTGGCATTCCGAAGTGCTGGGATTACAGGCATGAGCCACCACGCCTGGTCAATATACTTATTTATCTCCATGTATGTAGGCAATGTCCAGTCACCATTGCTGCCGCCCTTCTCCACACCCTCCTCTCCACGTCCTCCTGTTCTCGTGTGGCCCTTACCCCCATAACTGTAGCATTTATTTGAGTCTCTTAAATATTTCTCAAAACATTAAATAATTTTCAATGTAAAGATCTTGAACATCTTTTTAAAAATATATTAGTAAATACTGTTACATGCTTTTGTGAACGCAAAATATCTGAGATTGGTCTCAGTCAATTTAGGAAGTTTATTTTGCCAAAGTTAAGGTCATGTGCATGTGACACAGCTCCAGAAGGTCCTGAGGACATGTACCCAAGGTGGTCCAAGCACAGCTTGGTTTTATACATTTTAGGGAGACATGAGACATCAATCAACATAGGTAAGACGAATATTGCTTCAGTCCAGAAAGACGGGACAACTCAAAGCTGGGAGTGGGCTTCCAGGTCATAGGTAGATAAGAGATAAATGGTTACATCCTTTTGAGTTTCTGATCAGCCTTTCCAAGGGAGGCAATGAGATATGCATTTATCTCAGTGAGCAGAGGGATGACTTTGAATAGAATGGGAGGTAGGTTTGCCCTAAGCAGTTCCCAGCTTGACTTTTCCCCTTAGCTTATGAAATTGGTTTTTATTTTCTAATTGTTTGCTGTTAGTACACAGACATGCAATTGATTTTTTCATACTGACTTTGTATCCTAAGACTTTGTACACTCATTCACTAATTCTAGTAGTTTCGCTGTTATTATTGATTTCTTAGGAGTTTTACATTAACAATCATGTTATCTGTGAACAGAAAGTTTTACTACTTCTCCTATTTTTATGTCTTTTATTTCTTTGTCTTGCATTATTGTGATGAACTTCCAACTGAATAGAAATGAAAAAATCAGAAATTCTTTCTTTGTCCTTTATTTTAATTTTTGAGACACAGCCTCACTCTGTTGCTCAGGCTGGAGGGCAGTAGCAAGATCTCAGCTCACTGCAACCTCTGCACCCAGCCAATATACTTATTTATTAACTCCTCCTGGGTGCAAGTGATTCTCCTGCCTCAGCCTCCTGAGTAGCTGGCAATACAGGCATCCGCCACCACACCTGCCTTTTTTTGTGTTTTTAGTAGAAACGGAGTTTCACCATGTTGCCCAGGCTGGGCTGGTCTTGAACTCCTGACCTCAAGTGATCCATCCACCTCGGCCTCCCAAAGTGCTGGGATTACCAGCGGGAGCCACCATGCCCAGCCTTTTTTTATTTTAGAGATAGATTCTCCCTTTATTGCCTAGCCTGGTCTTGAACTCCTGGCTTCAAGTGATCTTCCTGCCTCAGCCTCCCAAAGTGCTGAGATTTCAGACATAAGCCACCATGCTCAGCCTGTGAAAATATTTTTCATAATAAATTCAATGTATTTTAAAAGAGTTGTTCCAATTTTTTATTTCATATCATGCCAACTTTGATTTTATTTTTTAAGGAACTTGGCCATTTTATCTAAGTTGTTAATATATCAACCTAAGGTGGTTCACAGTATTTTCTTATCCTTCAATGCCAATAGGATCTGTAGTGATATCCATACACTCTTTCATTCCTGACACTGAAAATGTATATTTTCTCCCTTTTTTTCTTAATAGGTCTTGCTAGAATTTTATCTATTTTATTAATCTTTTCAAATAATTACCTCTGGCTTTCTTATAATTTTCTCTATAGATTGCTTCTGGATTTTTTTTCCCATTGATATCTGCTTTTTACTCTTTCCTTCTTGCTTTGGGTTTAACTTGCTTGTCTTTTGGTAGGTTCTTAAACTGGAATCTTAGATAATTTATGTTAAGCTTTTCTTGCTGTCTCATATTAGCATTTAAAGATGTAAATACAACCCACAAATTTTTTATGTGGTATTTGCATTAACTTTGTAATATTTTCTCATTTCCCTTATGATTTATTTTTTGTCTCGTGTTACTTAAAAGCGTGTTGCTTAATTTTCAAATATTTGGGAATTTCCTAGCTATCTTACTGTTACTGATTTCTAATTGAATTCCATTGTGGTCAGAAAACATACTCTTTCAGAATCCAATCTTTATCAACCATTTATTGAGACTTGTTTGATTGACCCAGCATTTAGTCCATCAAACTGAACATTCTATTTGCACTTGGAAGGAATGTGAATTTTCCACTTGGGCATAGTGTTCCAAAGGTGTCATTTAGGTCAAAGTGATTAATGATATGGTTTGGATCTTCTATAGCCTTATGGATTTTGTCTCCTAGTTCTATCAATTACTGAGAGAGATATGTTAAAATATCCAGCAATGATTGTGGATTTGTCTATTTTTTTATTGCTGTAATCCTGACAGTTTGTATTTCATGTATTCTGAAGCTTGGTTATTTAGCACATAGTCATTCATAATTGTTTGGTCCTCCTGATGTATTTACACTCTTGTCATTATAAAATGTCTCTTTTCTTCCCTGCTAATGCTCCTTTTATTGAATTCTATTTTGTTTGATATAAATACAGCCACTCCAGATTTTTTGTGCTGATTGATTTCACGGTATATCTTTTTCCATCCTTTGACTTTCTTTTTTTTAATTAATTAATTTATGTATTTATTTTTTTGAGAAGGAGTCTCACTCTGTTACCCAGGCTGGAGTACAGCAGCATGATCTCGGCTCACTGCAACCTCCACCTCCTGGGTTCAAGCGATTCTCCTACCTCAGCTTCCCTAGTAGCTGAGACTACAGGCGCATGCCACCATGCCCAGCTAATATTTGTATTTTTAGTAGAGATGGGGTTTTTCCATGTTGGCCAGGCTGGTCTCGAACTCCTGACCTCAGGTGATCCACGTGCCTCGGCCTCCCAAAGTGCTGGGATTATAGGCATGAGCCACTGTGCCTGGCCCATCCTCTGACTTTCAACCTGTTGGTGTCTTTGTACTTAGAAAGTGTGAAAGTATGCCTCTTGTAGACAGAGTTAAGTCACACTTTTTCCGCTGGTCTGGTAATTTCTGCCTTTTAACTGGAGTTTTTTCAACTATGTACATTTAATATAATTCTTTATAGGGTTGGATTTAGTGTACATTTTGCTATTTGCCTTCTATTTTTCCAGTTTTTGTTGCTCTCTTCTTTCTTGCCTTCTTTTGGATTTTTCAAATATTTTGTAGTATTCCATTTTTATTTTTCTGTTGACTTTTTTGCTATGTCTTTTACATTTTTTAGAAGTTGTTTTAAGGATTTCAATATACATCTCTAATTTGTCACAGTCTGCTAAGGGTTTGTACTATATTACTTCACATAAAATATAGGAACCTTATAATACTCTAGTTTTATTTACCACTCCCTCAAACTTTGTGAGATTTTTGTCACAGTACATCTACTTATGTTATAAACCCCATAATACAGTGTTATTTTCCATTAAAATCCCATGATTTTTTAAAGTAATTCAGAAAACCAAAATACATATCCTCTTATATTTATCCAAATATTTAACATTTCCTGTGTCCTTATTATTTTCACTGGATCCAAGTTACCATCTAGTGTCGTTCCCTTCCAGCTTGAAAAATTCCCTTTACCATTTCCTATAGCACCAGTCTGCTGGTGACACATGTTCTCAGCTTTTATCTGAAAATATCTACATTTTGCTTTCCTTTTTGCAAGATAATCTTGCTGCATACAGAATTCTCGGTTGGCATTTAGGTTTTAGTACTTAAAGATGTCATACAATTGTTGTCATGGGTTCGGTTCCCTGGGATACAGACTCCAAGATGGAGTTTATCCAATAGATGTTTACTAAGGAATATCCTTGGCATCAAAACCTATGGGAAAAAGAAGAAAGTAAGAGTGGTCAGAAGGAAAAGTTCATCTGTGATGTGTGTCCTATAATAGTCTCAGCTGACCACGCGGGAAGATCTGGAGCAAGAACAGCCCTTCAGATATGTCTTGCCTTGGACCAAGATGGTCAGGCCCAATTGACTGATCCCTGAGTAGGCACCTCAGGAAGGGGTATGACCTAGAGTGAGGCAATTCTCAACAGCTGAGGCAATTCCTAAAGAAGCAGACAAATGAAAGTTATCTGCTAACAGCACTCTTCACAGCTGGGGCAACAAGTTTGTCACTGAAGGTTTCCTGGGTGTGCATCACAGTCTTCTGGCCCCATTGTTTCTGATGAGAAGTTGGCTGTTGTTTGTGTTATTGTTTCTGTTTATGTAGTGTATAGAGATGTTTTTTTTTTTTCTTGGCTCCTTTCTTTTTATCTTAGGAATTCAGCAGTCTGCCACATCCTTAGTGTAGTTTTCCTTGCATTTCTTCTGCTTTGGTTAACTAACCTTTTGGACCCGTAAGTTTATGTTTTTACTAAATCTGGGAGGCTTTGGCCACTATTTCTTCAAATTTTTTTTCTTCCCTCTTCTCTCCCTGTTCTCTAATTCTGGAAGTCCAATTTCATGTGTTCGACTGCTTGGCATTATATTACAGTTCCCCGAGTATCTATTCACATATCTTCTATCTTTTCCTCCTTTTTTCTTGAATTTGGATAATTTCCATTCATTATTTTCAGATTCACTGACTCTTGTGCCACCTCCAATCTGCCATTAAATATATCCAGTAAATTTTTCATTTTATTTACTGTATTTTTCATCTAAAATTTTGTTTGGATCTTTTCATTGTTTCCATTTTGTTGCTAAGATTCTCCATCTGTTCATTCATTATATGTATTTTCCTGTAAGTCCTTGAACAGTCTTATAATAGCTGCCTTAAAATTCTTGTCTGCTAAGTACCACCTAAGGTTTGGTTCTCACTGACTGGGGTTTTTTTTTTCTTCTTTTGCATATGTATCATATATTTTCTTGTTTCTTATGTGTTTAGTCATTTCTTAACTTATACCAGGCATACAGAATGATACATTGTAGAGTCTCTGGATTCTGTTACATTGCTAAGAAGAGTGTTGATTTCTGTTCTAGTAGAGAATTAATTTTAATGCGCATATTTCAGTTTTCAGACAAGAATTTGAGCAATGTATATGCAGATTTTGGGGCTTGTTGCCTCTATGAAGCCCTCCCTTCTAGTCTTATCCCCAGCTTCCTAGCTGCTTTTCAATCCTGAACACTGTACTCTGACACCACAGTCCAGTAAGGCTGCAACTTTCTTCATCCTGAGCCACCTACTCGATTAGTAAACATTTTAGGGCAAACACTACAAACTCAAAAATCACATTGGTATAGTTCCAACCTTTTAAGGGTAGACTTTTCTCCAATTTTTGCCTGCTTTCAGTCTCTGTCTGGTATCTTCCGATAGGTGATTTTTAATACTTTCGTCCAGAGGTTATCATTGTCATCTGTGGGAAGGTTAGTCCCACCAAGTTACATAATTATTACCAGAAGCCAAATATCCTGATATTATATTTTGCTCCATACTGGAATCATGTCCCCTATCCCCACCCAATTTTTGTGTTAGAACAAAAGTTTTTCTTCAAATGTTAATCTTCCCACATATCTTTGGGGGTAGGTCGTGATTAGGCTGTCGGTTGTTATAATTTATTGCCCTTGCCTCAGTCATGTTTAGGAAGGTTCATATATTAATCAGGAAACCAGAAGCTACTCTCTGTAGCCTAGATATTAAGGGTTTTGGTATAGGGAATTTGTGGTTTACACCCCAGGGCCCCCCCCCCCAAAAAAAACCTAAGGGAGCATTGGTAACAGAAGCTACTTGATATGGTTTGGATTTGTGTCCCCACCCAAATTTCATGTCGAATTGTAATCCCCATGTTGGAGAATGGGCCTGGTGGGAGGTAATTTGATCCTGGGGGCAGACATTTCCCTTGCCGTTCTCATGATAGTGAGTTCTCACAAGATCTGGTTGTTTAAAAGTGTGGGCAGGGCACGGTGGCTCACGCTTGTAATCCCAGCACTTTGGGAGGCCGAGGTGGGCAGATCACGAGGTCAGGAGATCGAGACCATCCTGGCTAACACAGTGAAACCCCGTCTCTACTAAAAATACAAAAAATTAGCCGGGCGTCGTGGCGGGCGCCTGTAGTCCCAGCTACTCGGAGAGGCTGAGGCAGGAGAATGGAGTGAACCCGGGAGGCGGAGCTTGCAGTGAGCCGAGATCACGCCACTGCACTCCAGCCTGGGTGACAGAGCGAGACTCCGTCTCAAAAAAAAAAAAAAAAAAAAAAAAAAATCCCTAATGGAACTCTAATTTTACCTCTATAGGATAAATTCTAAAGTCCTTAATATGGCATCCAAGACCCTTCCTGATTTGACCCCTGACATTCTCTTGAGTATTATTCCAGCCATTCCAAAAATCTTGCTTTTCTCTAGACACTGCGTGCTCTCTCAGACCTCCATTCCTTTGCACATACTGTTTCTCTGGGGTGGAACCTCCTTCCTAATCCCTTCTACCTCTTTTTTGAAGTTTTCTTACTCCCCAGTCCTTCTACAGTCTCTTCTTCCAGATACATTGTGGATACCTACAGCCTTCATCAGCATAGATTATATAACAGTTCAAAAATCACTTATGAGAAATTCTGAAATCCAGAAAATCTCAGGGTATCTTTTGCATGACAAAAATATGTTTATTCATCTCATGACCACACATCATATCACACACATGTTTAACTTTATGAAGAGAAGGGGAGAAAAGGAGATAAAGAGAAAATCCATAATGTCATCAAGGCATGAATAGATAACGTCAATTTATTTTTTAATGTTGCTGTTGGGAATTGCTCTTTTTAGCTCTTCCCAGGGAATACTAAAATATTTTTTGAGTAACTCATTTGCTGGCAAAACCTGAATTGAACTATTTATATGTATATATATAATCTCAATGGATCCTACTTTGAGTGAATATTGGTTAATTTTGTTGCAGATATATTAATGGGTTCCATTACAGAGTGGAGCCTCGGGCCCCACAGATGGTATTATGTAGCTCATTTTTGGACTGGGGCTATAGATGCACACACTTGTACATGTAGAGTTTGTGTATCTGTGGCCCCACTCCAAAAATGGCCACTGCAATACTTCTCATC
This sequence comes from Nomascus leucogenys, assembly GCF_006542625.1. Lineage (NCBI taxonomy): Eukaryota > Metazoa > Chordata > Mammalia > Primates > Hylobatidae > Nomascus > Nomascus leucogenys. The sequence goes on along the minus strand of NC_044389.1, from coordinate 101,734,726 downwards.
CCACGAATTCTTCCAAAACGTCCACTTCTCATCAAGAGGTGAGGCCTGTTTCTTCTTCCCATTGAAACTGGGATTTTATGCCTGTATTGTTGAATAAAAAGCAGTGGAATAGACACTGCTTGACTTTCAACGCCAGTTCTTCAAAGGTCATATGGCTTCTGCCTGTCTTCCTTTTTCTGTTGAACTTCCTGCCCTTGGAACCCAGTCACCATATCCCAGGCCACATGGTGAGTTCACATGGAGGTGTTCTGACCCACAGTCTCCACTAAGGTTTCAACCACCAGCCAACACCAACCACTGGACATGCCAGCAAATAAACCTTAATATGACCCCTGCCCTGGGCATGCAAGCATCCCACCTGTTGGCCAAATGGAGCAAAGAAAAGCTGGTACAACCAAGACCTGCCCAAAATGCAGATTCATGAGAAAAGTGAATGTTTTTGTTGTTTTATTAAAACCCACTAAGTTTGGGGGTAATTGTTATGCAGTCATAGTAACGAGAATACCATCATCTTACCTAAGATGTGAACAATTCTGGATTCCAAAACCTACCAAAGGTTTTCAGATAAGACGTGTACACTATAATCATGCATTTGTATATCTATTTTCAGTGGAATTAGAAGTTCTCTGAAGGCAAGAACTAAGTCTTTTTATCTTGGTATTCTCAGAGCCAATGTCTAAGAGTTAGTAGGTCCTCAAGGCATGTTTGTTGAACCAATGAAAGAATAAACCAAAGAAAAAACACAGTTCCAAATAAGTGGCTATTTCAAAATAATTATTTAAGAGTCTATACTTTTATTCAACTCAGTCCATTGCCCAAAAATAACTTAGAATGTCTTATTTTTATAATTATTTTCAGTTTATAAACCATAAAAAAGTTTCATTAGCTTTCTTATTTTGTTTTTATACTAAAATATTATCTACTATGATCATGCATTTTGTCTATCAAACTATGTTCCAAATTATCTTTGGCTGTTTCCAAAAATCAAAAGCATCATTAAGGACGAATGTTTTTCCATTACTGAGACTAATAAAAATAATTTGACATAAACTCTGAAGGTGATTCCAAAACAGGAGATTGCATTGTTTTTGAACAATGCAGTGCTCAAATGCCATGTAATGCAATGAGGTGTTGATGCAAAGACTTCAGCATCCATGGTGACACCTTTAGAAGAGACAAAAACCCCACTAATTTGGAGTGTAAATTCTACATTGCACGACAAAAATATAAGTTTATTCATCTAATGATCACATATCATATCACATACATACTTAACTTTATGAAGAGAAAGGGAATAAAAGAGATAAAGAGAAAGTCCATAACATCATAAAGGCATGAATAGATGACATCAATTTCTTTGTTAATTTTCCTGTTGGCGAGGAAGATGGCCGAATAGGAACAGCTCCAGTCTCCACCTCCCAGCCTGAGCGACACAGAAGACGGGTGATTTCTACATTTCTGCTTGAGCCACCACTGCTGACACCCAGCCAAACAGGGTCTGGAGTGGACCTCTAGTAAACTCCAACAGACCTGCAGCTGAGGGTCCTGTCTGGTAGAAGGAAAACTAACAAACAGAAAGGACATCCATACCAAAAACCCAGCTGTACATCACCATCATCAAAGACCAAAAGTAGATAAAACCACAAAGATGGGGAAAAAACAGAGCAGAAAAACTGGAAACTCTAAAAAGCAGAGCACCTCTCCTCCAAAGGAACGCAGTTCCTCACCAGCAACAGAACAAAGCTGGATGGAGGATGACTTTGACAAGTTGAGAGAAGAAGGCTTCAGACGATCAAACTACTCTGAGCTACGGGAGGAAATTCAAAACAATAGCAAAGAAGTTAAAAACTTTGAAAAAAAATTAGAAGAATGGATAACTAGAATAACCAATGGAGAGAAGGGCTTAAAGGAGCTGATGGAGCTGAAAGCCAAGTTTCAAGAACTACGCGAAGATTGCAGAAGCCTCAGTAGCAGATGTGATCAACTGGAAGAAAGGGTATCGCTGATGGAAGATGAAATGAATGAAATGAAGCGAGAAGGGAAGTTTAGAGAAAAAAGAATAAAAAGAAATGAACAAAGCCTCCAAGAAATTTGGGACTATGTGAAAAGACCAAACCTACGTCTGATTGGTGTACCTGAAAATGACGGGGAGAATGGAACCAAGTTGGAAAACACTCTGCATGATATTATCCAGGAGAACTTCCCCAATCTAGCAAGGCAGGCCAACATGCAGATTCAGGAAATACAGGGAACGCCACAAAGATACTCCTCGAGAAGAGCAACTCCAAGACACATGATTGTCAGATTCACCAAAGTTGAAATGAAGGAAAAAATGTTAAGGGCAGCCAGAGAGAAAGGTCAGGTTACCCACAAAGGGAAGCCCATCAGACTAACAGCTGATCTTTCGGCAGAAACTCTACAAGCCAGAAGAGAGTGGGGGCCGATATTCAACATTCTTAAAGAGAAAGCAAATGCTGAGTGATTTTGTCACCACCAGGCCTGCCCTAAAAGAGCTCCTGAAGGAATCACTAAACATGGAAAGGAACAACCGGTACCAGCCACTGCAAAAACATGCCAAATTGTAAAGACCATTGAGGCTAGGAAGAAACTGCATCAACTAACGAGCAAAATAACCAACTAACATCATAATGACAGGATCAGATTCACACTTAACAATATTAACGTTAAATGTAAATGGGCTAAATGCTCCAATTAAAAGACACAGACTGGCAAACTGGATAAGGAGTCAGGACCCATCAGTGTGCTGTATTCAGGAAACCCATCTCACTTGCAGAGACACACATAGACTCAAAATAAAGGGATGGAGGAAGATCTATCAAGCAAATGGAAAACAAAAAAAGGCAGGGGTTGCAATCCTAGTCTCTGATAAAATAGACTTTAAACCAACAAAGATCCAAAGAGACAAAGAAGGCCATTACATAATGGTAAAGGGATCAATTCAACAAGAAGAGCTAACTATCCTAAATATATATGCACCCTACACAGGAGCACCCAGATTCATAAAGCAAGTCCTGAGTGACCTACAAAGGGACTTAAACTCCCACACAATAATAATGGGAGATTTTAACACCCCACTGTCAACATTAGACAGATCAACGAGACAGAAAGTTAACAAGGATATCCAGGAATTGAACTCAGCTCTTCACAAAGTGGACCTAATAGACATCTACAGAACTCTCCACCCCAAATCAACAGAATATACATTTTTTTCAGCACCACACCACACCTATTCCAAAATTGACCACATAGTTGGAAGTAAAGCTCTCCTCAGCAAATGTAAAAGAACAGAAATTATAACAAACTGTCTTTCAGACCACAGTGCAATCAAACTAGAACTCAGGATTAAGAAACTCACTTAAAACCGCTCAACTACATGGAAACTGAACAACCTGCTCCTGAATGACTATTGGGTACATAATGAAATGAAGGCAGAAATAAAGATGTTCTTTGAAACCAACGAGAACAAAGACACAACATACCAGAATCTCTGGGACACGTTCAAAGCAGTGTGTAGAGGGAAATTTATAGCACTAAATGCCCACAAGAGAAAGCAGGAAAGATCCAAAATTGACACCCTAACATCACAATTAAAAGAACTAGAGAAGCAAGAGCAAACACATTCAAAAGCTAGCAGAAGGCTAGAAATAACTAAAATCAGAGCAGAACTGAAGGAAATGGAGACACAAAAAACCCTTCAAAAAATTAATGAATCCAGGAGCTGGTTTTTTGAAAAGATCAACAAAATTGATAGACCGCTAGCAAGACTAATAAAGAAGAAAAGAGAGAAGAATCAAATAGACACAATAAAAAATGAAAAAGGGGATATCACCACCGATCCCACAGAAATACAATCTACCATCAGAGAATACTACAAACACCTCTATGCAAATAAACTAGAAAATCTAGAAGAAATGGATACATTCCTCGACAAATACACCCTCCCAAGACTAAACCAGGAAGAAGTTGAATCTCTGAATAGACCAATAACAGGTTCTGAAATTGTAGCAATAATCAATAGCTTACCAACCAAAAAGAGTCCAGGACCTGATGGATTCACAGCCGAATTCTACCAGAGGTACAAGGAGGAACTGGTACCATTTCTTCTGAAACTATTCCAATCAACAGAAAAAGAGGGAATCCTCCCTAACACATTTTATGAAGCCAGCATCGTCCTGATACCAAAGCCTGGCAGAGACATAACCAAAAAAGAGAATTTCAGACCAATATCCTTGATGACCATTGATGCAAAAATCCTCAATAAAATACTGGCAAACCGAATCCAGCAGCACATCAAAAAGCTTATCCACCATAATCAAGTGGGCTTCATCCCTGGGATGCAAGGCTGGTTCAACATACGCAAATCAATAAATGTAATCCAGCATATAAACAGAACCAAAGACAAAAACCACATGATTATCTCAATAGACGCAGAAAAGGCCTTTGACAAAATTCAACAACCCTTCATGCTAAAAACTCTCAATAAATTAGGTATTGATGGGACATATCTCAAAATAATAAGAGCTATCTACGACAAACCCACAGCCAATATCATACTGAATGGGCAAAAACTGGAAGCATTCCCTCTGAAAACTGGCACAAGACAGGGATGCCCTCTCTCACCGCTCCTATTCAACATAGTGCTGGAAGTTCTGGCCAGAGCAATCAGGCAGGAGAAGGAAATAAAGGGTATTCAATTGGGAAAAGAGGAAGTCAAATTGTCCCTGTTTGCAGATGACATGATTGTATATCTAGAAAACCCCATTGTCTCAGCCCAAAATCTCCTTAAGCTGATTAGCAACTTCAGCAAAGTCTCAGGATACAAAATCAATGTAAAAAATCACAAGCATTCTTGTACACCAATCACAGACAAACAGAGAGCGAAATCATGAGTGAACTCCCATTCACAATTCCTTCAAAGAGAATAAAATACCTAGGAATCCAACTTACAAGGGATGTGAAGGACCTCTTCATGGAGAACTACAAACCACTGCTCAATGAAATAAAGGAGGATACAAACAAATGGAAGAACATTCCATGCTCATGGGTTGGAAGAATCAATATCGTGAAAATGGCCATACTGCCCAAGGTAATTTATAGATTCAATGCCATCCCCATCAAGCTACCAATGACTTTCTTCACAGAATTGGAAAAAACTACTTTAAAGTTCATATGGAACCAAAAAAGAGCCCGCATCGCCAAGTCAATCCTAAGCCAAAAGAACAAAGCTGGAGGCATCACGCTACCTGACTTCAAACTATACTACAAGGCTACAGTAACCAAAACAGCATGGTACTGGTACCACAGCAGAGACATAGATCAATGGAACAGAACAGAGCCCTCAGAAATGATGCCGCATATCTACAACTATCTGATCTTTGACAAACCTGACAAAAACAAGAAATGGGGAAAGGATTCCCTATTTAATAAATGGTGCTGGGAAAACTGGCTAGCCATATGTAGAAAGCTGAAACTGGACCCCTTCCTTACACCTTATACAAAAATTAATTCAAGATGGATTAAAGACTTAAATGTTAGACCTAAAACCATTAAAATCCTACAAGAAAACCTAGGCAATACCATTCAGGACATAAGCGTGGGCAAGGACTTCATGACTAAAACACCAAAAGCAATGGCAACAAAAGCCAAAATTGACGAATGGGATCTAATTAAACTAAAGAGCTTCTGCACAGCAAAAGAAACTAGCATCAGAGTGAACAGGCAACCTACAGAATGGGAGAAAATTTTTGCAACCTACTCATCTGACAAAGGGCTAATATCCAGAATCTACAACGAACTCAAACAAATTTACAAGAAAAAAACAAACAACCCCATCAACAAGTGGACAAAGGACATGAACAGTCACTTCTCAAAAGAAGACATTTATGCAGCCAAAAAACACATGAAGAAATGCTCATCATCACTGGCCATCAGAGAAATGCAAATCAAAACCACAGTGAGATACCATCTCAAACCAGTTAGAATGGCCATCATTAAAAAATCAGGAAACAACAGGTGCTGGAGAGGATGTGGAGAAATAGGAACACTTTTACACTGTTGGTGGGACTGTAAACTAGTTCAACCATTGTGGAAGTCAGTGTGGCGATTCCTCAGGGATCTCGAACTAGAAATACCATTTGACCCAGCCATCCCATTACTGGGTATATACCCAAAGGACTACAAATCATGCTGCTATAAAGACACATGCACACGTATGTTTATTGCGGCACTATTCACAATAGCAAAGAGTTGGAACCAACCCAAATGTCCAACAACGATAGACTGGATTAAGAAAATGTGGCACATATACACCATGGAATACTATGCAGCCATAAAAAATGATGAGTTCATGTCCTTTGTAGGGACATGGATGAAACTGGAAAACATCATTCTCAGTAAACTATCGTAAGGACAAAAAACCAAACACCGCATGTTCTCACTCATAGGTGGGAATTGAACAATGAGAACTCATGGACACAGGAAGGGGAACATCACACTCCGGGGACTGTTGTGGGGTTGGGGGAGTGGGGAGGGACAGCATTAGGAGATATACCTAATGCTAAATGACGAGTTAATGGGTGCAGGAAATCAACATGGCACATGGATACATATGTAACAAACCTGCACGTTGTGCACATGTACCCTAAAACCTAAAGTATAAAAAAAAAAAAAAAAAAATTTCCTGTTGGCAATACCTACTGTATTAGTCCATTCTCATGCTGCTAATAAAGACATATCTGAGACTGGGGAATTTATAAAGGAAAGAGGTTTAATGGACTCACAGTTCCACATGGCTGGGGAGGCCTCACAGTCACGGTGCAAGGCAAAAGAGAAGCAAAGGCACGTCTTACATGGCAGCAGGCAAGACAGCATGTGCAGGCGAACTCCCATTTATAAAACCACTGGATCTCCTGAGACTTATTCACTATCACCAGAACAGTCTGGGGGAAACCGCCCCCATGATTCAATTATCTCCACCTGGCCTTGCCCTTGACACATGGGGATATTACAATTCAAGATGAGATTTGGGTGGGGGACAGAGCCAAGCCATATCACCTACTTTAGCTCTTCCTCGGGAATGTTTGAATGATGAACTAATAAGGCACTACTTTTACAGTTTTGCTGCCCAACATTGGTTTGGTTCGACTTTAATAAATCCTTGCTGCCCTGTTTTCCTCCTTCCTCACTTTAAGTCAAGGGCTGGAAGGGGTTGCATGTAAGAGCAGCTCAGCATCATTCACATTCACAGGAAACATCAATGTGATAGCAAAAAGAAAAAAGTTATTGAAATAAATATAAACACCGTCTCTCAAAAGAATGTCAAAAGGGGGATGAATCTTCCAACCCACAGCAGAAGTTCTTGAAAAGCTGATTTCACCTTTGCCTTCTCTCTGATGTGGCACAGAGCCCAGCAGGACATTCCCTTCTTTCTCTTCCTTTTCTTCCATAATCCCTCTCTCTACCCGTCTCCCTCCCACGCCCCTTCCCACATACGCCCCACTGTGTCCTTCTTTCTGTCCTACCCATCTCATCTTCTGAATCTGTTCTTTTCTCCTGGATGACTAACTTGCTGCCTTTTCTCTATCAACTCAGCTGGCCTTGACTTCATTTAATTCCCTCTTTCCCTCATTAACCCAGTCCTGTACAATTCTGGGCCCAGGAACACAGCATGGGTGACAACAGAATTCTCTTTTTCAAGGCAACGAGTGGGAGAACCTGGAATCCTTAGGCGCATATACATATACATATGTATATGTTGTCATAACAACATCTTACACATGGAATTCTATTTCCCTAAATAGTAGTAGTAATATGGGTAACCTCATCTATATCTCTATAGTTAGGGTATCATAAAATATACCATGGTCTAGGCCCAGTGTGGTGGCTTACGCCTGTAATTCCAGCACTTTGCGAGGCTGAGGCAGGCAGATCACTTGCCATCAGGAGTTCAAGACCAGCCTTGCCAACATGGTGAAACTCTGTCTCTACTAAAAATATAAAAATTAGCTGGGCGTGGTGGTATGCACTTGTAGTGCCAGTTACTCATGAGGCTGAGGTAGGAGAATCATTTGAACCCGGGAGGCGGAGATTGCAGTGAGCCGAAATGGCAGCACTGCACTCCAGCCTGGGCAACAGAGCAAGAAAAAATATATATATATACCATGGCCTGACTCCAGATGAGCAGTTCAGGGACCAGCTATTCACTGATATATATTGCTGCAGATTTGGATAAATTGGTATTGATTTAAATGGATGGGTATCTCATCCAATTGAGAGCTGGCTCATCACTGAGGCTACCTTATTCCTGGGGTCCCCCTCGTTGGACCTGACATCTCAGTACCAATTTCATAGGCCTGGAAATTGCCAAGGACCTGGCAATGAGTGTCAAGTATCCTTTCTTCTATTCCTCAACCCCACTCCACTCTGAACTCCGAGCCCTGGGTGAAGTTCTGGAAAATGAAGGGTGAGCAAGTTGCAGGAGTAGAACTTCCCATTTACGATAGGGTTGCCAAATAAAATACAAGACACCTAGTTCAATTTGAATGCATAATTTATTAGTACAAAGCATGAACCAAATGTTGCATGGGACATACTTATACTTTTTAAAAAAGTATTCATTGTGTAGAATTCAAATTTAACTGGATGTTCCTGTTTGATTCCCTCCCTAGATCTGGTAACCCTAATTTATGACATTTGGTGAGAGAATATCAACCAGGAATACCTAATGCTTAAAAATGAGAATTCTCAGGTACACTGTGCCTCTTCAGTTGCCCACAAAAATATACCTAAAACATCAGAATACTTAAAAGTCAGCCTCTAAGTACAGCAGGTCAGATAGAGGCAGTCTGAAGCATAAAGATGCTTAGGTAGCTGAAAGTGTTTTATTGGTGTACTATAGACAGAGATCAAGTCAGCTTGTCCTTAAAGAGTAGATGAGGTTGGAGCCCTGCGAAAATTTACTTGTCAGCATTACTCGTATAGATGAGTTCAAAGTCTCTTCTTATTTCCTGGAAAAGGCGTTGGGAATTTCAAAGCAAAATACTTGCAGGAATGTTTTATTTTATTAATTATTTTTTGAAACGAGGTCTCGCTCTGTTGCCCAGGCTGGAGTACAGTGGCATGGTCTCGGCTTGCTGCAACCTCCACCTCCCGTGTTAAAGCAATTCTCCTGCCTTAGCCTCCTGAATAGCTGGTATTACAGGCACGTGCCACCATGCCTGGCTAATTTTTGTATTTTTAGTAGAGACAAGATTTCACCATGTTGACCAGGCTGGTCTCAAACTCCTGACTTCAGATGATCCGCCCGCCTGGGCATCCGAAAGTGTTGGGATTAAAGGAGTGAGCCACCGTGCTCAGCCCCATTTAGCTTTTAAATAATTATTTACTCATATGAAGTTACACTGCTGTAGTTTCAATATCTGCTAAGAATTGGGGTGAGAGTACTTTCTTCTTTTTTTTCTAAGAGCAATCAGGATTGAAGATAAGAAAGTGAGTTAGCCACATTAGACTGTATTTATCACTTTGAATATTCACTTTTCTACACAGTCTGTGTTAGATTTTTCAGGAAAAAAATCATGAGCTTTTGAGCACTTTTGTGATGCCTACCACTATCACTCTTTAAATGTTCCTAGTCAATGCAGTTCGTTTTATTGTTGTATCTTTGGTCCTTAAGTTTTCTCAATTTGGCAATGTAGATTTCCTTCCAATTTTAAAACATTCGCCGGGCATGGTGGTTCACACCTGTAATCCCAGCACTTTGGGAGGCTGAGGTGGGTGGATCACTTGAGGTCAGGAGTTCAACACCAGCCTGGCCAACATGGCGAAACCCCATCTCTACTAAAAATACAAAAATTAGCTGGGTGTGGTGGTGCGTGCCTGCAGTCCCAGCTATTCCAGAGGCTGAGGCAGGAGAATCACTTGAACCCAGGAGGTGGAGGTTGCAATGAGCTGAGATGGCACCACTGAACTCCAGCTTGGGCAACAGAGTGAGAATGAGAGACTGGTCCCCGCAGTCAGTCCAGACTAAGGAGTGTGCTTGTTCAGCTCAACAGCAGTCACCATGGTGCACGGAAGCACACAGCCACTCCCCATTGCCTGAATAGTATGGGGCCCCGAACAGGGAGTTTGGGCCAATGATGAGATGGAGCCTGAGTGAACTCAGAGCATCTCAGAGATCAGAGCAGAGAAACAAGAAGAGGCATTTCGGGTGTGTTCAGAGAAGTAGGGCAGGGTGGGGCTTCAGGGTGAAGGTTCAGGCAGGAGCAGGAGAGGGACTAGCCTGCTTTTGTTTTCACTGAAGAATTCCAAAAATTATTTCGCATCTTCAACTCTCTGTTTGAAAAGAATGCTATTCTACTGAAATATGACTGCAGAGTTAAAGCAAGTCTGTTAAATGTCATCGAGGAAAATAAACCTAGACTCACCCGACCCGGCAACCTCTTCCTACATGTCCCCTCTCCCCATCCGCAAACACTGACCTGTCTGAATTCCATTCCGTGTTGCTTTTAGTGTTTTTGATGTGATGTCTGATGTGAAACACAGCAGGTCCTTCTCATCTTAACAGCCTGCTAACCTGTGCACTCACTGAATGCCAAAGCAGTCTCTTAGATACCCTCATTTCCTACAGGGGCTGGAACCTAGAACAAAGTGCTGTGGACGTAAGTAGGCATTGAGAGTGAATTAATGAATGCAATCTCCAAATTGCTAACATTTAAAAATACTAATTAGTGGCTGGGCGTGGTGGCTTACACCTGTAATCCCAGCACTTTGGGAGGCCGAGCCGGGCAGATAGCTTGAGGTCAGGGGTTGGAGACCAGCCTGGCCAACATGGTGAAACCCCATCTCTACTAAAAATACAAAAATTAGCCAGGCATGGTGGTGCACGTGTGTAGTCCCAGCTACTCCGGAAGCTGAGACAGGAGGATCACCTGAGCCTGGGAGGCAGAGGTTGCAGTGAACCGAAATCACGCCACTGCACCCCAGCCTGGGTAACATAGCAAGACCCTGTCTCAAAAAATAAAAATAAAAATACTAATTAGTATAATATGATTGCTCTCAAAAATAAAACAGAACGGGCCAGGTGCGGTGGCTCACGCTTGTAATCCCAGCACTTTGGGAGGCCAAGGCGGGCGGATCACGAGGTCAGGAGATCGAGACCACGGTGAAACCCCGTCTCTACTAAAAATACAAAAAATTAGCTGGGCGTGGTGGCGGGCGCCTGTAGTCCCAGCTACTCGGAGAGGCTGAGGCAGGAGAATGGCGTGAACCCGGGAGGCGGAGCTTGCAGTGAGCCGAGATCATGCCACTGCACTCCAGCCTGGGCGACAGAGCAAGACTCCGTCTCAAAAAAAAAAAAAAAAATTAAAAAAAATAAAAATAAAAATAAAACAGAACGGAATCACAGAGATTCTCTTGCCTTGACAGTTCTCACACAGACTCCTTTAGAATGAGACTGAAGTGCAAAGTCAGGGAGGTGTATAATAGACTTCAGTCTCCTGAGTTATCAGTTTGGCAACCTCCACTAGAGTTAAATTAGCCATAAGAAAATGAATGAAAGTGCCAGCATGCTATACACATCAGGAAAAAGAACAAAATGAAATCATATTGACAAAATATGTCTGTCTTTTCTCTAGAATTGTTCATTTGATCTTTATCTCAAACCTTCCTTGACATGATTAACCAAAGATTGAAAATTGAAGATATGAGACACATAAAAGGTTATTTGAACCTGTAATCCCAGTACTTTGGGAGGCCGAGGTGGGTGGATCACCTGAGGTTGGGAGTTCCAGACCAGCCTGACCAACGTGGAGAAACCCCCGACTTTACTAAAAATACAAAATTAGCCAGGCGTGGTGGTGCATGCCTGTAATCCCAGCTACTCTGGAGGCTGAGGAAGGAGGATCACTTGAACCCAGGAGGCAGAGGTTGCAGTGAGCCAAGATCACGCCCATCGCACTCCAGCCTGGGCAACAGAGCAAGACTCCATCTCAAAAAAATAAAAATAAAAATAAAAAGGTTATTTGATTATCTACTCTGGTTTTGAGGCCACATGAACAATTACACATTCCCTACAGAAATATTTTCTATAGCTCTGTCCATTCCATTCTCAGTACTCAAAATGTCTTGAAGTCTTTTTCTGAGGAGCTTATTCCAGTTAGGCTGAAATACCTGACAGTTTTTCTAAAACTTATATTACAATTTGTCTCATTTAAATTTTGCCCCATTACTCCTAGTTAGACCCTCTTCCCGTCACTGCCTTGTAGATAATTTTCATATTCCTTTTTAGGTATAATTTAACTGTGCTTCACACATTAACTTGAGTAGACAGTATATGGTATAAATTACAGAAAACAGCGATGTGTGAAGACATTCTGTGGTGAATAAATTAAGGCATTAATTTCAGACACATCAAACTAACACTTTTTAAATTTGTGGTTCCTATGATTTTCAGACCTGTTTCCAAGGTCTTTGGAATGGTGGAACTAAATGAAAGTGATTAGTCTAAAACTTCTACCTTTACTTCATAGGTTGGAGATTGGCCATTTCTGATATAAATATATTCATATTTAAGGAAGGAAGAATGTTAAAAAGAGAATGTAACGTGGAGGGCCTGTTCAGATTGAAGGCGATGTCGGCACAGGTGAAAAAGATTGGGTTTATCAGGAGGCTGAGGCAGGATAATCGCTTGAACTGGGAGGCGGAGGTTGCAGTGGGTTTAGCAGCGCATCAGATGTAATTGCCCTGGTTGGGCGGTCGGGAGAGAATAAAGATTGTCCATTGGGAGAGGACTTCATCACCCACTGGGTATTTGCTAATGCATCTGAATGTGCTGAAAGACTGAACATGTTTATAATATGAAGGAAAGATTTTTTAAAAGGAGAACCTCCCTCAAATTCAACCAAAATCTCTACATGCAAAGGAAAAACTTCCCAGCACAGGCTCTCCGGAGATTCGGGAATTTCTGACTTCCACACTGACAGAGAATTACAGACATGGAGCTGGCATTGAAATACACACACACACACCCCAACCACCACCACTACCACCACCCACATTCTTTTTCCGTAATGATGTTGCGAGAAAGGGGTCCGTATCCAGACTCCAAGAGAGGGTTCTTGGATCTCACACAAGGAAGAATTCAGAGCGAGTCCATAAAGTGAAAGTTTACTAGGAAAGTAAAGGGATAAAAAAATGGCTACTCCACAGATAGAGCAGCCCAGGGCTGCTGGTTGCCTATTTTCATGGTTATTTCTCAATTATACGCTAAACAAGGGGTGGATTATTTATGCCCCCCCCTTTTTTCTTTTTTTTTTCTTTCTTTTTTTTTTGAGACGGAGTCTTGCTCTGTCGCCCAGGCTGGCGTGCAGTGGCGCCATCTGGGCTCACTGCAAGCTCCGCCTCCCTCCTGCCTCAGCCTCCTGAGTAGCTGGGATTACAGGCACCCACCACCATACCCAGCAAATTTTTTTGTATTTTTAATAGAGACGGGGTTTCACCGGGTTAGCCAGGATAGTCTCGATTTCCTGACATCGTGATCTGCCCGCCTTGGCCTCCGAAAGTGCTGGGATTACAGGCATGAGCCTCCCCTTTTTAGACCATATAAGGTAACTTCCTGATGTTGCCATGGCATTTGTAAACTGTCCTAGCGCTGAAATGTAGCAGTGAGGATGACCAGAGGTCACTCTCGGGGCCATCTTGGGCCAGCTTCTTTACTGCAACCTGTTTTATCAGCAAGGTCTTTGTGACCTGTATCTTGTGCCGACCTCCTATCTCATCCTGTGACTTAGAATGCCTTAACCGTCTGGGAATGCAGCCCAGCAGCTCTCAGCCTCATTGTACCCAGCTCCCATTCAAGATGGAGTCGCTCTGATTCACATGCCTGGGACAGTGAGGCTTGGGAAAGAATCAAGTCCATCTCTGTTCCCAGTTTTTTCTTCACAGTATTTATCACTGATCCCACATTTTAGTTTATTTATTGTCTATCTCCCCCCGGCTTCCCACCTAGAATTTAAACTCCACAAGGACAGAAAATGTGTTTTGTATTGTTCACTTCTGAGCCCCCCAAGTCTAGAAGCCTGCCTGGCTCATCCTAGGTAGTCAGTAGATATTGGTTGAAGGAATGAATTCATTTACTTGGCACCGATTCTCTAAGGAATCAAAGATATGCATACTTCTCTGCTAGAAAGAGCTAGACAAGAAAACAAAAACTTATTATACTGTGGAACGAAGTTCTTTAAATTCCTAATGGTAAGCTTTGAGATCGTATTAATCCCTAATCAATAAAGCAGGAAGAAGCTCAATCTGACAAATCTTTTTTTTTTTTTTTTGAGACAGAGTCTCCCTCTGTCACCCAGGCTGGAGTGCAGTGGTGCAATTTTGGCTCACTGCAACTTCTTCTGCCTCCAGAGTTCAAGCGATTCTCCAGACTCAGCCTCCTGAGTAGCTGGGACTACAGGCATGAGCCATCACACAAGGCTAATTTTTGCATTTTGGCAGAGGTAGGGTTTCACCATGTTGGCCAGGCTGGTCTCTAACTCCTGACCTCAAGTGATCCACCCGCCCCGGCCTCCCAAAGTGCTGGGATTACAGACGTGAGCTACTGTGTCTGGCCAAATCTGACAATCTTCTTTTTTTTTTTTTTATTGTTATTATACTTTAGGTTTTAGGGTACATGTGCACAATGTGCAGGTTTGTTACATATGTATCCAGGTGCCATGTTGATTTCCTGCACCCATTAACTCATCATTTAGCATTAGGTATAACTAAAAATCTGACAATCTTCTTAAAGGCACTAGAGATGAGGCCCCATGAGGGCACAGGCTGTGTCTTGCTTGTCTTTTTATATTAGCTCATCCCACAGGCCTGGTATCTTGAATGAATAAGAGCCGACTGGAAGAGCTGACATAGATCACACTAGCCCCTGGGGTAAGCACTTAAGTGCATCAGTTCATTCACTCTTCACAATATGTGAGAGGTACAATTAGTATCCCAGTTTCCAGGTGAAGAAAATAAGGTATAAGAGAACACAGAACTGCCAGTCCTTAATGGCTTGCCTCTCCGCTCCACAGCCACCCTGCTTTGTGACCCTGGAGCTGGCGGCACATTAGGTCTCGTCAACAGAGGGCACCAGAGGGATGCCGCAGGGCCACAGTCCTGGGAAGCCCCTTCCCATGCAGGATCTGGTCCTCCATTGTTCCTGTTCAGTGTGGGAGCTCAGGGGCCACCTTGGCAGAGCTCCAACCGCGTGCTCAGGCCACTGTGTTCTTACAGGTAGCTGCTTCTGCAGACTAGCTCTGGCCCTCGCCTTCTGGAAAGTCATTTGCCTGCAGCAGGCTGTGTGCTCTTAAAAAATAAGACTGAATCCCTGCCTGGGGGGTGGGGGGTGGGGGGACCCTCCTCCTTCCTCCTCCTTCCTCCTCCTTCCTCCTCCTTCCTCCTCCTTCCTCCTCCTCCCTCCTCCTTCCTCCTCCTCCCTCCTCCTCCCTCCTCCTCCCTCCTCCTCCTCCTCCTCCTCCCTCCTTCCTTTAGCATCCCCTTTCCCTCAGCAAGAGGCAGTGGCTGCTTCTGTGCACCTGCTACTTCTGTACCCCTTAGACACCTCTATTACCTCTTTTAGTAACTAACTGTCTTCTAAGAGTTAACAATTATTTACATTAAATTTTCCCCGGATATAGTATGAGTAGGGTAATGTGGTGTATCAGATACAGAATTGGTCAGGGTTGTACCACCACGAAGTAATAAACCTGGGTTTCAAACCCAGGAAGTCTCCAGAGTGTATGCCATAAACTCCTATGCTACGCTGTCACAAATGTTGGGGATAAAATTCGGGTTAACACTGCCTGCAGTCTGAATACTTCTAATGCTGCCGGAGGTATTTACCTACCTAGGAGTTTCAATCAATTGCAACAATGAGAATTGCAATATCATGGTAAGGTGCTCAATTTCATCTCAGGTATGGCATGGACTAATACCAAATGACCCTAAATTTGAATTTTTCAAATCACTTTCACATGCAAGATTTCACCTGCAAAAAACTTGGCGGAGTTGATAAGGCACATGTTATTCTTTCTATAGATAATGAAACTGAAACTTACAAATAATAGAAACTTGCATGGTGAGTGGTAAGCTAGTCTCCCTAAACCCAGCCAGAGTTTCATCTGTAATATCACTGTCTTGTCTCGGGGTTTAGTTGCTCCAGAATCAATTTGACTGGGAGGAGAAAAAAGGACTCTCTGAAAGATCTCTACATCCTAATCCTTGGAACTGTGAATGTTGCCTTATTTGGAAAAAGAAAAAAGGAGAGGGGGTGGTTTGCAGGTGTGATTAGTTAAGGATCTTGTGAAGGGAGATTATCCCGGATTATCTGAGTATGCCCTAAATGTCATTATAAGTGTCCTTATAAGAGATGAGGAGGAGACTTGCACACACAGGAACAGGAGATGGTGATGTGAAGACAGAGAGAGCAATGCAGAGATTGGAGTGATGCGGCCATAATCCAAGGAATGCCAGCATCCTGCAGAAGCTGGAAGAGGAAAGAACAAGAAGAGGCAAGGCACTACTTTCCTCGAGAGCCTCTGGATGGACCTTAGCCTGGAGGATGCCTTGATTTTGGCCCAGTGCTACTGATTTCACACTTCTGGCCTCTAGAATGGTGAAATAGCAAATTTTTATTGTTTTAAGCCACCAAGTTTGTAGTCATTTGTTACAGCAGCCTCAGGAAACTGATACACTGACAAATTCAAGCTTAAGAGAAAAGTTTATACAGATAGAAGAAAACTTCTTAACATGACATAAAAACATTTGTAAACTTAGCTTCATTAAAATTAAGAACATTAAGATGAAAGCATGAGCTACAGATTGTGAGAAGACATTTGTAATACAAATATCCTCCAAAATACGTATCTAGAATATAAAAAGAACTTCAAATGGCAAAACTGCAACTACTTTTGCACCAACCTAATAATTTTTTTTTTTTTTTTTAGATGAAGCCTCCCTCTTGTCCCCCAGGCTGGAGTTCTAATGTCGCGATCTCAGCTCACTGCAACCTCTGCCTCCTGGGTTCAAGCGATTCTCCTGCCTCAGCCTCCCAAGTAGCTGGGATTACAGGTGCCTGCCACCACACCTGGCTAATTTTTGTATTTTTAGTAGAGACAGGGTTTCACCATGCTGGCCAGGCTGGTCTCGAACTCCTGACCTCAGGTGGTCTGCCTGCCTCGGCCTCCTAAACTGCTGGGATTACTGGTGTGAGCCACCGTGCCCAGCCCAACCTAATAATTTTCAAAAGACCAACAACTCAAAAATTTTTGAATGTGCAAAAGATTGAAAGTGCTCATTACAAAACAGGATGTCCAAATGACCAATACACATAAGAAAATGTGCTTAATGTCATTGGAAAATTGGGGAATGCTTAAAATCCCAGTGAGCTAAGATACCACTACACCATCTCAATGGCTAAAATTAACAGGACCGATAATATCAAGTGTTGGTGAAGATATGAAACAACTAGGACTCTCATACACTGTAGGTGGGGGTATATACAGATAGAATGACTTAGAAAAATGGCTGGGTGCAGTGGCTCATGCCTGTAATCCCAGCACTTTGTGAGGCTGAGGCAGATGCATCACTTGAGGCCAGGAGTTCAACAACAGCCTGGCCAACATAGCAAAACCCCGTATCTACTAAAAATACAAAAAATTAGCTGGGCGTGGTGGCACGCACCTGTAATCCCAGCTACTAGGGAGGCTGAGGCAGGAGAGTTGCTTGAACCCAGGAGGCAAAGGCCGTAGTGAGCCAAGATCGCACCACTGCACTCCAGCCTGGGTGACAGAGCAAGATTGTCACAAAAAAATAAAAAAGGAATTACTTAGAAAAACTATTTTAGGCCGGGCGCGGTGGCTCACGCTTGTAATCCCAGCACTTTGGGAGGCCGAGGCGGGCGCATCACGAGGTCAGGAGATCGAGACCATGGTGAAACCCCGTCTCTACTAAAAATACAAAAAAATTAGCCGGGCGTGGTGGCGGGCGCCTGTAGTCCCAACTACTCGGAGAGGCTGAGGCAGGAGAATGGCGTGAACCTGGGAGGCGGAGCTTGCAGTGAGCCGAGATCGCGCCACTGCACTCCAGCCTGGGTGACAGAGCGAGACTCTGTCTCAAAAAAAAAAGAAAAGAAAAGAAAAACTATTTTAATAGTAGTCTACTAGATCTAAACAAATGTATATACTATAATACAGCAATCCTACTCATGGATATATGTGAGATAAAGTGTGCTTGTGTGCACCAAAAGACATGAACAAAAATGTACAAGAATATCCATCAACAGTAAATTAAAAATTGTGCTACATTCTTATAATGAAATAATGTACAGCAATGAAAAGTGATGAACTACTGATATAGCCAACGTCATGAATGAATCTCACAGGCATAACATTAAGCAAAAGAAGTCAGACAAAAAAATAGTACACACTGTATGACTCCATTTATATGAAGTTTAAGAGCAGGCAAACCCAAGCTATTGTGATAAAGGTTACAAGTGTGGTTTCCTTAGGGGGCGATCTACTTCGAGGGGCCTCAGGGAAGCCTACTGGTGTGCTGGAAAAGTTCTAAATCTTCATCAGGGTGGGGGATACATGGATGTATATATAAGTAAAACAAATTAATTGAGATATCCACTTAAGGTTTGTGTTCTTTATCATATATAAGGTAGATCTTAAAAAGAACCAAAAAAAAGTACTTTAAAGAACCAAGTAAAAAAAATTAAGGTTAATGCATCATATTTAAGAGTCAGGAAACAGCAGACCATTCTAATTTCACTAAAAAAATTGACTTCAGAATGGATTTTTCTCCTTTGCAAAATTGGAATATTAATACATACCAATCTCATAGAGCTATTAAGAGTTAGATAATGCATACATATGCTTGAGCTATAAAAGAAGCCCCATATAAATATAAGGTAATATTATTGGTGGAACATTCCAGCTCTCATTTTCACTTATGAAATCTCTTATAAATACTGGCTCCTTTCTCTTAAATTACAATCACCAAAACCAATGAAGTAAACGGGTGTAGAAACTGCATTAGGCCAGCAACACTTGGGAAATAGCAGCTAAAAGGAGGGCATCTATTCCTTCCATGACCGTCTGATGGGTGATTGTCCTAATGTTGAAAAGTGGGTATTTATACATATTAAATCTTCCTGAAGGATTCCCAGAATCTATTTAATGACAGGATATTCAATTCCAGAAAATCCAATCAAAGATTATAAAAAGCCTGAAGCCCAGTAACCCCATTCTGCTTATCTTCTTTCTGAGGTGTCTTAATAAAACAGTTAAACAATAATCAAGTTGTAGACATACTACATCTACGTACATAGCATGGTTCAAATCATACATTCCTTCTAAATCTGAGCTGCCCAATATGGTCACTACTAACCACATGTGACTGTGGACAATTTGAAATTTGGCTAGTTTGAATTGATTTGTAATCTAAGGGTAAGATGCATACCAATTTCAAGACTTTGTATAACAAAAAGCATATAAACTATCTCAATAATAATATTCTCATATTATGTGTCAAAATGATAATATTTTAATGTATTCAGTTAAATAAGATAAATTATTAAAATGAATTTCATCTGTTTTACTTTTTTCAGTGTGGCTAATAGGACATTTTAAATTATATACATAGCTTGCATTGTATTTCTATTCGACAGCAGAGCTCTAAATAAAGATGAAACTTTTCATAATGCTATTCCTCTCAGGACAGTTTTCAGGAAAAGCATTTCAAGTATTAGGGTTAAGGTTACTTCACGTTTTCTGGCCAAATTATCTGGCTTTGTCAAAGATTGAAACCAACATGTAATCTTTATAATCAAGTGGGTTTAAGCATGGCCATATAATAAAATGTTTGCCCTGCGTGATGTCATTGAATATTTGACCAATTATCTCTGATCTCCAGTAACACATAAACCTGTGGTTCTGGAACTTTATGGGGCCTTTAAGAATGAGGCAGAGTGCTAGCTTCAGCAGCACATATACTAAAATTGGAAAGAATGAGGTAAAGAAACAATTTCAGTAGATCCCCTAGAAAACTTTCCAGGACCCCCCAATACAGACACTATATTTGAATGAAAACAAGATGGCTACAGACTGATCTGTGTCCCCCACAAACTCGTATGTTGAATCGCTAACTCCTAATGTGACTGTATCTGGAGACTGAACCTTTAATAGAAGGTAATTAAGGTTAAAAGAGATCATAAAGGCGGAGCCCTAATTTGATAAGATTGCTGGCCTTATAAGAAGAGGGAGAGAAAGACCGCTCTCTTCCTATGCCATGTAAGAGTAGCGGTGTGCAAGCTAAGAAAAGAGCCCTCACCAGAAACTGACCCTGCCAGACCTAGATCTGAAACTTGCAGCCTTTAGAATGGTAAGAAAATAAATTGCTGTTAAGTCACCCAGTATGTGGTATTTGTTAAGATAGCCCGAACAGGCTAATACAGTAGTCCCCCTTTATCCAGGATTTCAGTTACCCGCAGTCACCTATGGCCTGCAAATATTGAATGGAAACTTCCAGAAATAAACGATTCATCAATTTAAAATTGTGCCCCATTTTGAGTGGCATGATGAAACCTTTAGCTAACCCGCTCCTTCCGGCCCGAAATGGGAATCATTCTTTAACCTAGCGTATTCACGTTGTCTGCACTATCTGCTCGTTAGTCACTTGGTAGTTGGCTTGGTTATTAGAAAACATAAAACAAAAAAAACATAGTATATACGGGGTTTGATACTAACATAGTATATATGGGGTTCAGTACTATCCTCAGGTTCAGACATCCACTGAAGGTCTTGGACATATTCCCCAAGGATAAGGAGCAGCTACTATATGGATACCTGCTACTTAAAGCAATCTCACTTTATGTTTTATTTTATATTTTAATTTTTTGGTAGAGACCGGGTCTCACGATGTTATCCGTGTTGGTCTTGAATTCCTGGCCTTAAGCAATCCTTCTGTATCCCAAAATGTTGGGATTACAGGTGTAAGCCACCACACCTGGCCCCAAGCAATCTCATTTTAATTAAACATTATTATTAATCTTAATACTAAATGTGATATATACATTTTTGTTAGATAAGAGCATAGTGATTTGCATAAAATGCAGAGTAAATAGACATTTATTTTCTCTAAAAGTTAATAAGACAAGCCTAGCCTGTGTCCTCTGCAGGCCAACTCACTCACAGACCATCTTTGGAAAGCCAGCTTAAAAAGGGTCAAGGAGAAATGACTACTATTTAAAAATATTCTTACTCAAATATTTTATTCTTAACTATATCAAAAATATTCTCTTCAGTAAATGGAATTTGCATTCCCACTTGAACTGAAAATGCTAAGTTGTTAATACCTTCTCCAGGGATTTACTTCTTGGGATGACACCTTCACTGAGTTCATCATAGTTCAAGCATAATAAAATCTCATTATATGCTCCAAAGCATGAACGATCCGGGAAGTTCCTCAGTCAGTGTAGAACTTAGCCTTACGGCTTTGAGAATAATATTTTAAAAGGCATTACATAAAGAAAGAATGGATCCCAGCCTGGGGAACAAAATTGTATGCTTTGTTTCTTTAAAAACGTCCAAAACAGCCGGACGTGGTGGTTCACGCCTGTAATGCCAGCACTTTGGGAGGCCTAGGCGGGCTGATCACTTGAGGTCAGGAGTTTGAAAGCAGCCTGGACAACATGGCGAAACCCCATCTCTACTAAAAATACAAAAAATTAGCTAGGCGTGGTGGCCCATGCCTGTCATCCTAGCTACTTGGGAGGCTGAGGCAGAAGAATCGCTTGAACCCGGGAGGTGGAGGTTGCAGTAAGCTGAGATCGCACCACTGCACTCCATCCTGGGCGACAGAATGACACTCTGTCTCAAAAAAAAAAAAAAAAAAAATCCAAAACATCTTCAGGTTTTTACACCTGATTTTAAAGAAAGGGGTGCCAGGGAAGGAAGAAACCCAAATAGGGTAGTTGCTTTAATCATTGTTACCACTAATTTTCTGAGAGCAGCATGGAGCGTCTAAGAACTCCAATAAATCTATACTAAATTTTATGTGCCCCATACGTATTTTCTGGGAAAAAGGCCCTCGAGCTTTGAACATAATCTCAAAGGAAACAGTGACCAAAAAGGTTAAGAACCTCTTGTTGAAGGATTTGCTTTATTGAACGGAAGAAACAGTTCTCCCTCTCCCCTCCACGCCAGCCTTCCGGGTGTGCCGCCTTTGGTACCACCCAAGACTTCGGGATGGGTACTCATCCCTGCCCCCACTGCCTGGTTTGCTGGTTACCCTGCTCTTTGGTTCTGTTTCCCCAGGTGTGTTTCTGCAAGCTGCCTCAATGTCCCCCTTCCTCGGCAGTTGTCCTACTCTGTGTCTCTGAAGTAAGAGCGGTTCCTCAGCGGCTGCCTCATTTGGGTGAGACCCACGTGACACTCATCACATTTGTCAACCTCCCCTTTTTCCTCTACTCTTTTGGGGCCACTGGCCTTTGCCCCGTGCTGGAGAGGTAGCCCCCTATCCCCCGACTCTTTACCCGCTTCCTGGTTGGGTTTGGCAGATACTTTCACGCATGTCCCATCGTGTTCCTGTCGTACCATTCCCAGGTGGTGTGAAATTCTTTTCCTGGCCCACTCGAAAGATGTGAGAAAAATGGTGCCTGGAGCGCGCTCTCTGCTCCTCCGAAAAGAATATTACACAAAACTAGTAAGCGCTTTGTGTTTGGGTCCATGATTCCGACATATGACCTGGAGAAGCATAGTCCCCTGCACCTGCCTTGACCATGGCCTCCTGAGAGTCCCCAGGGCCACAAAAGCCCCCTATTCCAAGTGCTCTGCTTGAATGTACCCAGCCTGGGTTAGGGAATGGGAGCTCTCTCTACTATACTCTTCTCCACAATATTCTAAAACCTCCTCTCTGTCCTTGTAGAGAGAGCGCAGATGGGTAAGTTTTTCCCCCCTAAAACTTGCTTAAAATCAGCGCGTCGGGCCCCTGGGCGCCCGGGATGTGAGGGCGGGGAGGTGGTTGCTGGGGCGGTCCGCGTCCCCACGGCGAGGTGCACGGAGGAGCTCGGCCCAGCAAGCGGCGGAGGGACGCCGGCGAGCGGGGTCTGCGAGCGGAGGCCCGGGCGGCGGCGTCCCCGGGGGCGGGCAGGCAGGCCGGCCGGGCCCGGGCCAGGGCGCTGCGCCGCGGCCTCCGCGCCTCCTCGGGGCGCCGCGCGGCCAGGCCGGCGGCGGCGGCCCCCGGGGATGGCGGCGGCCGGGCTCCGCCAGCAGGTGGCCCCGGGGTCCCGGCGGCGCCGCCCCCTCCGCCGGCGCCCCTCCTCCCGCGGGGGCGGTCAGCGCCCCGGCCGGCTCTGCACCCGCCGCCGCCCTCCCCGCAGCCCGCCCGCCCGCCTGCCGCGTCTCCGGGGCCGCCGCCGCCGCCGCCGCGTCCGCAGGCTGAGCCCAGGCGGGCCGGCCGCCCCGAGCCGCCCCCCGCCGCCGCCGCCGCCGCCGCCGCCGCGCCCCCGCCCGGCCCGCTCCCAACGGAAAGTTGGGCTGCGGCGGGCGGTGTCTGGAACCCGCGGGCCGGCATGAGCGGGGGCCGCGGGGGCGCCTAGGGCACCGGGAGGCGGCGCCGCGCGGGGGCAACTTCGCCCGGGAGCCCACGCCGCCGGGCCCCGCGCCTGCAGCCTCGAGCGGGCTCGCGGTGGTTCCTCCCGTCCCGCGGCCTCCCCCCGCCGACTCCAGGCGCGGACCTTGGTCCCGGCGGCTCCGCGGCGGTGACACGAGCCCGCGCCGCCGCTGCCGCCGCCGCCGCCTCCTTCGCAGCCCCCGCCGCCGCCTTCCCCGCACCATGGAGTTCTCCGAGAGGAAAAGAAGCAGGAAATCCCAGAGCTTCAAACTGGTGAGCCGAGGTAAGCAGCCGCCGGGGCGGCGGGGGCAGGCAGCGGGCGCCGCGCCCTCGGCTGCCCGCGGGGGTCCACGCTGGGGGGCGCGCCCTCCCGGAGCCCCCGGTCCTTCCCGGTCCCCCGGTGCCTCCGCAGGGCTGGCAGGCAGGGCCGCGGCCGCACACGCCGGGCGGCGGGGAAAGTTGTGCCGGGGGGAGCCGGGGTGTTATTTAACGTAAACAAGTCGGAGGGCAGCTCAGGAAATTAGCAAACAATGACACCGGGGGGCCCGAGCCCTCCTCGGGGCGCCTCCGGGGCTGGGCTGGGGCGGCCGCGGACCTGCCTGGCCATCAGGCCGAGCGTGGACCCTCGGACCTGGGATTTGCTGGTTTTGTTTTCTGGGGTCTTCCCCCTTCCCCCCGCCAAGAGAAGGAGGAAAAAGGATGACTGTTGTTGTTCTTTTTAAGGAGAAAGAAGCTCACGCCGTGTCCAAGCCTAAGGCGGAATTGTTGACATCCAACATCTCTAGCTAGCTGATTTGGGTTGGAAAGGTGTTTTAGACTAGATCACATAGCAGTCAGATAAGTATCCTTTAAAAAAAAGAAAAAAGAAAAGAAAGAAAAGAAATCCATCTAGTTCCTGACGAATTAACAGGTGTACACCACACTCTAGGGTTTGTATTTTGTCAGGGAGGGGAAAGTGGAATACAGTCTTGTCTGTGTTCAGTTACTTGTTAAAAGTCTTTATCTTCCTGATTTGACTTTTTTTTTTTAAAAAAAAAAAAAAAGATAACTCAAGAGCCATCGTGAAAATATATCTCAAAATGCATTGTCATCTTTAATTAGGGGCAGGTGACTTTTTTCATTGTAATGTCACAAGTCCTCATATTGAGTTTAGACCCGCTCTGTTTAAATGTCGTCTTTTAATCAAGTTGAGGTCAAAGCCAAACCACAGCCTGTCCCCTTTTCCTCTGTCGTTTTCTCTAGCATTGGCATCAGGGTAGAAACTCCAACAACCTGCAGAAGTCACGTGTAAACTGATGAAAATTAGTGAAAAATCGTGGACAATTGCAAGTAATCGAATTTTTCAAACTGAGCTAAGCTAGCTAAGCTGTGGATTTGGTTCATCTGAAAATGCTTTGATTATAGGCATTTTGAAGATCCATTCTTATCTGCCTTCCCTAATTTAGTTTGGATACTGTTTAATGAAAGAGGCCTGAAATAGTTTCACGCATTCAAAATACTTGGCTCTTCCCACTTTCTGAGTAAAATTTTTTTTCCACATCCGTGTTGATTACTCAGTTACTTGGACTTTTAAAAGTCTCTGGGTGATTGCCCTGTTGGTGCTATCTGATTCATTCAGGAATGTAGGCTACTTTCTTATTGATGACCTCAGAGAACTTAACTGCTTTATCTTAAAAGTGAGAGTAGTTTTGTTGACTTTGTCCTGTGAGGTCTAAGGCCAGAGGAAGGGGACTAGGTGTTAAGGAGGAACCTCTATTTTCATGCCTAAGTGACCTTGCTTTTCAAAAATAGAAGCAAAAGTGCAGTAGCCTCCATAGAGAAGCTTGTAAAATATTGTATTTTAAACTTTGACTGACGTAGCAAGTTTTTCCTTTTTTCTTTTTCTTTTAATTGTAGGTCTGATTCTTCTCTTTCTCTGCAGGTGCAGTTTTAGAAAATAAACTGTTGCATATTAAATAAAGTGCAGTAGCTGAATGCGAAAGAGTCACTTGTGTGAAAGATGAAAATCTTGCTTTCTTATCCAAATCATACTACATTTGAAATAACAAATCAGTATTTTTCTTGTGTGCTTGCCTTTAAGCTGCTTAAAGGCTGAGATTTTCTGGGTAAACTGAGAAAACTAGAGTGCTGGCTAACTTTAAAGCATACTGTTGATATGCTGGTGAAAATGGGTTGTGAAGAGAAATTTGGAAACCTCCCCTGCTCTATGATTGGGCAAACATACTTGCCACCTCAAAGAAAAAAAGCCTAAAAATTGGCATCTGTGGATACAATTTACCGTGAAAATGGTGTGATCAAGCAAAGCTGTCTTCTAAAGCCAAAGTAATCTTTCAAGTTTGCGTACTCCAGAATAAGTAAAGTTTTAGGAATTATTATTGACTACAAATTCTGTGATTAATTCAGTTCTCAAAAAGTTTATTTATAAATTATAGAGTATCCGTACTAAATAGAATGAGATTCTAGACTTTACTGCTTATTCCTATCTTGAGGTCCTTAGGATTCTAATTTTTGGTTGTTTTCTCATGCCAGATTATCACCATGAGGTGTATAAGAGCCCAGAATTCAGCAACGATGTTAATGGGGAGGCCAAAGAGACACAACCCATTTTTTTAGGTAGGTTCCTGTGTTAATTAATATCTCAGCAAAACATCGGGGCCATTTGCAATTAGGGGGAAAAAGGAAATTGTTCAGGAACGGGAAATGTCTGCCGTTGCTTAATGTATGACATTCTTTTCAAGACCTTTTATTTTACAGATTGCCAATATATCCCTTATTAACATTGCTAAAAGTTGTAATTTCAGACATAAATGTTTATTAGTGTCTACACACAGTGCTAATTATCACTCACTCACAGAGCCAGATGCTGACTGTGCAATTTTGTGGCTCTGCGCTCACCCCATTTACATTGCATATTCGCTGGCATGCTTCACTGGCAATAGTTTGTGTAATTGGGGTATTACATCTTTGACATCTGGATAACAGAAATTCAATTTCCAGGAAGCTGCTATTTGTTTGGTTTTGCTTCTGCCTTGGGTGGGATAGAGGATTAATGTGCTGTCTTATTGTAATGTCCCTTCACCTCTGTGGCCCAGTTGCTAATCCTGCCATGACAAAATTAAATTAAATCTACAGTCAAAAAGCATCAGGAAAATAAAAGTGTGGTTGTCTGCCTAACCAGCTCTTGATAGTGCTGGTTATCATCAAGCAGCTCCTCATTTTCCTGGCTTTGTGCTCCTTTCACACCAGTATTTTGGGGCAGGGGGAACAGCGTGCTTTCCTCTTACCATCCTTGTTCCCAGCTCACGTCAGGGACGAGCAGAGCTAAAGCAGCATTTCCGAGACTTTCCAGCAAGTGTAGCTGCATGATGGGTGGGTAGGTAGCCACAAACATTGCCACCTTTTCCATGTGCAGTGTTGGCGCAAATACTGTACAGGAAAGACTTTGGATGTGCAGTTTTTTATTTGCACACCATCAGCCAAAAATGAAACCATGTAGGATTTTGCCTCTAAGAGTGAAGTACCCATAAGGTCAGGGTGGAGAGTAGATGGTGGCGTTTGGCCTCAACCTGGTCCATCTTGGACCTCTGCAATCCCAGGTAGCAGGGTGAGGGCCCAGCACTGCACAGCAAGGAAGCAGAACATGAGAGGGGTCAGAGCGAGAGCGATTACAAGCAAAGCCACAATTACCCCATCAAGGGGGACTTCAGGTAGCAGGACTGCTGCTCAGACCCAGTGTGGGTCAGCCTTCAAATGAAGCTCTCACCAGGATCTCTCTGGTTTTGGTTTGAGGGATAGAAGGGGTGGGTCGGGATGCATTGGGAAGAAGTCAAATATTAGTATATACTTTAAGAGGAAAAATAGGAGGGAAATGTCAGCATTTCTTACATGAGCGATCATTGATGGCACATGGATCTTTCTGCTGAAGGAAAGAATATCACTGGGGCCAGCACTGCTCCCAGTACCTGTTTACTGTTAAGAGAGCTAGGAGCCAAAAGGTTAATAATCAAGTGAAATGCTGTGGCCCAGAAAGAGAATATTCTTGGATTCTAGTCTTTCCAGTCCGCTAAACTTGGTCAGTTGGAATTCTTTTTTTTTTTTGAGACGGAGTTTCATTCTTGTTACTCAAGCTGGAGTGCAATGGCACCATCTTGGCTCACTGCAACCCCTGCCTCCCGGGTTCAGGTGATTCTCCTGCCTCAGCCTCCAGAGTAACTGGGATTACAGGCACCTGCCAACACGCATGACTAATTTTTTGTATTTTTAGTAGAGACAGAGTTTCACCATGTTGGCCAGGCTGGTCTCGAACTTCTGACCTCAGGTGATCCACCTGCCTCAGCCTCCCAAAGTGCTGGGATTACAGGCATGAGCCACCATGCCTGGCTGGTCAGTTGGAATTCTGTATTATCAAAGTACCACTCTATATAGCCATTTAAAATAACGAATTTACCCTTTAGTAGAAAATTTACGTTCACCATACAAATGGAACATCATGTCCTTGATTTAGTTCTTCTCCAGCAAGGCAGGCTTTCCCGCGCTTTCTGCTGTGTACTACTAGAAAAGTGATAAGGTTACTATGAAGGAAGTGAATTGTAAGGATAAGAGAGGGGAAGCTGAAGAGCAACAGGATGCTAGTGAACAGGATTCAGTAAGCTGGAAACTCCCAGAGATGATAGACGTTATTGCTTTTCTTCTTCCTAGTCCAAGTTGAGGAAGATACAAGAATTCCAGTGAAAAGCCAGGCTTGAGATAGATACGCTTTCAAAGCGGTTGCTCCAGAAGGCCTTCGGCATCAAGAGACAAAAGATTGAACAGCCTGGGAGTGTGCTGTGGGTTATTTTCAATCTTCTGCTCATTCTTGGGTCATCATGTAGTTGGTTCCCAAATAACATTTTTATTTTATGATCTCTAGGTCAGTTAAGAAAAAATAACAGAAATTGTCACAGAAACATGATTTCTGGAGCAATTGAGAATAGTTACTGATGGCATCTGAGAGTAGGAATTTTTTGTTGACAGTGTTATAGTTTATAGTTTTATAGTTACACTTTTCAAAACATAAATATTTCAATTATGTTTATTTTATAAATTGCTAAAGCCTATCCATAAAGATGTAGAATTACATGGGAAGCTTATGACATCCAAGGGGGTTTGGTACCAAAATACTAGAACTCTTTCCCCTATAACAAAGTACTGACACACTGTCCCAGGGATGGTCTGTAGGATTTTCTACATTTAAACATATGTGTTCCCTTTAATACTATCTGCATCTATAAGATCAAAGTTTACGTTTTAGGTGAAAAAGAGTCTTCTAGAATGTGGCAGAGGTTCCCACATCAAGTCTACTTCTCTGGAACATTTTTAGGCTGTTAACGAATGTAGTGCATCTCACATGGTAGGGTAGCTCAGTAGTGTAAATGAGCTTGGCCTCCTGCTTTAGCAATTACTCACATATTTTTAATTGGATAATAGAGTCAGAAGACGTTACTTTACCCGTGGACATTGACTTTCTCAAGCTTACTGTGATGGGACTACAATGAAGATTTAAGCACTGTTTGAGGGAAAACAGTTCTCTTAAATCAGCCAGTGTCTTTATGAGAAAATACTCCAAACCCAGCACTTTTCTGGAATGGGAGTAGGGTCAGAGATAGTCACAGAAATGGATAGGACAGGGACCTTGTTCTCGGGGATTCAGATCCAGCTGGGGAGGAGACAGGACAAATTCAGGAAACAGGGAGGAGTATTCAGCAATCGTAAGAGCTACAGTTGTTTGAGCACTTAACTGTGTGCAAGGCAGCACATTGAGCACTTTACATAAAAGACCTGATTTGCTCTTTGCAGCATGTCTGTACGAGTTATCATCAACCCCATTTTGTAGATGAGCCTAGAGATGTCGAGGTGACCTGCCCAAGGTCTCTCAAGGAAGTGCCACAGGTGGGGTTCCAGTGCAGGTCTGCCTGAGCTTTGAACACTCCACTTAACCGCCTCTCTGTGAACAGTAATTAAATGACAAATGTGAACGATCAGGGCAACAGCAAATGCAGAGTTGGAAGGGGTAGAGGGGAGGGCTCTGCAAAGCAGAGATGTTGAACTACAGGAAAGATTCGCTCCTGTATTTCTCCTCCCTGGAGAAGATTCCAGGTGGGAAGGGTGAGGGAGCTGCCAATAAGCATCATTATAGCTCGACCATGAGTATTGCACTTATGGTTTAGAAAGTGCTTTCCCATCTGTTTTCTCGGGATTTTTACCATATACCTGTGGGGTAGTTAGGGCAGATATAATGATTCCTATAATGATGGGAACCAAAGCTCAGTTACTTGACCTGCTCATGAATAGCAGAGGCCAGAGTAAACCCAGGCCTCAGTAAACCCAGGCCCCCTCTCAAAAGATCTTTCCTCTCTGCACTGTGGAGCCAGGCGAAGCCAAGGCTCATGGAGGAGGCCTTAGCTGCTAGCAGGGCACTTTTAGAAGGATTTTAATGAGACACTTAATTTATTATTCATAGCAGTAATGCAAATATAAAATGAAGTCTCTTTTCACACATTGGATTTTGGGTTAGATTTATCATAGTATGTACATTTGAAACATGTTTATCTGTCAGGTGTTCAGTCTCATTCATTTACTCATTCAACAGAAATTCATTGCGCTCCATTTACATCCATGCCAAGCCCTGTTCTAGTTATTCTTTTTAATATTCAGTTCAGTTATTCAGCTTTCCATAGATGAAGCACACAGTGCGGCAGCCATGCCAGCTGAGCAGGGTCAACATCTCTGAAACTCTGAAATCTCTTTTCAGTGGCTGTCTTGATGACAGCTGCCCCCACTAGAATCCCCAGAATCTCCCCCAAGAGGACACACTCGAACAATTCCTGTGCACTTTTACAAGTTAGAGAGTTACCTCCCAGCCACGACATCATTCTCCTCCCTGGAGGACTCGGCAGGTGCGTCTGTAAAATGGAGGAGGTCTTCACCTGGAGTCAGGTGGCCTGGGTCCCACCCTGGTTCTTGGTTGGTTTCAAAAGGCTTGGGAGCTGAGCCCCTGCTCCCAAGAGGAAGAAAGGGCTAGTGTGTCACCATACCTGGGGCAGGAGTTGCAACCTCAGAGGAAATGAAGGGCCAAGGGGTAAAAGTGGAACCCCAAAATCCCAGTATGTGGAAGCAAGTGCTTCCCCTCTGTTCCTCCCCACAAAAGCTCCACCTTCAGCACCCTGGCCTCACTGTGTCCTTGTGTCCCTGTGCTCTTTCTTGTCAGTCCTCTCCTTTTTTGGTGGTGGAATGAATGGGACAAATGACCAGGAGTGTCTCTCGGGGTTAGGTACGTGGCCAGTAATAGTGAGTGTTATTTACCCAGTGCTGTGTGCCAGCACTATGTAAAGGACTTTGTAAATGTTATTCCATTAATTGTCCCAAGAAACGTGTTGTTTTTCCCTCTTTATGGATGAAGAGTTTGAGGAGTTCACAGAGTTAACTCAGTGCCAGAGCCAGGATGCAAGCCAGGGTCTGCGTGTCTCCAAAGCAAGCCCTTAACCGCATGGCAGGCTTTGTTCAAACGCGCTCCCAAGCGGAACCCCCAGTATGTCCAGCAGATCAAAGGGGAGCAGAGCTGCTTGAGAAAAGGTCGAGGAGACCCAGAGCGCCTTACGTGCCTTTCACATTCCTCTGTGGGCCTCTGCAGAATGTTAGGGCGCCCCCAGTCACTGTTTTAAAACTGCTGGTCTAGACAGTTCCCAAGGCTTCATACAGCACCTGATTTGTCTGATTATACTCCAGGACCGAAAAATGGCTTCAAAAACAATTGCAAGTGAAGTTGAAGTTTGGAGAGCCTCTTGAGGAAACTTAAATACCGATGGCTTCTTTCAATTTATGTGCATGTATACATATGTTTCGGTAGCTATGGATGCAGAACTTGGTCGTTCTCATGTATGACTTGTTGTCTAAAGTCTGGGAGGCATTTGTAGTTAGGTCATCCGGGCACTCCATCTCTCTTTTAGTTTCTATTGCAGCTACGCTGTGAGGTTGGTGTTGGGTCGGCCTCATGTTTTACAAATGGGAACCTCAACTCAGGGATGAAAGTGATTTGCCCAAGGCTACATGGTCATTAGTAGCTGACCACACTTTCCAGTGGGGTCTCCTGAAATCCACTTCTGAGTTCTTCACCTTGTCAGAGCTGCCACAACTCCTTGCTCCAATCTGCCCACATGGGCTGATCTCAGTATGTAACTTCTCACCCTCTCTCCTGCTTAGAGACTTCAGCTGCCATGTCATGGGTTCTAGAATCAAGGCAAAGCCCTTCACTGAGTGTTTAGTATGCACAGTCTGACCTGACCACATCTGCATCTCCCCGTCTGCAGCTTTCATGTAACCGCCTTCCCTTGAGCCAACCGGCTTCCTAAAGTAGGACTTCCAGGTGCAGAGGGGACACCACAGAGAGAAGGAATGGGGTGGGCCTGGGAAAGCCCCTCCTGCTGGGAAGAAAGGAGCTAGGGCTTGTTTACTGTCTCCCATGTGTGCTGGGCGCTTCCGAACTTTATCTCATTTAACACTGAGACCAGCTCTGAGAAGGTATTGTCATTTCTACTTTTATATGAGAAAAATGGGCCTTTAGAATTGTTAATGTACGTAAGGTCATAGAACTAGGAGACAAGAGCCTGGATCTGGAATTTGGACATGGCCTGGCCACAATCTTTCCACTGTACCATGCTGCATTGGAGGAGTGAGGCCATGCTCTCCTCTCTCTTTCAGTTCGCTGTCTGTTTCTAAACCACCTTTCCAGCCCTCTCTTGCTCTTCACCCTCACTGAAAACATGTGCTGTGTCAAACTGGTCGCATCATTCCCTACTAAAGCACCTTCCCGTTCTCATCTCTGCCATTTCACTGTGGCTCCTTCTCTATCCTAGCCTCCTACCATTCCTTACCCCATTTCCAAACTCCTTCTAGTAAAATCCTGTCTCTCCTATCGGTTTTTAAAGCCCAATTCAAATATTACCTTGGCCTGTAAGCCTTCTCAATTTACATAGCGTAGCAGAGAGAAGTTGGATTTAGAGTCAGAAAACCTTGCTTTGAATCTCAGGCTCCAGTTCTAACACCTTGGATAACACTCTTGAGGGGTTTTCCTCATCTTCTGTAGTAGAAGAATAACATTGGCCCTCCTGACGCACATGCGAAATCCTGTATGGCAAAACGCTTTTTCAAACTGGAAAACACTGTATTTGTGTTTTTATTACCCCATTCTCCCTCCTTCTCCCAGATTTAGGAGTTATCTTTTCTTTTTTTTTTTTTTTTTTTTGTGACAGAGTCTCGCTCTGTCACCCAGACTGGAGTGCAGTAGCACCATCTCGGCTCACTGCAAGCTCCGCCTCCCAGGTTCACGCCAGTCTCCTGCCTCAGCCTCCCAAGTAGCTGGGACTACAGGCGCCTGCCACCACGCCCAGCTAATTTTTTTTCTGTATTTTTTTTAGTAGAGACAGGTTTTCACCGTGTTAGCCAGGATGGTCTCGAACTCCTGACCTCGTGATCCACCTGCCTCGGCTTCCCAAAGTGCTGGGATTACAGGCGTGAGCCACCGCGCCCAGCCTAGGAGTTATCTATTCTTCCGATCACTTGGGCACTAAGTAATAACATTACTCTTTTCTGGCACTTACCATGTGATGCCCAATATTTACTTATTTTTGTGTGTGGCTTTATTGTGCTCAAGTCACCCTGCAGATCCTTCCCCGAAACTTAACAGCTGCCACATTGAAATGTGGTTGTTTATTTTCAGGACTCTCCTAGCCGCTCCTAATGTAAATTGTCAGATCCTAGAGGGCAAGTGTGACCTGAATTCATTTTGGATCCTTTGAGAACCTAGCACAATGCTGTATCCATAATAGGTACTCTGCTGATAGGTCCTCAGATACGGGATTTAAACGGATGAATATATTGGACACTGTCGTTAGGACTCTGAAGATTTATTGTAAAGTATACTGCTGTATTGAGATTTTAGAGACATTTAGTGAGCCAAACTAAAAGATGCCTCATTTAACTTTAAGGTTCTGTTACATACTAGGGTAGAAATTTGGGATTTCTGATATTGATTTGTGAGATACAACTTCTTTTTTCAAATCTAGAAGAGACCGAAAAGGAGAACTCACATATGAAAGCCAGTGACATGTTGGAAACCAAAATTGGAAAATCACATTTGTTCTGCTCGTTCCTTATTCTGCTGTAACACAGGTACAGCTTTAGAAAGGTGTTTAAGATGGCGCTGGCCCGTCTGTAAACTGATGTTGACGTTGTTGACTTCGGAGATTTCACATGAAGCAAGCTTTTCTACCTTAATTTAAGGCCATAAAGCCATGTATTAAAAGATCACACCAACAAACCTTAGTGCCTGTCGGGTTTCCGAGGGAGTTGGGCCCCTGCAGCAGCCACCCAAGTTGTACCTGCCCAAGGGGGCCCCGTGAGGGGCCAGTGGGGCTGACATGCAGCCTGCAGCCTGCTCGCCGTGGCCCGCGTGGGGGCAGCAGCTGTCCTGAGGAAAAGCCACCTCTTTCTGTTTCTCAGGAAGGCTCGTTGTGGTTCAGCAACTGCCCTGTAAATGAAAAGTGTGATATATTGTGGTCTTTTACTTTTCTTACACTGGTCATGACCAAATCATTGAAAAAGAAATAAATTCATGAAGGATAGAATCTAAGGAAATGTGCTGACAATTCAGCCTCCCTGTGGTTTTGTTTTTGGAGGAAAGTCATATGGCCATCTATACGGTGAAATAAGAATTTTGAACCAGTGTGTTTTGCATCTCAAAAGTTAAAAATAGACCTGGGATGTTGGCGCGGGAAGTCTGTTATCCTTATAAGTAGCAGATTATCAGAGAGAAAGTGACCTGGACAGCAGTGCCTCAGCAGCAGCAGGGGAGCGGGGCTGGCGAAGGGCAGAAGCCTGAACCTGCAGCGATTGCGATCCACACGGTGCCTTTCGGCTCCTGAGAGTATTGTGTGCAACTTGGGCTGCCCCTCTGCCTGAAATTCTCTTCCATTTTTCAGAGACAGGGTCTCACTCTGTTGCCCTGGCTGGAGTGCAGTGGTGTGATCATAGTTTACCAAAGCCTCCAACTCCTGGGCTTAAGGTACTCAGCCTCCCAAGTAGCTGGGACTTCAGGCATGCACCACCATGCCTAGCTAATATTTTTATTTTTTGTAGAGACAGTGTCTCCCTCTGTTGCCCTGGCTGGTCTTGAACTCCTGGCCTCAAGCAATCCTCCAGCCTTGGCCTCCCACAGTGCTGGGATTATAGGTGTGATGCTTGAAATTCTTTATCATCTAAGTGCACCCAAACTCCCTAGCATGACAGCTGAGACCCTGCATGACCTGCCCCCATCTACTTCTTCGAGCTGATTCCTGACACTCCCCTCTTGCCTCCATGTGCAGCAGCCATACCACTTTTCATTCCTGCAGCAGTTCTCCTTCCTTATGTTTTAGGCTGTGTACTTCCTCACCTCATTGACATGCTTACCACTCTTCTGCAAAAAAAAAATTCTACAAAAAAATACAAAAATTAGCCGGGTGTCATGGTGCATACCTGTAGTCCCAGCTACTCAGGAGGCTGAGGTGGGAGGATCAGTTGAGCCCAGGGGGTGGAAGTTGCAGTGAGCTGAGATAGCACCATTGCACTCCAGCCTGGGCAACAAGTGAGATCCCGTCCCCCCCCCAAAAAAAAAACGCCACCAGAAAACCGCAATAGGGCAACAAATGCTTGCTTAATTTATTTGTTCTGCTTGCTTCTTAAAGAATGTATCCAGATATTCCAATCAACACTTATTTTTTGTATGGTCACATATATCTTCAATGGACACTGAGAAATACAGTCTTTTACTTAAACACTTAAATATAATGGTCTTTGGCACGGGAAATCCAAAAGCCTCCTTTGGTGTCAATTCTTCAAAGCCTGTATGTATCCTGCTATCATCTAGCCTGATCTCTTTGCATTTTTGTTTGCAGAACAGTGTCTGGCACATTCTAGGAAATATTATAAGTATTTGTTAAATAAACTTTTTTTTCCTTTGAGTTAGAGTCTTGCTCTGTCGCTGAGGCTGGAGTGCAGTGGCGCGATCTCGGCTCACTGCATCCTTCACCTTCCAGGTTCAAGTGATTCTCCTGCCTCAGCCTCCCGAGTAGCTGGGACTATAGGCGCGTGCCACCACGCCTGGCTAGTTTTTGTATTTTTAGTGGAGACGGGGTTTCACCATTTTGGCCAGGCAGGTCTTGAACTCCTGACTTCAAGCAATCTGCCCGCCTTGGCCTCCCAAACTGCTGGAATTACCAGCATGAGCCACCGTGCCCAGCCTGTTTTCTATTTGAATAGGTAGCAATCTCCCTCCTTTAAAGTCTAACTCTGAAATAGGATGCACTCCTGTGCCCCTGTATGTCACCAGCCTCCGCGCCACCCCCGGGCCTCACAGACTCACATGACACAAGGGACAGCACCCCTGGAATCTTGCAACACCAGGACCCTGGCATGTGCTCTGCCGGCCTCGTTGCCTAGAGTGACCTTGACTACCTTTGCCTCCGTGATCTTTTATTTATCCTTCCAGTCTCAGTTTGAATTCCTTCAGGGCAAGACTCTGAGTGTTCAATGCCGTATTCCTATTGTAATATTCCTTTGCGCAGAGTAGACTCTTAATAACTATTCTTGAATAAATGAATGAGTTCCATGTTAAACCATGTTAAAGGGTAATGTGCCTCCAGTTATTAGTAGATCAGAGTGGGACAATTGATTGAATGAGGCCGTTTCCTTGTGCAGGATTGTCCCATGCGGCGCATGAGGTCTTCATCCCACTCTCCACATGCTGGCAGTGTAAACGTACATCAATGTTGATAGCACCCCATCTACACATTGTGTCCATCAAATGCACTCTCTACGAATGTAAGCTACAGCATGGTCCTTAGCAGGCCAGGGTTGTGGGATCAGTCATCCTGAAGGCAATTTGGCTTTAAACAGGAAAAAAAACTATTCCATTGCCATCAACTGAACCTCCCTCGTCCATTGTCTCACAGATGCTAGGATGAAGGGAGAGCGGATGAGAGGCTGTGCTGAACATTTCGGCCGCATGACCACAGTTAGGAGAGAGAGGTCAAAGAGCACATTCCACTGGGGGTCAGGTTACTGTGCCTCATTTCTCTACAAAGGATAGCTTATCGCACGCATATTTCATAGTAGGTTTTCAAATCATTACAAAGTCGAGACAGATTTTCTTTCAGTATTCCATACAACCAATATCCTTGTAAATAAGAATCCATAAAATTGTTTTCTTAGTATTGCATTTTTTTCAAACAAGCAGAATTATACTGTGTTATTCAGATTCCAAGGGGTTTACAATGTTTTTTACTTGAAATCAAATTTTATATCTGAAAGGTTAATGGAGAAAACTAATTATACTGCTATCTGGTAACCAAATGTGTGATGAGACATTTGTCTCTGTAATTAACAGCAAGGAACTTTTATAGTTCCATAAAATCGAATGCTACATAGAGTATTCTGTGAGCATTTGTTTGGCCGAGGTGTCCAAAACAGAGATGTTTATGGATGATGTAAACTTGAGCTGAAATGTAATGCAGGTGTCTGTGTCTCCCGCAGGATTTCTCATTGTTGAAATGGAAGCCAAAAGATTAATACCTTTACA
Source organism: Nomascus leucogenys (assembly GCF_006542625.1). Lineage (NCBI taxonomy): Eukaryota > Metazoa > Chordata > Mammalia > Primates > Hylobatidae > Nomascus > Nomascus leucogenys. Next base: position 101,697,405 of record NC_044389.1, on the reverse strand, counting down.
TTGTCATGATAAAATAAGTGATGTGTTCTTGGAACAGTGGAACGCTACATAAGTTACTCAGTAATTCCAAGAATTTATTCTGTTCCAGGAATAATATCCTTAACAATTTATTTTTACAGAAAAAGTTGATGCAATAGAATAGACTATGAAGTTTCTTGCATGGTGAATGGAATTATATCTCAAGTATGACTTTACATCTACATAGGAAATGTAAAGAACCCCACAAAAACGCGAGGTTCAGGTACCTCTTTAAAAAGTCAGGAGATGGAAAAGTTAAGGTTCTTCTGTTGCATTAACTCATTCTCATTGCACATAGATAATTTTTTCGATTACTAGCAAGACTTTAATGGGTACCTTAATATGCACAGCATGAAATGTGCCTGAGGAGTTGCTGCAGGAATATTAGCTTTAGCGTTTCTCTACAAGTTCTTTTTAACTCTTTTTAACTCTCCTCTGGGAGGGAGAGCCTGGTGCCGGCACGCAGTAGAGCAGGGTGGCCCATGTCCGACCCAACTTCCCTGGTTTACTTGATCATTCTGGACGTCCAGGCAGCTTTGTCTTCCCATTTGTCGAGGCAGGGGAAACTGAATTTCCCACCCGTCATCTGTGATGAACTGGGAAGAAGATGGAGATGAGACATGTCCCTCGGGGAAGGCTTTCATGGGAAGATGTGGCCGAATTTAGGCACCAAATGGCCTCTGCTTGCCACCCCGCTGCATGCTCTACAGAAGGAAGGAGAACTGCACAGATGCCTCCGATGTGGATTTATCTTTTGCACATCAGTGGTGGTGTTTTTCCGTCAGCTTTCCTCAACCATGTCTTCTCGTCATATCTGTTATTAGAATTGACGTTAATATATTCATATTGTAGATCTTTATTGAAGCCACTATGCCACGCTGGGAGGTTGTAGAACCCACTAGGTTGTGATAAGAGAAATTAAGGATTCTGAGGGAACATGGGACAGGAGCCCTCCCAGGCCTGGGGAATTAAGGAATATGGCCCTTGAGCAAATGACCTTGAAACTGAGACCTGAAGGGCCAATCTGGTGTTGGGGCTGAGGACACAGAAGGGGCGACATGTGGGGACCAGCTTCTGAGACACAGGAAAAGGCCTTTGGCAGGGCCAGGGCTGCTTCTTGGACAGTCGCTTCTTGGATTCTGATTGAATTGTTCTGAATGGAGTCCTGGGCACTTTTATTTTTTAAAAGTTTCCCCAGTGGTTCTCATGTGCAGCCAGACCCAAGAGCCAGACACCACCATAGAATAGGAGAAATGCAGCAGGAGCCAGGGCTGGAGCAACAGCAAGGAGGCCCGGCCTCTCGGGGAGCTGTAGCTCCATCCTGGGGATATTGGCACTCCATGTAGGTCCACAGTGTAACTCGATTTGCATTTTTGAAAGATCACTCTAGCTTCAGGGTGGAGTAGAATGGGAGGGGAGCAATCCTGAAGGCTTGTGACAGTAGCCCCATCGAGTGATACCAAGAATGGGGTGGTGGTGGGGAGAAGCAGTAGGATTCTAAAGTAATTTAGAAGTTATAAGAAGCAGAACTTGGTGACTAATCAGCTGTGGGAGGGAGGGGAAGAGGAATAACTCCTAGGTTTTTGGCTCAGACAGCTGAGTTGGCCCATTTACTAAGGCTAGGGGATGGTCGTGATAAAATAACATTTTTAGACATGATGTTAAGGTTGCTTCTGAGATGTCCAAGTGAGGCTATCTGGTAAGCAATTGGATGTATGGCTCTGGAGCCTTGAGGTGGAATCTGGGCTGGAGTCTTCTTGTACAGATAGTCAGTGGAGCCAGGAGAGAGGACAGATGAATCCAGGAAGAGCATGGAGGGCAAGAAGACTGCCTAGGCCAGCGTCCTAAAACTGTGGACACTGAAGGCAATGTTTTGCACACCAGTGGTTGTGACCTGTAAGTAGGTCATGATATCAATTTAGTGGATTGTCACTGACACTACAACAGTAACAACAGCAAGAAGAAGAAGAAAGAAATAGAGTAGAATAGAAAACATCAAAGTGCACTGCATGCAGGGAAGACAAATTCCTCCCACTGTTGTTAAGAGGCATGTGCGTGGTGTACATATCTGTATGTGTGTTCTAGGTCATCATGAAAAATGTGGTTTTTGCTGTGAACCATGGTCAGAAAAGTTTGGAAGCCACTGATTTAAGTTACTGTTGCCTTAGCCCCAGAGATTTCCCAAGAGACTCACTCGGGGAAGGCTGCCATTATCCAGGTCCCTTGGGCCCCAAGTTATCCAAATCCCTTGAGATCCTTGGAAGAAAAAGCCATTGTGAATGTGATCTATTTGTCATCATTATTAATAGTATTTACATTGAAAATGAAATTGTGCCATAGCATGTGTGTTTAACTTGGAACATTTAAAAAACTGAAATGACTGAGGAAATATAATCCAGACAGTACTTAATGATGTTCATACTTAAGTGATCCATGAGGTAGATGTGGAATTAACATCTCAGGAACAAGGCGAGATTTGCATTTCTGTGTCGAGACTCCCTTAGAAGTTTTCTGTACAGGACAGCAGAGGATCAGCGTTTGAACTTATATTGAAAAGGGCGTCTCTTTGCAAATAGTAAATTATGAACATTTTCTTGTTGAATGAAGGCAAGACTTGTGTTACTGTAGGAATTCAGAAACAGCTCTTAATCTACAATCTTGTTCTGTTTTTCCTAGGTGTATTGTCAGCCTTTGGAGACTTTTGCTGTGTGTTTCATAGAATCGTGAACACAGACTTTTATTTCACTTTTCTGAAGTTTTCATCTTTGGCTTTTGTAGAACTAACAGGCTTCACATGGACCAAGTTTCCAGTTTGTTTTTTTCTAAGAGACAGGATCTCGCTATGTTGTCCAGGCTGGAGTGCAGAGGCTGTTAACAGGCATGGTTATAGCATACTGCAGCCTTAAACTCCTGGGCTCAAGTGATCCTCCTGCCTCAGCCTCCCAAGTACAAATTTCCAATTTAAAAGGAAATATCAGCCTCATTCTTCTTAGTTTGGAGCAGTGCAGCTAAGTCAGAATCCGTAAAGATGGTTTGGTCCAGTGATTTCCTTGTTTCCACCATGTGTGCTAACATTTCTAGGTCGTTAAGGTACCAACTAGTTCACACGGCACCCACGTCTTGTTGTGACAGCTCCCTGGACACCGGCTTGATGGTCTCATGAATGGAGCCCTTCCTGCCATTCAGCTAGTTCCTTGGGCAGCTTAGTAGAGCGGTGCAGCACAGGGACCCGGAAGCCTGATGCATCCAGTGCAGATCTCTAACCTCACAGTCTCTGCATCTCCTGGGTAAAATGTGTACGTCAGTGCTCAAATCTCTTAGCTTGGTGTCAGGATTCAACGTAGGCAGGGTGCTTGCCAGAGGCCTGATATACACTAAGTGCTCTGTAAGTGGTATTCATAGCTTTAACACTCTTTCCCTTAAATACATCCAAATTCCTTTTAAGGATACATGACTTGTAATGAGTTTCAAGAGAAAGTGGCCTTAGCATGTATTCCAGGGATTACAAAACATACTACACCCCAGCACCTCCCTGCTTGACTTTTCTTGCTGCCGTCTAGCTGCTGGTGAGTCAGTCGTTCCTGCCCAGTTTCACTGTGATGTTTTCAGGTCCACAGCTACATCTACCAGTTGCCTTATACCCCGCTTGAGAATACCACAAGGAAAAGTTTGTAAATAATTCTTCTAGATTATTTTTCCTTTAAAACAGTCATATATATTCATTTTGAAACCATTTTTTAAACAATTTATAAAGCTGAAAACAAAAAGTAAAAGATCCCAGCTGGTCTGAAGTTAGCGAGTTACCTCAGTTGATTGTTCACGGTGAGTTGTAGGTCAAACTCCTTCTACTGTTACCCCTTCTCACTAATACACTTGACTAGTTATTTGGGGTTTTGGGGTTGTTGTTTTTTTTTGAGATGTAGTCTCACTCTGTTGCCCAGGCTGGAGTGCAGTGGCGCGATCTCACCTCACAGCAACCTCCGCCTTCTGAGTTCAAGCGATTCTCCTGCCTCAGCTTCCTGAGTAGCTGGGATTACAGGCGCCCACCACCACACCCAGCTAATTTTCATATTTTTTAAGTAGGAATGGGGTTTCACCATGTTGGCCAGGCTGGCCTTGAACTCCTGACCTCGAGTGATCCATCCACCTCAGCCTCCCAAAGAGCTGGGATTATAGGCGTGAGCCACCGTGCCCAGCCCTTGACTAGTTTTTTTTTTTAATTAAAAATTAAAAATATCTCATCCCAATCACACTCTCCAGTGATAACCACTATTACCAATAGAGGTATGCGTGAAATGTGTGTGTGTGTCACAGAAAAAGAAAATAGAATTATTCTATATAACATGTTGCAACTTTTTTCACTTAACCTAATCTTTATTTATTTCACCCATATTGACTGCCTATTTGGAGCCAGGCAGATTTAGCCCCTAGTTATCCTGTAGTGAATGAGATGATCATGATCTCCTTTCTTGAAGCTAATAATTTGTCTTTCACATACTTCCAAATGACTCTAGAAGGGTCTATTTCACTCTTTACAGATATGAAATGATATAATTTCTTTCTACTGCTGTACCATAATTCATTTATCTAATGTTCTGTTGGTAAATGTTTACATTGTTCCCAATATTTCCCTTGTAAAATGATGCTGTAGTGAATATTCATAGGTACTTGTTGGAATATTTCCGTAGCATAAATTTTGGTAAGTGGAATTGCCATATTCTGCCCCAAAAAGGTTTTACCAAATTACATCCCTACCAACGGCATGTAAGAGTTACTGTGACCCTAAACTATCACCAAATGGGGACTTTTTGAATCTGTAATTACGTAGAAAGGAAAAGAATTTTATGTTAATTTTCATTAATAATTAGGGAGACAAGATACTTAAAATATTTATTGATCTTTTTTTCCTCTTGTGAATTACGTGTTCACATCCTTTGCCCATTTTTCCATCATTAGTATTCATCATCTTCTTTATTGATTTATAAGACCTCTTCCATGCATTTGAGATTTAACTCTTTGACTTGATTATTCTTGAATATTACTCGAAGAGGTGGTTTCAGACCCAGTGGCTTAATGTTAGATGCAGTTACTCATCGAGGAACACTGGACAGCCATGCTATGTTGATTATAAAATAAAACTTTGCTTTCCACAATATAAGAACATTTGGAGGAGAAACAAGTAGACAAAAATCTTTGGATTCTCTGGGTAGTTCTGTGTCCTATTGCTCTTACTAAAACCTTCATTGATCTCCTGTCACTCTGAGGATAAAGTCAAAAGTGTCAGGGTCCTTTTGTTTTTGACTTTGCCCCATTCATTGCCTTAACTCCAGCTAAGTTCGCTGATACGCCATTGCCCACTTCACTTCTCTCTGCCCTCAAGCTTTGTTCAGTGCTGTTCTCTTTTCTCCTCCCCAGAGTGCCCGTGGAAGTGCTGGTGTTGTTTATTGACCACCTCCAGTCTTGCCATCTTTGTGAGGTGTAGTCCTCCCAGGGTAACATGATCTCTTTTTCTCCCTGTAATTCCTGAAACACTTGTCACTTACATGATTTCTAAGGCATTGATCATGCGTTCCCTTAGTTTTGTCTGTTCAGTCACGGACACCATAACTGTGCTCCTAGGAAGTGTAGCTGGCGACACTGAAGAGCCTGACTTGCAGGCACCAGCCCTTGCCTCTGGGATGGGCCAGCCCACCCACCCCTGGCCTTGCTTTTCAGCTGGCAGACATGTAACTGTGGGTGCCCAGTGCTGGGGCCCAGGGTCTGTGGGAAGCTGCACATCTTGGGGGGTAGAAGATTGTTTTAAAATTAAATGCAAAAACAAGGAGAGTATAGGGCGGTACTTGCATTTACTTTTTAAGAGAAAACATAAGGACGTCTAAGAAAATTGTTCCTTATTCCCCTCCTAGGACTCTGCCCCCAAACTTCTCATAGATACTCTCCTTTGGCTTTCTGTGTTCTTTTAGGGAAAAGTTTGAGAAGCTATGTGATAGCTCATTTTGCACAGCTGTTTCTTGCTTCATTTCCTAGTATTTCTTTGCTCCTTTTGACCCTAAATGCCCATCTCAAACCCTTTGTGCCTGTTTGGCTTTCAGTACCTGTTTTCCTGCCAGGATCCTTGGCGTTCCTTCTTGGTACCTGTCCTGGCTTCACATCTTCAGCCATGATTACAAGGTGCTCCTGCACCCTGTCTGTGGTTGACCCCCTGTGCCGCTTAGGCCTGCCTGTCCATCAGAAGAGTGCCATTATATTCTTAGAGCTGTGTACACAGTCTTTTGTCTCCTGTGCTAGGCTGTAAACTCCTGAAGGGAAGAGACTGTGTATTATATTTCTTTTTTTTTTTTGGTCACATTGTGTCTCATATTTAGTAGTAGTACAATAAATATTTATTAAGTGGATGAGTGAACCTGATAGTATGTCAACAGATTTAAAAGGATCTTAGCTATCCTTTAAATGTAAATGCCATGTATACATTGGGCTGCTTAATTATTTTCTATCTGTAGTTCTCAGCTGAACAGGACCCTCAAGCATGTGGAGATATATTTGTGTCTAGATACTCCTTTTCATGGTGTTTGATTCATCCAATTAAATGATTCTATGGCCACTTTTTGGCCTTTATTTTTCCATGGCATTCAGCCTATGCAGTGTGGAGCCCTTGGAGTTCTTGAGCATCCTCCAAGGGCGGCTTCAGGAATCGGGTTCTGGCGCAGTCTCCTCAGCAGAGCTTTGCTTTTCTTTCTTTATTGGGGTTCCACTTTAGGTTGCACTTGGAAGAAAAAGGGCTTGTATGGAAAACCGCTGCCCTGTTCCATAGACTGATGCTTTTCACACCGGAGTTCGACTCCCAGTCTTGTGTGTCCCTCATAAACATGGTTGTTGTCCCTGCAGGCTGCCAGCCGGGACCTTGATAGCATCTGCATGTTAATGGGGTCTGGAAAGAGGTGCCAGCCTCAGGTCCTCAAAGCACAGGGTCCGCTTCAGATTCCTCTTCTTTCATCTCACTTGTGGAGGTTGTGTGCAGAGCTGCCCACAAGCCTGAAGGCCCCGGCTCCGTGCTCCCACTTGACAGGCTGCCCATCAATCCACAGCATGGCTCCATGCCAACCTCTATGAGTTTTTAAGAGGAAATGTTTTGGACCGTATAGTATAATCCTGGTCATCTTATTATTTCTCACTGATAAACTCTTTCTCTTTAACATGCCATTACCCGCCCCTTAAACAATGCAAGGAGTTTTAAAGCATTTTTCTTTAAAATATGTTCACAGTGTTGTGCAACCACCTCCAGAGCTTTTTCATCACCACAAACAGAGATGCATTCTCATCGTCACCTCTCCTGCAGATGCTTCTGCACTGTTTCTGGTGTTTACGAACTGGAAAGTCCAGCTCTTTGAGACCATCTGTGGCCTCACCTCCAGGCTGGAAGCTGCATTTTCAGTTCATTGTTTTTCTTTTTGATAAAAAACAATGTCCTACCCATAATACTGCATAGTATATTTAGAGGTAATGAAGTCACTCAGTAGCCATTTATTTATGAGTGAAACAACCCAGCCCCCCTTCATCTTTCCTTGTTCCTTTAATCTGTTCAATTGGCTTTTTCATTATCTCCTCACGTTTCCCAATGGCCTCTTTAACATAGGACAAAACGGGACATGATAGTGTAATACTGAGTGTAGCGGTAGGATTGGACCCCATTTCTTTCAGATGCCCTCAGTCCATTCTGCTCAGGTAAGTCACCGAACATGACATCCCTGAGTGATGGGTTTGAGACTGGCGCGGGGAGAGAGAGTCAGTCAGTTCTGATCAAGAGGATAGTTGTCTCAGGGGTTGGGAATTCAGGAGGGATAGGTTTGACTCACTTTACCAGCTTGGAATCATATGAAGTCATATCTTTTTAAATATCTACTAATAAATGAATGTTTTGAGTTCTTTACATGCTAGATTAGTAGATCTAATATCTCTCTATAAGATGTCCTCCACCCCCCAAATTATCCGTGACCCTCAGGGACTTACTCAGTCCAGAGGGGCCAGCCTACTAATGGATAGAACCGAAATATAGCTTCATGCTCAACCTCATGCACCCGGTAGCTGCGTTTCCCATTGCCTGCTTTTATCCAAATTTTCTTCATCAAAACTAGACTCCATATCTCCATTCCCTTGCACGCATCTTTTTCCAGTTCTCCTACTGGTGTTTATATCTATTCAGTGACCCAAGCTGGAAACCTTGGGGTTATCATTCATGGATTCTTCCCGCCTCCACCCCCTGCAAATCCAGCTAATCCCAAGCCCATTTGATTAAACTTCTTCAGTGTCTCTCTCTCTCCATCTCTCTCCATTTCCATCCTGAAAATCCTGGTAGACTGACGTTGCCATTCACAGAGCCTTCCGTGATAACATTCTAGCCAGGTTCCTCTATGCCATACCAGTTTCACCATAATGTTGCCAGAATTGTTTTTGTATAGGATATATCTGATTATTTACTATCTTTATATGAAAAGAGACCTGAATCTTAAGTTATCCAGTGATAACCCATTGGCTCCAGTGTACACTTCTTCTCCCTTCACCCTGCATGTGGTGCCCTAGCAGGGTGGCCTCACTATGCGCTCCAGCTCTGTTGCCTGCCTCATCTCATGAATCTTAAACTCCTGGCTCGCAGAACTGCTGCTTGGGAAGAGGGATGCAAGGTAATACACCTCTGTGAGCTTCTTCCAGGGGTTAAAAGAGCAATGTTTTGAGGAGCAAGAGGAAAGCCCAGTCTCCTCCACAGCCTCAAGGGAAAGGAGAATGAATAATTTTCATGCAGGGGCCACAGGGAAGGCAGGATCCACAGGGAAGAGGCGGGTCTAGCTCTAGCAAGGAAGCAGAGCGTGCCATCTGCAACCAGGGGGGCAGTTTACCAAGTAGGGTTCCAGGGCACACAGTTAAAAGAGGCAGGGGTCAGTGGGCCGGGAAAACCAGGACCATTGTTTGGAGCAAGAGATCAATATAAAGGGATTCAGGTAAGAGATGTTGAGAGAGTTGGGGTACCTTTCAATTTGTACCCGATGATCTTTGTATCTCTGGCGCCTAGGAGGTGCTTGATAAATATTTGTCAAATAATTTATTTCTGATACGTTTTCATTCTTTCCTGTTATTTGTTTACTATCTTAGTGTTGCATTCTGGACTCCATTCTGTTTTTGATAAGCCGGGTTTTTTTAATTACTTAAGAAAGGTTTATGGAATGCCTGCTGTACATCAGCACTGATACATTTGTAGGGCACAGATAGGGTGACTGTTACCAGGAATTTTCCTAATAAGGAGGCATATAGATGGGCACACATGCAACTGCTGATTTGGATGGAACTCTTTGAGTTTCATTATTAACTTAACTGATAGCATTGTCCTCAGCAGTCACCAGAGGCCCAGACAAGCGCCAGCAAGAGATCCACAAGCACAGGTCCCTTTGGGGCAGGCTCCCAGTCAGGGGTTGGATTATGGGCCTTTAATGACACAAGCACAGTGTGAGAGTTTAAGAAGTTTTAGTACTTACGGACCCCGGGGGATATAGCACACCCCTGGAGGCCACACACACACACAGGCCAGAGCGGGTGTCTGCCCCATATGGCCTGGCAGGGGAGAGAAAGGAACCCATGGCCAGTACCTTTATTGGGTCTAGAGTGTTATCCAGACAGGTTTCTTATAGGGAGCTGTAATTCATGGGCTGAAAGCAAGCAGGCAGGGGTTGCAGGAGGTCACACAGCGACTGAGAAGGAGTCACTGTGGCATATCTGCACGGTCCACGTGGGGTGCGAGAGCCAGCAGGCCACATCTAGCTGTCCTAAAGGGAGGTGGTCACCAGGCAGCAGTTGTATAAAGCAGATGTCTGGATCGACCACACTGAGGAACTGGGAGTGCAGCGAATAGAACTGGAAACTGTCAAGGGTGACAGAGCCTCGCTTCTGGAATGAAAAACTCCCACTTATATTTAAAATGGATGCCAAGGCAACATAAAATTATGAGCATTCGCTGCACTCTCTCTCAGTTTGTTTGTTACCATCTTTTATCGTGATTACCTGTGAATAATCATGTTCCACGTAGTGGATCCTTCTCTCCTAGCCAAGTTAAGGGAAACCTTGTGTGGTGACTTCTGTGTTGCCCTCACATTTATCAGATCCTGCAAGATTATGTGTCATAAATTCTTTGTGTAAAGGAACGTGATCTAGTAGAGTCTTGAAATTTAGTGAGGGGGAGAATCCAGCATACAATCTTTTTAGATCTTGTCCAAGAAGTATAGTTACTAAACTCCAAAGGATTTCAGGCTGCCAATAAGGTAGCCACGTGGCATGGATCCATTTTAGTAAGATTTCTTTGTGTTTGTTTTTCTGAAAAGGATTCAGCGTCTTGGAAAGAGATCAGGAAAAATGCACAGGTTTCCTTACAGCATCCTGTTTCGCTAGAGAGCTCATTGCTCCAAAGAGCTTCCTTTTCCTGGTATCTATACCTGGTGAAGTCATTGACTAATTATAACTGGAAATACCAATAGAAGTCAATGAATGCTTCCAATCTCAATCTCCTATATACTTTTCACCAATTTTTTTTAATCAAAGAACTTGGAGTCCACTATGATAGAAGAAGCCCATCTTCCGAAAAGGACGCCTGTGACTTCTAGAGCCACGAAGTGCTTGGTTAACACGTTGGTGACGATGAAAATCCTGTTCCCCTCCTGGACTACCATGTACTCCCCGGGTTATGGTTCAGACCGTTGCTTTAGGATTTAGGAAACCAGAGAATATTCAGTGGCTTGTCTAGTATCCAGTAGCAGGTGGGCATAGTTAGGAGGCGAGTCCAGGTGTGGGTGTAATAGCCCAGCCTGTCCTGTCCCACACTAACACTGCACCACACTCACCGAGCTTCTATGGCTTGGCCTGCTCATCTGCTCCCAGCAACCACTGTCCCCAGATTATTTAGGTTGACTCAGCTTTTTTGTCATTGGCACTTTGAGTCTTCAGGCCTCGTTTCTGATCCTCTGCCCCATCTGCCCCAAATGTGCAAGGAAACCTCTTTCTTCCTGTCTGCCAAAGCCTGTCACTCATCATTCCCTGCTGTGGAGTGGAGCCCCAGGACTCCCTCCTCCTAGGCAGCAGCTGCAGGGGTGACCTGCTCAGCTGCTCCTGCTGCTTTGGGTGAACAGAGTGCGACTCAGTAAACCCCAGAGACCATTCCTGAATGTCCTGTCATCTCCCCTAAGAAACTTTCCCCACAGGCCGGGCGCGGTGGCTCACGCTTGTAATCCCAGCACCTTGGGAGGCTGAGGCGGGTGGATCACGAGGTCAGGAGATCGAGACCATGGTGAAACCCCGTCTCTACTAAAAATACAAAAAATTAGCCGGGCGTGGTGGCGGGCGCCTGTAGTCCCAGCTACTCGGAGAGGCTGAGGCAGGAGAATGGCGTGAACCCAGGAGGCGGAGCTTGCAATGAGCCGAGATCGTGCCACTGCACTCCAGCCTGGGTGACAGAGTGAGACTCCGTCTCAAAAAAAAAAAAAAAAAAGAAACTTTCCCCACTCTGCCCTTCTTCAGCCTTCCCTGCCACCTCTCAGCTCACCTCTCAGCTCTCCTCTCAGCACAGACTTCTGCAGTTACTGCAGTTTTCTGTGTTCCATCCTTTTAGTTGTTGTTGGGTTTTTTGTTTGTTTGTTTGTTTTTTGAGATGGAGTCTCACCCTGTCGCCCAGGCTGGAGTGCAGTGGCACAACCTTGGCTCACTGCAACCTCCGCCTTCCGGGTTCAAGTGATTCTCCTGCCTCAGCCTCCCGAGTAGCTGGAACTACAGGCGCGCACTGCCATGCCCAGCTAATTTTTGTGTTTTTAGTAGAGACAGGCTTTCACCATGTTGGCCAGGGTGGTCTCGAACTCCAGATCTCAGGTGATCCACCCACCTCAGCCTCCTAAAGTGCTGGGATTACAGGTGTGAGCCACTGTGCCTGGCCCTGTGTTCCATCCTTTAAAACATGCCACAGTGAGCTAGGCCGTGAACTTACTTCCTCTGAGGACGGACCTGCTTCTGGCCTTCTGCCCTCTTCCTTTCAGCACTGTTTCTTCCTCCTCAGTACCCCCACGTCCTGATTTTTTGTGTATTTGTTTCATTTTGTTTTGCCTTTGGGAGATATGTTTCTGCACACGGCAGGCACAGCTCACCGCCAGAACCCCTCACACCTGCCGCCTTCCTCCTGCATTGGCACCTGCAGCTTAGGATGCTGCTTGTCAAGATGAAAATACAAAGTTACACAAAACTCGGGTTATATTTTCAGCCATGTACTTTTCATAGGCACAAGTTCTGGAACTCTGAAACTGAGGTCATGACAAAGCAGATTTGCCCTCAGAAGGTTCCAGAATCCTTGTGACGCCTTCCTGTTCCTAATGGTAGCACTGTATCTATCCTAGCATTCTATCTACAGAGCAGAGGCAGGACCTTTGGCAGGAGACACATCCCTTCTCCTGTGATGTGTCAGTTAGCATGGAGAAGCAAGCTGGCACGGACTTGAGAGCTGGGGCGGGTGTCTGCCCCATGTGGCCTGGCTATGGCTGCTCTTTTCAGGGAGCCTGGGGTTAGGGGAGGCGGCCACCCACCTGTGCCAGAGAAGGCCAGTCTCTGCATGGACTTCAGTGCAGGCGTACCCGGCCTGATGGGGAGGGCTGTGGGTGGAAACCACACAGAAAAGATGCCTCCTCTTGCTTGAACTGTGGTGTTAACTAGCCAGGAACGTATGTGTCTGGTTGCTGAAATTAATACCGCATTTGCCTGTGGGCTTAACTTTCAGGATTCCTCCGGGGCCTGTTCCAGGCACGCCCTGTTCCGTAGCCTCTTGAGAAAGTAGTAGATTTTGCTGACTCTGCATTATTTAAATCTCACTTGGTCGTTCATTCTCATAAAATCTGGAATATGATTTATTGTTTATATATTGTAATTTTCACAGAGGTTTGAAGTAGAAATAGTTTTATCTCAAATTAGAATATTTCTCCTCTCAAGCATATGCCAACAACACATAGCAATATTGTAAATTTGGAAATCTGTGTTATTTCTGTGTTCACTCATGTTCAATTAGACAGAATTAATATATTCTGTAATGTTTTTAGTATCATTTTTAAAAACTGAAGATATTTATTTCAAAATAGTGAACAGTAAATTCAAAATAAACTTCCTTATTTAGTAACATAACATATATTAATAAGCTAAATAATCTAACTGGAAACCACAAAATGGCTAGGTTATTGTGCAGTTACCAGTTCTACAGAGAAACCTGGCTTATATGATCCTAAGTGCAGTCATTATATTGAATGTGCTGTATTTATTTGTAGGAGCTGTATTTTTCTTAACAGATGCTGTCTGTTAGCCTTTTCTTTATCTTACAGTTTAAATTTCAAGCATTTATTAGAGTAAACGGCATGAATGTTTACACACACATACCCTGGCCTAAGATTTTTTTTTTTTTGAGACAGGGTCTGCCACTGTCACCCAGGCTGAAGTGCAGTGGCACAATCTCGGCTCACTGCAACCTCTGCCTCCAGGGCTCAAGCAGTCCTTCCACCTCAGCCTCCAAGTAGCTGGGACCACAGGCACACACTACCATGCTGGGCTAACTTTTGTACTTTTTGTAGAGATGGGGTTTCTCCATATTGCCCAGGCTGGTCGCAAACTCCTGAGCTCAAGTGATCCGCCCATCTCAGCCTCCCGAAGTGCTGGGATTACACGTGTGAGCCACTATGCCCAACAGTGGCCTAAGATTTTATCTTCTGGGTTTGAGAAAAAAAAATTAATTTCTCTTCATCTTTATGAAGATACTGGCTGATGCACAGTTTAAGAAGATAGTGTGTTTGAAATAGCTCCTAATAGATATCAGCATCCTCTGATATTATTATTGATAGAAAATATTTTCTTTTTCTTTTCTTTTTTTTTTTTTTTTTTTTTTGAGATGGAGTTTTGCTCTTGTTGCCCAGGCTGGAATGCAATAGTGCCATCCTGGCTCACTGCAACTTCTACCTCCTGGGTGAGCCGGGTTCTTCTGGCTCAGCCTTGTGAGTAGCTGGGATTATAGGCATGCGCCACCATGCCTGGCTAATTGTGTATTTTTAGTAGAGACAGGGTTTCTCCATGTTGGTCAGGCTGGTCTCGAACTCCCGACCTCAGGTGATCTACCCGCCTCGACCTCCCAAAGTGCTGGGATTACAGGTGTGAACCACCACGGCCGGCTGAAAATATTTTCTATCTGTACAATATTATAGACATCTTTTAATATTTATTAAGTACTCCCAGTACAGTATAGAAGTTCTTTTATTTAAAAAAAATTTTCCTGAGGGGGGAGAAAAATCTTAAAAAAAGAAGTCAGTGTAGGTGAGTGAGGTGGGATTTCAAAGTGGCCTGTGACCTTTCGCACGCAGCTACGCTGCAGGGGAGGTGGCAGTGCGTTTGGCTTGGGAGGAGGGCAGGGTGGGGGGGCTGCACTTCTGCCCTTCCAGTGCTGGTACCACCAGTGACCTTGAGTGGCAGGGACCCCTCAGTCATCACCAGGCTGATGTGATGGGAGTCGGTGCCAGAAAGACAAAGCCCCCTCGCTTGCCACGCTGCCACCCTCGGCGCCTCTCTGTCTCCTCGGCCATCCTCACTGAAGGTGATGTCTCTAGCGGCAGCGTGTCATCCTGGAGGACATCGTGTCAGTAGTGAAGCCCTGCGTCCCTGCCAGTCCAGGCTTTCTTCCTTGTCCTTGCCCCACCTGGTGAAGCTGACAGACAGCGAGCAGAGCACTTTAGTGACCTGCCCATTCCTCGCGGGTGGCTGTGGCACATCAGAGCAGAGGGGTTCCGCCGTCCAGTTCTATCCTTGACCTTCTGTCTCAGCCTGTTTCCTCAGCACCTTCTCCCTCAGAAAATACTTCCAAAGAGGGAATGTCATGTTTGTTCCTGATGACACACTCTCCAGAAACCTCTTTCATCATAAGAGACTTGCAGAAAGAGACTAAAATGAGATGCACCAGGAATAGGATGGGTTTTTTCAGACCGTAGTCAGTTTTCCTGCCTTTGTGTTTTACAGATTAAGTTTATAGAATCAGTCATCTTTCCCATTTCCAAAGAGGGTTGTTTTTTCTTTCTCTTCTTTTTGGTTAGTGAACTGTTTAATCTTTCACTAATTTAGAGTGCTAACTTTGGCCCTGTTTCCATTAGGAGATGAAAGCATGGAAATAAAAAAGCAAATTACAGGGATGAGAAGATTGCTGAACGACAGCACTGGGCGGATCTATCAGCGAGTTGGCAAAGAAGGAGAGAAACTAAAAGAAGAGCCCCAGGACCTGGATTTAGTCTGGCCTCCGCGTTTGAACTCATCTGCTGAGGCCCCGCAGAGCCTCCACCCGTCTTCACGTGGTGTGTGGAATGAGCTACCGCCCCAGAGTGGACAGTTCTCAGGGCAGTATGGCACCCGTTCTAGAACCTTCCAAAGCCAGCCCCACCCTGCTGTGAGCTCCAATGGTATGGTTGTCAACAAACATTCAGAAGGCTCTCATGGGGGTTTGTACTGTTGTGTTTTATTTCTAAATATTCAGTGTGTTGAGTTCAATTTATTAAACCCTCCCATAATTACCTGGCTTTGCTGAGTTACTTTAAAAGACAGGGAGACACAAAGGAAAGAGTTGAAGACTATCAAAAAACAGAATTGAGAATTAGGAAAGACAGGGGCTTCTATATTATAAGTGGAGATTTCCTGGTAGAGATTTTAGCCCTTTAAGAAGTTAAAGCAATCATTTTGTGCCCATGTACAGATATTATTGTCACAAAAAAAAACCGAACATTAGGGCAGAAAGAGCTCCCCATTGTCTTTAAAAGAAGCTTCCTGGTCCTATGGTGTGTTAGTAACATATCCTCTTGGTTACTCCTTCACCTTACTCATTATCAGAAGAGTCCCAGATAAAGGCGGCGGCGGACGGGGGTGGGGGGCCGATAACCCAGCATCCCACATCAGTACTGAACCCAGTGATCCCTATTTTGTAACATGCTTCATTAGCAATGGAAAGTATTCCTTTAAAGTAAAATTTTCTTAATTTAAGTTTCCTAATTGTTAAGAAAAGAATCAAATGACAATTTTTTTTCAAAGCTTAAGGAAAAAAACCTGATGCTTTCTGTGGTCATATTAGTTTTCTATCCAACCACACTGGATGCTATAATATTTGTTCTATAAACTCTGTAGAGATGTGCAGATCTATAGTTTTCACAAAGAGAACAAGAAAAAGGTAAGAAAGCATTTTCAGTTTCCTTAAGAAGTTAAGGATTTTTTTCCATTCATTTTCATTTCACAATATCCTTCAAGAAAAAGAGAATTGTTTTGACTTTTTTTTAAAACACAATTTGCGGTTCAGAGGCGTGAAAAGCCATCCTGAGACATTGATGTGACAGCGAAGGACCCTAGAGATGTATGGGTGTCTTCTCTGCCTCTCAATATTACATAAGCCAGTATCAAAGTTCCCATGCTGGCATGCGTCCAGGTTAGAGGGACACAGCTCTTTAATGACTCCTCCATAAAAGTAAAAAGTCAGTTCTCTTTAAAATTAGAAAATGATTTATAACAAGCTGAAAAGGTTTGGTTTTGTCTTCCAAAAATGATAAAGATGGTGCTTGGAATAGTGACTATTCTTTAAGACCTTTCTAACTCTACTACCATGGAAGAGACAATAAGAGAAGTAATACCCTTAGGTATGTATGAAGTTAATAAACCCCACATCAGTAACTTTTGGGTAAACAGTGTTCTATTTCCCAGTATACAACAGGGACAGTGGATTTACTTTGAAAAGTATAAAGTTAGTAAAAGTTACAAACATAAATTCCCCCATATCAGTTTGAAAATAGATACTGATTTTATGTTTTCAGTAGAAATATGGCTAGGCATAGTGGCTCATGCCTGTAGTCCTAACGCTTTGAGAGGCCAAGATGAGTGGATTGCTTGAGGCCAGGAGTTCAAGACCAGCCTGGCCAACATGGCGAAACCCCATCTCTACTAAAAAATAGAAAAATTAGCTGGACGTGGTAATGCATGCCTGTAGTCCCAGCTATTTGGGGGGCTGAGGCATGAGAATGGCTTGAGCCTGGGAGGCGGGGGTTGCAGTGAACCAAGATCATACTGGTGCACTCCAGCCTGTGCAGCAGAGCGAGACCCTGTCTCAAAAAAAAAAAAAGAAAAAAAGAAAGAAAGAAATATATTACATAAAACTGTGACTACTTTGTATTTCATTGGGATTATTTACACTTTTAAAGTTGTAACATTACAATTTTGCTGCAATTTTGAATGTAAATAATTGTACCACTACAATCACTACGTTACCTTGAAGCATTTCATGGTTTTGCTCTGGTGAATTTTTCTATAGTATTCCCAAATAATGCCTATTACAGGATATAAGGTATATAAAGTATAATAAAACACATAATTGGAACAAAACCATGGAACTTACCTTGCTGGCCTGTGAGACAGTGTAAGTGCTGGAAGTCTGTAAACTGCTCCATTTTATGGTGGTCAGGTGAACAGGTGCTGGAGGGAACCCACTGTAAGAGCAATGTCCAAATGTCCCATTTTATTCTAAGGACAATAGAAGATACTTGCTTACCTATGAGAGAAACAGAATAAGATAGGTTTACCAAGGAAAAGGCATTAAATTTAAACAGTGCAAAAGAGGCTGTGGCAAGGGAAAGATAAGACACGGGAATGGAGAAAAGAGGTAGAAAGATTTGCTTTATGAAGTTGGAGAAAAGCCCGCCAGCTCACCAATACCCTCGAACGCATCCAATTCGAATATATCCTCCCATCCCTGCCCCTCTGTGCTTCCCCACCCCAAACGCCACACCCAGAGAGTATTCTAAAAGTTTTCATGTGTGCACAGTTCTTTGTTTTTGAAATAATGTGCTTAATATCAAAACTATTTTCAATAGAACTCATTTAATTTTTAATATGAACTCTTAAACACAGCTACCAAATTTTTTTTGCAAGGCTGTCCTCAGCGCTCATTCTTTGTGTGAACTAGCGTGAGTGTGTTTCGAGTGAGTTTTTGAGGTATTGTTATTTGAGATGAACAGCTCTGACAATAGGGAGGCCTGCTGTGCCCACTCATTGTGTGCGTGTGTGTGCGTGTGGGCTCCCGCACGGTGCCACAGCATGCACCTTACAGTATAGGAGCCTGGATAATTAGATAAAGTCAGACCCCCAGATGTAGGTTGTGATAATTAGTGGGTACGTTTTCCTTAGGCACAGCTTCATCATAATTGCACATGCTTCAAAATCCTGCCAAGATACTTTCTTTTTTCTCCCCACCCCTTTATGATTTTTTTTTTTTTTTTTTTTTTTTGGTTTGTTTGGAGTATGTCATTCTTTTCTTTCATGCTCAGGAGAACTTCCAGTGGTGAATTCATCAGCTGGATCAAACTGCTGTACTTGTAACTGCCAGTCAACGTTGCAGGCCATTCTACAAGAGCTCAAGACCATGAGGAAATTAATGCAAATTCAAGCAGGTACAAGGATCAGGCCTCGGAATGAGTCCTTTGATTTTTAATGCATATCTGACATCTTCCGTTGGAATGTTCATTGTGCTTTTATTAAAGCCGCCTTCTCACCTTGCTGTCTTGCTGTGCCTTTTCAAGTATCTGTTTTTTCAGCTTTCTCTACAGTCCATTTTTCCTTTAGCAAATCAAACATATTTTGTCTTGCTACTGATACAGCTCATATAATTATGTGTATGTACTCGATAGACTTCATTCCATGATCTCCTAGTACTTCACAAATGTCAGTTAATTAAATTTGGGAGCAACTGTGTATGGAGGGGTCCTTTAGGAAGCATGGGCTTCAGTGTTCAAGGACTAAGCAGATAAGAAATGTGGAGCCCCAGGCTATGCTTTGTGGCTTTTCTTTCTCTCCTGTTCAGGATGCGGAAGCTCAGAGATCCTCCCTGTTCTGTCGTCTTTGTTTATGTGACTCCTTTTTGTTTTCACCGCCATCAGGCAAGTTGAGGGACGGAAGAGCAGTGGATTTGTAATTTGGGATTGGACGCCAATTTCTGCTTTTGGAGCTGTGTGGTGTGTCTGAGCTTCCTGTTTCACATCTGTAAATGGAGAATTCATATCTAACTCACAGGGCTGTTGTCAAAATAGAATGATGTAGTAGATGTAAATGAACCTTATAAGGCGTGGTACGAGCCTAAGCTGTTTCGTTAGCGTGGTCTTAAAGTCCATGGAGCGGTCTACAGAAGTCAGGAGGTCTAGGTCTTCATTATAGCAGCTGTATTTTCTGATCTGCACAATTGAGGGAAAACAGAATTGTTTTTGTCACAGGTACAAGAAAGAAATCATTGTATTAAGTTTTCCCTCTTGTCAAGGGACATCACCACTTGATCTAAGCCATGTCGTGACTGGCTTTCCTGCCCTTTCATCAGAATGGTAGTCCGGAAGGTCGTCACTCAGCAGCTGTTCAGGATGTCATTTAGTGAATTCTAGTATAATTTTAATATTCAGTGATGTGGGTTTTGATATAAAAAGCTTAATACTTAGATATATCAGTCACCCAAGATCACATTGAAGTAACGTGAGCTACTTTCTGAAAAACAGCATCTTTTTATTTGAGACGGAGTTTCACTCTTGTTGCCCAGGCTGGAGTGCAATGGCACGATCTCGGCTTACCGAAACCTCTGCCTCCCAGGTTCAAGCGATTCTCCTGCCTCAGCCTCCCTAGTAGCTGGGATGACAGGCATGTGCCACCACGCCTGGATAATTTTTGTATTTTTAGTAGAGATGGGGTTTCTCCATGTTGGTCAGGCTGGTCTCGAACTCCCGACCTCAGGTGATCTGCCCGCCTCAGCCTCCCAAAGTGCTGGGATTACAGGCGTGAGCCACTGCGCCCAGCTAAACAGCATCTTTTTAAGCACTGAATTTGGTTTTACCCCAAGGAAGCATTTTGCTCAGGTCAGTAAGCACTGGACTCACCTTGTTCCACTACGATAATCTGTGTTCTTATTAACCTGGCGGAGGTTAACATCTCCTAAATAAGGAGCTCAGAAATAAAGGTTACTTTATGATGTTCAGATTCTTTTCTCCGAGGAGGAATTTGTTAGCACTTAAGAAAATATGCATATGAAATTGTAATGATTTGTTTTGTCACTTAAGCTCCTTACTACTGAAATGGCAAACTACAAATTGCAACCATTTAAATCCTTGACGGAAGCCTTTTTAGAATCTATTAAGTAAATGCCACTTTGTCGCTATGTTTTCTTTTCTGAACCTTTGCAGATTAGGGAGGTAAACGATTCCAAAGCTGTAGGATGGCACAAAGGATAAACTGAATAAATTACTCTCCTTTAATTTTCTTAAACTTAAAAATTTGTGTCATGTGGGTAGATTTACTTAAGGTTTAATGCCTGAAGACTTAGATTTAAATTACATTTAGAAAGTTTCACCTTTCTTTTAAGAAGACAGGGAATAAGACCTAGAGGTAAGATCTGGGTGCCAGAGACTTGGGCTGTGTCTAGATTTGCAAAAGGAGAAGAAAAACTCAGATAGTCCCCGTGTTCCTTAAACCAAAACGTTTTCATTTCTAATTTAGAATCATGAGGCTTAGCAAGGCCTGGGGCCTAGACCATCATGATCATTATTTGAGGTCCCTTTGACCCTGAGGGTGCAGACCCAACCTTGAGGGGGAATGCAGATAGAGCAAAGAGAAGTTCCCAACTCTGGCTGCACAGCAGAATCACTGGAAGAGCTTTCAGACAATGCTGATTCCCAGGCAGCATCCCTGGAAGTGTCAGTTCATTTAGTCTGGGGTGGGGCTGAGGCATTTCAGTTTTTTTGTTTGTTTTTGTTTTTGTTTTGAGACACAGTCTCACTCTGTCGCCAGGCTGGAGTGCAGTGGCGTAATCTCGGCTCGCTGCAACCTCCGCCTCCTGGGTTCAAGTGATTCTTCTGCCTCAGCCTCTCGAGTAGCTGGGACTTCAGGTGCCCACCACCATGCCCAGCTAATTTTTGTATTTTTAGTAGAGACGGGGTTTCACCATGTTGGCCAGGATGGTCTCGATCTCTTGACCTTGTGATCCGCCCACCTCGGCCTCCCAAAGTGCTGGGATTACAGGGGTGAGCCACCATGCCTGGCCCAGCATCTCAGTTTTTTTAAACTCGAGTGATTCTAATGTATAGCCAAGGTCGAGAACCATTGAGCTAGACTAATTACTGGTTTAAAAACTTCTGTGCTTTTATGTAGTGCAATTAGTTTGCTTCTAATATTTATGAATTGCTTTTGAATTTGGAGACAAAAATATCAGGATCAAAGTGTAAATATTCTTTATTTTCAGACTGATAAGAGGTAAGAGGAAGTGATTCATGTTTATATGCATTTAAAGACCTTTAGTTTTCACTTGTCCTATAGGTTCATTTCTGTTGAAAAGCAGGGACATCCTATAGTCATATTAAGAAGCTATATTAATACTTGAGGATTTAAACAATGATGCCATGTTTTCCAATTACACTTTCCAAGAGAGTATTTTTAAATGGCTAGCAAACATTACTTCCCAGAGTGCACTGTGAGAACTGTAATTTACCATCCTGGATTTCTTTAAGTATAGAATCAGGTTGAATACTTGGTTCCTGTACTGTGCTTTTCATGTTTGGAACTGTTTCTAGATTTCACTGATTTGCTTGACTTGTACAGAAAGATATTGCTCCTTCAATTATGTGAAACCGAGGTCTAGAGAAGTAGCCTTGTCTGAGGCCATGTAGTAGGGTGCTCTGGAGGTGGTTGATGTGTGGAGAATATTTGTTTGGTGAGGAAGGATTCACTGGTCCTAATTAAGTAACTAACAGGCTTTTCCCACATGCTTACTGGTCCCTAATATAGAATCATCCCAGACTGCTTCTTTTGATCAGTCTTGCCCAAATGATCATCACTGTCTCATCTTTGTCAGTTTTGGCACCTGTAGATTATTAGGAACTGATCAGTCTAACCCCAAATGACATTGGAATAGTCCTGAAACAGGCTTACAAGGAAGCACAGCCGTCTCCATCCAAATTTAAATTCCGAAGTTCTTATTGATTTAGAAGCGTCCTATGATTTATAAAGCCATGCTCAGGTGTTTTCTCACAGCTCACAATCCTTTCCCTGCATTGAACCCCACAGCAGTATGCTGTCCCGATTCACCTGCAGTAACGCTTTCTCCTGAGTATTTCTCTGCCTTTAGGACTTGAAAGTGCTTCAGAGCCTGCGTTTGGTAACCTTTAGGTCCAGTGGGAGATTTATTTAGTGTGCTTCATCCTGGAGTTTTCCTCGTTTCGGTTTCAGTTTGTAGATCACATGCATAGACTGGAGATAAGTTTTCCTAAGTCAGACACATGTGCCTGTACCATATTTTTGTTTATTATTTGCAGTTGGAACTCAAAACAGACAACAACCCCCAATTTCCCTTATATGCTCCCAGCGAACTGCTGTCTCACGAAAGAGAAATAAAAAGAAAAAAGTGCCCCCAAAGACTGTGGAACCTCTTACTGTGAAACAGAAGCCCAGTGGGTCAGAGATGGAGAAAAAGGCGGTGGTGGCCTCTGAGCTATCTGCTCTCCAGGCAGCCGAGCACACCTCCCCGGAGGAGAGCCACGTTCTAGGATTCGGCATTGTTCTGGAATCACCTTCCTCAGATGTAAGTTGCCATTTTCTGGCTGCTGACTCTAATGCTATGTAACTTTCAGGAATTTTATAGTATTTATAGATTTCCCTTTTGACAACTGGAGAAACTTGCAGAATATATGTGGGAAAGAAGAAAAGAAGACTGGTAATAATTTTCTTGTCTGGAGTTTTCTTTTCTGAAAATGTTATGCCTTATTTATTTACACAGGTTTCCAGTCTTTGTCTCCGAAAGGAGGAGGGTGATGGCGTAAATAATCTGCCCACTAATTTCTTTTGCATTTTTAATTTTGCAGTGGCAGTTTTCAATTTCCTTAGTGTAGAGACCTAAAAGAATATAATTAAATCCTTTGTAGATGGGCATAAATGAACAGAACCATACAGATAAGGTCACACCTTTCTGGAAACACAAACTAATAATAAAAAAGGAGCAGTCATACTAATTCTATTTTATAGATGCAAGCCACACTGCTAATTAGGTGGCAGCGCCATGCCATTTACTCCGTGTAATGATAGGTTAACACTCTGCAAAGGTTTTTCTATTTTAATATCATAGCCAGAATGTTGCCACAGTCCAGAATGTTGGATGACATCCGAGATAACCATCTGACTTGCTATTTTACATTCATAGGACCATAAACGAATTTGTTTAATAGTGCACTATATTTGCAATTGCATTTCTATTTACAATGTCTTTCTCTAAGTATGTTTGTGTTGTGAACCTTAACTTGTTGGGTGACTTCTTAAAATAAGAATGGGGGATCTATTCTTATCAGATTGCATAGGATGAGAATCCTGCTGCGAACTCCCACAGGCCTGTATGGGATTGGAGGTTGGCCGTACCTTTTAAACTTTAAGTAGGAAACAAATTGCTTTTTTAAAAAGTGTTTTAAAATTTTTGAAAGAAATTGTGGGAAGACAGTTTGCTAGGGTATATCCACATTGGGTTTTTAACAAAGGGAGGGGACAAAAATAATCATCTTGTGACTTTTTTAGATTGGAAAGTTGTTGGAACTTTTACCTAATTCTCGGTGTTAAAGTTTCTTTTTTTTTTTTTTTTTTGAAATCTATAAACACTTGCTACAATTGTTAAGAAGTTCATCTAGACTAAAAATTTAATTTTAAATCATTTTTCATGATGATAACGTTCTATTCTGGACCAGTCACCTCATGCAATGATATCATATTGCTATTGCAACTAGGGCCCTGAGTCAAACCCCAGGTAGATCACATATTCGGAAAGAGAGGTAAATTATTCCTCAACACAAAGTACATTCAGTCCTTAAATTTTCTAAGCATTTTTTTTTTTTTTTTTTTTTTTTTAGACAGAGTCTCGCTGTGTCGCCCAGGCTAGAGTATAGTGGCATGATCTCCACTCACTGCAACCTCCACCTCTCGGGTTCAAGCAATTCTCCTACCTCAGCCTCCTGAGTAGCTGGGACTGCAGGTACTTGCCACCACCCCCGACTAATGAAAACTCAGTTAGCTGTTGATTGTCTTGGAAGAATAACATGCTTCTAAAGAAAAGTGAGGCCAGGCATGGTGGCTTACACCTGTAATCCCAGCACTTTGGGAGGCCGAGATCAGTTGAGGTCAAGAGTTCGAGACCAGCCTGGCCAACATGGCGAAACCCGTCTCTACTAAAAATACAAAAATTAGCTGGAGGTGGTGGCACATGCCTATAGTCCTAACTACTCGGGAGGCTGAGACACGAGAATCGCTTGAACCCAGGAGGCAGAGGTTGCAGTGAGCCGAGATTACACCACTGCACTCCAGCCTAGGTGACAGAGGGAGATTCCGTCTCAAAAAAAAAAAAACAAAAACAAAAAAACAAAATCATCAGCTTGGGCAAGTGGCCCCGTGTTGCTAGAACAGCTGTCTGGCCGGCATTGATAAAAGTAGGGTGGGGTGAGAGAGTGAAAGTCCAGGTGAGGCCTTCAGCCTTTATCTGTGGGCAGGAGGGAGCCATTCCAAGTTTCCAGTAAAGGAAGAATTGTGCCTGTATCTTAGAACCGTAGCTAGAACAGCATGCGGCTGGCAGAAAGATAGAGATAGCCGGAGGAAGATGCGTGCAGCCTGCCAGGCAGGAGATCAGGAGGGCTAGACAGGAGCAGTGAGCCTGGAGAGGAGAGCATGGAGAGACATTCAGGAGGAACACGGGGACTGAGTGGGAAATGAGCCCTGGGTTCCCATCTGGGAAACTTGCTGGGTTACAGCTGCAGCTGGGACTTCAACTGAGACGCGGAGAGCAAGAGCAGTGCAGGCTTTCAGCTCTGGATGGGAAGGAAAAGTGAATTTCATATCCTCAACACGTTCGCTAGACACCTCGAGCACAGGAGAAAGATTAGCACTGGAAACGATGAAAAGTGACACTGGAAACCCATGCTTTATCGCTTTCGTAAATACAAAGAACTCACAGTGTATAGAGTTCCCTTTTTGCGTTGTGACTCATAGTGTCACCCAAATGCCAATGTATATACCCATGGCACAAACACAAACATAAGGCCCCACAAGGGGCTGTCAATCATGGCAGATCAGCCACTGTCTTCAAACTGATAACAATAGTCCCTAATCAGATGCAGAAACACACTAAGTTCTAATCAGAACCAACCAAAATGTCAAAAATGGCAGAGTGTTATGGGCATCAAATGAGATACAGTATATGGGAAAATCCTGTAGCAGTGCCTGGCACATAAAAGGTACTCAATAAATGTTATTTGTTTAATCTGCGAAGGAGGAAACATCTGCATTTGCATTAAGCGCAATATACAAAACAAACTTAGGAAACATTCAGTCTAGGACTTAGCTTTAAGGAGAGCCTCCTCCTCAATTTCACTGCAGTTCACTTGTTTTTTCCTGTTCCTCCTCTCTGTACCCACCCACTCCCCTTCAAGGCTACACTGTGATTTGAACGATCCTCCTGGATAGAACTTCCTATACTGTTTGGTAAATATTTACACGTTAATGCATCCTTCCACCCCAGCTTCTCAAGAGCAGAGACTGTGATTATTAATAATAATAATAATAATAGTAATAGTATTCATGCGCCATCTTTGAGGTATTCTTCTTATCCGCTTTCTATGGGCAGCTTGCACAAGTTCACACAGCCAAGAAAAGTGGAGTGTGTCCCCCAACCCAGGTCTGTCATCTGCCCTTGTCCGCTGCGCAAAGGACGTGCGGGTGCCCATTCTAGCCCAATGCCTGTGCGTGACGAACAGTCAGTCACTGTTGAGGGGATGATTATCATATGAAAGAACTGAAAGTTTCAGCTGTGGCTGTTGATTCTGTTTACTTGGAAGTTTCTTGGGGAGAACTTCATGGGTCAGGGAGCAGGCTCTGAGGTCAGGCTGCCTGGGTTAGACTCTCAGCTGTGTGACCCTGAGCAATGAACCTGACCCTTCCCCACTCCACTTCTCTCTGTAGAATGGGGATAGCAAGTGCTTCCCTCCTGGAATTGGCTCATTGGAGGAATTAGATGAAGTCATCCTTGTGGAGCACTTAGAACAAGGCCTGGCTCATTTTAAGCACTCAATAAATATTAGTTCTTTTTTTAACCTTAGCATTCTTACCTCAGTGTCTTTATGGGAATAAATATTTTAAAATAAAATTTATCTATATCTATCAGTGAAAAAATACATGTGAACAAGTAGTGTTTTTAGAAAGGGAATAGACTGAAATACTTCCCTTTTGGGCAGGAGTATTTCACCCTTTTAAAAGTAACATATTAAATAAAATTCGAACCTCAATTATACACAGAAGCAGAAACCCAAAACTAAATTTCAGATTTAAATACAGTATTTAGGCCGGGCGCGGTGGCTCATGCCTGTAATCCCAGCACTTTGGGAGGCCAAGGCGGGTGGATCAGGAGGTCAGGAGATTGAGACCATCCTGGCCAACATGGCGAAACCCCGTCTCTACTGAAAATAAAAACAAATAGCAGCACAGTGGTGCATGCCTGTAATCCCAGCTACTCGGCAGGCTGAGACAGGAGAATCGCTTGAACCCGGGAGTCAAAGATTGCAGTGAGCCGAGATTGCACCACTGCACTCCAGCCTGGCGACAGAGCGAGACTCCATCTCAAAAAAAAAGAAAAAAGAAAATACAGTATTTAATTCTTTCTTCATGAGTTCACAACCCAATACTCTACCAATACCGAGAGAAGACAGTTGTTAATTTCTTATGATCGCTGTTTTTCAAGATTATATATATTGATTTGTGTTTTTCAGAGCAGATATACATGGCCTAAGTTTGTTTTGTTGTTGTTGCTTTTCGTTTCTTGTTTTTCAGCTTGGTGAAACAATCAGATTAGTTTTTAACAATATTTAAAAATAATTTTTAATAATAGGAAATGGTTTTCTATCTGTTGTAGTTACTATAAATAATCTCCAGTAATCCTAGATTATGCCAGTTTAAAAGTTTTCAGAAGATAAATTGTGGATATTCATCAAAATATCTGTATTGGAAATCTGCTTGCTTTTTTTTTTTTTTTTTTTTTTGTAATTGAGACAGAGTCTTGCTCTGTCATCCAGGCTGGAGTGCAGTGGCATGATCTCAGCTGACTACAACTTCCACCTCCAGGGTTCAAGCAATTCTCCTGCCTCAGCCTCCTGAGTAGCTGGGACTATGGGTGCCTGCCACCATGCCCAGCTAATTTTTGTGTTTTTAGTAGAGACAGGGTTTCACCAGGTTGGCCAGGCTGGTCTCGATCTCCTGGCCTCAAGTGATCCATCCGCCTCGTCCTCGCAAAGTGCTGAGATTACAGGCGTGAGCCACCATGCCCGGCCTTGAAATCTGTTTTCTTAACACCTTCTTGGCCCAATAGATAAAGCGATCCACTGGGATCAAGTAAAGTAAACCAAGCAAATGATTTTTTAAATTTACTCATCAACACATTGAAATTGAGGCCATTGGCCAGGCGTGGTGGCGCACACCTGTAATCCTAGCACTTTGGGAGGCTGAGGTGGGTAGATCACCTGAGATCAGGAGTTCGAGACCAGCCTGATCAACATGGAGAAACTCCATTTCTACTAAAAATATAAAATTAGCCAGGCGTGGTGGTGCATGCCTGTAATCCCAGATACTCGGGAGTCTGAGACAGGAGAATCGCTTGAACCTGGGAGGCAGAGGTTGCGGTGAGCCAAGATCGCACCATTGTACTCCAGCCTGAGCAACAGAGCAAGACTCCGTCTCAAAAAAAGAAAAAGAAAAAAAAAGAAAAGAAATTGAGGCCGTGTATGCCTGAGAGTGTAAGTTCCAGCACAGGCTGCAGGAGTTCAGATCTTTGCTTCATCATATATTAGCTGGATAATGTTAAACAAGTTACTTCACTTCTCTGAGCTGTAGTTTTTGCATCTGCAAACTGGGAAAATAATAGTAGCCATTTCATAGGGTGAAAATCAAATTAGAAAAAATCTGTGTGATATGTGTTAGCCTAGGGCCTGGAATATAGTAAATAGCAAATAAATGTTAATTATATTGCTGTTTTCCAGGGCATACTGAAGTGTGTGAAATAGTCCCTGCCCTTGAAGGAGCACATGAAGGAAAATTCACGAACAGTAATTATAATAGCGTAGGACATCAGCTGTGGCGCAGGCAGTCGGGTCACCTGGGAGCCTGGATAGTCTCTCAGAGTGGACATCTTGGAGGAGCCATTTCAGTGGCCTTAGGAGAGAAGCAGCTAAATTGCAGTGGTTAGACTCTTACATATTGCACATTTTGGCTCAAATATCTTTAGCATAAATCAAGCCCTAGTCTTCAGAGTCATTAATTTATTACCTGAAGAAGGAAAAAGCTAAAAGCACCTCTAAAAGATGGGAATGTCTCATTATGCAAGTACATGGAGAAAATTTCAAGGGACCAAATTGTATTCTCTTCTAAAATTGAATGCTTAGCTCTACCAAAATATTGTCAACTAAAAATGTCTATAAAGAATTGGCTGTTGGATGACTTCTTGTCATTTTTACCCCATTCAACATTCGCTATAGGCTATCGTGTAAATTACACCTACTTTTGGATAGGACTTTTGGCTGAGCATTTTTTGCTTAATGAAAAGAGGGCAGCCACCTTCCACTATGAGCCTTGACGTAGGACACGAGCATGCTTCCGCCCCATCCACACTGCAGCTCAGGCCCGCTATGTCCCCAGGCCACCTCTGTTCTGAGGTGCTCAACAGGAACAGCCATGCTGGTGAGCGTCTAGTCCCACACGCTCTTGTTGCTACCCTCCTCATGGGCTGTGTTCTCAGCATAGCATTTAATAAATGACAGGCTGTGCGTGTTGGCTCCCGCCTGTAATCCCAGCAGTTTGGGAGGCCAAGGCAGGAGGATTGCTTGAGGCCAAGAGTTGAGATCAGTCTGGACAACAAAGCGAGACCCCCCTCTCTGCAAAATATATAAATACATACATTTTAAAAATTTGCTGGGCATGCTAGCACATGCCTGTAATCTCAGCACTTTGGCAGGCTGAGGAGGGAGGATCACTGGAGGCCAGGAATTCAAGACCAGCCTGGGCAACATAGTGAGACTCTATCTGTACAAAAAAATTTTTATTTAAATTAACTGGCCACACACTTGTAGCCTAAGCTACTCAGGAGGTTGAGGTGAGAGGATCACTTGAACCCAGGAGTTGGAGGCTGCAGTGAGCTGTGATCCCACCACTGTACCCCAGTTTGGGCACCAGGTTGAGATCCTGTCTCTAAAAAATAAAAATAAAATTTAAAAATAGAAAATAAATGATAATAGTGATTCTTGCTATGTCTGCCTGGGGCAGACCTGAGTTACAGGAACATTTAGTTTTTATCAGACAGAAGCATATCACATTTATGAGCAAAATTAAATCAATTATGGGGGAAGTTTGTGTTTTAAAATTTGTTTTCTTAAACTGAAGCACATTTTCCTCAAAATACATCTAATATACTACAAAATAAACACAAGAACCAAAGATCATTATATATAGTGGTATGGACGTAGACTAAATTCACATCCTTTAAGCACTCTTATGAATCCTGTTATAAGCTTTTCAGCCCCAAATCAGTTAGTCTTGTTCAGCAGGATCCTGCCTCTTTGTCTGTAGTTTTCTTTCAGCTTTTGGTCCTGAGCCAGCCTGAGACTGACCAGCCAGCCCAGCCCCCCAAATCCCCACCAGCATATGACCTCGTCCAAACAGCCCTGTGCACATGCCTGCAAAGGTGACCCTATATAATACACAGAATCTGTACACTATTAATCTGCCATCGAAAATCTGGGGTTAATGCCCAGTATGATTATTTGTGCGCTTCTTTTAACCAGTGACCACATGTAGCTTTTTATGTATCTTACTGTAATTTACTTATTAATACCTTACTGATACCTTATATAGAATAGCCTATGGTAGAAATAGTCCCTCGGTGGTTAACTAGCATGATCTTCTAAAAATTATCTTACTTTGTATTCTTTCAATTATACAGGGGAGTCACGTGATGTGCTCATGGGGACTTGGGAGTGTAACGGGGCAGAGGGGTGGGGAAGGACCATCTTCATTTACCTAGTTAGGAGATTCCCCAGCCAAACTAGATCTTAACCCCAGCTACTTCTAAGCAAAGGGAGACCACAGGTGATATGCAAAGAGACAAATTCGTGAAAGTCCACAGGCCTGGATCCAGGACATTTTCAAGAGTGTTGGTGACTGTCTGTGCAGTGTTTGCCTCCAGAACTTCACCCAGTGTGAGATGAATAAGGAAAAGTCAGCATTTGATACACATTGTTGTACTAAGTGGCCAAGGTACCTAAAATAGGCAGGACATAGATGAAAATCCAAATTTATAGTGGGAATTCAGACTCCCAACTCTTAAAACGATGACTCTAAGTGTCTTAAATCCTGCCCCAACTTTAGATTGTTATTTTGAACTGTTTGTTTAGACATCATCATTTAAAAATCATATTACTTCAGTAATCACTAAAATCTGTAAATTAACATATTCGCTTTCTATTTTGGCTTCAGTATCAAATTGTGAATCTGTCAAGAGAAGTCTAGTTTTCAAAATGTTACTCATTTGGAAGAGTGTTGGTTTCTGTCATAGCTATCAGTAAGCAGAGAGATCTCATTTAAACTAGAGCCAGTAAACTAAGAGATTCAATGACACAATTAAAGAAAGGGCTTTATCCCATTTTTAAATATATGTACAAAGATGTGGATCATTATGTGATAGTAATCCACTATGATTATATTTATCAAATGGAGGAAATAAAAAGATTTCATAGTGAAAATGTGAGATTAGTGAACGTCATCTTTTCTTCGTGTTTCAGAAAACAAAGCTGCCCTCTTTTGTTCTTTTAAGGCGTTGTTGCCTTGCGGCACCTGGCACACGTAGATAGCATTGGCGCTCGTTCACTCCTGGCTCAGAAATCTGAATAGGAGACAGGCCGAGAAGAACAGGAAGGACAGAGCCCAGTCACCTGTGCCCCGGCTGCCGCTGCCACCACCACCTCCACTAATCAGACTACTTCCTCCTTTGTAAGGTGCTTGCAAGGGGGTGAGTTCATGTTCCTTGATCTGGAAAGAACAGTTCAAAATAACAGTATTTGGCAGTAGAAAGTGGAATGGAAAGCAGTGACAGCGTCTGCACTGGAAGTCTCTTAGCTCTCAGAAACCTCCAGATACTTAGTTGTTAGGAGTTGTGGCAGATACCAGAAACAGCAGCTATACCTGTCTCCTGAATCCGACCTTCAAGGTCCTGTTAAAACACTGTCCTATCCCCTCCTGAGCCCCAAGAGCCCCCTTCCTCCCGCACCCCCAGCAGCCAAGTCCTGCCTGATGCTGTCTCAGACAGCACTTGCTCTGTTCTCTCTCCTGTTTTATCACGTTCGACTTTATAGGATAGGTATTTGTGCATATGTCTTCCCTGCAGAACCAGCCTTCAGATTCCTACACATGGAGGGGGCTCAGTGACTAGGTATTGAAACAGCTGGGTCACTGTTCTCCAGGTCACCCAACTCCTGGAGGTACCACATGAACTGTTAGAAGACACAGGTGTGCTGAGCACAGCGTGGCAAACTTTCAAACCCACTTTCTTTATACAGGGATAAAAGATCTGTGAATCAACACCAGTCATTTTAAATGAGTTCTTACATATTGTTTTGTTTATTCTGACAAATATCTATTGGGCAGTCAATGGGTGTTTGACACTCCAAATACAAGAGTCCTCATCCCAATGAGAAATGCAAACTCCCAGCTAAGCAAATGCTGCGTAAAAAGTGCTGTAAACAGAGTTCTTAGAAAATAGTATGAGCGCATGAAGAAGGGAGTGGCCAGTTCCGCCTGGTAGCTCATTCAGGTCAGTGTTTTTCAAACTGAGGTCCACGTTCACGGGATGAATCAAAGGGGAAGTATCAGAGGTCGCATTTTAAGTACCTGTTTAATGGTATCAGAATCAAACTGAGATTATATGAGTAACTAGTGTCCTTCCCCTTCCTCTCTTGCCATTAAGGGCGTCTGAACCACCCTAGACCCTCAAATAGCTGTGAGTAGCTGCTTCTGTAAGATAAACTTGGATTTTTTTTAATGGCTTTCAAATGATACAAGAGCACTTAGCAAAAATCCAAGATCAGTTCATTTAGAAGAAAAGTTCTAAATGCAGCATAGGATATGCAAAATAAAACTCTGGTTATGAATACAACTTCATCTTAGATTATGATGGTAAAATTCTCTCAATCCTAATATTGTCTACATTGAATCATTCAACAAAGACTTACTGAGTGCCTGGTATGTACCACCTCTGTTCTGGGAACTAGGGATGCAGCCTCCAGCTCAGACCACCTCCTCTGGAGACCTGGAACCAGCAAGCAGCAAGATGCAGAAGTTAAGGGGAAAGCCTGACAGTGTGGCTCTTATAGTGATATTCACCAAACATTCAGAGACCAAACATGGAATGGCAAAGTGAAGCAGAAGCGTGAGATAACTTTCTGGATATTCCAGTTAAAAGTTCAATTTTGGAGGGACCAGGCCCAAACTCCTTCCTTTGTCATCCAAGGAATTTAAGCTATGCTCTGAGCCCTGTTTACTTTGACCATAGGTGGGGTGGCATGTTGAAAAGTGATAGGACAAAACCAAAAATAACCATTTTTACTATCCAGGAGAGAAATTAATCCCAGATCCTCACATTTCTGGTGTGATTTAGAAACTGCAAAGCAGGGCCAGTTTTGCAGAGTGATGAATAGGAGATCTCAGAATCAACTTTGATAGCATGTCTTAATTCAGTGAGGTTTTCTTCAGACTTTTTTCCTAATAACAGTTTACCAATTGCATTTCTTCATATTAAAGTTATTATTTTATAGCTACCATGTCATAACCAACAATAAACTAAATGACTTAGTAGTGCAGGTTATGACTAATGAACTTTGATCTATTCCACAAGAAGTTATGGAGTGCCTGCTATATGCCAGATCCCAGAGATACAAAGTCTAAGCTGCAGGATCAGGAAGGGCTGCAATCTAATAAATAATTCTAATACAGTGTAAGAAATAGAATCATATGTCTGCTAAATGAACAGCAGGAACAGAGAGTTGTAGCCACCTCCGTGGGCAGGAAGGAGTTAGGAGCTCAGTTCGTTTGGAAGGCTTTGTAAAGGAAAGGGTATGAACTGGGTTGAAAGATTCAAAGGTGAGTTGTAAACCTCATGGCGTGCTGTTGGAGAAGGTGTGCTGAGCGCCGAGCGTGTGCAATAGCGTCCAAGTTGAAAGGCACCTTGGACGTCTTCTGATTCCATATCCCAGTCAGGATGTCCCTGCCAGGGAAGCAGTGTGCTAGCACACTGGTTTTCCAAGGGTGATGTGGGATATAGTTTCACATTTTCCTCCCAAAATTAGGGATGGGGAGTGGATTTAAATGGCCTGGGAAACCTGCTCATCATTTTTACTTATTTTATGTATTAGTTTACAAAAGTTTTTATTGGGGGAAAAAATAGCTCTGCAGCTAAAAGCCACTGGCATAGTAGAAGGAGCCAGGGGCCTTCTGGGGTAGCCCCGTATTTGTGTCCTTAGGTGAAAGAAATTAAGTTATTTAGTGTATGAGAAAGTGATCTGTAACTGTACTGCACTGAGCACATTTGAATTATTTCTCAATCTTTTTTTTTTATGGTCTCTTTGGGCCTTAGTTCCTTTGTTTACAAAATGAGGATATTTCATCCAGAAGTCTCAACTCCCTGTTAGCTCTAGAATGATAGGATTTTGTGGTTATCCAGCCGTCTCTTGGCTATTTTCTTTCCATTGGTTTTGACAAGGCTCAATATTGGAATTAGAGCATCTTGTTTTGTAAGTTATAACTAGTCCTTGGTTTTATAAATAGCAGATGCTGGCACATAGAGAAAGCCAAGAGTGTTTTCATTTGTAGAATATGTACATTTCAGTAGCTAGTGATGTTTTTTTGTTGCTTATGTACCCAAAGTCAAATGCTTCAAATCTTGCTTTTAATGAAATATTTGTGTTCTTTTGGTAGCCAGAAGTACAACTTGCTGAAGGCTTTGACGTGTTTATGCCTAAATCTCAGCTGGACTCTATATTGTCAAACTACACTCGCTCAGGAAGCCTTCTGTTTAGGAAACTGGTGTGTGCGTTTTTTGATGACAAGACTTTGGCTAACTCCTTACCCAATGGGAAGAGGAAAAGAGGACTCAATGACAACCGGAAAGGACTAGACCAAAATATTGTGGGTGCAATAAAAGGTTGGTCTGCATCATTTCATTTTGTGGGTTCTTCGTTGAGCTTTGCCTTCATTCCATAACGATGCAGCTGAAATTGTAGTAAACTGACTAGTGGCCAGTTTCATTTGCCGTTGGCAATTTAGCCATTCACATGGCTTTCGGGTGTGAGCTCTGTAATTCACCACCCCAAATACCACTAGAATTCATTACTCAAGGTAATGTTAATTTGTTAATAATTTAAGAGCCAGTTTGATCTGCTGCAGAACCAAAATGAAGTTTTTTCTTGACTTTTAAAATGCAGGTAATTTGTAATTTGTAATTAAGAGCTTCCTCAAAATATGACTTCAACTTAAAGTTTTAGTTATGAGAATAAAGTTATGATGCTTTAAAAAAAAAAAAAAAGATAAAGTAAAATGGTTCTCTCCAAAGTTTAGAGTTGCTTTACCAGGTTGTTGCTTCTAAAGACATTTTAAATCTAAGTGACCTTACTGTGACATCAAACCCTGTGCGTCCCCACACGTGCCTGGCCTGCTCTTCTCCCTCTTGTTTTGTGCCATGGAGTCATGCCAGCTCCATGCAGAGACCACCGTGGGTCTCTCTCCCTTGAGCATGCGTCTGTATTCCACTGCACTACGATGACCATGCAGGGGCACGTGGGAGCACCTCTGCATTTATATCCAGTGCCACATCCTAAACCTACTTCTCTTAACTTTAAAATGTCCATAATCAGCAATCTGATGAATGTAACTTTAGGAAATAGAAATACTTAGTTCTTACCAAAAGGAACATAAACCAAGTCTCAAATCTAAACTCCATGAAAATGAGATTCTGAATCAGGCCTTGCTTAAAACTGGAATAACGGATAGGGGTGCTATGCTTCCTAGCTCAGTTCCTGCACTGTTCAGTTGTGAAGTGGGACTGCCTCGGAGGGCCTTCTCTGCCCCCTTCTGTTCTCCATTATCTGGCAAAATGAGTAAATGAATTCAATAGTGTTTAAAGGATGCTTGAAAGTCCACAATTAACTTTATAAAATAATACGGTATTTAAATGGAACTAGCAAGTACCAAGCACCCTTTGTTCATGGCCAAAAGGACATAAGCCTTCGTTAACAGAGAATTTCTCAAGCTCAATCAGAATTTTTTCACTTAAAGTGACAGTTGTATTAAATACGAAAAGCTACAGAGATATCACAAACTGTGCCATTTCTGAAAAGAATGATTCAGCCTGAAGTGACACTACAAACAACATGACAGAATTTGAAAAATGGTCAGTGATGTAAGTAGGACTTCCTGAAGTGAAGAAGGGTCCCTTCTCAAAACAGGAAGGTCAAGGCTACTGATGCTTTTCTGAAATACAGCAAGGAATTGTTTTAATTTTCTTTTTTTTCCCCAGGGCAGCATATTAATATTATGAAAGCATTTGGAAATTAGGGAACCATAAATGACCATAGTCCATTTTAATGACAGTAGAAGAGTCATCCTAATAATATATAGTAAAGAAGTAGATCGTGACAAATGGATCAATGTGGGTTTCTTCTGCCATTTTCCATCTAGACTAGGTATCATGCAAGAGTTTGAAAAAGTATATTACAGGCCAGGCGCGGTGGCTCAAACCTGTAATCCCTGCACTTTGGGAGGCCGAGGCGGGTGGATCACTGCAGGTCAGGAGTTCAAGACCAGCCTGGCCAACATGGCGAAACCTCGTCTCTACTAAAAATTTAAAAAAATTAGCTGGGCGTGATGATGCACACCTGTAGTCCCAGCGACTTGGGAGGCTGAGGCAGGAGAATCACTTGAACCTGGGAGGCGGAGGTTGCAGTAAGCTGAGAGCGCACCATTGTACTCCAGCCTGGGCAACAGGGCCAGACTTGGTCTCAAAAAAAAAGAAAAAAGTACATTACAAATAGAGGACACATCTTCATTTCCTTCACTGCTGTACTCTATAAAAATGGCAAATGAGGTCTTTGCTCCTATTATATAATAAAGTAGATTATTCCAATTGAAGAACTTAAAATTTCCATACACTTTTATTATTGAATTAAATCTATTAAAATTCTGTAATAACGACCCAGTAACTTTAAAACAGATGGAAATCCCATAAGCCACCAACAACCTAAATCAACAAATAGTTTATATTTATCTATTTGCAGTGTTTATTCATAGACATATATTTTGATTTTGATTTTTTTCCTGATTACAAAAATAATATGTATTTTAAAATGCAAATGATTTAAAATGTATTGAAAACAAAAAGGCCACCCTAATCTCACTCTTCCAAGATTATGGTGTACATTCTTACCATTTTTATTCAAATGTGAATGTGGTATCAGATTTGACTCTTTTATAGGAACATTCCATTCATTCTGGCTAGTCAACATTTCTACCTGACTTATTCTGATAATTTCTTGTAAGTTTCTTAAGGACACGCTTTGTCTTAAATATGTTTTTATTACCTGTTGCTCATGAAAGAGCTCAGGAGATGCTACCTTAAGAAATACTGCTTTGGTATGCAGGTTATTTCAAATTAGAGGCACTTGGGGAACCGCAGATGCAGGGAGGGGCTCTCTCTGAACTCCCTTATCTGCCCAAAGACTGATCCTCCAAAGGGAACTCAGTTGTGAACTCCCTCCCTGGAAGTGTAATGAACCAGGGGGAATTAACTCTGATCACAGGAGAGGACACTGGAGGTGACACCACACCCAGAGAGACTTTGTCACGGGCTGTCACCTGTTCTTCTGAGGGCCCATTCATCATTCCCCAAAACCATTTACTCTCCCCTAATTTGTCTGCCCCATCCTCCCTCCCCTCTCCCCTCTAAAGAGGGTATATATGCTTCTAGATCTCACTTTTCTTTCCTGCGGTGCCCCTGTGTACCTTAAAAATGTGTACTTTTCTCCTATTAACTTATCTGCCGTCGGTTTAGTTCATAGACTCGACTGAACCCTCAGAGGGTAGAAGGAAAGTCTTCCCTACCCTGCACACATGTTGAGAGCTTCACATTGACCAGGATTTCCATCAGTGCACATGGGATGAGTGAAGAGGCATAGGTTTTTATTTTTCATCTTGACTTTGATGTTAATTCATTGACATAATGAGTCTAGTATTAAACATCCATCCTCACATCTTCTTGAATAACTAATCTGGAATGACTGACATTAAAACATTGTTGTAAATTTCTACCAGTTAATAAAATGCCAATGAAAGCTAAAACATAGAAACCAAAATTGAATATAAATTTGAATACAACTCTCTTAACTTGTTAATACATTTTTCTTTACTATATTTTCCTTAGTTAAAAGTGGGTTAACCCACATATTACAATACAAAGCGATTTTCAGAAGTAGCTATTAATTGAAGGTCTTTTTTTCTTTCTTTCTTTTTTTTGCTATTGGTAGATTTTTTTAAAAAAGAAATTTCCCTAACCTGAGTCTTTTGAATCTGAGTACTATGAGAAAGTGATAAAATGGTTTCTTTATGCATAATAGTGCCAAGGCTATCCTTGCTATTATTACTGTCTACCACCCCTTGGAAACGATTTTGTAAATATTAAATATACAGTCCTTCTTACTCGATCTCTTGTGGGATAATGTCCCAATAGTGTCTTAATTTGAAAAGTCCTATTATCTAGGAATATATGAAGACTGGCTAATTTTACAAAATCTCAGAAATGAAAATAACAGTAGGAGTTCAATTTTGTTTCAAATAAAAGTGATTATTAGAGTGGTTAAAACAACAATGGGAAAAAAATGAATGAAAATCTATAAAATGCTTATAAGTAGGAACAGAAATGGACTGAAAAAAAGTTTGTTTTGGGGATTATTAACAAAGCTTTTTGTAGTGGTAATTAATATTCCCCATGACAGTATCTTAAAAATAAAATATAAGCCTCTTTTGTAGAGATTGTATTTTTTACATAACCTTATCTGTCTTATGGTGACTAACACTTAATGATAATTATGACCCAAGGTATTGCTGATGAAAGAGTTTTTAATTAGAAACATTCACCTAAGCATTTTGAATTTAAGAAGAAACAACTTATGATCTTACCAAGTAGAGTCTTAGGTTTTAGTGCTGGGGATAAAGCTTAGTATCTTGGATTTGATTCAGAATTGATGTTATAGCCAGAGTGGAGGTTAGCACCCAGGTATGTTTTCCTTACCTGCTGAGGCTAGAAATGGTCCACATCTAGTTCTTGCTGTAATATACTCGGTAGACCATGCAGATTAACGTGGTTAGAGTTGTCTAAATATGATAGAATCTTTGAATCCCTGAATGCTGTTCAGAAAATACAGTTGCAGTAAAGCGATTTTTAGAGCCCCCGTTGTAGGATTTTTAATTCAACTTCATAGTGATGAGTTGAGAGAGTTTTATTACTATCAAACTGTCCTGGAGTCTTGACTCTTCTTGCATTCAGTGGAAATTACATAGGCATGTCAAGTGAAGACCTTGTTGGGGGTTCTTAGTTCATGCCACACAGCACAAACTGCTGCTCTCCTGAGAGGCCAGCCTTGATGATCTGTCTGGACAGCCACGGGTATGAGAACTTCTCTGGGAAGTACAAACACTGCTTGTTTGGTAGCCCTCCAAAAAATAACTGTGCTTCTTACAAGATGAGAATGGGTGCCTGGCTGCTTTTGCTGTCACACTTTCACAGGCTCTGCAGAAATGACCACCAAAACCTCTTGTTTTATTCTTGTGACACTAGGTACCTGTAGGGTCCATATTTGTCATTTTATAGTATCTCTATTTCCATTAGGATTTAATCCAAAAAAGTGAATAGCTGTTTTCTATTTGATCTCACGTAGATTTAAATTAATATGGTTGGGGTGGAATTTGCATCTGATTTATTCATTGATAGTAACTTATCTGTGTCCTCAGAACTTTTTATAAGAACAAGGTTGAAACATTAGCTTGGATTTGAGTACCCCTCCAATGTTGATTATTTTATTTCCATTTCTAGGAGAGGACACTGAGGCTATGAGAAATTAAGTAACCCTATTTAATTTAAACAGCTAGTAAGTGGTGGAATCAGGACTTCACCCAAGGCCTGTCTGACTCGAAAGCCATTTTGCAGCACACTAAACACTTCATTCTTTCTAAAAGGAGTATTTGAAAAGAAAGATTTCTCAGTTTTTAATTTCTATCTTAAACTCTAGCATTTTGGATTCTTTATAAATTCCACTAGGAAATACAGATGATTTCAGATGACCAGTCAGTTGTTTATGCAAAGCATATTCAAAGTGATTTTCTGTTTAAAATGTAGCTATACATCAATTTTTTTACTAGTGTCAGGGCAGGTCTTTTCTTGAAAATAGTGAGAATCAGCTCCATTGTGCTTGGGAGGAAAAAAGAAGTTTGATCCCTTCTGTCAAGAAAGAGATACTTCTGAGACTCTTCAGTACATAGAACCACAAGGAAAGAGTTTGGGAGTAAACACTTGATATAGCTTGTGTTCCAAAGTTGTATGTAAATCAAATTCTAGTTTAAATGTTTGGCAACCAGAACCAAAGTGATGAATGCTGAAAGAATCCTTTGGGAAGATGACTAATCACCTGTTAATTTACCTGTTCATATTTTTACATATCAGATCTGCTTAAAACAGGATATAATTACATAATACATAACATCAGTATAATTACATCAGAAATATAGCTTGCCTCTCGGCTGTGTTTGTAACTCTCACCTAGTTGTTGTAGTTTGTATTTTCCCATGTTTTATGAAGGCCCAGTGACAAACAGGTCATGTTGAATCTTGGCTGTTCTCTGTGTGTAGCCGTCTACTTCCAGCCCCTTCCACGATGGTTCTCATATTTTAGTGTGCATCAGAATTTCCTGGGTGTTGGTTCGAAATTCAGACTTCTGGGTCCCATGCTAAGAGATAGATTCAGTAGGTTTAGGAAATCTGCATTTTGAACACACAGCCACAGGAGATTCTGATTGCTTTCAGATGCCCCTTGGAGCAGCAGCCCAACAGTCAGAGCTCCTGAGTCCAACAGCAGTGACAGGTATCAACCCGAGTTTAACAGCAATAATGGGTATCGACCCGAGTCCAAAAGCAATGACAAGTATCAACCCGAGTCCAACACTGATGATGGGTATCAACCCGAGTCTAACGGCAATGACGAGTATCGACCCGAGTCCAACACTGATGACGGGTATCGACCTGAGCCCAACACTGATGATTTGTATTGACCGGAGTCTAACAGTGATGACGGGTATCGACCCGAGTCCAACAATGATGACGGGTATCGACCCAAGTCCAACACTGATGATGGGTATTGACCGGAGTCTAACAATGATGATGGGTATCGACCCGAGTCCAACACTGATGATGGGTATCAACCCGAGTCTAACGGCAATGATGAGTATCGACCCGAGTCCAACACTGATGACGGGTATCGACCTGAGCCCAACACTGATGATGGGTACTGACCGGAGTCTAACAGTGATGACGGGTATCTACCCGAGTCCAACACTGATGATGGGTATCAATCCAAGTCTAATGGCAATGATGAGTATCGACCTGAGTCCAACACTGATGACGGGTATTGACCTGAGCCCAACACTGATGATGGGTATTGACCGGAGTCTAACAGTGATGATGGGTATCGACCCGAGTCCAACACTGATGATGGGTATCAACCCAAGTCTAACGGCAATGATGAGTATCGACCCGAGTCCAACAATGATGATGGGTATCGACCTGAGCCCAACACTGATGATGGGTATTGACCGGAGTCTAACAGTGATGACGGGTATCGACCCGAGTCCAACACTGATGTGGGTATCAACCCAAGTCTAACAGCAGTGATGGGTATCGACCCGAGTCCAACAGCGATGATGGGTATCAACCCCGAGTCCAACAGCGATAACAGATATCGGCCCTGAGTGTAACAGTGATGACAGGTATCGACCCCAAGTCCAACAGTGATGACGGATATCGGCCCTGAGTCTAACAGTGATGACGGATGTGGCCCCGAGTCTAACAGTGATGATGGGTATCAACCCCAAATCTAACAGTAATGACGGATATTGGCCCTGAGTCTAACAGTGATGACAGATATCTATGCCAAGTCTAACAGCGATGACGGGTATCAGCCCCGAGTCCAACAGCAATGATGGGGGTCGACCCCAAGTCTAACAGTGATGATGGATATCGGCCCCGAGTCTAACAGCGATGACGGATGTTGGCCCTGAGTCTAACAGTGATGATGGATATCAGCCCCAAATCTAACAGCGATGACGGAATGTCGGCCCCAAGTCTAACAGCAATGACAGATATTGGCCCCGAGTCAAACAGTAATGACGGGTATCAACCCCAAGTCTAACAGCAATGACGGATATCAGCCCCGAGTCTAACAGCAATGACAGATATCGGCCCTGAGTCTAACAGTGATAACGTGTATTGGCCCCGAGTCTAACAGCGATGACGGGTATCAGCCCCGAGTCCAACAGTGATGACGGGTGTCTACCCCGAGTCTAACAGCAATGACGGATGTCGGCCCTGAGTCTAACAGTGATGATGGATATCAGCCCCAAATCTAACAGCGATGACAGAATGTTGGCCCCAAGTCTAACAGCGATGACAGATATTGGCCCCGAGTCAAACAGTAATGACGGGTGTCAACCCCAAGTCTAACAGCAATGACAGATATCAGCCCCGAGTCTAACAGCAATGACAGATATCGGCCCTGAGTCTAACAGTGATAACGTGTATTGGCCCCGAGTCTAACAGCGATGACAATATTGGCCCTGAGTCTAACAGTGATGACAGGTATCGGCCCTGAGTGTAACAGCAATGATGAGTATCAACCCCGAGTCTAAGAGCGATGACGGGTATTGACCCTGAGTCTAACAGTGATGACAGGTATCGGCCCTGAGTGTAACAGCGATGACGAGCATCAACCCCAAGTCTAAGAGTGATGACGGATATCGACCCCGAGTCTAAGAGTGATGACGGGTATCGACCCTGAGTCCAACAGCGATG
Source organism: Nomascus leucogenys (assembly GCF_006542625.1). Taxonomy (NCBI): domain Eukaryota; kingdom Metazoa; phylum Chordata; class Mammalia; order Primates; family Hylobatidae; genus Nomascus; species Nomascus leucogenys. The sequence goes on along the minus strand of NC_044389.1, from coordinate 101,655,072 downwards.
ACGGGTATCAACCCCAAATCTAACAGTGATGACGGATATCGGCCCTGAGTCCAACAGCAATGATGGGTACCAGCCCCAAGTCTAACAGCGATGATGATATCGGCCCCGAGTCTAACAGCAAGGATGGGTATCGACCCCAAATCTAACAGAGATGACGGATATCAGCCCCGAGTCTAACAGCAATGACAGATATTGGCCCTGAGTCTAACAGTGATGACGAGTATTGGCCCCGAGTCTAACAGCGATGACGATATTGGCCCTGAGTCTAAGAGAGATGACGGGTATCAACCCCAAGTCTAATAGTGATGATGGGTATCGACCCCAAATCTAACAGTGATGATGGATATCAGCCCCTACTCTAACAGTGATGACAGATATCAGCCCTGAGTCTAACAGTAATGACAGGTATCGGCCCTGAGTGTAACAGCGATGACGAGTATCAACCCCAAGTCTAAGAGCGATGACGGGTATCGACCCCGAGTCTAAGAGCGATGACAGGTATCGACCCTGAGTCTAAGAGTGATGACAGGTATCGACCCCGAGTCTAAGAGCGATGACAGGTATCGACCCCGAGTCTAACGGTGATGACGGATATCGGCCCCAAGTCTAACAGTGATGATGGGTATCGACCCCAAATCTAACAGTGATGATGATATCTAACAGTGATGACAGGTATCAGCACCAAGTCTAACAGCGATGATGGGTATCGACCCCAATTCTAACAGTGATGATGGGGATGATGGGTATCAACTATACACAACAGCCCCTGTGAAGATTGGGCTCCTTCAGCTATTTCTGTCAAGCACCAGCGGCTCCACCTCTGTCCTGGAATCAGTGAGAAGGAAGGTAGCCTTGTCTCAGCTGCCCTCATTCTTTGAACCTTGGGGGTTTAAAACTTTTTTTGTGTTATGTGACACAAGGGTCCTGGTTTCAGACATGGCTACAGTGCCTCACCAGGACTAGACAGAATAGCTGCCCACTTCACCAAGGTGGAAGAAGGCATTTCCAGACTCCAGCACAGATCTCACTTGTGGATCACTAAACAAATGCCGTTTCATTTTCCTTACAACCTTGTCATGACAGTCTTGAAGAAAATGTAGAATCTCTTCTTGGCATTGGCCAAAGTCTCCTTGATTGCATATTTGAAACACTTGGTCAGCTGACATTTCCCCAAACAGTGTGTTAACAGAAGACATGATCTTTGCTGCTTTTCAGGTACTGGATTAAGTCATGAGAACACCAGAATCTTTGCAATATTTTCATTGATATTATAAACCTAGAAATCATCAGCAGGCTTGAAATTTCTGCTAACAACATATTTATTGCCCCAAGCCAGTGACTGACTAAGGCCCTAATGTTAAGAAATGTGCAGTCTAGTAAGACATGTCAACGATGACCCCTAACAGCCATGTTCCAAGACAGAATAAAATAAATGACAAATGTCTATTACCTGGCAGGGGGAGGAAGAAGCACAGAGGATGTAAATCTCACTAGGAGAAGACCTCACAGAATAGATGACATCTGAACTAGGCCTTGAATGAAGAGAAGTATATCAAATGCAGAGAGAATGGAAAAGGTTAACTACAGAACATGTTTAGTGAAGCTTAAATTCAATAAAACATTGAGTGAAAGCCTTTTGCCTCCAGAACTGTTTAAGGCTCAATGCTCATTGGTGGACCTTAAGTCCTCAGCAACCTGTTTACCTTAACACGTTTGACTTCATGAATATAATGCCAGTGAAATGGACTCAGATATCGATTACCTCCAAACGTTTTCAGCCAGAACTGTGCTTAAAGTTGCTTCTGAAAGCTACCTCGGCCCCATCCCAGACCTGATGAATTCGGATCCCTGCCATTGGGGCCACAGTGAGTCTACGCTTCACCACTGCTTCATCACCGGCCTTCCATAAGCTCAAAAAAGGGATCTCATCTTCTCAAAACTGTGAATTCGTATGTTTACTACATAAGAAGCAAATGGAAATGTGGAGAAACTTGTTAAGAAGGGTGTGGTTTTTATTGATCTTTCTTCAGCCTGTCACATAATAGGCAGGAACAAGTTGTGGATTCACTTGCAAGGATTCCACTCCAACTCCCAGTTACTGAATTCTTACAAAACCTGCATTTTACCACCACCACTAGGGTTGACAGAAACAGCATCCTGTCAAAAGAGATGTTTCTGGAGCATAAACAGGACCACTACAGTAGAATGTGCGTGGCACAACGTTGTGGGCACCATTGCCGTTGTGGACACTGTCGATTTGTATATTTATTGTGACAGTTTCCCTGCAGCCTAAAGTACAGTGTCTTGAGGAAAGACACCTTTCTAATCTGAACTATGGCTCCATATGGACCAGCTGTGGCCCTGAAAATAGAAAGCAGTGTTTTCTGCGTAGTCCATCTCTTCTTTATTTAACTCCTTGAATTGTGTGGCTCATCGAAGATGCTCACCAGCATCCTAAGGTAATGCCACATCCTCCTATTTTCTCTCCTCTTGTGGGGAAGCAGAATTGTTTAATAAGTTCAGGGTCAGTCAGATCGCATTCCTGGTGGCTTTTCTGGTAGCTTTTCTTCTGGACCTACAATTGGTGCCGGTAATCTAGCAAATGTTTCAATTCAGTTCCATAACAAGTATTGACTATCTCCTACAAGGTATGCATCAAAAATCTGAATGACTCAGGAATTGGTATTTGCTAGTATTTCTGCCCTAAAAGTGCATTGCAAATGATCATGGAATACTCACAAAAAAACTGAGCGTGTATGCAAGCTTCCAATAAGAAAACCCCTTAAAAATTCATAACTTCCGGCTGGGCACGGTGGCTCACGCCTGTAATCCCAGCACTTTGGGAGGCTTAGGTGGGCAGATCATGAGGTCGAGAGATCGAGACCATCCTGGCCAACATGGTGAAACCCTGTCTCTACTAAAAATAGAAAAATTAGCTGGGCGTGGTGGCACACGCCTGTAGTCCCAGCTGCTCAGGAGGCTGAGGCAGGAGAATCACTTGAACCCGGGAGGTGGAGGTTGCAGTGAGCCGAGATCGCGCCACTGCACTCCAGCCTGGTGACAGAGCAAGAATCCATCTCAAAAATAATAATAATTCCATAACCTTCATTTAAAACTAACGGAAAGCTGTAATTGATTTTGGCTGCCTGTCAGACATTTTTGTATAAGAGCAAAGCCCAGCTATACCTATCTGTAAAAAACCCTTAGCAGAGAGAGGCGTTTCTTTTTGGAATTAATCAGGTCTTCCCACTGACTGCTCCCTGCAGTCAAGTCTTCTGCTGTATGGACCGTGTTTCCAAGTCATGTTTCTTGCATTCTGCTCTTGGTTAGATTTTGACACCTCTCCATGGTCAGCTCATAGTATTTCTCAGAAACCCTTTTATACTCGACCCTAGCATCCTCCTATCAGCCCTGCCCCTTGGATCACAGAGTAAATCCAATCTTCGTTATTTTAAGCACGTTGCTCTCAACACCTCTTGATCACTGCATACCATTTTGAATCCACATAGCCTGGTACAACTACCTGGGGGCAAATCCCAATTAGAAATGAAGGCAGGACAGTGGAGACCAAGACGCGTATATAGGACATTCAAGTCCCCTGCAGGGCATGGGGCCTGTGCTGGCCTCTTTCTGAAGAGTCAGCGGTAGCCCTGCTTGCCCACACAGCAGTCATCTTGGCGGTGGCATGGGCCACCTAACCCTGATACCCCCTGGTGACTACATTATTTTTAGCAGAGGCATCAACTAACTCTTCAAGTTTGAAAGCTCAGAAACACCTTGAATGCCTTTTTTTCTTTGCGACTCACCCTGCTTAATTACCTGGCCCTATCAACTCCTTTTGTCCCTCCTCTCTCATTCAGTGCCCTTTGGCTTCTTTCACCATCCTGGTCCTGCTGTGCATCACTCTGTCCTCGAAATTCTGCAAAAACACTTTTGAAGTGTCCTCCCTAACCCTCCTTTCTCCTTCCAGTTCATAATGTATCCTAACAACCTAGTAACACCCAGAAAACCAAATCTCGTGACATCATTTTCCTACTTACTTCCCCTTGGCCTATTCAATCCGAACTCTGGCCTTTTCCAAGGCTCCGTAACTTGAATTTCTCTCTCCTTGTGAACATATTTCCCGGTGCTTCCTCCCAGGTGAGCCAGCGACACTGTTCCCCAAGCACCACTCGTTCATTGTGGACTCTGTGTTACGCTGTTCTCCACAGGGCCGTGGTGCCCTTCTCTCCCCACTCTTTATAGACAAGCCTGACTCGTTCTTCCTGGTTTACCCCAAGTCTCATCCCCTGTACCGTGAGACTTTTTCAGATGCCTTAACCTGTACTGATTGCCCCTTTCTCTGAGTGCCAGTAGCACTTACTGCCTTTAGATGGCTTAGCAGGGCATCTTAACTCTCCGCCTTGCTAGTGATGACTTCTATGGAGGATGAGCATGTCATTTACTGTGCACACTGGGACACTCTTGAGGGTCAGTATGGTGCTGTTAATTATCTCATTGGGAAAACAGGTGCTTTATACTTGAACTTCCTGGGCAGATCGGGATACATGGTCATGCTGTTTATATTAGGGCGTCTTGTCTTCCCAACAAGACTATAAGCTCCTGTGGGCAGAGATCATGTTTTATGTTTGCTTTGTATATTCCTTGTCCCGTGAAACAGCACCACTCACATAACTAATGATCCATAAATACAGGAAGGAAAGAAAGAGGGAAGGAAGAAATCAGTCAATTTATCTTCTCTGAAAAAGGTGGTTTCTTAAAAATCAAAACAGCACTCCCACATTGGATACGTACACGGCATGAATAACAAGATAACTATACAACTTCTCCATGAAAAGTTGGAAAAGGGCAGCTGAAATTCAAGGAGGCAGAATATAAATTTGAAGATTAGAAGAAACAGCAGCCACAGACAGATCAAATGACATATAGGAATTAAGGGTAGTGTAATCTTGTCGATCAAAAACATTAAAGTAATCTAAAATAAAAAAGCTAAGTTTGTATTTAATGGGGGCTGTAAAAGCATTGATCATTGTTAAATATTGAAGAGAAACCTCCACGGTATGCCACATGGAAAGTGTAGTGTGTCATGCTTTCATTCATACTAGAGAGGAATCATCCTCAAAAAATGAAGCGTAATCATTTTATTATGGGATTTTGGTTTAAATAAACCTAATAACGGAATCCATAGTTAGGCTAAATGTGCCGTTTACCTAGTTTTCCTACCTGAAGACTTCTTGACACATCCGTATACTTCCCCTCCAGGTATATTTTAGCCTTTGTCCTAGCAACTTGGTGCCTAAAAGAGTGAGGATCAGATAAAAGTCTGAGAACTCCTGTCAGCCTCAGAATGTGAACCCCAAATTTTCCTACAGCTGACCCCAATGAGAAGGGAGTTGCCACTGTGTAAAAAAGAACAGGAAATTGAATCCTACCTCTGAGGCATGGGCCCTGTCCTAACGCCCTAGCATCTTCCCCCGGTGTCCACGGTGGGACAGTGCATAAATCTCCACTGATAGGTGAGACCCCTGCCCCGCACCCGCCTTCCCAGCCCTTCACCCTTCCTTCTCCCAGCCTCTGTCACCCCTGGGTTGCGGTCTGACCTGAGCCTCCTGCCCATGTTATAATTTACCCTGGCACTGGAGGCGTTCAATTCCAGACCTCCTGGCGAGGGGGTAAATTCAGTGCCTCATGGAATGACTTTGAAAGTTCATATACTGAAAAACCCTCACTTTAGAAAGAGAAAAACGCATGACTTTTTCCTCATTCATTTATCTAAAGAACAGTCAAGCCCAGTAACGTGTGGAGGGAACGCATGTGTTTTATGCCACTTGCCTAAGGCCTCTGAGCTGGTGATTCCCAATCTTTTAAATTTTGTGTTGCTTGAGCCTCAGCCTTCTATTCTATAAAATAAATAAACGAGTCATACAAAACATAATGCACCTTCCAAGTAGAATTTCTATGAATCCATAATTTTTTTTTTTTTTTTTTTTGAGACAGTTTCTCACCCTGTGACCCAGACTGGACTGCAGTGGTGTGATCTTGGCTCACTGCAACCTCTGCCTTCCAGGCTCAAGCAATTCTCATGTCTCAGCCTCCCGAGTAGCTGGGATTACAGGTGTGTGCCACCACACCCAGCTAATTTTGAATTTCTAATAGAGACAGGGTTTCGGCACGTTGGCCAGGCTGGTCTCGAACTCCTGACCAGGTGATCCGCCCGCCTCAGCCTCCCAAAGTGCTGGGATTACAGGCATGAGCCACTGCACCCGGCCTATTAAATCCACAATTTTGAAACATTTTTCTTTGCTAAAAAAAAAAAAAATGGATTCAACAGTCAAACATCATTACACTAAAGCTTGTTATTACCCAGATCTTAATACTTAGTAAATATGATGTAACCATTGAAATATACCAGCCATGTTAAACAAAAGGCATGGGCGCAGCTCACCAAAGGAAAGTTCTTCTTGTTTCCCAACAGTTGTATTATAAATGGGTGCTTCCTTAAATTGATAGAAATTAAAATTAACCTTGTTTAATTTGAGAAACCACTATCAGCACTTTTTGGCACTTCCTTTTAGACAGAAATGTCATAGTAGCAAAACTGAATGAAGGAAGACAAAGGATATTGTTGTCTGTCCCCCCACCCCTGCCACCACACACACACACACACACACACACACACACATGCAGAGAGAGAGAGAGACAGCTCTGGCCTCAAATCAGTGAGAATCACTGGGATTCAATAAGACTCGTCAAGCCTCAGAGTCCCACCACTGTGGGGATAATGAAGGGAGCACTGTGGGACGTAGATTCACTCCTGACTGTCATTCAAGCTCTTGAACCATCACTTTCTCTAGAAAAAAAAAAAAAGTGTGGCTTGACTAACTTTTAAAGTCTCCAGTTAAAATAATAATAATAAAAGCCTCCAGGTCAGAGATTCTGTGGTTCAGAGATTATAGTCTGGATTTTCAGAAGTAAACCTAAAGAACTAGATAAATATGGCTTGGAATCAGTTTTATGGATATCTAGGGCCCTTTTCATTATATCAGCCAGCTGAAAATAACAGCCCCATAGAGTAGTGGTCAGCACTAAGATGAGATGGTCCTCACGGCCGGCTTTTGCAATCCTTGACTTTTGTATCTTGTACGTCTGACTGCCCCGCATGCCGGCTCCTGCTAAGGTCTCATGTCTGTAACTCAGTAGGATATTTTCATTTCATCAGTAAATACCTTGTCTGCAATACTTTATTTCCTTAATTTAAAGGCATCATTTTTAGGTGCACTAGTTGATGAACTGTGCTAAATTCTGATTGTCAAACCGAATCTGAAATGAACTTCAGGGCTCACTGAGACCTCTGGCTATTTACTGAAGAAGTGCTTCCTACAGTTCCTTCAAGTTAAGTAACAAACCAGAGAAAAAACTTTCTCAGATTTACTCTTTCACGAACCATACATTCATACCTGCCTATTATGTGCCAGCAGTGAACGGAAGACGTGATCTCTGCCCTTGCTTTGAGCTTGCAGTCTTGATGAACACTGGACATTGTTATTTTTAAAAATCACTGGTTAACGAACTCAGGCAGGCCTTATCGGGGAAGGTCACATCTCAGTTGAGACCTGAAGGATGAGATGTACTGCTGTCTTCTCTGTTATTCCCCAAAGGCAAATTACTGAGTCTTCTCCCAGCTCCCTTTTAAAGATAGCTTTTGGTGCTTATCCCAAAAGAGTGTGTGTGTAAGGAGTATAATTGAAATCTAGTCAGCATTGACATTTCTGTGGCATAGCCCTAGGAGAAATTTTCTGATTTGTTCACAGACTGAAGAACGACATTTGTCCCCATTAGCAGTAGTCTTTAGGTTAAAACGTTGAAATAATAGTGTTCCTCTTCATCTTGAATGTGGTAAAGACATTTACCAAGAATTGGTTTTCTCTGCCTTCCCCGAAGATTTAAAACAGCTGTTATTAATAATTTATTTCATACCCCCTCTCTAAGAATCAAGATGTTCCTCTCCCTTCCATTCTCTCTCTTCTCCGCCCCAGAGTAACCTGGAGTTGGTGTGTATCTTTCCCATTCATTCTTATTTTGCCACTTGTGTTCCTATCAATCCTATTCATTATTGTTTTGTGTCCTGCTTACAGATCTGTGGCCACAGCATCACACTGTACTTTTGCAGCTTGCTTGTGTTTCACATGTCCTTTTTCAACTTTTTAAAGATTTGTCCATCTCGGCACATTCTAACTCTAGCTTAGCCATTTCATCTGCTAACCACTGCATGACAAAGCCCTTTCTTCCTCCAGGCTTCTCATAAGAGACAGTGAGGCTGGCTCTTCTCTTTCCCTGTCACCCAAGGCAGCCGTCATCTCTGTGTTTCTGGGTGCCCATGTGTGAGTTTCTCTAGAGAACACACCAGGCAATGGAACGGCCGAGTAACAGGGAACAGCGTCTTCAGCTTCACTGGGCATTATCAAGTGGCTCTCAAAACTGATTAATTGATGCATCTGCCAGCAAGGTAGAAGAAATCCAACTTTCCCACATTCTTGCCAAGATCTCTTGTTACCAGACTTTAATTTTCACCAGTCTGATGGTTCTCAAGTGAGACTCAGTGGTAGAATCTCTGATCACTCATGAAGTTCGGCATCCTTTCCTATTTGTCATTTATTTAGTTATTTATTTATTTAGTTATTTTTCCTCTGTGAATTTCCATCCTTTTCTTGTTTTTCCACTAGGTGGTTCTTCTCTTACTGACTTGCCAGAGTTTTTTTGTCAATAACATGCATTTCAAGTATCACCCCTCATTTTCCAATTGTGAAGACGTTGCCTACAATGTCTTTTATCTTACTGAAGTTGAGATTTGACAGGCAGATAGATTTTCTTCATGCTTTTTGCCTTTTTTTGCCCATTTTGAAAGATCCTCCCTACTCAGATGATACAATGATATCCTCTTATTTTTTTCCAACAAAGTTTTATTTTTTATATTCAGGTCTTTAATCTACCTGGAATTTACTTTTACCTAAATGTGAGGTAGAGATTTAATTTAATTGTTTTTCACTGTGGATAGTCATTTTAACAGCATCCATTTTTGACTGATTCGTAATTCTATCTCTGTCATATGCTGAGCTCCTCTCACACGTTTGCATTTGGTCTTTTATCTACCTTCGTCTTTGAGCCATCATTTTCATTACTCTGGCATTGTAATAATTCTTAAGATCTTACAGGTCATGCCCTCTGTGCTCCTCCTCCCCTTTCTCCTCTGCAGTTCTTTGCCTCTATGTTGTTTTCTTCTTCCCATAAATGGGAAGAAGAAATGGGTTCTTCTAACCCATAAATGGGCTGAACCCATTTCTGCCTAGTGTTCCATTATTGGAACGCTAAGCTTGTGGGAGTTATTTATATTCTTCTGTTCAAGGTCATCACCAAGGTCTGATTTTTCACAAAAACATTTGCAACCTCCAGCATAAATGGGTTAAGCACATTGTTTAGTAATTCTTTGATTGAGGGTCTTCAAGTGTTTGTTCCGAAATTTTCCTCATCTCATCACTGTGGAATGATGTGAAGTTTAGCTGGGTGATTTGTTGTAGATCAAGGATGGTGTTTCATCACGATTTGAAGATATTCCAGTGTTCTGTAGATTCAGTTGTTGTGGAGTCTGATCAACCTGTTGTTCTTCTGTAGATCATCTGTCTTTTTGCTCTAGTTGCTTGCAGGATCTCTTGGCCTTCGGTGTTCTTCGGTTTCTTTATTACAGGTCTAGTTACGTATTTATTTTTCTTAATCTGCTTGATTGTTGTGCTTCTTAGAACCAAGGATCCATGACTCACCAGTTGTGAAGACTTTTCATCTACTCTCTCTTTCCTGTCCTTCATTCTTTCAATTCTCTCCCTCGGAAACATGTATTAGTGTTTACTGGACCCTTTTATTCTGTCCTTTGTATCTCTTATCTGTTCTATTTCCATCCTCATCCCTGTGTTACACTCTGGGTCATTCTCCAGATCTGTCTCCCTGTTCCACTCAGTGATATTAATTTATTAATTAACCTGTCCTTTGAGTTTTTATGTTTCAATTATGATATGGTTTGGCTGTGTCCCCACCCAAATCTCACCTTGAATTATAATAATCCCCACATGTCAAGGGCAGGCCAGGTGGAAATAACTGAATCATGGGGGTGGTTCCCCCATACTGTTCTTGTGGTAGTGAGTAAGTCTCACAAGATATGATGGTTTTATAAATGGAAGTTCCCCTGCACAAGCTCTCTTGCTTGCCGCCATGTAAAATATGCCTTTGCTCTTCCTTTGCCTTCCGCCATGATTGTGAGGCCTCCCCAGCCATGTGAAACTGTGAGTCCATTAATCCTCTTTCCTTTATAAATTACCCAGTCTCGGGTATGTCTTTATTAGCAGCATGAGAACAGACTAATACAAGATACTATATGTTTAATTTCTGTAAGTTCTATTTGGTTCTTTTTGAAATCAGCCTGTTATTTTCCTGGTGCGTTGAATTTTTCCTTGCTCGTTTTAGGCACACTTACTTTGCCGTCCATTGCCATCCGCAAGGGGCATCTCACCCTGCAGCTCCTTAGTCCACTGCCTCTGTTATTTGCTGGGTCATTGTATGTGTTTCATTATTTTAAATATGAGCGCATCTCTAGCAGGCCTGTTTTTCTTTTCTTTTCTTTTTTCTGTGAGAATCTGTTGTGGCCCAGGTTTCGAGGCATCCTTTCAAACTCATTCTGCATTTCCCTGTCTCTGGAGCCCAGGAGTGTCAACAGCAATGCTTCTGCTCACTTATAGTTTTATGCAGTGGTACAACCTCAGATTCCAAACCTTTGTGAGGTGCAGGCCAAGCATTTAAATTTTTTTTTTTTTTAGATGGAGCGTCACTCTGTCTCCCAGGCCAGAGTGCAGTGGCATGATCTTGGCTCACTGCAACCTCTGCCTCACAGGTTCAAGCAGTTTTCCTGCCTCAGCCTCCCGAATAGCTGAGATTACAGGCGTGCACCACCACACCCAGCTAATTTTTGTATTTTTAGTAGAGACGGAGTTTGGCCATGTTGGCCAGGCTGGTCTCAAACTCCTGACTGAAAGTGATCTGCCTGCCTCAGCCTCCCAAAGTGCTGGGATTACAGGTGTGAGCCACTGTGCCCGGCTGCCTTTAGAATTTTCTAAGGAACCTTTCTTTTTCTCCCTCAAAGTCTGGACAGAGCTTGCTCATTGCCTCCCTGTACTCAGGGATAGACCCTTGCCCTTCACAGCCTCACCAGAGGCTTTCGTTCCAGCCCTCCCTTCACATAGGCCCAAGACCTCCTTGCCCTTGCCCTGTGGGTGTAGAAACCTGAGCTTCATGTGAGACTGCCTCTCCCTCATCCGCCTCAGGACAGTCGCAGGCTGTGCCTTTGGAATGCACATACCCTTCCTTGTGGCTGGAGCATTCTCCACCTTCTTTCTCCATTCTTCAGCTCACCTCCACTTTTTTCTTTGGTTTCAGCTCAGCCATCACTTTATCTGAAAGCTTTCACCGCTACCCACTCCCACCCAATAATGGGTGAGGTGCCCCTTGGCTGTGTACCTGGTGCTCGGCTTCTGTGATCGCAGGTGTGCTCTGGGCTGTCCGTGACTTCTTACTGCCTTTATCCTCCATTTCACTGCAGGATTTCTGGGGACAAGGGACCATTTGTTCAGTAACACCTAGCATAGTCCTGGCACATTATGTGTGGTGGATAAATATGTCTTGAATTAATGTATTTTATTTTTGTAATAAGGTTACAATGAGGTTTAAGTCCCAGATTTGTAACCCTCCCCCCAGTTTGTATACAGTATCAGAGAACATCATCTTCACCATAGTTGCACTTAATAAGAATCAACAAAAACGTGAGAAAAACCATATGCTGAAATAGATCACATCTCAAGAGATCACTTGTGACTGTGTGTCCCATGATGTACCTCTAAGATTTGTGGGTGCACAAAGGCCAGTGGTGCCCACTCAGTGTGCTGAGGCTGAGGGGCATCCAAACACGGGGGTCATATGCCATTGAGGACGCATGAAGAGTCAGGCTTGCTGGGCATCCCAGCTACTCAGGAGGCTGAGGCAGAAGGATTGCTTGAGGCCAGGAGTCCAAGGCCAGCCTGGGCAACATAGCGAGACCCTCATCTTTAAAAGAGAGAGAGAGCGAGGCTTTACTCCAGCCTGTTTAAAATGCTGTCTTCTAGAACGCTCTTTGGTTTCTAGAGTGGAATGTCACTCGGTTCCCTTAGGAAAAAGATGTCTCGTGGGGCTGCAGGTGGAATTGGGCAGGAACAGGGCTGCTGTAAGGCCTGGACTCTGCATCCCTCTCCATGAGCTTTGTCTCTGTGTCTCTGGTCCCTGCCTCTCTTTGCGCATCCACTTCATCCTCTCCTCCCTGCCGGCTGACTTCCTCCTTTTGCTTGCCATCCTCACAGTTCTGTTTGCACACAGTAGGTGCATCATGCTACTCGCATTGTGATATTTTAGCATCGCTGGCTCCTGCTAAACCCATTGTTCCCTCGTCGCCTGCCATTCTCAGGAGGACAGGAGAGGGCCCAGCTCATCACTTGACACATCTGCGGCTTGGCTCCCCTTAGGTCAAGGGCGCATCATCTTGCAGCCAAGCTGTGGCTTAGAGGGCACTGGGACAAAGCAGTCCTTCCCATTTGGGCAGCAGGGGCGAGAAGTGGGCAGTTTCCTGTGAACATCCTGATATTTCTCCGCGTTCACAGTCAACCTTCTGTTTGGTTGATCCCCCGTTTCTAGCCCCTTGACCCCAACAAGTACTGGGTTATGACATCAAATGTTCCAGATATAGAAAGAGAATCCTTCACCCCTGCATTGCATATTACTTAATTGTCATTCTAGTTGATGTGTCAACCAAGTATTGTGTGTGGGTTTAGGTTTAGGTCTCAATTTTCTGAGTGGTCTGCTAAAATCAGATTTCTGAGCCTGCATGCTGAGAACCCATTCCAAGACTAGAACAATTGCACCAAGATGTGGAGGGCCATCAGGCCCTGCCTAAACAACCAGCCTTGATTCTAGCTCTTTCCCACCCTCTCGTAGTGTTTTACATGCCACAGTTACGGTTATTTTAATACAATAGATGGATATCAAGCCTACAATTTATATGTTTCCACTTTCTCCTTGAAAATGGAGAATGATGCATTAAATGTTTTTGGAGAAAAGATATACTGTATTAGATCCAGGTAAAATTTGAGCCACAGTCATCAAATCTCAGAGTTCAAAGTATGTGTATATCCATCCTACCCACGGCCCAGTTTCCAGGCACAGCTCCCCTGCCGCACACTCACCTGGCCTCCTGGGGACAGGTAATCTGCCAGCCCCTGCCCTGTTCCTCTCCCCAGTTGGCCACCATGCTTCTGTTTTGTGAGGTTGAAAGTAACACCCAGCATTCTCAAGTTCAACATGGGAGGATGCACTTAGCTATGGCTTTGTTTGTTTACCATTCAACCATTTTTCTTGTACAATCACTGTGTGCCCAAATACAACTGTAAACGTAAGTCATTTATGTGGAAAATAACTCCTGTTAGCTGTGCAGTCTCAGGCCAGTCATTTAAGCTGCCCATACTTGGATTTTGTCATTGGGAATTGAGGATCATAATACCTACCCCCGCTGGTTGTTGCGAGATTAAATGAGATGTGTATAAACTGCCTCGCACATGGGGACTCTCAAATGATAGCTCTAAGACAGAGGAAAGAGAGTGGGAGGGACCCTGGTTGCAGTCCGCCCACTCAGATGTGCGGGCGGGCTGCCTCCCACGACTCCCTCTCCCTCTGCACATCCCTGGCTGCAAGTGCTCCTCAGTTGGGTCCCTGTGCTTGTCCCCTGGGACCCGGCAGCAGAGACTATTGTCCCTTGCCCCTTTGCAAGCTCTAGGAGTTTGGCAGATCTAATGAGGACCCGGTTTTCAGTTCTGCGTGCTGTAAACCTTGATTTCCATGCATGATGTAAACCTTGATTTGACCACAAGTTAAAACTGAGTCATCAAATCTGAAGCTGGGCTGTGACTGCCAGCCAGAGTTCTTAGAGGATTTCACAGCGATGTGAAAGATCTTCCCACCTGCCCCTGCTTCTTAAAGTGTCTGCTAGACACAGTGACTTCCTTTCAAAGTCCATGCCACGTTCTTCTTTTCCCAGCACAGCAAGCCAGAAAAACCCAAATTAAAAGTCCCTCAGGAGAACGACAGTGTGGATAGATCGCTGTTTGGGGAACATGGCCAGTCCGCCTTGTTCACAGAGTGGCACATTCAGCATGTCAGACATGCCACGCGCTGCCGCCTTCACTTGATGATGATTACATGAGGAGCAGCATTCTGAAGGAAGGGTTTGCCCAGCCACCAGCAGCTGATTCATTATTTATATACAATTAAAGGGCAGGATTCAAATGAATGCTAGCATCTGGGAAAAGTCATTATTCATGGATGGATCAGATTGAGCATTTGTCATTTCTCTGGTGACTTAACATACACCCTGTGCTTTGGGACTCAAATTATACTAAGCAGAAGAGATGCTTTAACTCTTTTATTTAGTTTAATTGTTGATCCTATTTCACTTTTTCAGATTATCTGGGCTTGCTTAAAAGTAGCCCTTGCTGCTTCTTCATATATTAAAATAGGAAAGGAGGGAAATTTCTTTTTAGAACCTATTGCATTCTCAAGATGAATGCAAATGATTTGACTATGATTCTTAATGACCCACTGTTAACATAGAAAACTCAGTGCATTAACGCAATGCCTCTTTTCACATCATTACTCCTAATGGAACTGTTACCAGGATAATAGCTTAACCTTTAGCTATAGATTCAGGTAGCAAAAATGCATTCTGTCTCCCCAGTACCTCTATTCACATAGCATATTGACTGTTTGCAGATCAATGCAATGACAATCTTTTGGCCTTGTCCTTGAGCCTCTTCTGTTATCATAATGGAGGGAATAGGATTTCGTCTTCAGTAACTAAATTCTAGTTAAAAGTCTCTTTTAAGTTTAGACGTAATCCATGAACTAGAGTGTCAATAATGTGCCCAGTGGAAGTACTTATTTGTATAGGTGTTTTTCAAAAAGCCTATTGCTGCACCTTCAAAGATCTTAGACACAGACCCAGGAGACAGTGATTTTCTTGGCTTCTTTCTTTTGAAACCAAATAAATTTTCATTGAAACTAGAAAAAAATAACCCGACACGGCTGCCCTTTTAGTGACTGAGAGAATATTTGAGCTCAAGGTTGGACTAGAAAGGTCTGATCTGAACCCCCTCATGACAGAGCAGAGAGTCCACAGCCTCCTTTGGCTTATCATAAACTTGCTTGTCCGCACACATGGGAATCATTGAATGTGGCATAGTCCAAATCCACTTTGTTAATTTGGAGCCATGACTTTCTAGTGTGTGCTAATTTGGACACATGCATTTCACAACCCAAGAAAAGAGGGGTTGCTATGGAAATTAACTGTATAAATAATATTACAAGGGGGGAGATGTGTACCTGCTATGACAGTGGATTCAGTCATTTTTGTAGTACACATTTTTCTATAAACGAATAGGATGCTAAATAGAAATATTTTGTTCTGTTTATTAAAACAGGACTTCAAGAACCTTTTGGAAATTATCTGATTAGTAAATGTTCTTGTGGGTATTTGAAAGCAATAAGACCTTGCTTCTTTAAATAGATCCTATTAATTAAAGACTTCCTGCTAATTCAGATAGACCATTTTCCCCCAATTAGCCTAAATGTGTAAGCTAATGTATTTGCTTCCATTAGAAACAAAAGTGGAAAATATGTTTGCTTATTTATCAAATGCTCGAGTTCTTCTTCAGAAAAACGCACTATAGTAGGTGCTTTGAGGGAGACAAAAGAGATGAAGACCCTGAAGTCGCTTAGAATCTAGTGGCAGAGATTTGAAAGCATGCGCAGCCCCAGGGATAGCCTTTCCTCTGCACCTCCCCACCTTGCTCTCCCGGTCCCCCCATATCATACGTCGGGCAGCCTGGTTGACTTTCTCCCCAGTCATTAATTCTCCTTTCCAAGCATCACTACCCCTCTCCCCAGGTGGAGCTTCGATGGAACTTTTCCACTAAGACTCTCAGCCCTACGTCTTCCTCTCGCTCCCCGGTCCCACTGTCATCTGGATCACTTCTCTGTCCACATGACAGATGGCCTAGCCTATGTAGTGGCTGGACCTCATCCACGGTGACATTCACTTCTGCTGCATTTCAGCCCTGCACTGTTGGCCGCACCTGAGCGTCCTCACACGCGGTTGCTCCTCAGCTGCTGCTGCATGCTCCGGTATCTCAGGGGACAGTTCTTCCAGCTCCATGACCCCTGCTTGCCAACCCATTGACACCTGCATTCCCTGATCTCTATAGATAGCTCCAAGCCCATGAGCCTTTTTCTGTATTCACGTCCTTCCTAGATTTGGAGGGTGAAGGAGAGGGGAGGAGTAGAGAGGTGAGTTCATTCATGCCCGCTCATACCTTCAGCATTTTCACGGGCTTATATCCCTGTTCTTCTGCTAAAACTGTCCAGCAAAACCCTGAGCCTAGACCAGCCCTACCATCCAGTGTCCTAAAGCAGCTGCAGGAGACGGAGGTGGAAAGCCTGTAGACTCTCGCCACGCTGCATAGCCCTACCACGTAGCCCGTCTGCGGTGTGGCAGCCGTATTGTCCGTGGTCTGCTTCCTCTCCGAGTCTTCTCAGAGATGATCCCACACCTCCCCTACACCCTCCATCCTCCAGAGTCCCTCACCCCTGAGCTCACTGAGGCCTCAGGAGTGTTTGCTCCAGCCTAGAACCACTTCTGAATCGACCATCTTCCCTTCCCGTGGGTTCAGAAGAGGACATTTTCCTCCTTCTGTTGGAGGCAGCCCCTCCATTTCTATTCCAGATCCATCAGCCCCAGCCCCCCAGGGTGATGCCTTTGACCGTCTCCTCCTTCTCCCGGTATCCTGTTCTCTCCTGCCACACCACTGCTCCCTCAGCCTGCACGCCACACCCAAGTCCCCATCCCTCAGCCCTCCTGTCTCCCCTCTTCTTCCAACCTCCCCTCTGGACCAGGTGTCCTGAGAGTGGCCACCCTTCCCGGCCCTTGCTGACCTTCAGAGGGCACCAAGCTGCCCCTTCTGTCCCTCTTCTGCAGTGCAGCCTGCTGGTCCCTCCTTTTTATCGGAACCACTCACTGGCCTTCCCACCACTCTCCCCACCCCTCCTGCCTGGCCAGCCGTGCCTGGGCCCCTTCATGTGCTCTTCTGCCTCCACCTTCTCCTTGGCAGCGTGGCATTCCCCAGGGCTCCCAACCCAGCCTGTGCCCTTTCCACTCTCCATGTTCTCTCTGGTGAACGTTCTCTCTCTCACTGTTTTGTTTTGTTTTGTTGTTTGTTTGTTTGAGTCAGAGTCTTGCTCTGTCGCCCAGGCTGGAGTGCAGTGGTGCGATCTCGGCCCACTGCAACCTCCGTCTCTCAGGTTCAAGCGATTCTCCTACCTCTGCCTTCTAAGTAACTGCGACTGCAGGCGCGTGCCACCATGCCCGGCTAATGTTTTTATTTTTAGTAAAGATGGAGTTTCACCGTGTTGGCCAGGCTGGTCTCGAACTCCTGACCTCAAGTGATCCAACCACCTTGGCCTCCCAAAGTACTGGGATTACAGGCATGAGCTACCATGCCCGGCCTCTCTCACTGTTTTGACCACCACATGTATGTCTGTGCCTCTTAAACCAATGTGTTCAGTTTGGCCCCTTCTCTGAACTGTAGATTTCTCTGTCTAAATTCACTTGGCCTCCTTGTCTGCAGGTTCCACGTCCACAGATTCAACCAGATGCAGATTGAAAATATTCAGGAAAAAAAAATTCAATGCAACAATAAAAAATAACGCAAACAGGCTGGGTGCCCCTCCACTGCTGTTGTGTGCTCCGGTATCTCAGGGCACAGTTGTACAAGTCGCTTAAAGTCTCCCTCAATTGCCCAGGCTGGAGTGTAATGGTGTAATCATAGCTCACTGCAGCCTTGAACTCCTAGGCTCAAGAGATCCTCCTGCCTCAGCCTCCTGAGTAGCTGGAACCACAGGCTTGGACCACCACTCCCGGATTACTGATTGATTGATGGATTGATTGATTGAGACAGGGTTTCACTGCATTGCCCAGGCTGGTCTCAAACTCCTGGTCTCAAGCAACCTCCCCCCCGCGACCTTAGCCTCATAAAGTGTTGAAATTACAGGCATTACCCACCATGCCTGGCCTATATCAGGGACTTGAACATCTGCAGATTTTGGTATCTGCTAGGGGTCCTGGAACCACGACTGTATCTGCCATCTCCACATGGGTGCTCCACAAATACCCCAAACAGCATGCTCCAAACCAAGCCTGCGATGTCCTTTCAGCTCACACACCTTCCCTTTCTTCTCTTTTTACCACATCATGTGATTAACCAAACAATGCCAGTTCTCTGAGAGGCCCTAGATGCATCACTAGCTCAGGCTTTCACAGTAGCTTCCTGAAGGGGAACTCCCTGCTTCTCTCTGGGCTCCTTGAAATGTGTCTGCCATGCCACTGACATCGATCTCTTCCTGCACAATTGGATTGTTGCCATGTCTTTGACAGTAGAGATCACATATAGCTGCTTTTCTCTTTCAAATTATTTCCTTAGGATGAATTTCCAGGAGTAAGATTACCAGTCCAAAGGTATAACAGTTTTATGTCTCCTATTAAATATTTCTCTTATTTCTCAAAAGGGTTTTCCCTGTTTGCACTAACAGTAATGTTTGAATGTGCCAATTTTATCAGTGTCAAGTATTAGCTTTCTAACATTCTTTTTCTAATTTTAGTAGGTATAAAGTGTGCTTTGCAGTTCTTTGGTTTACATATTAATTGAACATTTTTCCTAACATTTTTTGTTAAATATTTTTTGCCCATTTATCTATGGGGACTTTCGAAGTTACTCTTTTATTTGAATGAGCTCTTTATCTGATGGTAGATAGTGAACCTTTTTGGTCACATTTAGTACAACTAGCTTTTCTCATTCTGATGAAATGTCTTATTTTTCATTCAATAGAAATTTTACCTTTTTCTATAGTTGAATCTGTCAGTATTTTTTTTTGTCTTTTTTTAAAGAGAAACCTTTTAAAACATTGAAATTACCATTATTTTAAATACCCAAGGAGGCAATGTGATGTGATGGCCTACTAGATCTTGACCTTACGAAGGACAAGTTGAAAAGATGAGTTTCAAAGTGCTCAGGAGTGTGTGTGAGGTGGAAATGTCAACCCCAGCACTGCGTGTGCAGCCACACACTGTGCACAGCCCTCCCACGATCATTGTCCCGCCTGCCTTGTATCCCACCATGGGGTTCTCCTTAGTCCCCTTTGTGCTTAATTGGGTAGTCCTTTCCTGGGAGCTCGTGGGCTGTGCAAGGGGTTGACTTGAAGTAGAATTGGAACTTTCATCACGACACCAACTGCATTGTTATTTGAGTAGTGATTGAGTTAGTAGCAATCACCGGGAGAAAGACCATCTTTTCGTGTTAATTTTGTGTTCAATTTTGAATTGACAACAAAAAAGTGAACTCTTTAATACGTTTGCTAAACCTTGTCATGAGGTCAGTAGACCCTTAGGAAGCATTTTCTTCTCTGCCTGTAAGACACATACACATGGATCTGGAGCCAGTAGAAAGAGCAGCTTCCACACAAACTACTTAGTGAGTATCGCCAGTTTCATTTTGAAGCACAGTGCGTTGGACCTACCCAGGACCTGTCAATCTCCATCTTTGCCAAAGAAATATAATACAGATACTGAAGATATATTGTGTAGAACTGACCTCCTTTAGAAATCTACTTTTTTTTTCTTTTTAGAATATATTTCTGTTTCCGACCTGCATATTTTACTTGTTAAGGTATTTAACAATATTTTACATTTTCTTTCAGTCTTCACAGAAAAGTACTGTACAGCTAACCATGTGGATAAGCTTCCTGGCCCAAGAGATTGGGTACAGATTCTACAGGATCAAATTAAACTGGCCAGAAGAAGGTTAAAAAGAGGCTCAGGTATGACTAAGGTGCAGAAAAATAATTGGAGAAGCACTTATGAATTCTTAGACTTTATAAAGTACAATACTTGGCTCTAGGTTATTTCAGCATCTTGTCTTTTGAAGGAGAGACTGTGTATAATATGCTATGATTTGCTCTCTTAAAGTCTTATTCAAATGAGTTTTGAAACTCACCTTCAGACTAAATAGTAAAAATTATGTCAGGCCACTTGCATTGAATAGTACAAGTGAAAAAGATTGCTAATCTCATTTGTGGTCTAATGCTGTCATATATGAAAACCGGGTCTCTCTTTTATGGTTTGCTTTTGTCTGCCTATTGATTTTTATTTGTTTGAATCTGCATGACTTTATAAAAGTACAAGTTGCTTAAGGTTAGAAAAAAAAGAAGAAAGAAACTCTTCTACCAGCAACACCACATCAAGTAAAAGGGATTTTAAGTGGGGGATGGGGGTGTGTGCCCACGCGTCCATGCACGGGTTGTGTGTGGGTTTAAAATTCTGGGCTTGGAGATTCTGGGATTCTTCTTCCAGGAAAAGTGAGCACCCATTTCATTGTGACTGTTCAGATTTGGTTACTGAAGTCTCAGCTTCCCCAAAGTGACAGTGGGGGCCAATTTCCTGGTGAAGAATCCCTGCGTAGTCAGCTTTCTCCCATCAAATAAGAATAACTATCTCAAACACTGCATGTTCTCACTCACAGGTGGGAATTGAACAATGAGAACACATGGACACAGGAAGGGGAACATCACACACCGGGGCCTGTTGTGCGGTGGGGGGAGGGGGGAGAGATAGCATTAGGAGATATACCTAATGTTAAATGACGAGTTAATGGGTGCAGCACACCAACATGGCACATGTATACATATGTAACAAACCTGCACGTTGTGCACATGTACTCTAAAAGTACAATTTAAAAAAAGAATAACTATCTCTAGGAGGCCACAAATCTCTAGATAATATTTTTTAATGTCATATAAATTAGTGTAGCCATTATGAAAAACAGTATGGAGGTTCCTCAAAAATTAAAAATAGTTGGGAGGCTGAGGCAGGAGGATTTCTTGAGCCCAAGAGTTCAAGACCAGCCTGGGCAACATCTCCAGATGTTTTGTGGAGACCCTATCTACACACACACACACACACACACACACCCAAAAAAAAGAAAAGAAAAACACCTTAAAAATTAGCCAGGCAAGATGGCATGCACCTGTTGTCCCACCTACTTGGGAGGCTAAAATGGGAGGATCACTTGAGCCCAGGAGTTTGAGGCTGCAGTGAGCTATGATTGGCCACTGCACTGCAGTCTGGGTGGTAGAGCGAGACCTTGTTTCTTTAAAAAAAAAAAAAAAAAAAAGGTAGAGAAATTCTGTAGAAGGCTATTCTCAGGGACCCAGAAAGACCTTGCTGGCAGTGGATCACGTGATGAAGAACACAGTTTAAATGTTGTTCTGGTGCCTTCCCCATGATGCATATTTTAGACATAAACACACCTTATTTTCCTTCTATTGTCAGATGCTGAGACCGATTATTATGAGTTCTGGTCTCTATTGCCTTCCCCCATCCCACCAGCAAGCAGGCACGCACCCAGTAGGGATGTGCTGCCACATCCCTCTTCTCTTTCCCACAAGCAGACTGGCCAGGGAACACATTCCCTAACCATGTCTCATTTCTATTAATAATTCATATCACAAATGCCCATTTTCCCCCCAGGTTTGCCCACTTCTACAGGATGAGACCCAAGCCATAGCCAGCTCCCCACCCATCCCCTCCTTGAGGAGCCTCCACTCACTTGCCCACTCCTGCCCCTTAGACATCAGAATATTTGATGTTGGACATTGTAACTTTTGACCACTGGTTTAGATAATCTGCCCAGATACTTGTGATCGGCTCCCTTGACCCTTCTCTTCTGCGTTCCTAGCAGGTTCTATTAGCAACTGAGAAGTAGAAGGTGGCTGTAAAACAAAACCAACCCTGACAAGCAGACCCAAATGATATCACATCAGCAATGACCTGCCAAATACAGTTTGTCTCCCCATTTTGTCAAATCCTGTTCCACATCATTCTCCTCTAGAGCACAGAAGTGGGGCCCCAGCAAATTGAAACTAGAGCCACTTGTATATCCTTCCATGATGCCGATAGGAACCGAGAGGTCTGGATGAATAATAGTACTTGCTCTCAAGCTTTTTGTCTTGATGATTTTCAGTCTAAATGATAATACAAAGTGTCTCATAGAGATTGCACAACTTCCACCTTATTTATCATATCTGGCTCCATTCCTGGAATGAGGTAGAGATTCTGACTCCACAAGCTAATTGGCTACCGCTTAAGGAAGCCTGCACTGCCTCTAGAAAAAAAGAAGTGCCCCACACAGATTTGAAAGGCCGTTAATGCAAATCCAAATAGAAATTCATTTGGGGCTCTCCTCACATGGAATAATTTTTATTCTATAGCTCCAGTGATTCCTTTCCTGGTGTGCATTTTTATCATTGTCATCAGATGATTTTCTCAGAGCTGAAATCACAATATATCGTGTTAGATCTCAGAGTAAAGATGTCACTGCTGTTAAATGTTTATTGGACTTGCTCAATCTTTTCCAAATTTACCAACTTGATTGTCACCGGGGAAGAAAGACTGTGAGCTTGTTGTTGCAGATAGATGTTATAATTAAATTTGAGTAACACAACAGTGCCTTCCTCCTTGACTCTCGGCCCCTATTCATGCAGCTAGCATGTTCTGATTTATATATAATCATCTATATATTTTTTTGGTTATATATGTTCTGTTCTTACTAAAGCAAATAATTGCATAGGCCTGTTTTTTCAAAGGGAGGATAGCTGAATTACAAAAGGTCAGTTTATACCCAAGATTGATCTTGTTATAACTAAATGAAAAGCAATTATACACGTAAAGAAAGTTGCTAAAATATAAAATGAACTAGAACTCGAAGATTTAAGAAATTAGCTCATATTGATGCATATGGTATATTTGGACTATTAATAGCAAAGAGATGAATGGCCCAGACATTAACCCGATTCATGTCCTTGGCATTGTTACTTACTAGCTGTGTTACCTGGAGTGAGTTTCCTAACCTCTGTCTCACTTTCCTCATTTGTTAAGATGGGCAGAACAACAGACCCACCTTGTAGAGTTTCCTAAGGGTTCAATGACACATTGCATGTCAAGTGCCCAGTGAACATTTAATAAATGGTGGAGATTATCATTGTTATTATTATTGAAGGATTTTTAAAATCCTAGGCAATGAGAGAAGTACCATGAAGACCATCTGTCTATTCCAACTCACTCAAACCAATTAGAAGAAAATAATGTCTTCTAAATATAAACATAACATATGTTCATTATTTTTCACATATAAAATAATTTCTAAAAGCCATAGAACAAAATTTAAAATACCTAAAGCCTTTCATCCAGAGGGAAACACAGTTAACGTTTTAGTATGTGCAGTATTTTTCCTATAAACCTGTTTCCAGAATTTTAATCACACCATTTGTCCTATGGTTTGACTGAATATTTTTATGTTATTAATATTCATCTACATCTTTTTCTCTTTTTTTTTTTTTTGAGACAGAGTCTCGCTTTGTCGCCCGGGCTGTAGTGCAGTGGCGCGATCTCGGCTCACTGCAAGCTCCGCCTCGCGGGTTCATGCCATTCTCCTGCCTCAGCCTCCAGAGTAGCTGGGACTACAGGCGCCCGCCACCACTCCTGGCTAATTTTTTGTATTTTTGGTAGAGACGGGGTTTCACCGTGTTAGCCAGGATGGTCTCGATCTCCTGACCTCGTGATCCACCCTCCTCAGCCTCCCAAATACAACATCATTTTTAGCAGTTGCTAATCTAATCCAACCTAGATTGGTCTTGCATATTTCATCCCTTCTCAGTGATTTTTCTTTGTGGTGAATCTAACAGGTCAGCAGACAAGGAGTCTTCCATTAATGCTAGTGAGTGTCCATCTGAGGACAAGATGTTGGAGGATGAAGGAGACAGGGGAGCCTTACGATGTTTCTAGCCATAGCTAAGCCCTGATTATGTTTAAAGCAACAATAAAAACAAGTACGTAGTACTAGTTTAGGCTTCTACTGACTCAGTGTTACAACATGGTGCCAAGGCTGACCTCATTCGACAGCCTCACAAGGGCTGCCCACGCACATTATGCAGTCAGCAGGGGCCTGCCTGTGGGGACCACAGGCCCTGGGCCATGGAGAGCACCACCAAAACTATCCCGGGGGCCGTAATGTGGTGTTTTCCATCACCACGTGTTACGGGAAACTAACAAGCCCGTCCCTTATCAAGGGACACATGAGCACCTTTTTTTTTTTTTTTTTTTTTTTTTTTTGCATTTAACAGAAGGTTTTTTGTGACTGAAGGATCTACCTTTGGAAAACTCCCAAGGAGATGGATACATTTATCAGAGACGAGCAAAGGTTTGCATTTTAAAATGTAGAAATGGAGAATCTTTTGAAGCAACACCTATTCCTTCTTCATGACCACGTTGATGCCAGAGTTAGATTGGCAGCTCTAGGATCTGAATCAGTCATCTCCAAAGAAAGGTTCATTCTCAAGATTTCCTAAGCTGCCCCCCAGGAGTGGCTCTGGCGATGCCAAGTGCAATTCTGCAGCAGGAATTCATTGACACATGCCCTCGATGACCCTATTTAAACAATTCACCCCACATGCTGGTTCGATATTTAAGCCTATGTAAATAAGTGAAAATAAACAGAAATCATCAGTGATCAACAGAATGAGATTCATAAGATTTTAAGAAATTTTAATACAGGAAAGTTGATTTTATATCACCATCATCAAAAAATATTCAAATAATGATATTAACATCTGTAATATGAACCAACGGTAGCTGAAAAGGGAAAAGAATGGTGAAAACTGTTATGTATACTGGAGTTTTTAAAATTACATCACTGTTTCCAGTAAAATGAATGTGCTCCCTGAAACTAATGAGATTTGTGTTTTATGTCTGTAACCAGCAGAGATCACGGACAGTGATGAAAGACTGGATGGCATTTCTCTACCACCAACAGGTAAATAAAGCGCATTTACATTTTCATCACCCCCTGGAAAATACAGCCCACAAAAATATTTGCATTGAAAATGATTTTAACGTTAGACATGCAGACACTTGAGCAAACTGCTTCTGCAGTGGACCCAGGCCCCATCATTGGAGCTTCTCAAGGCCCCCTACTCAGAGATGTTTTTCATACTGAATAGAAAAACATTTTTCTCACACTCTTATTTTCATAAAAATCTCAGAAGGGCAAATCCTCAGAACTAAGTATCACAACATTTTGCCTCCCCAAACCTTTGGACATTACAAAATATTTTTAACGTGAAATGAGATTTCACCTTAAAACGGAGACCACTAATTTTGTGTGATCAAATTCATGGCTAGGCTGTACTCTCCCACCTCCTCCAAACGGCCTTGGAGCCTTGAGCAGTCAGTGGACACCCAATGAATACTGTGTTTTAACTGAGCGATTTGAACAAGCCCAGCCATCCGGCGTGAGTGGCACATTCCTAATACCAGGACCAGATCAGCTGAAGACACCCTTCCATGGAAGCATTTGCTGCACGCTGTTGTGTTAAGCCATAGACATAATTCCAACTTCATATTATTTGACTCTCAAGTAATGCTTCTGACCCTGGCTTCCTACCTGTGTATGGGTTCATATCTGAGAGCCAGAGGGGCAGGTGTCTGATCAATGAGCCTTGTGGAAAACAATTTATCCCCTCCATTGGTCACAGCACTCTACTGACTTCCCTCCAAAGGATATCTGAAGATTCTCTGCCCACAAAACCCAGGTACCCGCAAAAACCCTCTTACTGAAAAAGCCCAACCAAATGTTTTTTCCTCTAGATTTGGGGTGGTCTGTGTTGATTAAATTCAGCAAATATTAGTGGAGTCTCTAGGCTGTATAGGAACTTGACTAGGCCATGTATTCATTGACAGCACATATCCCAAAATGGCAAGGAAAGCCACGATCACAGGCATAGGATGGGCCTGTGCTAGTGAACTTCAGAGCTTCAGAGCAACAGGAAAATTCAGCTGTGTAAGAGACACATTGCTTCCTCTGCCACTGAGTAGCTAAGCAGCAGATCAATGGACAGATAAATGAAATGAGCTACATAGTGCAAAAAGACCTGCCTACATCAAGTTCTTCCCATATAGAGTCATTATATAAAAGAGATTTCTCTTCTTCTTTGGCTGTGTTTTCACATTTGTGAATTAAGAGAATTGAAATACGTGATCTCTGTTGTTCCTTCCCAATTTGTCATTCTCTGAGTATCAGGGCACTCATATCAGCCTCATTCTTATCACCTGGGCCCAATCCCAGCCGATCCATGAAATCCTAATCATAATAGACCTAGCCTTCAAAAGGCCCTTCAGGGGAGCACCATGCCTTTCTAGCTGTGCTTCCCAAGTGCCCTCCCACCCCGGGCATCTGCACTGCCTGTCCTCCTGTGTCATGTGACACGGTGAGCTTTTATTATTTGAAAACCACTCCCCTTGAAGTTTATATTCACCCCCAAGTGGTGAGTATGGAATGCCTTTGTATTTTCCCATCTGAAGTTGGATATACGTTTCCAATGAGAAAATTGTGCTCAGAGGGTGCTAGAAGAGCCTCATGGAACTGAAAAAAATGTCAAAGAATCTGAGAATGAGAAGGAACTTGAGAGATCCTCTAGTCCAATCCTTTCTTTTTATCCAGTCCTTTTATTTTACAGGAAAAAAAGCCTGAGGCCCAGAAACATTAAGTGGCTTTCCCACGGCCTCACAGCTGGTTGACGGCCTGGCCAGTACCCAGGTCCCTCGACTCCCAGCCATGATACCGTATAGCTTTCTCATACCTAAGCCAAAGCCAGCTTTTCTCTGCATGTTTCTTAAAGATCCTAAGAGATGATGGATGTGCTAATCCCTTTAGGAGTCCTCTTCACTGTCTCAGTCTTCACAATTAAAATGTTCGTCGTCAGTCGGCCCGGTTCACTGCAGCTGAAACTCATTTCTTCCAGTCTTGTCTCAAACTTTACTCAAGGCTGTGAGGTCATAATGAAGAAAATAATATAACACACCTGCAGGTCTTTTCACTAAACTATTGATAGATGTTTGATACAAATCACTAAGCAGCATGATAAATAAAAACGTTTATCATTTAGAAAAGAGGAAAAGAGGCCGGGCGCAGTGGCTCACACCTGTAATCCCAGCACTCTGGGAGGCTGAGGTGGGCGGATCATGAGGTCATGAGATCGAGACCATCCTGACTAACACGGTGAAACCCCCTCTCTACTAAAAAAATACACAAAAAATTAGCCGGGCGTGGTGGCGGGCGCCTGTAGTCCCAGCTACTCAGGAGGCTGAGGCAGGAGAATGGCGTGAACCCAGGAGGCGGAGCTTGCAGTGAGCCGAGATCGCGCCACTGCACTCCAGCTTGGGTGACAGAGCGAGGCTCCGTCTCAAAAAAAGGAAAAGAAGTCTCAGATTGGTGCTCAAATTTTGCAGTAATAAATAATCTTGATATTCACCTTGATAGCGTGTCTCATGATTGCCTCCAAAGTAAAAATCCTCATTCTGGTTGGCTTCTTTGAATGCAGTGCTGCTGCTAACACCCCTCCTCACATGTGCCCTTTAAGAACTCCACCTTTCTCGCACATGTGGTTTCATCCTTGAACTTGAGCCTCACTGGTCAGAACCACAGGATCGACCAAGGGCTCTGATACACACTCTCATTATCCCATTTATCTGAGCTAGCAACAGTTAGTTCTTTTTAAAGATTCAACAATGCTTTTATTACTTTTTTAAGGTCTTTTTTCCTTCTTCCAAAGTTGTGTATTTGGGCGAAGGGCAGGGAAAGGGGTGTAAATGCTTAAGTGTTTCTATGAACCAGAAGTGACTAGGGTAGGGTTACAGGCAGGTCAAATGACATTTGTTTGGATGCATTACATTTAAGCAGCCTTCTGTTCATCAGGTTTTAACAGAAATGGATTCACCTTCTATAGTGCATCTATTTTATTTTCCCTTAACCCTATTCACTAAGCCTTTTTGAGCAACTACCAAGAATCAGCCCTGTGTTGGGTGCTGGTGTACAAATGCCCTCAGACTAGTGTGAGAGGCAGAAGGAATTACGTAAATGCTACAGCACAGATGTGGGGAGAGGGCCTGGGGCTCAAGAAAAGCCACCCAGGAGCTGGGGACAATTTGCATTAAAAAAAGAAAAGTATAGAGAAAGTGAAATCAAAACAGTGCTTTCTAAAATTTAAAATGGGGCTTCCAAATCTGAAATGGGGATGTTCATCTGGACTTAGCAATTGTCATAAATTGGCATTTTACATACTTTTAAAAAATTAGTAAAAGTGTAAGGAAGAACATTTCAATTGCTTTTACCACCCACAGACAACCGTTATTGGATGATTTTTCACAAACGTTTCTCCATTTTATTTATTTATATGGTGGAGATCAAATATGTAAAATTTTGTTTCCTACGTGTTTTTTTAATTTTTACCTAACAAGCGTTGTTCCACTTTATGGCAAATCTTCATATGCATTATTTTAATAGCTGCATAATATTCTGTTTTGCAGGGAAATTATCTTTTAGGCCATTTTCCATGACTGGACAATATGTGGATATACTCTAATAGTAACACACATTCGTGGCCTTTCTCATAAAAAATCATTACAAATTTCCAATTTCTACAGTTGCTCATGGAGGACAACCAAAGCCTTGGCTAAAAACTGAGCGACTTAACTGTGAAACACAGACACCTCCCCAGTAAATTCTTTACTGTCCAGAACGCCCACCTCCAGCCATGTCACAGAAACATGTACAACTCTTCCTTAGAGAAGTGGCTCTCCGCCTTCATTTTCTTGTCTCTGTTGTAGGTAATATATTTGCCACCAGGAGAGAAAACACGGAGGATACAGAACCAGGTTTCATTGCCTAGACCTTTATTTTAGTGACATTGTTCAGTGGCATACGTAACTTCCGTTTGAATTTCCGCAAAGATCCACGTAGCATTTCAGGTTCCTGCAAAGTGTGGGTGTTCTGTGAAGTTTACCTGTCATGTTTGAATAGTTTCATATACTTTCTTTGTAATGTGTGATAACCAAGCCTCCAATTTGGTATAAGATTTTTTAAATCATTTTTAGGGTTGATTTGTTACCCTTTAAAAGTCCAGCATATGATTCAGTTAGTTCATTGTCCATGATCAAGAAGTGGTTCTCTCTTCCCTGTTTTCATTCAAAACCTCAGTGTGAATATAGAGCTTTGAAACATATTTATTTTAATGTAAATTGCTTAGATGCGGTATAAAGGAGAATGGCTCTTTCCAGTGCTGAGAGAGCATTTGTGAAGGCCAAAATTAATTAGACCATCATCTTAGAAGATGAAAAAGTTGTTTTGGGAGATAGGATAGCTCTGACCTATAAGATGAAATCATTCATGACATCAGTGCCCCCCAAATAGCCATTTGTAACTGAGTAAGTGCAAATGACCTATGAATTCTTAGGAAAGAAAAACCTTTCACCTAAGTTGTGTCAACATAATGACAAAATAACTAATTAAAAGGTGAGAAAACCAGTCAATTATCTACATGATACCTGACAGCCATTTTAACAGATGGTCTTAACTGAGTGGTACAGGGTTTTGGCACCATGTGGCAAATAGCTAAAAATGTACTTAATATTATATCATTTATTTGGTTCCTAGTATACTTGCTCTCCACTTTATATAAAACTAATTTATGAAAATCTGTATTTATTTTAAAAAGATATCTTGCCATGAAGGTATTTGTTTTATAGAAATACTTACCTCCAGATTTCTTTCTCTAATAAGATGGTGAATTTAAAACACTGTGTTATTTAGAAACATTGCATTTACACTTCCTTTACTGTATAAAGCAAATTGCATTGAATCTTTGCCACTTGACCCAAAGGCCAAAAATTGGCATGAAAACAATTTGGACTACAGATCACCAAACCCGGGGTTCACACCTGTCCACTAGCAGTTCCAGTGCCTTCCCCTAGCCCTGGATTTGGCAAAGCACAGAATGTTAAGAGCTAAAAGTTACTGTAGAGGCTACTCAGTCCCACCCAGGAAAACTGAGGATGAATGAGGGTAAGCGGTTGCCCAGAGCCCATTAACCCCTCCGTGGCTGGGGCCCTGCCTAGAACCCGAATTTCCTGACTACCCTGTCCAAGGTGTTCATGTCACATCACACTGAAACGCTAAACCTAGAGGCAGGAGGGGCCCTCTGGGATAAATCCCTGTTCCACCAAAGACCAGCCAGTCATCAAAGATGAGAGAAGGCATCCCTGTACTGTGACAAAAAGCTGGCCTTAGGCGTGGCTTGTAGAATCAATCTAACTACTAGACAAGTTACATCTCATATATGTGTGGCTTCTTTTTCTTCTTTTGGGGGGCTACAAGGAAGTTTTGGAGAAATTATTTCCATCATACCTTTTCGTTAGCCTTTTTCCATTTCTGGCCAGTAAGTAATCCCTTTCCTGACAACAGTCCCTTTGTTTTATCGAGTGGTCTGATGAAGTACTGCAAACCGCGGCTCTTGTGTTTCTTTCACCATGGGTTTTAAAATCTGTCCTCTGCCTCCCACAAGGAAATATTACCCAAGGGAAGGGAAAAGATTAATTAGTGACCTTTCGCTCTGTTAAAATAGGATGAGTATGTTGCTGGTCAAGGCAGAAACGCTAACTACCAACTGTGGTCTGTTAGAGATTTGCTGGGAACCTTCAGAAGCACTGCCTTCCAAGGCGGGGCCACAGCTTGGAGTGTTCAGCACTTGAGGACGGGTGGGGCTTGTTCAACCCAAAGATATGTGCAATGAATGGATCCACACACTGGAAATGTATCAAAACTGCAACAGTAAAATCATATTTTGTAAATTAAAACTGTGTTTACTTACTGTGACTACTGTTCAGACTTTATTCAGAAACCCTTTTTATAGGCTTTCTTAGCAAAAAAAAAAAACCATATCTATGGATAATGTCTCAATCTTCTGTATATATGTTTTATTAATATGTAAATATTTAGATTTTTTAAAATTACTATGTTCTTTAAAAAAGAATTCAATGCAAGCCTGGTTGTGAAAATGGTGTACAACATTGTGTTGTGGTATCAATTCCCAAGATGCTCTTTATGTCTGATCTGGAAGAATACAATAAATTACTTTAATTGAACGTGCGTGCGGATCTTGCCTGTGTGCCGGTCTCCCTGTGTTTATGAAGAGAAGTCAGTGCAGTTCATTAATTAAAAGGTATTATTAATACTCTGATGATCTCCCACAGAAGTTATATCTCCTGATGAAGTTAATTTTAAAAAATAAAGAGACCACCTAGATTGCTGCCAGAGTGAAAGAAAGCCTTCAGACGCTGGAAAGGCTGTGTCTGGCTGTTAGATCAATGGCTACAGCAAGTCCCACAGAAACACTTGAGCGTTAAGTACTGAGATGCTTGAAGCCTAATTTTAAATGAATTAGGTAGCTTTATAATCTTCACTTAAAAGGTTAAGCCCTGCTTCTATGGAAACAACACATCAGACGGACAAATCAATCTTCTCCGATGCAGAGCGGCTGCCGCCGCAGAATCGCTCGCTTCCCCTCATTGAACACAGGAGGGCGCCACTCCTCGCCGGGCACCTGCCCCCCGCCGCCTCCCGCGGACGTGCTCTGTCCCCTGCTCTGAGCGGGCCGCACCAGCGGGCTGGAATCCAGCTTCTTCGGAGGTTCAATTCAGGGTCTGACTCTGGGCCCCTGGTTTTAGAGGGGCCTGGGACAGCTGTGAAGAGAGGCGGGCGGGTAGGGGCAGGAGCTGCTGCCTGGGAAGGCACCCGCACCTGGGCAGGGAGCCACAGGGCGAGCTGTTGCAAAAACAGATGTGGGCTCCAGCCCGTGAGTCTTGCAGGTGTCCGCGCTGCTCTGAAGCTGGAGTCAGGCTCCAGTCCTCGCCTCTGCCCTGACGCCCCCAGCTTCCGGACCCACGTCATATCTTTTGGCCCAAGGCCCCTGGGATGCCCTTGATCCCACAGGGCTGGCAGGGATGGGTGTTTTGAGGTATCCTGGGAGAACAGCTCGAAGGCCTTTCTAACCCAATGGCCAGGGGACCCCATTTCGCCACAGGAGGCTCCCCTGGAAGACGCTTGCACACCTGCCTCAGTTGTCACCTCTCCTATCCTCCACCCCCCAAACACCCCTCCCCAAGGATCTGGGGACACAGCTGGCTCATTTCCCAGCAGCACCCGAGTTCAGCTGCACCATTTTACTAAACACCAACTGGGCAGACACGGCGGGTGTTTAGGGCGACTGGTTTCGGGATAAAAGAGAAAAGAGGGGCGAGGGGGAGGCGCGGCCACGTCCTGGCACTAAACTGTGCTAGCCTTGCACCATCCCGAGGGTCTAGGACGGCGTGGGCAGCCGCGGAGCATCTGAAGGGAAAGGTCTTGATCAGAGTCCTATCTTAGGTCGATCCACCTGGCTGAAGCAGGGAGCATTCGCAGGAGGGGGCGGGCTGAAGACAAGGGATCCCGTGAAGAGGCTGTTGGAAGGGGCTCAAAACCCACAAAGCCACGCCTGAGAAAGAATCAGCTCAGGCTGGAGGAGGGAGAACGTGTCAAAGCTGACACCAGGTTTCTGGCTGGGGAACCAGGAGGGGTGTCACTTGCACTCACTGAGATAAGGAACACAGGGTGTGACGATTTGGAGGAGACAGGTGAGTTACTCCATTCATTCATTCATTCCACAGGTGCTTGTGGTGGGCCCTGCACTGTTCTGCCGGGTGGGAGTGCAGCGGTGACCCTAGTCTTGCAGAGCTCACCTCAAACAATGTCACAAGAAAAGGGACAGATGGCGGAACCCTGGGAGGAGCATCATCTTGTGCTCCTGAACAACCTTACCAGAGAGAGAGCTGAAACAGGAGCTTTGTCCCAAACCAGCCAAGACTTCAAGCACCATTCATCCCTCATAACTCAGGTCTCAGCTACACTTCATCATCAGAGAGGGATTCGCAACTTTCCCACGCCGGGCTCAATCAAGTCACGGTCTCTTACCCTTCATGTGGCTTGCCTCTCTCTGAAATTATCTTGTTTATTCATGTGGGTGTGTATCACCCATCTTTCCACTGGAATCTAAGGCTTGTGATGTCAGGCTGTTAAGATTTCAGGTCCTGGTGAAAACATATTCAGGATGCCCTCTCTCCCCTTTGCCCAGCAAGAGTGGACTGATTAAAGTTGGACCTGAGGTTTCCATGAATATGCGACCGAGTCGTTCTGACTACAGTGAGTCCTGGCCTCCCAGTGCTGCCAGTTACCAGAAGTGACACCCCTTCTCCCATCAGCCCAAACCCAGAGCCTTTATCACAGAACCCAAGATTGAGAGGAGGGTTAGGCTGGTTGGACAGTGGCCATATCATGGGATGGATCAGGAGACTTTTACAGCGCTCTCCTTTCCGCTGTGCCCCATTGTCTTAGATCACGTGGACTTGCCTTTTCCCCTAATACCGCCCCCTCACCGCTCTTCCATAATTGGAGAAATTGTGTCAATAGATCGACCAAAGAGATGCAGGTTGTACTCCGTGAGAATTTAATAAACGCTAGCGATTCAAAGCAACTTGAATTTACACAGATCAACTCCTATTATGTTTTGTAACCTCAAATGCGTGAAATTGATTATTCCCCCAAAAGTAATATGTACAGATATGTGTGTATACACATGTTTATTTCTATTTTGTTACTGGTAAAATTAAAAAAGAATATTTAAATGAATCACAGTTTTAAAAAAAAAGGATGTTCTGGCCGGGCACTGTGGCTCACACCTGTAATTTGGGAGGATGAGGTGGGCAGATCATGAGGTCAGGAGTTCGAGACTAGCCTGACCAACATGGTGAAACCCCGTCTCTACTAAAAATACAAAATTAGCCATCCTGGTGGTGGGTGCCTGTAATCCCCGCTACTCAAGAAGCCGAGGCAGGAGAATCGCTTGAACCCAGGAGGCAGAGGTTGCAGTGAGCCGAAATCACACCACTGCACTCTAGCCTGGACGACAGAGTGAGACTCCATCTCAAAAAAAAAAAAAGAAGAAGAAGAACGTTCTAGAAATGGAGCTTGGAGTGGGTAGTGCCCCACATGCTTTACACACATTGATATTCCAAATAGACCTGATAGTTAAAGGCCTTTTTAATTGTTTTATTTTTGGCCATTTTGGACTGTTCACTGAAACATGGAAAGGCATTTTAAACCTAAACTTTGAAACTAAGCTACTTTATCATTTCTTTCAAATGCTTTCCAAAAGTGAAGCTGATACAAGTGCGATCAAAGGAGGAGTAGTCGGAAACCAGCCGTCTAGCCTTGCATTTGTGTGTATCCTCCAACACGGTGCCAAGACATTCAAAACATGGAGGGCCCTCCCGGCTAACATGGAGTGAAAAACAACTTTACACGGGAAATTAAGCATCCTGAGTTGTTTCACTGAAGTGGTGGCCCAGTCGCAGGTTCAGTTAGAAAAACTATTTTCTGCTATACTCTAGCAATGGAGGGAGAAAGAGAATACATTAAAATAGAGGACACTTACCCTGTGTATTATCAAATTAAGTACCTTCCAAAATGATGTATTCCTAACCACTGGACAGAGAACATCAGAAGTGACTCAATTAACAACAGCCAGGCTAACCCCGTCCCCCTCTGGTGATGCACACGGTAACGGTGCTCTGTCCTTCTGGGAAATATTTCACTAGTGTGAAGCTGTACCACCTTCTCCCCCTCCTGCCTCTCACTGATGCTTCCTAGAACACGGACCGATAGCCACAGACAGCTTTGAGTCTTGTTAAGATTTTGTGTTTGTTTCTATCATCACACCATGCTGTGTTCCCGTGCGTTTGTCCTTCCTACCTGCCCTCATTAATGTTGCCTGGCAACCTTTAACCACAGCCCGTTCCTCCCATGCCTTGCCCCAGTAGGATCGGTTCACTAGACATGGCACAGTGGACTTATGTTAAATGTTCGACTGACTCCCGGACACTGGCTGGACACTGACTCCTAGCCAAGAGCCTGCATGGACCTAGCATACGGCTTTAGAAAGTAAACACTCTGGCCGGGCATGGTGGCTCACGCCTGTAATCCCAGCACTTTGCGGGACCGAGGCAGGGGGAGGATCACAAGATCAGGAGTTCAAGAACAGCCTGGCCAAGATGGTGAAACCCCATCTCTACTAAAACTAAAAAAATTAGCCAGGCGCAGTGGCAGGTGCCTGTAATCCCAGCTACTCCAGAGGCTGAGGCAGGAGAATTGCTTGAACCTGAGCAGCAGAGGTTGCAGTAGCTGAGATGGCGCCACTGCACTCCAGCCTGGGCAACAGAGTGAGACTCCGTCTCAAAAAAAGAAAAGAAAAAAAAAAGTGAACACTCTTAAAGACCAAGAGACAACTTTTGATTGGAAAGCATCCAGTGACTTTGGGGGTAGGGATGAGGAGGTGGCGGAAGCTGGCGAAATTAGTCGAAGCCACTGGAAAGATTGAATGCAGGTGTGTTCATCCAGTTTCACACTGCTATAAAGAAATACCCAAGCCTGGGTAATTTATAAGGGAAAGCGGTTTCATTCACTCACCATTCCACGTGGCTGGGGAGGCCTCAGGAAACGTACAGTCACGGCAAAATGTGAAGGAGAAGCAAGCACCTTCTTCACAAGGTGGCAGGAAACAGAAAACGAAGGAGGAACTGCCAAACAGAAAACCATCAGATCTCGTGAGAACTCACTCTATCACGAGAACAGTTTGAGGAAACCACCCCATGATCCAACCACCTCCCATCAGGTCCCTCCCTTGACACATGGGAATTACAATTCAAAATGAGATTTCAGTGGGGACGCAGAGCCAAACCATATCAGCAGGAGAAAAGCCCCTCCAAAAAAATGCTTTAAAAAATGTGAGAGAGTGGCTGAGTGCAGTGGCTCAAGCCTCTAATCCCAGTGCCTTGAGAGGCCAAAGTAGGAGGACTGCTTGAGGCCAGGAGTTCAAGACCAGCCGGAGCAGCATAGCGAGACACCCTTTTTTTTTTTTTTTGAGACAGAGTATGGCTCTGTCACCCAACCTGGACTGCAGTGTCATGATCTCAGCTCACTGCAACCTCTGCCTCCCAGGTTCAAGCAATTCTTCTGCCTCAGCCTCCCAAGTAGCTGGGATTACAGGCATGTGCCACCACGTCTGGTTAGTTTTTATATTTTTAGTAGAAATGGGGTTTCACCATGTTGGCCAGGCTGGTCTCGAACTGTTGACCTCAGGTGATCCACCTGCCTTGGCCTCCCAAAGTGCTGGGATTACAGACATGAGCCACTGCGCCCAGCCAAGACCCCGTTTCTTAAAAAAAAAATTGCTGGGCGGTGGTGTGAGCCTGTAGTCCCAGCAACTTGGGAAACTGAGACAGAAGGATCCTTTGAGCCCAGGAGGTTGAGACTGCAGTGAGCTACGATTATAACACTGCACTCCAGCCTGGGTGACTGAGTGAGACCGTCTCAAAAAAAAATCTCTAAATAGTATGTGCTGCTTTTGCACTGGGAACGGAAAGTTTTTTTTTTTTAATACATACTAGTGTAGAAGAATATTGAACGGCATAGAGGAATGTTCATGATATACTTACTGTTAAATAGTATGTTGTGCCTGCTCATATTTTTTAATTTCAAAACACTTATTTTTATAAAGTTAGCTGTGATTGTAACTACAAACAGACTAATTACAGCATCCAAAAACTATGTACCAATAGCTGCCTACAGCTTTAAAAAGGTATAGACAATGTGTTAATTAACCTGATCCCTTATTTTTTTTTTTTTTAAGACAGAGTCTTGGCCGGGCGCGGTGGCTCACGCTTGTAATCCCAGCACTTTGGGAGGCCGAGGCGGGCGGATCACGAGGTCAGGAGATCGAGACCACGGTGACACCCCGTCTCTACTAAAAATACAAAAAATTAGCGGGGCGTGGTGGCGGGCACCTGTAGTCCCAGCTACACAAAGGCTGAGGCAAGAGAATGGCGTGAACCCGGGAGGCGGAGGTTGCAATGAGCCGAGATCGCGCCACTGCGCTCCAGTCTGGATGACGGAGCGAGACTCCGTCTCAAAAAATAAAAATAAAATAAAAATAAAAATTATTGTTTCCCCCTTTTTTGATAGGTGAAAGATAATATTGAAAAACACCTGGTTTATTTTCTTTGATTGCATTTTCATCGACCTCACCCTCTGCCCCGTCCTGCCTCCACTAATTAAAATGAGTGAAATCTTGCACATCACTTCAGAAAGTGCAGATTCCCCTCTTCTAAATGAGATCTTGGTAGCCACCCACTTCTGGTTATTGTCTAAGTCCAAGTCCTTTTTTTTTGAGACCGGGTCTCATTCAGTGGCCCAGGATGGAGTGCAGTGGCACCATCATAGCTCACTGCAGCCTTGAACTCCTGGGATCAAGCGAACCTCTCACCTCAGCCTCCTGAGTAGCTGGGACTACAGTTGCACGCCACCATGCCCAGCTACTTAAAAAAAAAATTTCTGGCCGGGCGCGGTGGTTCACGCCTGTAATCCCAGCACTTTGGGAGGTCGAGGCGGGTGGTCACGAGGTCAGGAGATTGAGACTATCCTGGCTAACACGGTGAAACCCCGTCTCTACTAAAAATACAAAAAATTAGCCGGGCGCGGTGGCAGGCGCCTGTAGTCCCAGCTACTCAGAGAGGCTGAGTCAGGAGAATGGCGTGAACCCGGGAGGGGGAGCTTGCAGTGAGCCGAGATTGCGCCACTGCACTCCAGCCTGGGCGACAGAGCGAGACTCCGTCTCAAAAAAAAAAAAAAAAGAAAAGACAGAGTCTTGCTTTGTTGCCCAGGCTGGAGTGCAGTGGCACGATCTCGGCTCACTGTAACCTCCGCCTCCCGGGTTCAAGCGATTCTCCTGCCTCAGCCTCCTGAGTAGCTGGGATAACGGGTGCGTGCCACCACGACTGGCTAATTTTTGTATTTTTAGTAGAGGCGGGGTTTCACCATATTGGTCAGGCTGGTCTCAAACTCCTGACCTCGTGATCTGCCCGCCTCGGCCTCCCAAAGTGCTGGGATTACAGGCAGGAGCTACTGCGCCCGGCTGCCTGATCACATTTTTAAGAGCAGTATTTACAAGCATGTACAGAAAAAAGAAGGAAGTTGTTAACAGTGGTTATTTCTGGCTGGTAGAATTGCAAGTGATTTTTAAAAATTATATGTTTTAAGTTTTCTAAAATGATCATGTATCATTTACTGAAAAAAAAGAACGTAAAGGAAAAAAACTCAGTGATATATGTATCAGTATATATGTAATGCTTACTGCTTGGATACTGTTATGAAAACCTGAAATATCTTGAAATATAACAGGCTTCTCATGTATCACATAAACTCCAATGAAAATTTCAGCTTCCAGCTCCTTGTTACTCCCATAATATGTACATCAAACCCATTTACAGAACTCTGGAGGTTAATGCTTTACTTTGAAGGAAAAAAAAATCATTCTGAAACTTAACAGGAAAAGGATACCCTCTGTAGTTTGAAAGGAAACTGGAGACAGAGCTGTATAAAAAATGCATTGGTTGCAAGCCGAGAAGAAACCCATCCGAGGTGTGAGTGCATTTGACACACCAGTTCAAAAAACAATACAGCCAAAGCCTTGGAATTTAGAGAGAAATACTAAGAAAAATAAAACGTGGGGTGGGTTGCTGTAAACAAGTCCAAGAACCTAACAAGTTCAGGCCACGATTGTCTGTGCTCTCGTATGCTTCTTCCTGATCTATGCAGTTTTACACAGACCTGGCAGGTGATGTGCTTTGGAGAAACAGATTTGCAACTCTCAAGCCATGTGTAGTGTCAGCTCCCTCTGAATATGGTCAAACACATATCAGACTTGCAGTGCATGTTGGACACTGCTGCTTTTTTTGAGTTTTGCTCTTGTTGCTCAGCCTGGAGTGCAATGGTGTGATCTTGGCTCACTGCAACCTCCGTCTCCCGGGTTCAAGCGATTCTCCTGCCTCAGCCTCCTGAGTAGCTGGGATTACAGGCATGAACCACCATGCCTCGCTAATTTTGCATTTTTAGTAGAGACGGGTTTTCTCCATGTTGGTCAGGCTGGTCTCAAACTCCCCACCTCAGGTGATCTGCCTGCTTCAGCCTCCCAAAGTGCTGGGATTACAGGTGTGAGCCACTACGCCCAGCCACTGGGCACTGTTCTTAAGCTTCATTCCTGCAGTTTAACTCAGGTCATCCTTGAAAACATCTGTATTAGGGTTCCGTAGAGGGACAGAACTAATAGGATGGATATATATATTTTATATATATATATGTAGATATATATATTAAAAAATATATATCTATAATAGGATGGAGATATATATATACAGAGAGAGATATATATATAAAGTGGAGTTTATTAAGTATAAATTCACGTGATTACAAGGCCCCAAAATAGGCCGTCTGCAGGCTGAGGAGCAAGGAGAGCCAGTTTGAGTCCCAAAACTGAAGAACTTGGAGTCTCATGTTCAAGGGCAGGAAGCATCCAGCATGGGAGAAAGATGGAGGCTGGGAGGCTAGGCCAGTCTAGCCTTTTTACATTTTTCTGCCTGCTTTATATCCTGGCCTCACTGGCAGCTGATTAGATGGTGCCCACCCAGATTAAGGATGAGTCTGCCTTTCCCAGCCCACTGACTCAAATGTTAATCTCCTTTGGTAACCCTCTCACAGACACATCCAGGATCAATACTTTGCATCCTTCAATCCAATCAAGTTGACACTCAGTATTAACCATCACATCATCCTGTGAAGTAGATACCACTCCTGTCCCCACTTAACAGATGAAAGAAAATTAGGCACCTTCTTCTAGCTCACATAACTAAGAAGGAGTTTTTCAGCTCACATAACTAAGAAGGAGTTTTTTTAGCCAGGATTGAACCTAGGGAATATGACTCCAACTCACATTCTTAGCATCTGTTTTGCCTGTCAGGTAGCCTTATTAGTGGAGAGAAGCATCCAGAATAACCCCATTGGGGGCCTAGCCCATGTGATTTTCCTTTACAGTGATCTTTATACTTCAGTTTGCGCAAAAGCATTGAACTAGGAATGATAGCACATGTTGATTAAATGCTTCTTATGAGCCAGGCACTGTCATAAGTATTTTACAGATAACGATTCTGTTATCCGTTATAAGCCTGGAAGTACTATTATCCCCATCCCCACTTCACAGGTGAGAAGACTGAGTTACACAGAGCTTAAGTAACTTGCCCAAAGTCACATAGTTAACAAGTAGCAGAGCCAGGATCCAACCCCAGGCCTTCTGATCTAGAGCCTGTACTGCTGATCTCTATGCTGTGGGATGTACTTCCAGCGAAATGTGTTGCCTACTGGTTCTGTGTCAGGCCTTGTTTAAAGTGTGTTATTTGAATCATCTCTTTGGAAATGTCCCTAACTAACACACTGCCAGAAAGAGGCTGGGAAGTAGTGTCTTCAACCTGACAGCTGGTTCTCTATTAAAATGTTTCCGGACCGAGCGCAGTGGCTCACACCTATAATCTCAGCACTTCGGGAGGCCAAGGTGGGTGGATCACAAGGTCAAGAGATTGAGACCATCCTGGCCAACATGGTGAAACCCCATCTCTACTAAAAATACAAAAATTAGCTGGAGGTGGTGTTGGGCGCCTGTAATCCCAGGTACTCAGGAGGCTGAGGCAGGAGAATCGCTTGAACCCAGGAGGTGGAGGTTGCAGTGAGCCGACATCAAGCCACTGCACTCCAGCCTGGCGGCAGAGCGAGACTCTGTCTCAAAAAGAAAAAAAAAAAAATCCAAGGGAACCTAGCAGAGTGATTCCAAGAGGGAGCTTTTGATCAGAATGACCAGTGTGAAAATAAATACTGGCTATATCATGTGTACATATATATATATATATATATATATATATTTTTTTTTTTTTTTGAGACAGAGTATTGCTCTATCGCCCAGGCTGGAGTGCAGTGGTGCAATCTTGGCTCACTGCAACCTCTGCCTCCCTGGTTCAAGAGATTCTCCTGCCTCAGCCTCCCGAGTAGCTGGAATTACAGGCACGTGCCACCACAACTGGCTAATTTTTGTATTTTTAGTAGCGATGGGGTTTCACCACATTGGCCAGGCTGTTCTCACACTCCTGACCTCAAGTGATCCTCCCGCCTCAGCCTCTCAATCTAACATTTATTAATAAAGCTCTGGTACCTTTTTTTCCTTCATTCCCCACCCCCCGACCCCCTACCCTCTCCATCATCCATCCATCCACCAAAAGAATTAGGGGAGACTGAAATGGCAGGCAAACTACCCCCAGAATGGTGAAAACCACCAAAATCACTGGGAACCCCCACTTTAGTGGGGAGACATTTGCTGCAGGTGGCTGGGGGAGCAGGCAAGAGGTGAGGCTGTTGTACGGTGCTCCTGGAAATGGGATTCCGTAGACCAACAACATCGGCATCACCTGGAAATATATTAGAAATGCAATATCTCTAGCCCCAGCCCAGACCGAGGGCTCAGAGGCTCTGGGAGTGGGGCTGGTGTGTTTCATGATGCCCTCCAGGTGATCCTGGAGCACACTCAAGTTTGGAAACTACAGCCCTAGGAGATGTGGAAGACAGGGCGAGGCCCCAACCTCAGAGCCCTGAGTGGGATATGAGTAACTTGGAAGTAGTAATAATTAGGTGGGAACTCTCCCTCAGTGAATTGGAGCAAATTCAGTTATCCCTGTGATAGCATCACTGTCCCTTACCTTCTGATGGAGACATCTAGGTGGCATGACAGAAGCATCTGGAAGGGCCAGCCCTCCCCGGGTGAACCTCTGGAGGTGGGTCAAGCCTGGGAGTGCAGACAGTTAGTGTTGCTATTGGGAAAAGTTCAACACTCGGTACCCTCTTTGCTGTTGGGATTGAGGCCCAGCAAGGGCAAGGAAGAGAGGCAGAGCCAGGACTCGACACCGGAACCTCTCGCTCCCTCAGGCCGCATAATCTGCCTGTCACTGCCCTTCCCCAACTCCTTCCTGGGCCCAGTTCTGTGTTCCTTGGACCTCGCTCTCTCCCCTCCCCTTGTACGCGTTCTCTGGAGTGTACGTGCCCACCTAACTCCACTGGCCTTGACCTTCACTCTGCCCTCCAGAACCACCCTGAGTCCCACAAACATGATGCTCCAGGAGGCCTCAGTTCCCCTCGGTTCCTCTAACAGCTCTGGCAAGTGCTCAGGGGAGACAGAGGCGCCGAGGGGAGGCGGAGCAGATGAATTTGGAAAGTTCTCCTGAAGAAAAGAGTAGGGAAGAGGAGCATGGGTTGGCAGAGAAATGTGGAAAGGCAAGACATAGAGGAGAAACCCACTGATACTTACAGAAGCTATTTTTTAATGCAAAGGAAAAGTACTAGTAATATAAAAACAAAACTTTCGCGAAAGTATATGGGCTATATGATCCCACTTTATTTTCCAGAGATGTATAGATTTACATAAGAGTCTGGAAATCTACATCAAAACCTTTGCAGTGATTATCTCTGGATGCTGCAATTGCAATTTCTGTTTCCTTCTTTTCTTATTTTCTGCATTAAGCATTCATTGACTTTTTTTCAGATATAGTTCACATACCATAAAATTCACCACTTTATTTTACAGCGTGCAATTCACTGGTTTTTAGTTGATTCACAAAGTTGCACAATCTTCATCACCATCTAATTCCAGGACATTTTCATAACCCCAAGAAGAAACCCTGGCCCCCTGAGCAGTCACTCCCCAACATTGCTCTGTTCCCAGCCCGAGGCAACCACTAATTACTTTCTCTCCCTTTGGGTTGGTCTCTTCTGGACATTTCATATAAATGGAATCGTACAATGTGTGGTCTTGTGCGACTGGTCTCTTTCAGTCAGCGTGTTTTCAGGGTTCACCTATGTTACAGCAGGTATCAGCACTTCATTGCTTCTTATTGCCAAATAATATTCCATTACATGGATAGACTGCATTTTATTTATCCATTTATCAGTGATAGACCTTTGAGTTATTTCCACTTTGGGGCTATTATAAATAATGCTGCTCTAAACATTTGTGTACCAGTCTTTGTGCAGACATATATGTTCACATCTCTTGGGTATATGGGTAGGTGTGGGATTGCTGGGTCATTTGGTAACTCTATGTTGAATTTTTTTTTTTTCTTTTGAGACAGGGTCTTGCTCTGTCACCCAGGCTGGAATGCAGTGGCACCATCATACCTCACTGCAGCCTCGACCTCCTGGGTTCAAGCAATCCTCCCACCTTAACCTACAGAGTAGCTGGGACTACACCACACCTGGCTAACTTTTTCTTTTTTAGAGGCTGAGTCTGACTATATTGCCCAGGCTAGTTTCAAACCCCCGGGCTCAGACCATCCTCCTGCCTCAGCTTCCCAAAGTGCTGGGATCACAGGTGTGGGCCACCACACCTGACCTATATTGAACTTTTTGAAGAAACACCTGTTTCCCAAAGAATTTGAACCATTTTACATTCCTACCAGCAATGTATGAGGGATCTGATATCTCCACACACTTGCTAATACTTGTGATTGTCTTTGTTTTATTATAGCCTTCCTAGTGAATGTGATGTGGTATCTTATTGTGGTTGTGATTTGCATCTCTCTGGTGATTAATAATGCTGAGCATCTTTTTAAAATATATATTTTTACATTTTTTTATATTTAATTGACAAATAACAATTGTATATAACTATGGGGTATGATGTGACACTTTGATATATGTGTACATTACGGAAGGATCAAATCTAGCTAATTTACATATTCATCACCTCACACACATCATTTTCTGTGATGAGAACATTTGAAATACATTCTCTTAACAATTTTGAAATCTACTATACGTTATTTTTAACTACACTCACCATGCTGTGCAATAGATCTCAAAAACTTATTTTTTCTATGTAACTGCAACTTCGTATCCTTTGACCAACATCTGATTCCCTCCCCACTCC
The DNA here is from genome assembly GCF_006542625.1 of Nomascus leucogenys. NCBI lineage: Eukaryota > Metazoa > Chordata > Mammalia > Primates > Hylobatidae > Nomascus > Nomascus leucogenys. The sequence goes on along the minus strand of NC_044389.1, from coordinate 101,611,017 downwards.
ACCATCCCCCACTCCCAGCCCCTGGTAACCACCATTCTACTCTACATCTAAGAGTTCAACATTGTTAGGTTCCACATAGAAGTGAGGTCACACAGGGCCGGGCAAGGTGGCTCACGCCTGTAATCCCAGCACTTTGGGAGGCCAAGGCGGGTGGATCACCTGAGGTCAGGAGTTCGAGACTAGCCTGGCCAAGATGGTGAAACCCCGTCTCTACTAAAAATACAAAAATTAGCCGGGCATGGTGGCGCATGCCTATAATCCCAGCTATTAAGGAGACTGAGGCAGGAGAATCGCTTGAATCCGGGAGGCGGAGGTTGCGGTGAGCTGAGGTCTTGCCATTGCACTCCAGCCTGGGCGATGAGCGAAACTCCATCTCAAAAAAAAAAAAAAAAGTGAGGTCACAGAGTATTTGTCTTTCTGTACCTGGCTTATTTTACTTGGTATGGTGTCCTCCAGACTCATCTGCCTTGTCACAAATGACAGGATTTCCTTCTTTTTAATAGCTGAATATGCCCCCATTGTGTATATAGACCACAATGGACACTTAGGTTGATTTCCCATCTTGGCTGCTGTGCATAGTGCTGCCATGAATATGAGAGTGCAGGTATCTGTTCAACAGACTGATTTCGATTCCTTTGGATATATACCCAGTAGCGGAATTGCTGGATTTTGGGGGATCTTCCACACTTGTGTCCGGAGTTGGTTCCTGCTGGTGGGTTAGTGGTCTCGCTGACTTCAAGAATGGAGCCGCGGACCTTTGTGGTGAGTTACAGCTCTTAAAGATGTCATGGACCTAAAGAGTGAGCGGTAGCAAGGCTTATTGGGAAGAGTGAAAGGACAAAGCTTCCACAGCGTGGAAGGGGACCCGAGCGGGTTGCCTCTGCTGGCTGGGGTGGCCAGCTTTTATTCCCTTATTGTCCCGTCCCATGTTCCGTTTCTGTCCTATCAGAGTTTCCTTTTTTCAATCCTCCCCACAATTGGCTACTTTTAGAATCCTGCTGACTGGTGTGTTTTACAGAGCGCTGACTGGTGTGTTTTACAGAGCACTGATTGGTGCGTTTTACAGAGCACTGATTGGTGCGTTTTACAATCCTCTTGTGAGACAGAAAAGTTCCTGATTGGTGTGTTTTACAATCCTCTTGAAACACAGAAAAGTTCCGCAAGTCCCCATTCGACCCAGGAAGTCCAGCTGGCCTCACCTCTCGCTGTTTTCCATAGCGGCTATACCAATTTACATTCCCACCAACAGTGGACAAGGGTTCCCTTTTCTCTACATCCTTGGCTACATTTGTTATCTTTGATCTTTTTGATGATAGCCACCCTAACAGGTGTGTGGTGACAGCTTGTTGTGGCTTTAATTTGCATTTCTTTTTTATTTCAATAGCTTTAGGGGTGCAAGTAGTTTTTGGTTACATGGATGAATTGTAGAGTGGTCAAGTCTGAGATTTTAGTGTACCCATCACCCAAGTAGTGAACACTGTACCCAATATGTAGTTTTTCAATCCCTCACCCCCCCACCCCCCACTTTCTGAGTCTTCGACGTCCATTATACCTTTGCATATGCCTTTGTATACCCATAGCTTAACTTCCACTTATGAGTGACAACATGTGGTATTTGGTTTTTCATTCCCAAGTTCCTTCACTTGGAATAATGGCCTTCAGCTATATCCAAGTTGCTGCAAAAGACATTCTTTCTTCCTTTTTTATGGCTGAGTAGTATTCTATAGTATATGCATATTACATTTTCTTTATCCACTCATCGCTTGATGGGCACTTAGGTTGATTCCATATCTTTGCAATTGTGACTTGTACTGCAATAAACATATACATACAGGTGTCTTCCTGATAGAATGACTTCTTTTCCTTTAGGTTGATAGCCAGTAGTGGGATTGCGGGATCAAATGGTTCATCTGCTTGTAGTTCTTTCAGAAATCTCTATACTGTTTTCCATAGAGGTTGTACTAATTCACATTCCCACCAGCAGGATATAACCATTCCCTTTTAACTACATCCACACCATCTATTTTTTTTTGACTTTTTAATAATGGATATTCTGGTTGGGTAAGGAGGTATCTCACTGTGGCTTTAATTTGCATCTGCCTGATGATTAGTGACGTTGAGCATTTTTTCATTGTTGGCCATTTGTATATCTTCTTTTGAGAAATGTCTATTCATGTCATTTACCTACTTTTTGATGGGATGATTTGGTTTTTTTCTTGCTGATTTGTTTGAGCTCCTTGTAGATTCTGGATATTAGTTCTCCATCAGATATGTAGTTTGCAAATATTTTCTCCCATTCTGTGAATTGTCTGTTTACTCTGATGATTATCTCTTTTGCTGTGCTGAAGGTTTTTAGTTTAATTAGGTCCCATGTATTTATTTTTGTTTTTATTGTATTTGCTTTTAGGATCTTAGGCACAAATTCTTTGCCTAGGCCAATGTCCAGAATAATTTTTCCTAGGTTTTTTCCTAGAATTTTTGTAGTTTCAGGTCTTAGATTCAAGTCTTTAACCCATCTTGAGTTGATTTTTCATATGGTGAGAGATAGGGATCTGGCTTTATTCTTCTACATGTGGCTATCAAGTTTTCCCAGCATCATTTATTGAATAGAGTGTCCTTTCTTCAATTTATGTTTTTGTATGATTTGTTGAAGATCAGTTGGTTGTAAGTATTTGGCTTTATTTATGGGTTATCCATTCTGTTCCATTGGTCTATGTATCTACTTTTATACCAGTACTATGCTGTTTTGGTAACTATAGCCTTGTAGTATAATTTGTAAAGTAATATGATGCCTCCAGATTTGTTCTTTCACTTAGGATTGCGTTGAACTATTTGGGCTCGTTTTTGGCGCCATATGAATTTTAGGATTGTTTTTTCTAATTCTGTGAAAAAACAAAGTAGGTATTTTTATATGAATTGCATTGAATCTGTAGATTGCACTGGACAGTATGGTCATTTTCATGATATTGATTCTTCCAATCCATGAGTATGGGATGTGTTTCCATTTGTTTGTGTCATCTGTGATTTTGTTCAGCAGTATTTTGTAGTTCTCCTTATAGAGAACTTTCATCTTTTTGGTTAAGTATATCCCTAGGGTTGTTTTCATCTTGTTTTGTTTTTTGCAGCTATTGTGAAAAAGACTGAGTTCTTGATTTATTCTCAGGCTGGCCACTGATGAGTAGCAGTACTACTGATTTGTATACATTAATTTTGTAACCTAAGACTTTACTGAATTCATTTATCAAATCTAGAAGTATTTTGGAGGAGTCTTTGGGGTTTTCTAGGTATACGATCATATCATCAGCACACAGAGATAGTGTGACTTCTTTTCCAGTTTGGATGTCCTTTCTTGCTCTTGCCTGATTGCTCTAGCAAGGATTCCTTAATTTGCATTTCTCTGACCTGAACATCTTTCTCTGTGCTTATTGCAAAACAGAATACTTTTCTCTGTCTTGCTTAAGAGGGTACTGATCCTCAAAAAGTTTACATGCCTTCCCAAAAATCATATAATAAAAATAGAATAATTGTTTAAATGCAGGCTCTGGAGCCAAAATCCTGGCTTTTCTACTTATTAGCTGTGATGCTGAGGCCTCAGTTACCTCATCTGTGAAATGGGAGCAATCATAACTGCCTAAAAATGTGTTGTGAGATTCAGAAATAAAATAGATCACATTACCACCACTACCTGACCCCTAAGAGAGTCACTGTATAAATGGCAGCATGATTATCATCTTCCGACAAGGCAGGGTGAAGTCTGCATGATGTGAGGCGGATTCTCCTGACCATTCCTGCCTCTGCATGTTGGTGGACTGGCCTCTCGCTTTGCTGAATGTTTTTCCCACAGATATTAGATCAAATCTAGAGTTGTTGTTCATGGAGGGAAACAGACAAATGGGAAATCTTTATTTCTCTTGATCCCAGATCAATTGTTTAGAGAGCCCAAATAACCTCCCGTGGTGGTACCTGAGCGCCAGAATCAGAAGGAAAAACAAAAAAAGAGTTCTTATTTTTGGGGATGATCTTTGTTTTTGTCATTCCAGGTTGCTGTAACAAATTATCATAGGCTAGGGGGCTTAAACAATGAACATTTAGTTCTCATAGTTCTGGAGACTGGAAGTCTGAGATCAGGGTGCCAACATGATTGGGTTCCAGGCAAAGGCCCTGTTCCTGGTTCACAGACACCTGCCGTCTCACTGTGCCCTTACATGGTAGAGAGCACAGAGAGGAAGCAAGCTCTTTCCTTTTTTTCCTTAGGCCCGGAGTCTCACTCACTCTGTTACCCAGGCTCGAGCGCAGTGGCACAATCTCAGCTCACTGCAACCTCTGCCTTCCATGCTCAAGCAATTCTCCTGCCTCAGCCTCCCAAATAGCTGAGACTACAGGCATGCACCACCATGCCTGGCTAACTTTTGTATTTTTAGTAGAGACAGGGTTTTGCCATGTTGGCCAGACTGGTCTTGAAGTCCCGACCTCAAGTGATCCACTGCTTTGGCCTCCCAAAGTGCTGAGATTACAGGTGTGAGCCACCTCACCCAGTCTTTCCTGTCTCTTTTATAAGGGCACTAATCCCATCATAAGGGCCCCACCCTTATGACCTAATCACCTCCCAAAGGCCCTACCTTCTAATATCATCTCCCTGGGGGTTAGGATTTCAACATGTGAATCTGCAGGGGACATACAAATGCAGTCAATAACCATCAGAATCCCAATGGGCTCCTTCTAGCCAATGGTCATTGGTTCAACTTCAGTTTTCTGTGCTACAATATGACACAGTGATGTGGAAAAAAAGGATAATAATATTATTATAATTATTACTATGAGACTGGCTCGGTGGCTCACACGTGTAATCTCAGCACTTCAGGAGGCCAACACGGGAGAATGACTTGAGGTCAGGAGTTCAAGACCAGCCTGGCCAACATGGTGAAACCCCATCTCCACTAGCCAGGCATGGTGGCGCACGCCTGTAATCACAACTACTCAGGAGGCTGAGGCAGGAGAATCCCTTGAACCCGGGAGGCGGAGCCGAGACCATGCCACTGTACTCCAGCCTGAGCAACAGAGTGAAACCCTGTCTCAAAAAAAAGTAATTAATTAATTAATTTTTTTAATTATTATGGAATTTGGAAAGATTGGGGCACTGGTAATTCAATTCCGGTGGGTCTTCTGATCTTGCAGTTCACAAGTTATCAAGCCAAATGCTGAAGCTACACAGGGAAAATGGAAAAAGTGAAACCTCTGTGCGTTTCCTCACCCTGCCTGCTAACCGGCCCCTCCGTCCTGCCGGTTCCATGCTGGGGGTGTGGGCAGACAATGTCCATTCTTAGAACTGAAAAAGAGCACGTGCTAGGGAAGCCTGAGACTTACTCTCCTTTTTTTTCAACGAATTTAATTCTTTTCCAAAGATGAAATATAAACATGCAAAGATTCTCTGTAATAATGATGATATATGAGCTAACATTTATTGGATTCTTAACCCTGGGAGGGCCCACACAGATCTCTCAGCATGCATTATGCCATTTAATATTTACAGAAAACCCTGAGTTCAGAACCGATGCTAGAGATGGAGAAAATGAGGACCAGAGGCAAATAATTCGAGTATTATAACATTGCCGCAAAGCTGAAATTTTTAAGCATCCATCGTGACATCTAAAAACCCGGCCTCCTTCCTTTCTGCTGAGTTTCTCTGGCTCTACACCTGAATAATAGTTTCAATAAACCGCACCAGGTGTCATCTACATATTTTTTCACGAATAAGTCAAGGTACAGTTTATCATCCTCTGAATGCTAACAAATTCTGAAGATGCAAAACCTACAGGGTGTGTATAAATAATTTCACTCAGTGGTATAAATATGAATTCAATGCTGTTTAAAAAAATGAACAACCTTGTTTGCCTAAGTTGTTGTGTTACCTCTTCTCTCCTGGACTTTTTATTGGCTCTCTGGTGCCAAAAGGAACCTGTTCTAAAACTGATTAGCCCCGACAAAGACTCTGTAATCAAATAAATCTGAAGTTAGGCGTGCTTTCAATTTTTGTTAAGAAGTGAGTTTTTTTTTCCAAACAGGACGTGTTTCCCAAAGGAAGCTTGGTGTCTTTTGTATTCTAAAACATGTCTGCTTCTGTGATTTCAAAGGACAGTAGAACCAATTCTGCTTGCAACTGCCCAATTTCAGTTCCTGTGAAAGACCTGTGGAGGAAGTGGTTTGTGAATAAGATTTGAATAAAGCGTATTATTAGATCTCAAAGAGAATCAATAGATTCTAACGTAGTTTTTCTTCCATTTCATCAATAAAGCAATGTTGTTATGAAAGCACTGCAATCATGTCTTCTCTCGTTGGTTTTAAAGCTTATTTTTTGTTGCTGTTGATCAGCCTTTGGATGGTCTATCCTGAGGACAAATTCGTTTGGTTCTGCAATGCGTCATCGCTGCAACCATACCTTAAGGCTCAGAACACCTAGGGAGATAAATAGAAGTTATTTTTGTTATCTGGGCTTTATCAATAAATTTCAACTTGGAAAGATTACATGACATGCCTTAAGTCCCACATTCAGCCACACTGGGAAGGCTGAGCACAGATATAGGCTGAGCCTTAACATACTGAAGGCAGGAGGAATCTGGGGGATCCCAGGCTCATCTCTTACTGTTGATCTCTCAAAGACAATCAATAGAGGCCCGGCAGAGTGGCTCACATCCCAACACTTTGGGAGGCTGAGGCAGGCGGATCACTTAAGGCCAGGAGTTCAAGACCAGCCTGGCCAACATGGTGAAACCCCATCTCTACTAAAAATAAAAAAATTAGCTGGGCATGGTGGCAGGTGCCTATAATCCCAGCTACTCCGAAGGCTGAGGCATAAGAATCAATTGAACCCAGGAGGTGGAGGTTGCAGTAAGCCAAGATCATGCCACTGCACTCCAGCCTGAGTGACAGAACAAGACTCCATCTAAAAAGAAAAAAGAGAGAGAGAATCAACATATTCTAACATAGTCTTCCTTGCATTGCATCAATAAAGCAACGTTGCTATGAAGGCACTGCAATCTTGTCTTCTCCTGTTGGTCTGAAAGCTTGTTTTGTTGTTGTTGTTGATCAGCCTTTGGATGGTTTGTTTGGTTCTACAGAAGCCAGGAGGGTTAGGGGCTATTAGACTGAATTATGGACCCCTCTCAATCTCCTAGAATCCATATGTTGGAATCCTGAGCCCCAGTGCCTTAGAATGCAAGCAGGTTTAGAGATAGGGTCTTTGCAGAAACCATTAAGTTAAAAATGAACATATTAGAGTAGGCCCTAATCCTAATTCTAAAACCTGGTGTTCCAATTACAAGAGGAAGATTTTGACACAGACACACACAGAGGGAAAAGACTTGTGAAGCCACAGAGAAAAGACGGCCATCTGCAAGCCCAGGAGAGAGGCCTAGAGCAGACCCTTCCCCCACAGCCCTCAGAAGGACCAACCCTGCAGACACCTTCAGTTGGACTTCCAGCCTCCAGAACGGTGAGGAAATACATTTCTGTTGCTTTAAGTGGCTGCAGCCTGAGCATAGTAATACCTGGGCCATTGCAGCTGCCTTACCCATGATGATTCAGAGGCCTGAAGTGTCCTGATCTTGAGCTCTATACCCCAAGACAGTGCTTCTGAAGCTAACAGTGCCAGATCCAGAAACCACAGGCTGACCAGTTGTTTGGTGCTTACACACCCCACATCTATCCTAGATATCCTGGAGACACAGCATCAGGCTTCCTCCCCAGCAAATCTCAGTGGAAGGTGTGAAATCGGAGCCTTCTTGGCCAACTGGTTTGAGGTTGAGTTGACCTCCTACCTTTCTCTCAACACTTCTCTGGCTGGGGGAAGTTTTTCCTGGGAAATCCTCACTCACATGTGGATTTGTGGAGGCTGTGCCCACCCAGACCCTCTGTTGTGACATTTTGTTCAAGAGGGCCACATTGTTCTTATAAGGCTCACAGCCATGCTGCCCTCTCCCCCAAGTCCCACCTGTTCCCAGCAGCCCTAACTCGAGTCTTTTTGTGGACAAAGAGGAACGGAGAGTAATGAGGCGCTGTGCTGAGCGCTTTCCAGGCACGATTGCATCTCACCTTTACCACCTCCCTGAGTGGAAGGCATCACCCTTTCCATCTGCCAGATGGTGAAACTGAAGCACAGACTGGTCAGGAAGCTGCCCCAAGCTCACACGGCTCACGAGTGAGGGGAATGGATTTGCTCTTGAGTTTCTAAGGCCTGTGCTTTGCTGGTACACAACGCGAGAGAGGTAACCAAATGGCCTCGAACTCCTCTCCCTCCAAGGTAACCGCAGGAAAAGGCCCAGCCAGGACCTAGCCGGGTTAGTGCTTGTGACATTTTGTCTCTGGAAGTTTCAGAGTCTGTCGCTGCAGAGGCTGGCAGGGACATGCTTTTCACAGGCCACAGTGGCCCATGCCTGTAATCCCAGTGCTTTGGGAGGCCAAGGTGGGAGGATAGCTAGAGGCCAGGAGTTTGAGACCAGCCTGGGCAACATAGCAAGACCCCATCTCTACAAAGAAAAAAAAAAAAGTACTGTGCCACTCAGACAGACCCAAAAGATTGCTTCCAGCTCCACAATGAGGCAAACACAGAAAATGAGAGTAAGCGTTCGGGAGCATCCATGCACATTTAACAGACCAATGCTATGTTGCAAGAATCTAGTAATAAAAAAGAAACAAGCTTGTATTTTGTATGGTTTTTTTAATACAAAAATTTCCATTTCTCATCACATATTAGAGCCCACTGCAAATAAAAACCTGGGTCCTGGCCGGGTGCGGTGGCTCACACCTGTAATCCCAGCACTTTGGGAGGCCGAGCCAGGTGGATCACGAGGTCAGGAATTCAAGACCAGCCTGGCCAAGATAGTGAAACCCCATCTCTACTAAACATACAAAAATTAGCTAGGCCTGGTGACAGGTGCCTATAATCCCAGCTACTCAGGAGGCTAAGGCAGAGAATTGCTTAAACCCGGAGGCGGAGAGTGCAATGAGCTAAGATTGCGCCACTGCACTCCAGCCTGGGTGACAGAGCGAGATCTCCGTCTCAAAAAAAAAAAAACCTGGGTCCTTACCACTGATAGTTTGAGAAGCCCTGCTGAGACAGAGGTCTCAGTCACTGACTGAGGATAGAATGACATGGAAAAATCTGGAGCCCGGGAAATGCAGGGATTCTCTTCAGCTGCAAGAGCCACACGGGGGATGCCCAGCCACCAGGAAGTCCAACGTGAGCCCCTCAGCTGCCAACTGCACCCTTAGTAAGGGGCTTTCTGGAATAGTCAAATGGACAGTGCCCTGGAAGTTGAGAATTTGGCTTTTAGCCTTGGGTTTGGGTTTTGTTTATTTTTGAGACATGGTCTGGCTTTGTCACTCAGGCTGGAGTGCAGCAGCACGATCTTGGCTCGCTGCAGCCTCAACCTCTCATAGCCCTGATTTAGTGGAGTGACCTTGGGCCAATCATTTAATCTGTCCACTGATTTTCTCATCTGTAAGCTGGAGATCATAATACTAGTGCCTGCCTCATAGGGTTATTGTGTGCAATAAATGTGTTAATTTGTGAGTGTTCAGAGCAGTGCCTGGCGTACAATAAGTGCTATGTATGTGTTCACTATTATTACAATTAGGTAGAAGTCATTTTTCCTTCTCTAGCCTGTATTCTACTGAAACAGTTTTTAAACTACTTTTTTGGGATATTCCTTTGTGAAGGAGGTATTTCAAGACTTCCATAAGCATCTGACTTACATTTAATTTTTTTTTTTTTTTTTTTGAGACAGAGTCTCACTCTAGTGCACAGGCTGGAGTGCAATGGTGTGATCTCAGCTCACTGCAACCTCTGCCTCCCAGGTTCAAGCAATTCTCCTGCCTCAGCCTCCTGGGCAGCTGGGAATACAAGCGCACGCCACCAGGCCCAGTTAATTTTTGTATTTTTAGGAGAGACGGGGTTTCGCCATGTTGTCCAGGATGGTCTTGAACTCCTGACCTCAAGTGATCCACCTGCCTCAGCCTCCCAAAATGCTGGGATTACAGGCGTGAGCCACTGTGCCCAGGCTGTTCCAACTGTTTACCACAAAACTAAGCCTTTAGCTCTGGCCATTCATTTCTCAATTATCTTGGGAGAAATAGGGACGAGGCTGGGGGTATAAGAGAAGGACCTCCTGACTGGACAGCAGGAAACCAGCCTGCCATTAACCACCCAGTGACCTCGGGCAAGTGCATGAACCTCCCTGCCCCTGAGGGTTTGGGGCTCTGCCACCCTCTATATCTTGAGGCAGGTGCTTTTGACAGCAGCCCCTCCTGTCCTTTAGATGAGTGGTCCCCAACCTTTCTGGTACCAGGGACCAGTTTCATGGAAGACAATTTTTCCATTGTCCTGTGTGGGGGAAGGTTTCAGGATGATTCAAGCACACTACATGTATTGTTCACCTTATTTCTATTATCATTACATTGTAATATATAATGAAATAATCCTAGGCCGGGCGTGGTGGCTCACGCCTGTAATCCCACCACTTTGGGAGGCTGAGGTGGGCAGATCGCCTGAGGTCGGGAGTTCAAGACCAGCCTAACCAACATGGAGAAACCCCATCTCTACTAAAAATACAAAATTAGCCAGGCATGGTGGCCCATGCCTGTAATCCCAGCTACTAAGGAGGCTGAGGCAGGAGAATCACTTGAACCCAGGAGGTGGAGGTTGCTGTGTGCCGAGATCAAGCCATTACACTCCAGCCTGGGCAACAAGAGCGAAACTCTGTCTCAAAAAAAAAAAAAAAAAAAAAAGAAAAGAAAAGAAAAAAAAAAAAGGAATAATTCTACAACTCACCATAATGTAGAATCAGTGGGAACCCTGAGCTTGTTTTCCTGCAACTAGATGGTCCCATGCAGGGGTGATGGGAGACAGTGACAGATCATCAGGCATTAGATTCTCATAAGAAGCCTGCAACCTAGATCCCTGGCTACACAGTTCACAATAGGATTCATGCTGCTGCTGATTTGAGAGGAGGTGGAGCTCAGGCTGTAATGTGAACGATGGGGAGCAGCTGTAAATACAGATGAAGCTTTGCTTGCTCGCCCGCCACTCACCTCTGGCTGTGTGGGCCCGGTTCCTAACAGGCCGTGGGCCAGTACCAGTTCACAGCCCAGGTGTTGGGGACCCCTGCTTTAGATAAGCAAACAAGCAGCCAGGGCCTGACATAGACTCATGTAGAACCTCACCCTCTTCCCACTCCATTTTCGAGGCCATCCTGTTAATAAGAAAGTAACCAAAAGACAGCAAAGAGAAGGAAGAGGCCCTGCATGAGGATCTCACCCTGAGACCAGGCTACCTGTGGTTTTGGGCTCCTGTCATTTGCCTGGGAAACCTGGGCGTGTCTTTGCAGTTGCTCCCATCCACAGGCCTCTGTCCGACTGGCTTTCATCCCAGCCCACTTAACTTTCCTGCCCAAGAGATACCTGTGGTTTCCACCAGCCGCATGCTACTCCCCCTCCTGAAATGCCTCTACTCCTTCCCTGACCTCAGGGACCAACCAGACCCGGCCTGAAGGCCCAACTCAGTCCCTCCTGCTTCCCTGCCTCCCTTATCTCCTTATTGTTTGTGGCCCTGTTTCACTCCTGCCCCTGTGCTATCCCACAGACCTGACATTTGCACAGCATTCACGGTTGAAAGGGCATGTTCACTGAACCCTCAAAATACATTGATCTGTCAGCTTCTAAAACAAATCACCAGCTCTGGCATCTTAGGGCTACTGTAACGAAACACCATACATTGGGTGGCCTCTCAATACAGAAATCGAATCGTTCTGGAGGCTGGGAAGTCCAAGATCAAGGCAGATTTGGTGTCTGGTGAGGGTGTGCTTTCTGGTTCATAGACAGTGCCTTTATGCCATGTTCTCGCATGGTGGAAGGGGTAAGAGGGTTCCCTTGGGCCTCTTTTATAAGGGCACCAATTCCATTCACGAAGACTCCACCCTTGGGACCTAATCACTTCCCAAAGGCTGATCTCCTAATACCATCGCCTCAGGGGTTAAGATTTTAACACAGAAATTTTGAAGGCACACAAACATTCAGACCACACATCCAGGGAGCTGAGTGGGATTTTTGCCCCCACCTGCCTGTCTAGTGTCACTGGATAGCTGCCTGAAGTAGAGGGCTGGTTAGGGACTGTTGTGTGCTTTATGCACACACACCACCTCCTGTGAGCTTGGCATAACCCCCGTCAGGTGGGTGGTGGCTTCTTTTTTAGAAACTTCAAAAGTGAAGCTCACTTTCAGTCTGGGCTCAGACTTGACATCTGGTATACCAAACTGTCTTACAAAGAAATAAGCAGAAGCTGATCACATGCTGAAGCTCAGGGCCAATGCAGAGCCCGTTAAGAGTCAGAGATAGGTCCAGCCTCGTCTATACGATGCCAAAGCCCCTCTCTTCCACCTCAGTCTCAGCCAGGCCTTGCCAGTCCACCCTTCTCCCTCCTCTGTCACCCCTGCCCTTGACCCTCAGTGGTTGAGGCTCTACAAAGCCCCTGGCAGTCAGGGAACATGGAACCCTAGAATCCTGCAAGGAGGGTCTGGACAAGACAAATCAGTTCTTTACCTGGGAGGCACAAAAGGCCTCCTCTCCACATAGAGAGCAAATCAGAGGCAGGGCTGTTGGGTACCAAGGGGGCATCTGTCCACTAGGAAATGTGCAGGGGCGTCACTTTTGTTTAGGGTTGGATTTGGGTTGGTCGGCACAGTGGCCCGGATCCAGAGCCACTCAGATATTTGATGGGGTTGAGGACAGCCCTGCCAAATATCCTGCACCGAGCAAGTCAGTCCTGTAGAAGGAAGGTCTGCCCATGCTGCTAGTATGGCCCCGTGAGGAATCACTGAGTCCCATCAGCTAGCTTTTCCTTTAGTATCCTCTCCTTACTGTTTATCATCTTGACATTGGCCCAAAGGGCTCAGTCCAGCACTCTAGACTCTACTGCCTGCTCTCAGGCTGCTGGAGGAGACAGGCATCCAGAAACACGTGACCAAGCCTCTGTGCACTCGGGATTTTTAATCTCCTTAATTGAAATTGATTGGCCTCTTGGGAGGCAGCTCTGCATTGGCCCTGAGCTTCAGCATGTGATCTACTTTTGCTTATTTCTTTTAAAGACCAATTGACACACCATGGTATCCAAACTTCTCCCCGAATACCGGACCTATTTGCCAACCAGAAGCAAAACCAGAAACACACACACTTAGAAAAACAGCTCAGGAAACAAAAGCGCCTGATAAAAATACGGAGGGAAATATTCTGTCTCATGGTGACTTAGCATTATACAAAAGGCCAGTCAAAACCCCATTACCAAGGAAAGATGTAGTCACATGGGAAAGGAGAGATGGGAGAGGTTGGGGGAAGAGTAAGCTGCCTGAAGCTCACCAGATAAATAAGCTGGGCTGGAGAATATCTAAGAACCAGCTGCAAAAAAAAAAAAACAGAAAAAAGGGAAGAAAAGTGAAACACTTTTTTTTTTTTTTTTTTTTTTGAGACAGAGTCTCACTCTGTTACCTAGGCCAGAGTGCAATGGTGCGATGATCTTGGCTCACTGCAACCTCCATCTCCTGGGCTCAAGCAATTTTCCTGCCTCAGCCTCCCAAGTAGCTGGGATTACAGGCATGCACCACCACGCCCAGCTAACTTTTGTATTTCTAGTACAGACAGGGTTTCACCATGTTGCCTAGGCTGGTCTTGAACTCCTGGCCTCAAGTGATCCGCCCACCTCAGCCTCCCAAAGTCCTGGGATTATAGGCGTGAACCACATTCCCAGCCAAAATATCTTTTTAAATTGAAAGAAAACCAAACATCAAGAGATTCGTTTGAGCGTCCAGATTTGCGTTCATCCAGATACACCACGATCACTCCGAAGCAGCTAGAGCTGGTTTACAAACCAGCTTGGCAGGTCATATCTCTTGGCAAAGCCTCTGATAAGGGCCCCTTACCTACCAGACTGATCGTATATCCTGGACATATCTCTCTGGGGCTCTCCTGTGCAATGCTGGTGGATCATTTCACCAACTGGGCACTGGGCTTCAAAAGAACAGTTCTAGTTGGGGTGGGGCCACCTTGTGACTTCCAAGCTCTGGGTTCTGTTTCTGCACCAGCTGCATGGGGTTAACACCAGGGCAAAAGAAGCAAGAGGCAGGACCTTAGAGGCAAGAAAGCACAGCACTGACAAGTCAATTAATCACTACTGTGCCTGTCAAACTCAGTGCAAACACCTTGCTTCCTGATCCTCTGAAGATCAAGTCCAGAGTCCAGATTTTAAAAGCACAAAGATCCAGCTGTTTTGCTGTTGGAAAGTTCCACTTACAAATCAATTCAAGGAAAAAGTACTTCTTAGTCTCCATGTCCCCTACATAGAGGAAGAAAAACATTTTGTCTACCCTCTTATGTTCAGTTACTGAAGCTTGCAAATTAAATGGATAAAAGCCAGATTAAGAAGAGAAATATATAAGAATTTTATTTGATGCTAATATTTTTTTCTTACACAGGAGGCCTCACAGAAAATCAGACCCCAGGCTGGGCACGGTGGCTCTTGCCTGTAATCCCAGCACTTTGGGAGGCCGAGGCGGGTGGATCACAGTACCATTCACCTTGGTACTGTCTCCAATGATAAGTCGTCTCCAGTGATTAACAGTTATTCTCCTCTTCTGGTATTGGAGAGAGGCACCACTTCGCAATTCCTTTACAAGTGGAAATTTATGTTACCTTTACAAAGGGAAACGTGGCCTGCCTTTAGGCAGAAAGGAGAAGGACAGAGAGCTTTTCCTGTGGCTGTATTTTCCCAATTGCCTTCAGCTCAAAATAATCCTTAAACCAAAGTGGCATATTCTGGGCCCCTTCACCTAGCAGCAAGAAAGTGATGTAATGATGAAGGAGAGGGTGAATGCTGTAAAGACAAGGGCTGTAACATCATCCATCATCACTGAACCAGGGTCTAAGGGTGCTGAACACATAGTAGGCACTCAATAAATATATGTTGAATGAATAAATAAATCAGTGGTTGGCTGGCTGGCTGGCTGGCTGGATGGATGGATGGATGGATAAATATTGGATAAAATAGGATTGGAGCAACTACATAGTGTGGAAAAGAAAATTGCAGCTTATTGAATGCTGGCTCCCATAAAATACCACCAAGGCAATATGTTGATAAAGCAAAGCTCATGGCAGTAAGAGAGAGCACTACCCTGGTGGTCATAACAATGTCTGAGTGGGACAGATAAATTCAGGGTGTTTATGATGTTTAAGAGTCTGGTTTAAGGAAGGTCTTTCAGTGTGGGGCAGTCTAAGATTGAATAGGATTATGATATGATCCAAGATCATGGAGACAGCAAGGTGAGTTAACAGTCACTTGATGCAATCTACCAAAGTTAAACAATTTTAAGTAAGTTTAGGGGAAATTCCTAAAACAAACACTAAAGTTACTTGCAGTCTTTATCTTTCTGGGCAAGTGTTTCCTGCCATAGTGAAATCATGTTGGTTGATACAGTTTGGATATGTGTCCCCCCCCAAATCTCATGTCAAACCATAATCCCCAGTGTTGGAAGTGGGTCCCAATGGGAGGTGATTGGATCATGGGAGTGGATCCTTCATGAATGGCTTAGCACCTTCCCCTCCATGCTGTTCTCATGATGGTGAGTGAATTCTCACAAGATCTGGTTGTTTGAAAGTGTTTGGCAGCTCCCCCACCACATCCTCCTGGTCCAGCTGTGTAAGATGTGCCTGCTTCTCCTTCACCTTCCATCATCATTGTAAGTTTCCTGAGGCCTCCCCAGAATCAGAAGCCACTGTGCTTCCTGTACAGCCTGTGGAACCGTGAACCAATTAAACTCCTTTTCTTTATAAGTTGCCCCATCTCAGGCATTTCTTTATAGCAATGTGAGAACAGACAAATACATTGGTAAAGAGAGTGGAATAGTAAAGTCATGTTATGAAGACCACATGATAGTAGTCATATAATGCAGACATAAGCAAGCTTATGTAGGTTTCGGTGGTTTCAGTCCTCAAGCTAACGGCCTTAAGTAATTTCTGGTCATCGAGGCTGAGCCATATAAAGGAGAGGTAATTCAGGAGGCCGGGCACAGCGGCTCACACCTGTAATCCCAGCACTTTGGGAGGCTGAGGCAGGCAGATCACCTGAGGTCGGGAGTTCGAGACCAGCCTGACCAACATGGAGAAACCCCGTCTCTACTAAAAATACAAAAAAATTAGCTGGGCATGGTGGCACACGCCTGTGATCCCAGCTACTCGGGAGGCTGAGGCAGGAGAATCACTTGAACCCAGGAGGCAGAGGTTGCAGTGAGCCAAGATCGCGCCATTGCACTCCAGCCTGGGCGACAAGAGGGAAACTCTGTCTCAAAAAAAAAAAAAAAAAGAAAAGAAAGAAAGAAAAGAATTGAAAACAAGGACTGAAATACGTACCTGTATGCCAATGTTCATAGCAGCACCATTCACAACAGCCAAGAGGTGGAAATAACCCTAGTGTTTATCAACAGATAAATGGATAAATGGTATATCCATATGATGGAGCCTTTTCAGCCATCAAAAGGAATGATATTCTGACACATGCTGCAGTATGGATGATCCTCAAAAACATTATGCCAAGAGAAATAAGCTCAACACAAAAGGACAAATATTGCGTGATTCCACTTCTATGAAATATCCAGAATAGGCAAATTCGTAGAGACAAAGTACTTTGGAGGACACCAGGGACTGAGGGGAGGGGAAATGGGAGTCACTGCTTAATGGGTACAGAGTTTCTATTTGGAGCAACAAGAAGTTTTTGAAATAGATAGTGGTGATGGTTGCACAACATTATGAGTGGAATCGATGCCACTGAATTGTACACTTAAACATAGTGAAAATGGCCAGGTGTGGTGACCTATTATCCCAGCACTTTGGGAGGCTGAGGCAGGCAGATCGCGTGAGCCCAGGAGTTTGAGACCAGCCTGGGCAACATGGCGAAACCTCATCTCTACAAAAAAAAAAAAAAAAAATAGCTGAGTGTGGTGGCACACACCTGTAGTCCCAGCTACCCAGGAGGTAGAAGTGGTAGGATTACCTGAGCCCGGGAAGTTGAGGCTGCAGTGAACTGTGATCACGCCACTGCACTCCAGCCTGGGTGACAGTGTGAGACCCTGTCTCAGAAAAAAGACAGTCTCACAATTAAAATAAAATGTCTCACAATTAAAAATTAAAGTGCGTGCACACACACACACACACATATAAAACTGCACGTGTGTGTGCTTTCTTGTTAATTGTGGCAAATCACTATATTATATATATTTTATCACAATTTTTTTTAAGTCGTAAAATAAGAAAAATGAAAAATTCCAAGATGGCAGCAGCAGAGCATTAACCAAGTCCGGGGTCCTTCTGAGCATGAGCTCTGTGTGAAGCCAGCCCCGCTGAGAGGACGCAGAGCCCAAATCTAGGTGTCATTCCAGCTCCTGGAGACCAAGAGAGTGAAAGAAAGTGCCTCACTGGGTCACTGTAAACCTACTTCTGGACTCCAGAATCTACTCAGTGATCAACGAGGACGATCATGTGGCTCACGCCTGTAGTCCCAGCACTTTGGGAGGCCGAGGTGGGTGGATCGCTTGAGGTTAGGAGTTCAATACCAGCCTGGCCAACATGCTGTAAACCCCGTCTCTACTAAAAATGAAAACATTAGCACGGCATGGTGGTGCACGCCTGTAATTCCAGCTACTCATGAGGCTGAGGCAGGAGAATCGCTTGAACCCGGGAGGCAGAGGTTGCACTGAGCCGAGATCCCACCACTGCACTCCAGCCTGGGTGACAAGAGCGAGACTCCATCTCAAAACAAACAAACAAACAAACAAACAAATAAACCAAAAAAAAAAAAACATATATTAGTACCAATGAGAGGTGGAGAAGGGAATGAAAAGGTGGGCAAGGCAAGCTTTGTCCCAATAAACCTAATAAAAATGAGATTGCTTGCCACCTTGCCACCTTGGCCACTTGCACCTTTGATGATCAATCCTTGATCTGGGCTTTACTGAGTAAAAAGAGTGCCCTGGTGGCAAGCCAGACCAAACCAGTGACCTCAAGATGAGCTTCCAGAGCCCGGAGGCTACCTCTTGCTTGCAGCAAAAATATACACATTCAGTTGCGGCCTTCAGCTCTTTCACCTCTGGGTGGTCACTCAGCGGGAGGGTGGGGACTCCTGCCTGCTGGCAGAGACCAGATCCTAAACCAAACATCCCCCGTTAAAGTTATAAGAAACAGTTCTCTAGCTCCAACCCTGTCTACCATTTAAGTGCCCCAGCCACCCAAAACCTTCTCTCATCATTTCTGGGACATTCCATGGGTATCTGTGATTCTCTCAGCAACCCCATAGTACGCAAAACTTCCTCCAATTCTAACACTGGTTTTCCGCAAGGATAGGCGCTGCCTCAATCTCTGAACGCCTGGAAGCCCCAGGAAGGTGCCTCACCCCAGTCCTGCCTCCTACACACATGCCTGGGGCCAAGCAGGACATCAATCCAGCCCCTGTGCTATGCTCTTCCTCCCTAAAGAAGAGAGAATCCTGAATCACCCCCAGCACCCCCAGCACCCCAACGTGGAGCCATGGCGTAGGTTCTCAGGTACTCCTAAGATCCTGAGGAAGGTCTGGGAGGACGATGTGTGGCCTTGCTGGGCTAAAAGTTGCCTTTCCGGGTTGGTGCCAGGCCTGGGATCTGCCCCAACAGTCCTCCAGGCAAATCCAGATGGGGCCTGAATCCTGGAGATTTCAGTTTGATCAGTAGTTCCTGACATACCAGAAGCCAAAAAGTCACAATACACCTCCAGTCCCGATCCCTTCTCCTCTAACGCACTAGGACTACCGATATCACAGGCACGAGCCTGCCTTGAGGGACGGGAGCATAAAACAGCACAATGTTCCAGTTACCGCCTTTCGGGGTTTTCGAGTCAAATCACTCTTCTTTTAATAAGGTAGTGAACGGATCGGCTTTTTCGAATTTTTTTTTTTTAACCGATAGATATTAACTTTTGTAAAATGTGCTGAAATAGTGCCCCCTAACGGGGGTCCTTCACCACCACACTCTGCTTTCATGTTGCCACCCCTGTTATAGGAAAGGGATCCTGATCCAGACCCCAAGAGGGGTTCTTGGATCTCGCCTAAGAAAGAATTCAGGGTAAGTCCGTAGAGTAAAGTGAAAGTTTATTAAGAAAGTAAAGAATCAGGCACAGTGGCTCACGCCTGTAATCCCAGCACTTTGGGAGGCC
This sequence comes from Nomascus leucogenys, assembly GCF_006542625.1. Taxonomy (NCBI): domain Eukaryota; kingdom Metazoa; phylum Chordata; class Mammalia; order Primates; family Hylobatidae; genus Nomascus; species Nomascus leucogenys. Next base: position 101,591,742 of record NC_044389.1, on the reverse strand, counting down.
GAGGCAGGCGGATCATGGGGTCAGAAGTTCGAGACCAGCCTGGCCATAAGGTCTGGACTTCGAGAGCAGCCTGGCCAATATGGTAAAACCCCATCTCTACCAAAAATACAAAAATTAGCCAGGCGTGGTGGCGCTTGCCTGTAGTCCCAGCTACTCGGGAGGCTGAGGCAGAAGAATTGCTTGAACCTGGAGGCAGCGGTTGCAGTGAGCCGAGATCGTGCCACTGCACTCCAGCTCGGGCGACAGAGCGAGACTCCGTCTAAAAAAAAAAAGAAGAAATAAAGTAAAGGAATGAAGAATGGCTATTCCACAGACAGAGCAACCCCCGGGGGCTGCTGGTTGCCCATTTTTATGGTTCTTTCTGGATTATATGATAAACGGATAAGTGGATTATTCATGCCTCCCGTTTTTAGACCATATAGGGTAACTTCCTGACGTTGCCATGGCATCTGTAAACTGTCATAGCGCTGGTGGGAGTATAGTAGTGAGGACCACCAGAGGACACTCTTGTCGCCATCTTGCTTTTGGTGGGTTTTGGCCGGCTTCTCTACTGCAACCTGTTTTATTAGCAAGGTCTTTATAACCTGTATCTCGTGCTGACCTCCTATCTCATCCTGTGACTTAGAATGCCTTAACCATCTGGGAACGCAGCCCAGTAGGTCTCAGCCTCATTGTACCCAGCCCCTATCCATTCCTGGGAGCTTCCTTTGCCAAAAATGTGCATTTAACAATAAGAGCTAACATTTACTTAACACATTCTTTGTCTGAGGCTTGGTTGCGTGATCTCATTTCATTCTTACAACAACCCTGTAAGAGAAATATTCTCTCTCCTTTGCAAAACAGAGAGCACGTTCAGGAAGGTTAAGTGACTTCCCCAACATCACAGGCTAGTTTGTGGGGCTAAGATTCTTCCTTATCCATATGCTGTCAGGATCCAGAAGAGACGTTTATCCTCCTATACCCGGGCTTGAATTCCAAGGAACCACTGGGCAGGCTTCAGATGTACAAACGTAGGCACAGTGAGCTGATTTGTAAAAATAACAGCCAATAGCTGAGTACCTACCATGTGCCAGGCAATGTACATGGAGTCTTTCATTTAACAACTCAAATGTGTCTATATATATACATACACACATACTTTTTTTTTTTGAGATGGCGGAGTCTTGCTCTGTCGCCCAAGCCAAGTGCAGTGGCGTGATCTCAGCTTACTGCAACCTCTGCCTCCTGGGTTCAAGAGATTCTCCTGTCTCAACCTCCTGAGTAACTGGGATTACACGCACGCACCAATACACCCGGCTAATTTTTGTTTTTGTTTGAGACGGAGTTTCACTCTTGTTGCCCAGGTTGGAGTGCAATGGTGCGATCTTGGCTCACTGCAACCTTTGCCTCCCGGGTTCAAGCTATTCTCCGGCCTCAGCCTCCCGATTAGCTGGAATTACAGGCGTGTACCACCATGCCCAGAAAATTTTTTTGTATTTTTAGTAGAGACTGGGTTTCTCCATGTTGGTCAGGCTAGTCTCGAACTCCCGACCTCAGGTGATCCACCTGCCTCAGCCTCCCAAAGTGCTGGGATTACAGGCATGAGCCAGCCACTGTGCCTGGCAACAAGATATATATTTATCCCCATTTTACATATGAGGCTCCTGGAGCTCAGAGTTTGAGCAACATCCCTGACTATGAGGAGTCATTGACAACTTGGGCTCTGCAGCCCAACTGCTTAGTTCAAATCCACCTCCCCTACTTACTAGCTGTATGACCTCGGACAAGTTAGTTGACTTCTATTTCCCCATCTGTACAACAAAGCAATGATAGTACCTATCTCATTGGATTACTATGAGAATTCAATGAGTGCTCAGAACTGTCCCTGTTACCTAGTCAGAGCTCCATAAATAGGTGGGTTGCTGTTATCCTCCTTCAAAGTCCATGCTTTTGTTCCATGAGATGGCTTTGTCCCCCACTCTCTACTGAGAGATTAAGAATGTACTGCACATTAAAATAAACAGGTTTCTTTTTACTGCAGTAATGCTAAATGCTTAGATGACGGAAGAGATCAACGGCAGTCCAAATTCACCTACATTACAATTCTCCCTGACGTTCTCAGGGCAGTGGCGCTAAGCCAAGAGAATGAGCTCCATTTACACCTCTCTTCCTTCCACCCACATCTTCCTCCTTTCCCTTCTCACTAGGCTCTCAAGGGTAAATTCGTCTTTTTGGAATTGCAAGGGCAGTTGCTGCAAACGTCTACACTCACTATGTCTTACTAAGTTAGTCCCTTGTCTGGTACTAGGAGAAAGGTCTGAAGATCAGAGTTGATTTCTGGCCCAGTTATTTACTGTGTGACCAGCTATAAGTCCCCTAATCCCTGAGCTTCTATTTTGTCATCTGTGTAAAACAACCACCTCCCCAGACTTACATGAGAATCAAATTAATGATGTGTGTTAACACGCAAGATGGGGGCCAGCAAGGTGGCTCACATCTGTAATCCCAGCACTTTGGGAGGCTGAGGCAGGAAGTTCACTTGAGCCTAGGAGTTTGGAACCAGCCTGGGAAACATAGCAAGACCCCACATCCCCATCTCTACAAAAATAAAAAAATTAGCCAGATGTGGTGGTACACACCTGCAGTCCCAGCTACTTGGGAGGCTGAGGCTAGAGGATCTCTTGAGTCCAGGAGTTCCAGGCTGCAGTGAACTAATTGCATCACTGCACTCTAGCCTGGGTGACAGAGTCTCACCCTGTCTCAGAAAAAAAAAAAAAAATTAACACGTAAGATGGTTCGTAAACCATAAATTATAGTGTCTGGGAGAAATCAGGTCCCTTTGATTCACCTGGCAGGAAATCTTGTGTCTTGGCTTTCCCAGCCATTGCTCTCAGTTGCAGTCGGCTTGCTGAGAACATTCTGTAAGAAGCTGCCTAGATTTCACCTTCCTTGGGGCAGGCTGGGGATGGGAAAGTGTCAGGGAGACTCCTGTGGTAAGCACCTCTCTGCTGAAAGAACTTTTAGCAGTAACAGAGTGTGAAGGAGGAGGCCTATGTGAGGATGGAGAGGGTGGGGCAGGGAAGAACCCTACTAGTGAAATTGGCTTAGCACAGCCCAGTGCCTATGGGGGTAGATTGGGGAATACATGAGATGCCTAGCCAAGTCTGGAACAAGCTTCTCAGGAAGGGGAAACTGACCCTGCTCTGGGGAGATTGGAAAGCTCTTAGGGATAGGGTTAAGTGAAAGCATTTGTTTTTTGACACTGAATCTTCCAACTTAGGTGAAGGATAAATGTCAAAGAAGAGATAAATGTCATGCATCACTCTGGAAATGCCCAATCCGCCTACTCCAGAGTAGTGATCAGGGACTTAAGAAGGGAAAAATTTGTCATTTGATGACTTGTCACAAGAACTATGGACCCTGCCCAAGTTACTGTCAACGGTGAAATCAGTGAGGACATATCTGGGCTCCCTATTAACACCAAGTGTGTATGTAACAATGGACATGTGGACAGAAATAATCAGGTATGTGAGGGCACCTCACCCAGTAAAGGCTTGGGGGACAGTGATGAGAAGGCAGAGCTAAGCGGGCGGAGAGAAATGGCAGCCCAGAACAGCAAGAAGATGGAGGAGCCTGAGGAATGAACCTCTGTCAGGTTCTCTGTCCCTGACAGAGAACCCACAGTGTGCCCCTCACCATGCCTTCCACAAAGCCACGATTATGCTCCTTCCAAATTTAATTGCATCCTTTCAAAAACTCACCATACCCAAAGAGTCCATAAAACCTCTTGCCAATCCTGCTGTCAGATGTGACTACTGCCGCACGAAGAACAGAAAAGCTACAGAACTGTTGTTGTTCCTTTTTTTTTTTTTTAGAGACAGGATCTCACTCTGTCACCCAGGCTGGAATGCAGTGGTGTGATTGTAGTGAAGCAGTGTCATTGTCTGGAGTAAATGCCCAAGTTTCGTTGTTTCACACCAAGGGAATTGAGGACGTGGACACACAAGAAGTGGGTTTAGGAGCAGAGGTTTAATAGGCAAAAGAAAGAGAAAGGATAATAGCTCTCTCTCCTGTGAGGGCCAAAGATTGGTTGGATCAGGTGTGACGTTTACATAGTGCACAAAGAAGCTTGGCTACCCCACCCTAATCTTTTTATTATGCAAATGGATTTTCTACTTGGCCGGCGCCATGTTGTCTGCTCCTTACTGTACACGTGGTTGGCAAGGAAAGGGAAGAGGGAGCCTCCATGTTGAACATGCCTAGCCCCAGGTAGCCTTTTCCTATTGGCACAGCTGCCGGCATTCACCCATGCAAGCTTCTAGCTCGCTTATCTATGTCTGCAGCTCAATATTACAGGCTGATCTTTGTTAGAAAATAAATAATTTGGGGGCTGCTTTTCAGTAAAAGGAAAACTTTTAAAACCTTACCAAGGACTTCCTTACCCTCACTAGCTACCTAAATAATTTCTTTTTAACTCCTATATCAATAGCTTAATGCAGCCTTGAACTCCTGGGCTCAAGCAACCCACCTACCTCAGCTTCCCAAGTAGTTGGGACTACAGGCATGCACCACCATGCCCAGCTAAATTTTTTTTTTCTTTAGAAATGGGGCCTAGCTATGTTGCCCAGGCTGGTCTTCCTGCAGCTTTGACTTCCTGGCCTCAAGCAATCCTCCCAAAGTTGGGGGATTATTGGCATGAGCCACCACACTCCACTCACAGCTGTTCATAAAACTTCAGACGATAAGCAGTTTTAATGCCCAGAATTTAACTACGTGGAGTATGTTCCCAGCTTCCTGTAGTTTCTAATCTCTGGGTAACACAACTCTCCCATTTTTGCTCTCCCAGTCCTTCCACCGGCTTTATAACTTAATTCTCTGCATTCAAGCTGTCTCTGTTTGAAATATCTAAGGTGATTTCTGCTTTTTTCTACCAAACACTTACTGATAAATCCTTTTTCCATTTCTTTTCCTTTGTAGATTTGTGTAAATACCCAAGGTTTTATTATTCAGGTGCCTGTCCTTTCTCCTTTTTGCTGAGTTCTTCAATGTGACCTTGCTGATTTCAATTTTTTTTTTTTTTTTGAGACGGAGTCTCACTCTGTCACCCAGGCTGGCATGCAGTGGCAGAACCTCTGCCTCTCGGGTTCAAGGGATTCTCGTGTCTCAGCCTCCCAAGTAGCTGGGACTGCATGCACTAGTCACCACGCCCAGCTATTTTTTTGTATTTTTAGTAGAGACGGGGTTTTGCCATGTTGACCAGGCTGGTCTCAAACTCCTGACCTCAGGTGATCCTCCTGCCTTGGCCTCCCGAAGTGCTGGCATTACAGGCATGAGCCACTGCACCCGGCCCTTTCTGGTTTTAATTTTTTGGTTATCATCATTTCTTGCCAACACCCTCTCAACACTGACAGGTGAGAGTCAATGCTTGCCTTTCATTGCGCTCCTCTGCTCTTAGATCCCTGTTACATTAAACTACAAAGTAGCTAAAGCACTGGACAACCCAATCCCTTCTCTGGGACGCTGCCACCTGGGAGCATCACTGAACGTTTTCTCCCACTGAGTCATTAGAAACAGGATCTGCAGGCTGAGTGCGGTGGCTCGTGCCTGTAATCCCAGCACTTTGGGAGGCTGAGGCCAGCATATCACTTGAGGTCAGGAGTTCAAGACCAGCCTGGCCAACATGGCGAAACCGCGTCTCTACAAAAACACAAAAAAATTAGCTGAGCGTGGTGGCACATGCTTGTAATCCCAGCTCCTTGGGAGGCTGAGACAAGAGAATCGCCTGAACCCAGGCGGCAGAGGTTGCAGTGAGCCGAGATCGTGCCATTGCACTCCAGCCTGGGCGACAGAGTGAGACTTCATTTAAAAAAAAAAACAAGATCTGTCATAGGGGGGCTCTGCCCCTGTTGAAGGGAACCATGCATAACTAATGAACAGGAAAGTTAGTAGCAAAATGGCCTGATCCTTCTCAACATGCTTCTAATAACTTCCAAATTCCCCAGTCTAGATTTCCTTATATATATCTTCTTTTCTTCCTAAATGATTACTCCACGCCTTCAAACTCAGACATTTTTGAGTCTATATTTGCTCTTCCTTTCCTCCCCATCGTATGGCACCTTTCTCTGCCGAGGATTAACCCAGCTTCTCAGTCACACTGACACACTTGATTTTTTTTTTTTTAGATAGGGTCTCACTCTGTCACCCAGGCTGGAGTGCAGTGGCGTGATCTCCGCTCACTGCAACCTCCGCCTCCCGGGTTCAAGCGATTCTCCTGCCTCAGCCTCCTGAGTAGCTGGGATTACAGGTGTATACCACCACACCTGGCTAATTTTTGTATTTTTCATAGAGACAAGGTTTCACCACGTTGCCCAGGCTGCTTTCAAACTCTTGGACTCAAGTGATCCACCCGCCTCGGCCTCTCAAAGCGCTAGGATTATAGGCGTGAGCCACTGCGCCCGACCCACTGTACATATTAGAAGTAAGAGCTGGCTTGGTCTCTAGTTGTGGATGCTGAGACGCCAGAGGTACCCAACAATCCGGCAGATTTAAGACTAGACTTTATCTTGTAGCATTGCAAATACCACATGGGATAGATACCAGATCTCTGCTTCAAAGCTGCGGTAAATAATGTTCAGAAGAGTTTACTACTTGTCCAAAGTCACACAGAGGGTAGGAGGCAGAGCCAGGTCCTGAAACCAGGTCTTTCCGTTGCCACAGCTCCTGCCAAACACTGCAGTCAACTGAGGAAAACAAACGAAAGCACTGGATCTTAAATTCCAGCAAAACGCTATTGCTCCCCTGTCAACCTGCCCGACTTCTTGGACAAACATTTCATTTGGGCATTTTTCAGCAACTCTAGAAGGTTTATCAGGAGAACTTCCAGTTCAGAAGGGCCTTCCAGAGTTAATGTCTCCTGAACCATTCATGCATGTGGAATACAATTACACCAACAAGGAGGGTGGTGTGGCAGGAAACACAGGGCATAGAAGCCAGGAGACGGAGAGTAGGGAGGTCATTAGTTTCATCTTTATACACCTATGCTACATCTGCTACAACAAGCTGGATTCTTTTATAACTTGGAAAGCATCTAATAACAAAATTAGGAGCTTGTGGCAAAGATAATATTACACGTTCACCAAATCCCATTTTATTGTTTTCTTCCTATGTACACAAGAAGACTATAATTCGCAGCCTTTTTTTTTCTCTTTTTGTTTTTTTGAGACAGAGTCTTGCTCTGTCACCCAGGTGGGAGTGCAATGGCACAATCTCAGCTCACTGCAAGCTCTGCCTCCCATGTTCACGCCATTCTCCTGCCTCAGCCTCCCCAGTAGCTGGGACTACAGGTGTCCGCCACCACGCCCGGCTAATTTTTTTTGTATTTGTAGTAGAGTCAGGGTTTCACCATGTTAGCCAGTATGGTCTTGATATCTGACCTTGTGATCCACCCACCTCAGCCTCCCAAAGTGCTGGGATTACAGGTGTGAGCCAGCGCACCCAGCCAGCTTCCTAGCCTTTTTGGCCCTGAGATTGGGCCACTATAACTGGATTCTGACCAAAAGGACGGGGGCCGAAGGGATGTATGCCACTTCCAAGCGTGCCCATAAAATCTCCCAAGTCATCCTCCACCCTCTCTCTTCCTCTTCCGTGGCAAATTGTTTTTTGAGAGAGGGTATCGTGTCACCCAGGCTGGAGTGCAGTGGTGTGGTCACGGTTCAATGTAGCCTTGATCTCCTGGGCTCCAGCGATCCTCCCACCTCAGACTTCTAAGGAGCTGGGACCACAAGTGTGCACCACCATGCCTGGCTAATTTTATTTGTAGAGATGGGGGTCTCGCTAGGTTGCCCAGGCTGGTCTCAAACTGCTGGACTCAAGCGATCCTCCCACCTTGGCTTCTCAAAGTGCTGGGAGTACAAGCACCACGAGCCACCGCACTTGGTCTGTGGCAAATTCTTGAGGGCAAGTGATGGAGATGACACCATCACAAGATGGATGGAGCCTAGATTCCTGAACCAATTATTGGAGGAAAGCCACCAAGAAAAGCCACTTGACCTACATCAAACAATAACCTGTTGTATTGATATAGGAGTTAAAAAGAAATTACTTAGGCAGATAGTGAAGGTAAGGAAGTTCTCGGTAAGGTTTCCCTTTTAATGAAAAGCAGACCCCAAATCATTTCTTTTCTAACAAAAAGAAGCCTGTAAATTCGAGCTGCAGACATAGATAAGCAAGCTGGAAGCTTGCACGGGTGAATGCCAGCAGCTGTGCCAACAGGAAAAGGCTACCTGGGGCCAGGCATGTTCAACATGGAGGCTCCCTCTTCCCTTTTCTTTATCAACCCTGTGTACAGTAGGGAGCAGACAACATGGCACCGGCCAGGTAGAAAACCCATTTGCATAATAAAAGATTAGGGTGGAGCGGCCACTTTCTTCCTGTGCTATGTAAACATCACATGTGGTCCAACCAATCCTTGGGCCCTATGTAAATCAGACACCGCCTCTTCAAGCCAGTCTATAAAACCCTGTGCACTTCTCCATGGGACAGGAAGACCCAGTCGGGAGCCCCTCTCTTTCTGCAGGAGAGAGAGCTTTTCTCTTTCTATTAAATCCCTCTCACTATTAAGCCTCCACTTTTAAACTCACTTCTCATGTGCCCGTATCCTTATCCCTTAGCATGAGATGGCGAACCTCCAGTATTTACCCCTGACAACGAGGCTGCTTCAGTATGAAGCCATTGAAAATAAAGATTTTCTTTGTTACCACAGCACAACCTTACCTATCCTGACTAATTTGGATTTCATATATGCCAGGGGATTCCAATGTCCCACAGAAGTCCTGAGAGGCCCTCTTGGTTGCCTCACTCATGGAAACAGCCTTTTGGTGTTTTTATGACCTGGATTTATTTCAGAATCTAAGTTCATATGAGGATATATTTCTGAGTACAGTTCCGTTTCCTTCTTCTTCCTCTGAATTATCTTCTCATTCTCACTTTGTTGTAGTGTGCTTGTGCCAAAGTAAAATAAATCAACAACTTCATCACAAAGCACATAGCACACGTACTTTACATTCTCACTGAAACAAGACCTGAAAAAGGAGGAAATTGTATTACAATTTTATTCCCCCTCAGGGACCATTCTGAATGTTATCATCCTAATATTTACTTCTTGTTATGGTAAAACCTTGAGTAAACCATCAGGGACTGAGTTGTTCTAGACAAGTGTTTTGCATAACTAGAGTTTATGCATTTAGGCATTAATACGCTGTTGACTCTCACATGTTTGGAAAGAAATATTAAATATGACATAGGAAGCACAGTGAATGAACTGGGGTGACATATTTTGCATTTTTATGGAGATTCAGGATTCACCTGAGTTCCTTAAATGTGCTGTGCTCCCTGCAGAAGCTCCTGCCATCATCTCTGCTTGGAGCAGTTTTTTCCTTCCTTTGTCTCATTAAATCATTCCTATCCTTTGGTTGTCAGCTGACAGAGCAGTTCCCTCAGGCACAACTGTATACATTTACTAAAACTCATCTAACTGTTCACCTAAAGCAGGTGAATTTTGTGGCATGTAAATTATACCTCAATACACTGTTAAAAACAAAACACACTGCCCAGGAGGTGGTGCATGAACATAACCCCTGCTCTTCTTTAAAGAAAAAAAAAAAATTTTTTTTTTGAGACAGGGTCTCCCTCTGTCATCTGGGCTGGAGTGTGCAGTGGCGCAATCTCTGCTCACTGCAGCCTCAACATTCAGGGCTCAAATGATCCTCCTGCCTCCGCCTCCCAAGTAGATGGGACCACAGGCATGTGTCAACATGCTGAGCTAATTTTTTTTTTTTTTTTTTTAGAGATGGGGGCTCGCTATGTTACCCAGGCTGGTCTTGAACTCCTGGCCTCAAGCCGTCCTGCCACCTCGGCCTTCCAAAGGGCAAGGATTACAGGCTTGAGCCACCACTATGGCACATTACCTCTGTGAGCTTCCTCCCAAAACCCATAACCCCAGTCTAACCGTGGGAACATCATTAGACAAATTCTAATAGAGGGCATCCTACAAAATCTACTGGATCAATACTCTTCAAAATTGTCAAGGTCATCAAAAGCAAGGAAAGGCTGAGAAATTGTCACAGCTAAGGGGAGCGTAAGGAGACATGATGACTCCACGTAATATGGTTACACGGATGGGGTCCTAAGACAGAAAAATGACATCAGATAGAAACTACAGACATCTGAATACTTGGCTGGGCATGGTGGGTCACACCTGTAATCCCAGCACTTTGGGAGGCTGAGGCAGGTGGATCACTTGAGTCCAGGAGTTTGAGACCAACCCGGACAACATGGTGAAACCCTGTTGCTACTAAAAATACAAAAATTAGCCAGGCGTGGTGGCAGGTACCTGTAATCCCAGCTACTCAGGAGACTGAGGCAGAAAAATCACTTGAACCCAGAAGGTGGAGTTTGCAGTGAGCCAATATCGTACCACTGTAGTCCAGCTGGGGCAACAGGGGGAAATTCTCCATCTCCAGAAAAAAAATAAAAATTAAAACTAAAAAAAAGAAAAAAAAATATATATATATATATATATCTGAATATCTTGTGGACTTTAGTTAATAATAAGGTATCAACACTGATTCAGTATTATAACAAATGTACCATACTGATTTAAGGTGTTAGAATCAGAGGAAACAGTGCAAGATATATGGGAAGTACTCTTTGTATTAACTTCATGATTTCTCTGTAAATCTATAACCATTCCTAAAAATAAAGTTCATTTGGCCAGGCACAGTGGCTTACGCCTGCAATTCTAGCACTTTAGGAGACTGAGGCGGGTGGATCAGTTGAGTCCAGGAGTTCAAGACTGGCCTGGCTAACATGGTGAAACCCCATCTCTACTAAAAATACAAAAAATTACCCAGGCATGATGGTGCACACTTGTAGTCCCAGCTACTCAGGAGGCTGAGGCACGAGAATTGCTTGAACCCGGGAAGTGGAGGCTGCAGTGAGCTGATATTGCACCACTGCACTCCAGCCTAGAAAACAGAGACTCTGGCTCAGAAAATAAATAAATAAAGTTCATTTAATTTACATTTTTTAGGAATTCCCCAGTTCCCAAGCCAGATCTAATCACCTGCTATGTGTTCATATAGCAATCTGGACTACTGGCTAAATGAATTAATTTATCACCGTATGTAATTATATGTTTCTGCACTTTGCTCACTGCCGTATCTTAGTGCAAGGTCAGGGCCTGGCTGTTGACAAGTGCTTAGTAATGGATATAGAGCAAGTGCAACCTCACAGAATAAAAGTTTCATGACAACAGAACTTCATCTGCTCTGTTCTCTGTTGTATCCCCATTATCTAGATGATGTCTGGCACACGGTACACAATCGAGATAAATTCCTCCCCAAGTGGAGTAAAGGAATCTTCTCCCTAGTGATCCAGGGCTGTCGGCCACCCTGGATCCCTTTGGGGTGGCCTGTCCACTGTGGGTTGGGGCCCACAGGCTTGTGGGAAGGGGGGATTGACTTCCCTGGCCCTGGCTGAGGCTCCACATCTTCCTTCTGCACTGGGCTCTGCAGAAGGTTTTCAGCTACGGCAACTCACTACTCAGTTAGTGCCATTTACCAAAATGAGGGAAAGTGAGAGAGGAGCAAGGAGGAGGAACAGTTTGAAGAAGATCTGTGAGACATCTAATTGACAAGATCAAGTAGGAAATTGCATACAACTCAGGGGCAGCATAAAGCTGTAGCTATAAAGCTGGAATTCATCAGCCTTATAGATGGTGTCTGAAACCATGAGAATGATAGTGCAGCCGCTGTGGGAAACAGCATGGCAGTTCCTCAAAAGATTAAACGTGGAATGACCATAGGATCCAGCAATTCTGCTTCTGGGTATATACCCAAAAGAATTGAAGACAGGGTCTCAAAGAGACATTTATATACAAATGTTTATAGCAGTATTATTCATAATACCAAAAGGTGGAAGCAACCAAAGGGTTTATCAATGGATTTTTAAAATGTGGTCTATCCATACAATGGAATATTATTCGCCCTTAAAAAGGAAGGACATTCTAACTCATGCTGCATGGATGGACCTTGAGGACATTATGCTAAAGGAAGTAAGCCAATCACAGAAGAACAAATACTGTATGATCCCATTTATATGAGATCCCTACAGTAGTCAAATTCATAGAAACAGAAAGTAGAATGATGGTTGCCAGAAGCTAAGGGAAGAGGGAATGGGGAGTTGTTGTTTCACGGAGACAGACTTTCTGTTTGGGAAGATGAAAAGGCTCTGGAGATAGATGGTCATGATGGTTGCACAACAATGTAAACATAATGCCACAGACTGTACTATTAAAAACAGTTAAAATGGCCAAGCACAGTGGCCCCTGCCTCTAATCCTAACACTTTGGGAGGCTGAGGCAGTGGATTGCCTGAGCTCGGGAGTTCAAGACCAGCCTGGGCGACATGGTGAAACCCCATCTGTACTAAAATACAAAAAAAAATTAGCCAGGCATGGTGGCGGGCACCTGTAGTCCCAGCTACTTGGGAGGCTGCGGCATGAGAATTGTGCTTGAACCCAGGAGGCAGAGGTTGTAGTGAGTCGAGGTCGCGTCACTGCACTCCAGCCTGGGCAACAGCTTGAGACTCTGTCTCCAAAAAAAATTAATAATAACAATAATTAATGAATATAAAAATAAAAACGGTTAAAATGGTAAATGTTATGTTATGTATATATGGTTGTTTTTTTTTTCTGAGATGGAGTTTCACTCTTGTTGCCCAGGATGGAGTGCAGTGGCGCAATCTCAGCTCACCGCAACCTCCGCCTCCTGGGTTCAAGTGATTCTCCTGCCTCAGCCTCCGGAGTAGCTGGGATTACAGGCATGCACCACCATGCCCGTCTAATTTTGTATTTTTAGTAGAGATTAAGTATCTCCATGTTGGACAGGCTAGTCTTGAACTCCCAACCTCAGGTGATCCGCCCACCTCGGCCTCCCAAAGTGCTAATATTACAGACATGTGCAACCTCGCCGGCCTTGTTATGCATATTTTACCACAATAAAAGAACTCATTATTATGTACTGAATGCTTCTTGTATGCCCAGCATGTTTTAAGTGCTGCCTGTGTTTCAAACTCATTGAATCCTCCTATTTCCAAGGTAGGTACAGTATCACCCCCATTTTATTAGGCAAGGAAAGTAGTGATCAGAGAAGTTAAGTAAAGGGCCTAAACTCACACAGCTTCTAACTAGCCAAGCTAGGAATTGGATTTAGACAGTTGAGTTCCAGTGCTCGAGTTTTTTATTTAACAAACTGTATGAGCTGTGAGAGATTATCTCACTACTACAAGAATTTATGTTTCACATCAAAAAGTAAATTTTTAGGCAGGGTGTGGTGGCTCACGCCTGTAATCCCAGCACTTTGGGAAGCCAAGGCAGAAGGACCACTTGAGACCAGGAGTTCAAGACCAGCCTGGGCAACATAACAAGACATTGTCTCAAAAAAAAAAAATAATTAGCCAGGCATGGTTACACCTGTACTTCCTGCTACTTGGGAAGCTGAGGCAGGACGATTGCTTGGGGCTACAGTGAGCTACAATGGCACCACTGCCTTCCAAACTGGACAGAGTGAGACCCTGTCTCAAGAAAAACAACAACAACAACAACAACAAAAAACAAAAACGGAACAGCCACGATGGCTCACGCCTGTAATCCCAGCACTTTGGGAGGCCAAGGCACTTGATCACTTAGGTCAGGAGTTTGAGACTAGCCTGGCCAATATGGTGAAACTCCATCTCTATCAAAAATACAAAAATTAGCCAGGTGTGGTGGTGTGTGCCTGTAATCCCAGCTACTTGGGATGCTGAGGCAGGAGAATCGCTTGAACTCGGGAAACAGAGGTTGCAGTGAGCTGAGATCACGCCACTGCACTCCAGCCTGGGTGACAGGGCGAAACCCTGTCTCAAAAAAAAAGAAAAAAGAAGAATTTTTTATGAGAATTTAAACGAAAGACTAAATTTACAACTCCTAAGCAGCTAGGCCCTGGCCTTTTACCACATTCAGACAGCGCCTCCCTGCATAGGGCCTGGGGCTGCAGAAGGGATGAGTTCGAGCAGGAAGGACAGTTAGACCATTGTATCATCTCTGCAAAATTGCTCTATGGCCAGGGATGACCCCCTGGAAGTACCCACTGGAGGCTTCCTGCTGTGTGTGTAAGGCCAGGGAGGCCCACAGCACCTGTCCCTCCTTTGCCTTCAGAAGAATTCAGCCCTGACTCAGACCCTCTCAGCCAAGAGGCCAGAGCCCCAGTTCCAAGGCAGGTGGACCCAGGAAGGAGATCTGCAGCTCTTTGGCAGCCAAGGGAGAAGCTTGCTATGCTATTTGGGGCTGCTCTGTTGTGTTATCAATGAAACCTCTCAGACAAAAGCAATGCCAACGCCTGGCTACTCCAGACCTGCAGCTCAGAAACACACAGGGTCCTTACATGGCCTTCCCTCTGGGTGTGTCTGTGTTCTAATCGCCTCTTCTTATAAGGACACCAGTCATTTTGGACTAGGGCCCACCCTAAGGGCCTCATTTTTGTTGCTGTTGTTTTAAACTTTTATTTTGGGTTCAAGTGTACATGTGCAGGTTTGCTATACAGGTAAACTCCTGTCATAGAGCTCTGTTTTACAGATCACTTTGTCACCCAGGTACTAAGCCTAGTACCCAAGTTATTTTTTCTGCTCCTCTCCCTCCTCCACCCTCTAACCTCAAGTGGAACCTGGTGTGTGTTGTTCCCCTCTGTGTCCATGTGTTCTCATCATTTAGCTCCCACTTATAAGTGAGAACATGGGCTATTTGGTTTTCTCTTCCTGCATTAGTTTGCTAAGGAAAAGGGAAGGGCCTTATTTTAACTTAATCACCAGTTTAAAGACCTTATCTCCAAATGTGTTACATTCTGAGATATTGAGGGTTAAGGCTTCAACATATGAATTTTGAAAGAGACATAATTCGTCCTGTAACAGCATATAAATAACAAAGAAGGCCCCACCCAATAAAGCACTAGGATAATTCCAGTCAAAATGATTTGTTTAACTTACTGGAAAATAGATAAATTTTTACCAAGGGAGGCAAAGAAACTGCATTGTTCCGTCATCTTCATTTCTGCTCTCAACTGCTTTCAAACAACACTTCAAAAACAACATCTATGGTAGTTTAAACCTCAGCACTTGTTAGCTATGGTTTTTCTCCCCAGTGTTTTTTGTTTTGTTCTGTATTTGAGATGGAGTCTCACCTTGTCGCCCAGGCTGAAGTGCGATGGCGAGATCTCGGCTCACTGCAACCTCCGCCTCCCAGGTTCAAGCGATTCTCCTGCCTCAGCCTCCCAAGCAGCTGGGATTACAGGCACGTACCACCATGCCCGGCTGATTTTTTATATCTTTAGTAGAGATGGGGTTTCACCATGTTGGCCAGGCTGGTCTCAAACTCCTGACCTCATGAACCGCCCGCCTCGGCCTCCCAAACTGCTGGGATTACAGGCGTGAGCACCGTGCCCCTCCCCTCTCCCCAATTTTTTAAAACTTCAGTCGCATAATCTATCCCCAAAGGAAGGTAAAGATCAAAAAACAACCCAAAGCGTTACTATCATCTGTAGCCAACATAACATAACCAGCACAAGAATCCAGCCTCTGTGATCTTTGTTGAAATAACATCACTGATAATTTCATCATTGATAATTTCACCAAGAAATAACAAATGAGAACATCTGGGATATTCCCTTGATTTCTTTTCTGTCCATCAGTATTTTACATTGTTGACAACCTTCTTTACATTGAAATCAGAATCTTGCTTTTTTCTCTCATGCTCATTTCCCAACAACATGAACAATGATTCACTTACATGTTGAATGTCTGCATAATAATATTGCACGGTGTTTCATCTTATTTACCTAACCATTGTCCAGTTGCTGGACATTGGGTTAACATTAACAAATAATGCTGACAGACGTTATGGTCATATATCCTTTCTGGTTATTTCCCTTTTTTTGAGACAAGGTCTTGTTCTGTCAACCAGGCTGGAGTACAGTGGCATTATCAAGGCTCACTGCAGCCTCAACTTCCCAGGCTCAATTGATCCTCCCACCTCAGCCTCCTGAGTAGCTGGGAGTCCAGGCACGTGCCACCATGCCCAGCTAATTTTTGTATTTTTTGTAGACACAGGGTTTCACCACGTTGCCCAGGCAGTCTCAAACTCTGGGCTCAAGCGATCCACCCACTTCAGCCTCCCAAAGTGCCGGAATTACAAACGTGAGCCACCACGCCCAGCCTTGCTGGCTATTTCTTTAGGCTAATCGGGTTTTCTATAAGTGAAGTTACTATGTCAAATATTCACACATTTGTTTGAAAGCCTTTTGGAATACAGGAAAACATCTGTCTTTTTAGGTTCTTTGACTTTGCCAGTCAGAGAATAATCTGTCAGCCACCCCTGCAATACTAACCAAACATTTGGTCCTATGTTCCTACACAGGATGTCCTCACCCTCTCCCCACATTCCCACTCAAACCGCAACCATGAGTTCCAATCATTACAGGGTGCTGTGACAGGTGCTGGGAATAGAAAGGTCATACAACTGCCAATAGGGGACGAAAGGTAAGGAGGGTCATAGAAGAGCTTGCATATGTGATGCGCTTCTCTGAAGAGCTCAAAGGTTTTCAGAGACACCGCCTTTTTCATCTTTATAGGTGTGTTGTTTTTCCTTCTGAGTCAGACCCAAACATAAACCTTATGTATTGGCTTCTATTTACACGTTCACTCCTGTTTTCTTGATACTGCCTAAAATGGCTTTTATAGATCGGACTTCGGGTTCATATAGATGACAAAAAAGCCCCAAATTGATCTGTTCATCTCTCACCCCTAAAACCCATAGGAGTGACAGGCATGGTGACTCATGCCTGTAATCCCAGCACTTCGGGAGGCCAAAACCAGAGGATCACCTACATCGCCTGAGCCCAGGAGCTTGAGACCAGCCGGGGCAACATAGTGGGACTTTGTAGTAGTCCGTTCTCATGTTACTTTAAAGAACTACCTGAGACTGACCGGGCGCAGTGGCTCAGGCCTGTAATCCCAGCACTTTGGGAGGCCGAGGCGGGTGGAACACGAAGTCAGGAGATCGAGACCATCCTGGCTAATATAGTGAAACCCTGTCTCTACTAAAAATATAAAAAATTAGCCGGGCGTGGTGGTGGGCGCCTGTATCCAGCTACTCGGGAGGCTGAGGCAGGAGAATGGCGTGAACCTGGGAGGCGGAGCTTGCAGTGAGCTGAGATCACGCCACTGCACTCCAGCCTAGGGGAGAGAGCGAGACTCCGTCTCAAAAAAAAAAAAAAAAGAACTACCTGAGACTGGATAACTTACAAAGGAAAGAGTTTTAATTGACTCACAGTTCCAAAGGTTTAACAGGAAGCATGACCGAGAGGCCTCAGGAAACTTACAATTACAGCAGAAGGCGAAAGGGAAGCACGCACGTTTCACCGTGGCAAAGCAGGAGACAGCGAAGGGGGAAGTGCCACGCTTTTAAACAACCAGATCTCATGAGAACTCACTTACTATCACGAGAACAGCAAGGGGGAAGTCCGCCACCGTGATCCAATCACCCCCTACCCAGTCCCTCCTTCGACATGTGGGAATTACAGTTCGAGATGAAATTTCGGTGAGGACACAGACCAAACCATAACAGACCCCACCTCTACAAAAAATTGAAATTCAAACATTAGTCAAATGTGGTGTTATGTGCCTATAGCTACTCAGGAGGCTGAGGTGGGAGGATCCTTGAGCCCAGGAGTTGAAGGCAGCAGAGAGCTAGGATTGTGTCACTGCACTCCAGCCTGGGCGACAGAAAGAGATCCTGTCTCTAAAAAAAAAAAGAAAGAAAAAGAGACGTTATTCCAGCAAGCAGTTTTCAAACTGGGGAGAGGCCGCCTTCTGTACGAAACAAAAGTGCACTCCACTAGAACCAAGAGGGGACTGTCTTGCTAGGGAAAGTTCCAGCCCGGGATCCCCCTCCAGTCTGCTATGCAAATGAGGCATGTAAGCTCGCTCAATCCTGATTGGTTGATGTTAAAACTGACCACAGATCCCAGTTCATGGATGAGGTCCAGGTGGCAGAATGGGACCTTCCAGTAGCAGTTGATTCTGGTGGCATCAACAGGGCCAGACGGCTATGAAAGCTCCAAAGTTGAACTACTGTTCAGCTTGTACAGGGTACAAGTGTAACCTCCAGTTGGCAAATGGCTCTCAGCTCCATTCAGGATTTAGATCCAGTTACCCACTCACAATCTATCTTGAAGGGTGACTCTTTCTGGGTTCACACATTTCTCCTCGATACTATACAAGAAGATCGGCCCGGATTTTCAATAATAAACTGGTCTATCTTGGCAAAGGGTGTCCATTAGAATGTAAATGAGCAAAAAGGAGAAATCTATGCCTGATTTTAAAGTTATAGAAGTCTGACCTACAGTCATCATTGACAGAAATGTATCTGAGGATTGCAAGTTTTAACTTTAACCCCCTCTTAATCACTTTGAACTTATGAACAAATGGATTTATAAACAGCCTGTTTGTAAGTAAAAGCAGATCGATTTGGTTAAGTGAATTAATATCTGGTTGAACAACTTTACCAAGACATACAGATTGAGAGTCTCATAACTAATCTAAAATGAGGTCTCTATGGCTTGGTCAGTCTTCATTTCTGCCCTGTTTAGAACTCTCCAATTTGTCATGCAATAGGAAAATCAGAAAGCAATATGCTGTATCTGCACTGTTATAAATGTGTTGAAGTAAAAAATCGTGGTTCTCTTTTTTTTTTTTTTTTTTTTTTTTTGAGACGGAGTCTTGCTCTCTCCCCCAGGCTGGAGTGCAGTGGCATGATCTCGGCTCACTGCAAGCTCCGCCTCCCGGGTTCACGCCATTCTCCTGCCTCAGCCTCCCGAGTAGCTGGGACTACAGGCGCCCGCCACCACGCCCGGCTAATTTTTTTTATTTTTAGTAGAGACGGGGTTTCACCGTGTTAGCCAGGATGGTCTCGATTTCCTGACCTCGTGATCCGCCCGCCTCGGCCTCCCAAAGTGCTGGGATTACAGGCTTGAGCCACCGCGCCCGGCGAAATCATGGTTCTCATACAAATATAAAATAAGCCAGGTGTGGTGGCTCACTCCTGTAATCCCAGCACTTTGAGAGACTGAAGCAGATGGATCACTTGAGGCCAAGAGTTCAGGACCAGCTGGCCAACATGGTGAAACCCGATTTCTACTAAAAATACAAAAATTAGCAGGGCATGGTAGCACATGCCTGTAGTCCCAGCTACTCAGGAAGCTGTGAAATGGGAATTGCTTGAGCCCGGGAGGTGGAAGTAGCAGTGAGCCAAGAGTGCGCTACTGCACGCCAGCCTGGGCAACAGAGGGAGACTCTGTCTCAAAAAAAATATATACACAAACACACACACACACACATATATATATACACATACACACATATATGCATATATAATGAATATATGCGTGTATATATGTGCATATATATGCATATATAATATATAATGAATATATATGCATAAATATATGCATGTATATATATATATATAATGAACATGTGTCCAAGATTTTAAAATTAATTTAACTCATTAATTAATGATGCAGACAGCAAAATATTACAACTGGCTGAAAGAGAATCCAAAGAACAGACATATCTACAAGCAGTCAGGAGTGCGGAAATAAATTTACTAAGAGATGCAAGACTGAGAGCCTCTTTTTGGGGTAGAAATCAATTGCATTTCTACCAGACAAAACTCGTTTGTATCTCTATGGACAAGAATCATTTCCATAACCTTGTGTTTTCTATAATTTACAGTTACAAAATAGTTCAGTCAAAAACGATGAAAGACACAGACCCCTGTGAAATCAGACAACCCTGAAGCCTCTGCTAGATAATACCCAGCAATTCATTGAAAGGAAATTCAGTAATCTTTCTTCCCATTTCAGGGCCTTTTCCTGACAAAAAGAGGAGATTTAATCATCATAAAGCAATCTGAAGCTCTGTGCTGGGACCAAGTGCAAGGAGAGAGTGGAAAGGTTGCAGCTTAGCAGTAGTGTATGTGGGAATGGCTTGGGAGTTTAAATCAGCATTATATTCCGAGATTCAATGTGATGAGGCTGCCAAAAACTTTTTGGTTTTTTTTTTTTTTCAATTCAGGCATCATCTCTAGAATGAAAGAAAGGAAGAACCTGCTCTGGTCAGCTATGATCAGACAGATAACTGGATTCTGTGTACCACATTTTACAAGGGCTAGACGGACTCAGGAAGGTAAGGGAATGTGACACCCATGCGTAAGGAGTGCTGGAAGAAACCAGGAATATTTAAAGAGGAAAAAGCTCACACAGAAATGGACAGTTGTCTTCAAATACTTATAGGATAACTGAGGAATAAGGCTTAAGGAACACCTTCCTAAATAATAGCCAAGCTGATGGTGATGATGGTGATGATGATGGTGATGATGATGATGATGATGATGATGACAGTGTCAGTCAACATTAATTGAGCTTTACTACATTATTTGAGCTTTATTAGGTGTCAAACCATGGGCTGAGCGCTTTACAAGTGCCCTCTCATTTAATCCTCATGACAGTGAGAAACTAGTTTCCCAGCCCACACTTGGTAGACAGAGATGTCAAACTTTTGGTGGAATTAAAGGCCTTTAAGTCCCCTTTGAGCTCTAAGATTACATGGTTCTGTGTCACTCTTCTGCTCAGAGGCGTTTGATGAATCCCTATTGGCTACTATATTAAATACAAATTCCCCAGCCTGCCAAGAGAAGCTCTTCACAGCATTGCTCAAATCAAGCTCTCCAGATTCATCACCGAAATACCACTACCACCACTACCTTCATTTTAAACACCACTACCACCACTACCCCCATCAAACATACCAAATGCAGCCATGCAAGATACTCACTCAACCAGCTCTCAATCAACTCAATCAACCATCCAATCTCTGTAGTCCTACTCATGCCCTTCCATCTCCAATGGTACCTCCTCCATAGTCATTCTAGTGCATTGTTTCCCTCCTCTTCCACCATTTCCCTTCCTGCAATAGCACTTTTGCCACATGCTGGTCACTATCACAGTCACTTATTGGTACTTGTTCTATCTCTTCTAGGTTGCAAGCTCCTTGAGGGGGCCGCTGCTGAATGAATTCGTTGAAGGGCCAGAGAGGGAAAGTGGGACATAGATGGGGCAAGGGAAGCTCGGGAAACAATCTAAGGCAACAGGAATAACGTCAGGTCCTTTACTGGGGAAGCAATTTCTGAAATGCCTTTATCCCAGGTGCATCCCTGAGAGTTATTTTTTCAGCTCTTAAGGGTATGAGCAAAGGTGTCAGGGAAAGAAACTTTGCTTTCTGAAGAGAGATGGTCTACCTGGAGTAGAGGGCATTCCCATTAGATAAAAAGAGCAGAGTCAAGGCTTCATTCTTTTAGTTCCTAGCCCAAGACAGGTGGTCAAGAAAGGTTTTTGTTTTATTTTGCTTTGTTTTTTAAAGGCAGGGTCTTGCTCTGTCACCTACGTTGGAGTGCAGTGGTATAATCATAACTCACTATAACCTCAAACTCCTAGGCTCAGGCAGTCCTCCTGTCTCAGCCTCCTGAGTAGCTTGGACCACAGGTGTGCACCACAGCACCCAGCTGATTTTTAACTGTTTTTTTTTTTGTTTTTTTTTGTAGAGACAGGGTCTCACTATGATGCCCAGGCTGGTCTCTAACTCCTGGCCTCCAACAATCCTCCTGCCTCAGCCTCCCAAAGTGCTGGGATTACAGGTGTGAGCCACCACGCCTGGCAAAGAAAGATTTACTAAATGACTTTATTTATTGTAGTGAGGGCCGAGACTGGTTAGGTGCATTTGGGTCAAAATCATGGAAGGCCTTGAATACCAGGACAAAGGGAACACTTACGTGTCTTGATTCTCCCTAAACGTCTTAAATGTATTTTTTTGTATTTATATTATTGTATGCATTTTTAAAAATACGCTCATATGATTTTCTTTTCTTTTTTTTTTTTTTTTTTTTTTTGAGATGGAGTCCTGCGCTGTTGCCCAGGCTGGAGTGCAATGGCGTGATCTCGGCTCACAGCAACCTCCACCTCCCGGGTTCAAGCAATTCTCCTCTCTCAGCCTCCCAAGTAGCTGGGATTACAGGCACGCCACCACCATGCCAGGCTAATTTTTGTATTTTTGGTGAAAATAGGGTTTTGTCATGTTGGCCAGGCTGGTCTCAAACTCCTGACCTCAAGTGATCCGCCCACCTCAGCCTCCCAAAGTGCTGGGATTACAGGCGTGAGTCACCACACCCTGCCCAATTTTCTCATTTCTGACCTCTCATTCGCACAGATCTTGTTCTGATTGCTTCTGAACACTATCACAGGCGTTTGATAGTTTTGTATTTCTTCTGCTTTTGTCATTCCCCACCTAGTCCTAGAATGTACTTTTCCTCTCTGTCTTGGATGTATAAATTTCCTTTTCCCCTCGTCTCCCTGAATCTGTAAGTGTCCCTATCATGTCCTTTAACTTGTCTGCTTTTCTCTTGAAGATTTTCCCTTTTTCCTCCCTTTGCTGTCCAACTGTCCTGATTCTACTGACCATCACTTACTTCGGTTTTATGTTCCCCAATTCCCATTACTTAGGTCCTACTCATTTCCCACCGAAGGCTACAGAGAAAAATAACCTCAGCCAGAAAGCAATCAGGAATTGCTCACTAATTGGTGGGTTGCCTGCGCTTTTCACATCTCTTTTCCAGAACCATTGGGAGCGCCAGCAGATCCTGCCAACCTGTGAGATGGGCAGAACCCTGGCCGTCCTGCCTGTGGAGACAGGCTTAGAATGATGCTGGAAGCTACTGCTTCACCCACTGCTGTCCAAGGAGCCTTACCCACATGATCTCAACCTTCGAACAGCCCTGTCATGTGGGTTCCTGCCCCTATTCCACTGATAAAGATGTTACAATTTAGAGAAATCTATTTTTTTTAGACGAAGTTTCACCCTTGTTGCCCAGGCTGGAGTGCAATGGCGCGATCTCAGCTCACTGCAACCTCTACCGCCCAAGTTCCAGCGATTCTCCTGCCTCAGCCTCCAGAGTAGCTGGGATTATAGGCACCTGCTATCACACCCAGCTAATTATTTGTATTTTTAGTAGAGACAAGATTTCACCATGTTGGCCAGGCTGGTCTCAAACTCCTGACCTCAGGTGATCCACCCGTCTCAGCATCCCAAAGTGCTGGGATTATAGGTGTGAACCACTGCTCCTGTAATTTCTATTTATAAAGATTTTCTTTTAAAAATTGCCAAGATTAGGCCAAGCAAATCCCACCTCCCAAAGTGCTGGGATTACAGGCATGACTTGTCCAGCCAAGGTAGAGGGATCGCTTGAGTACAGGCGTTTGAAACCAGCCTGGACAACATGGTGAGACCCCCGTGTCTACAAAAAAATTTAAAAATTAGCGAGGCATAGTGGCATGCGCCTGTAGTCCCAGCTACTTGGGAGACTGAGGTGGGGGGAATACTTGAGCCGGGAGGTCAAGGTTGCAGTGAGTCATGATGGGGCCACTGCACTCCAGCCTGGGTGACAGAGAGAGACCTTGTCTCAAGAAAAAAAAAAGAAAAGAAAAAAAAAAACAGGATTGTAACAAATCCATTCACTTCCTCTCCCTCTCTCTTTACAGCTTCAGCAGCACAGCCTCCATCTTTGGACCCAAGCTTGGAAAGCATAGCTCCCTCTCTTAGACATTGTCCATTTCAAAGCATCTCCTGTCTGGATCAACAGAAGGATGATGTGTTTATGTCCTTCCCTGTCTGTTCCTTAAAGCAATCTTAAGTCTGGAACATAAATTCTCTTTTTTAAGTAAATTTTAAAACTTAGTAGAGAATTCAAAATGTACAAAGGGTAGCCACACAGGCTACTATTGTCACCGCTTCCTTGTAGCTCCTGGACTCTTGATGGCATTTGCCAATTCAAACAAAGAAAAAGTCTATGTGAATAGTTTTGTTTTCCCCTGTGACTTTAAGCTACTTAAAAGAAAATTTGGCCAGACACCGTGGCTCACTCCTGTAATCCCAGCACTTTGGGAAGCCACGGCAGGCAGATCACGAGGTCAGGAGTTTGAGACCAGCCTGACCAACAGTGGAGAAACCCCGTCTCTACTAAAAATACAAAACAATTAGCCGGGCATGGTGGCACATGCCTGTGATCCCAGCTACTCAGGAGGCTGAGACAAGAGAATCGCTTGAACCTGGGAGGTGGAGGTTGCAGTGAGCCGAGATCGTGCCATTGCACTCCAGCCTTGGAACAAGAGTGAAACTCTGGCTCAAAAAAAAAAAAAAGCATGATCTTTACCCTAACCCTCCTGGCATCTTCATATAGTTCACCAAAAAAGAGAGAGACAGGAAGAGGAAGAATCGCTTCTATTAATTCTCTTCACCTAGGTTCAATTGGCAACATCATCAGTTCTCCACATTTGCATGGTCTGTTCTTTCTCTCACTATTATTGAGTATTCTAGTCCCTGCTTATTGGCAAAATAAGACCTAGGTTTCTGATCAGTTTGAGTTTGCTGAAGAGTCAAAGGCTAAAGATTTTACCTTGCCTGGCAATATTTTCTCTCTCCAAAGCAGTATCTGACTGACTCTCTGGTGCCAACAATTGAGATTACTGGCAAGAAATGAGCTGGTGAGGGTGTGCCATCTGCTTCTAAAACTTCATTCAGAAAGTTACACGCAGTTTACAAATATAATGTCTCAATATACACTCAGAAGCAGCTGTGTTGGTGCTCTAGGGTGTCAGAGCCGTAAAGAGGTAAAAGGCTCAGAAGTCAGCCGAATCCCAGCTGGGTCTTCCCCCAGCCACGAGACTTGGAAAGGCTGCCAGCTGCTCTGAGCTGCTTCTGTGTTGAGCTCTACCTCTCAGGGTTTCTGAGGCTACTGAGCTAACAAACGCAAATGTCTACTATACTCCGCTGGGCGCGGTGGCGCACGCCTGTAATCCCAGCACTTTGGGAGGCCGAGGCAGGCGGATTGCCTGAGCTCAGGAGTTTGAGACCAGCCTGGCCAACAAGGTGAAACCCCATCTCTACTAAAAATATGAAAGATTAGCTGGGGGTGGTGGCAGGCGCCTGTAATCCCAGCTACTCGGGAGGCTGAGGCAGGAGAATCGCTTGAACCCGGGAGGCGGAGGTTGCAGTGAGCCGAGATGGCGCCACTGCACTCCAGCCTGGGAGACAGAGACCCTGTCACAAAAAAAAAAAAAAAAAAGGAAGAAAAAGAAAAGAAAAATCGGCTGGGCTTTTTTTCCCCCGTCGTATAAAAATGAAGGCCGCCCAGCAGCACAGTCCTGCACTTTTCCCTCCAGCCTGGCCTTGCTTAGAGCTGCTCTGCTCGACAGGGTGCTCCGAGCGAAGAGGGCGCACCCCGCTACCTGCGCGCCTTGGCTCCTTGCCTCTCCAGCCGCACCTCCGGGTGGAATTTACCTGGAATGATCGCTTTCCTCCCCGCCCCCAACCCCGGCCACTCCCAGGTCCTCCTGTCATTTCACCTTTTCTCTGCTTCACAGAACCCTTGAATGATAATCTGCTTTTATTTTCCTGAACTTCTGAACTCTTCCTGTGTCTTTAACCTCCGGTCGTTGGCGATCAGCCTCGGATTCCTTTACCTGCCCTTGGCCTGGCTGAGGCTTTTGCCATGGGAGAATCGAAGAATTTTTCACAGTGGTTCTGTCTCACGCGTGACCACACTTACCTGCCACGCCGCCTGTGCGTTCTCCCTTTTCTCTCCCTCCTTTACAGCTGAGCAAACATTTCCTCTCCTATCGGTGCTTGCATGCCAGGGTTCTTTTTCCTTTGCGATCTGGTCTGCCCTGCCTGGCGCTCCCCACCCACTTCTTCCAGGCTATTGCCAGTCTTTAGTCCCACAGGTGCCAGATTCTAGGCTATTGCTGGGCAAAATGAAATGGACTTTAGTCCCACAAGTGACAGAGATGATACCATCTCCCCACCTCCTCCAAGGAATTCTGAACCACTTTGTCGGTTTCAGGAGTCTCAAGTTCAAGTGCTGGGAAACCTGTGTTTGTAGGCTGAGTAACCGCCCAGCTCAGCTCAGTAACCCGGGAACCTGGCTCTGCTCCCCAAGGTGGAAGGATCACTCCACCACCTCCCGTGTGCAAGCCTACATTCTCCTGTCCACACCCCAGTTCCGCTAAGTATTTTACTTGGCTGGCATTGCCGTGTCTTTTTAGCCACACTAAAACGGCGTCTTTCATACCTGCTTCCTGTCTCATTGAAGATGGAGAAGTGTTTGTTTCTTGTCCGGCTTGGTGTGGTGCAACTGCAAGACTAAATCAGAGGATCCCATTTTTTTATCCCCATGTATTTTTTAGGGCGTGTCATGAATTCTTGCCCTTAGTAACACACTTTTTCTAAATTTCAAAAATTGTGTCTTCGAGGATTACAGTGGAGAGATTTTTGTCGTCTCAATTCTCCTCGCAAAATTTTTGCCTTGGAATATTTTACAGGTGATCAAACGTCTATTTATTTATTTATTTATTTATTTATTTTTGAGGCGGGGTTTCACTCTGTCACCCAGGCACAACCTTGGCTCACTGCAGCCTCCTCCTCCCGGGTTCAAGCGATTCTTGTCCCTCAGCCTCCTGAGTAGCTAGATTACAGGATCATGCCACCATGCCTGGCTAATTTTTCTACTTTTAGTAGAGACGGGGTTTCACCATGTTGGCCAGGCTGGTTTTGAACTCCTGACCGCAGGTGATTCACCCACCTCAGCCTCCCAAAGTGCTGAGATTACAAGCGTGAGCCACTGTGCCCTGGCTTTTTTGAGACTGGGTCTTGCTCTGTCGCTCAGGCTGGAGTGCAGTGGCACCATCATAGCTTCCTGCAGCCTCAAACTCCTGCGCTCAAGGAATCTTCTCACCTCCTGCCTCCCAAAGCACTGAGATTACAGGCATGAGCCACCACACCTGGTCCAAATGTCCTTTCTAAATGGTGGTGGTCCTTTCTAAGCCGTGTAAGTCCCTTTTTGTTCGGGAGTTTCCTTTTTATCTTATGGAAAATGAGAGACATTGATATAGGAGTTAGGAAGAAATCACTTAGGCAGATAGTAAGGGTATGGAAGTCCTTGGTAAGGCTTTTTCTTTTTAATGAAAAGAGTCCCAAATCATTTTCTAACAAAGAGCAGCCTGGGAAGTCTGCAGACATAGACAAGCAAGTTGGGAGCTTTCACAGGTGAATGTGAGCAGGAACTGTGAGCTAGACATATTCAGCATGGCGGATCCATCTTCCCTTCTCTGCCAGCCACATGTACACTAAGGAGCAGACAAGATGGCACTAGCCAAAGGGAGAATTCACTTGCATAACAAGATTAGGGTAGGCACCCGCCACCACGCCTGGCTAATTTTTGTATTTTTTAATAGGGACAGGGTTTCGCCATGTTGGTCAGGCTGGTCTCAAACTCCTGACCTCAGGTGATCTGCCCGCCTCAGCCTCCCAAAGTGCTGGGATTACAGGCATGAGCCACCACACCCAGCCTCTTTTTTCTTTTTGAATCTGATCTCCAGATGACTAAATTACTTTGCGGTTCTATAATCTCACCCTCCTTCCCTCCTCAGTTCATTCTCACATTTGCCACTGTGCATTCTGGTTTAAAATTTATGCTGGGGCCAGGCACGGTGGCTCACACCTATAATCCCAGCACCTTGGGAGGCTGAGGTGGGAGGATTGCTTGAAGCCAGGGGTTCCAGGCTACACTGAGCTATGATCATGCCACTGAACTCCAGCCAGGGCGACAGAGCAAGAAAATGTCTCTGAAAAAAAAAAAAAATTCTGTTTTTTGTTTGTTTGTTTCTGGACAGTATCAATCTGTCGCCCAGGCTGGAGTACAGTGGCGTAATCACAGATCACTGCAGCCTTGACCTCCCAGGCTCAGGTGGTTCTCCCACCTCAACCTCCCAAATAGTTGGGAATACAGGTGCATGCCACCATGGCCAGCTCATTTTCGTATTTTTTGTATAGATGGGGTTTTGCCATGTTGCCCAGGCTGCTCTCAAACTCCTGGGTTTAAGCAATCCTCCTGCCTTCTGCCTCCACCACACCTGGCCAAAATTTCTGTTCTTTACCTTCAGAGTGGGGACCTCTTGGTTTCTCCTCCTTGATTTCACTCACTATCCCCATAAGGACAAATGAAAGAAATGGAAGCAAGGAGATGCCCCGAGGAATAGCAACTCTTGTAACCAATGACTGGACTGCCAAATTCTGGGGTTCAACCACAGGCTTTCTTTGGGGGCCTCATCCTGTGTTAGGTTTCAACAGCTTCCTTGAAGTCTAAGCCACAGCTCCAACCTCGTTTCCAAAAGGGTGTTCCCAAGTTGATGTTCCTGTTGGCTCTTCTCATACACTTTTTTTCTCCAAATGTTCCAATAAGGAACAAATGTGAGCACTTCCCTACAGAAGTAAACTAAGAACCTGCAGAATCACAGATGTTTAGAGCTGGAATAGCACTAGGGCAGGGAGTATCTTTTTCCCACTGGGATAGAGTAAAGGCCACGTGGATGTTTTCATTGACAATAGCAGCAATTTGACAAGAGTCCACGGATGGTGGTGCAGGACATGCCTCAAACATGAATCCAGACCATGCAGAGGCTTCACTCATCTCTATTTTCTTTCTTTTTTTTGAGACCGAGTTTCACTCTTGTTGCCCAAGCTGGAGAGCAATGATGTAATCTCGGCTCACTGCAACTTCCGCCTCCTAGGTTCAAGTGATTCTCCTGCCTCAGCCTCCTGAGTAGCTGGGATTACAGGCATGCGCCACCACTTCTGGCTAATTTTGCATTTTTAGTAGAGACAAGTTTTCTCAATGTTGGTCAGGCTGGTCTCGAACTCCCGACCTCAGTTGATCCACTCGCCGACGTGCTGGGATTACAGGCGTAAGCCACCGTGCCCGGAAGAATTTACTTTCTCCTCCCAGTTAATGTTTGCTCTCAGAAAAGAAGCTGATCAAGGTAATTTATGCCCCATGATTGCTTTTGAGATATAATATACATACCATAAAATTCACCCTTTCAAAGGACACAATTCAATGGTTTTCAGTGTATTCCAATGATGTGCAACCATCACCACCATATAATTCTAGAACATTTTTGTCACCCCCGAAGGAAACTCTGTCCCCAATGGTAGTCTTTCCCATTCCCCTCATTCCCAACCCCTGGCAATCAGCAATATATTTTCTGTCTCTGGGAATCTGCCAATTCTGGATATGTCCTAGAAAAGGCATCACAATATATGATCCTTTGCACCTGGCTTCTATTACTTAGAATAGTGTTTTCAAGGTTCATCCATTTTGTAGCATGGATCAACACTTGATTCCTTTTTATGGCTGAGTATTATTCTATTGTGTGGTTATATAGAACTCATTTGTTTTTTGTTTTTATTTTATTGGGCTTTTATTTAAAAATACTTTTTTTTAATTATGCTTTAAGTTCTAGGGTACATGTGCACAACGTGCAGGTTTCTTACATATGTATCCATGCGCCATGTTGGTGTGCTGCACCCATTAACTCTTCATTTAACATTAGGTATATCTCCTAATGCTATCCCTCCCCCCTCCCCCCACCCCATGACAGGCCCCGGTGTGTGACGTTCCCCTTCCTGTGTCCAAGTGTTCTCATTGTTCAATTCCCACCTATGAGTGAGAACATGCCGTGTTTGGTTTTTTGTCCTTGCGATAGTTTGCTGAGAATGATGGTTTCCAGCTTCATCCATGTCCCACAAAGGACATGAACTCATCCTTTTTTATGGCTGCATAGTATTCCATGGTGTATATGTGCCACATTTTCTTAATCCAGTCTATCGTTGATGGACATTTGGGTTGGTTTCAAGTCTTTGCTATTGTGAATAGTGCCGAAATAAACAGACATGTGCATGTGTCTTTATAGCAGCTTGATTTATAATCCTTTGGGTATATACCCAGTAATGGGATGGCTGGGTCAAATGGTATTTCTAAGAACTCATTTGTTTATCTATTTGTCACCTGATGGATATTTGTGTCGTTTCCATCTTTTAGCTGTTGTGAATAATGCTGCTGGGAACATTCGTGTACAGATTACTGTGTGGACATATATTTCATTTCTTCTGGTTGTATCCTTAGGAGTGGAATTTCTGGTTCACATGGTAATGCTATTTTTAATCTTTTGAGGAACTGCCAAACTGCTTTCCAAACTGGTTACATCATTTACACCTCCAGCAACAACATACAAGGATTCTAATTTCTTTGTGTCTTCACCAGCACTTGCTTTTGTCTGTCTTTCTGATTCTAGTCATCCTAGTGGGTATGAAGTGGTATCTCAGTGGGGCTTTGATTGTCATTTCTCTAATGACTAATGATGTTGAACATCTTTTCATGCATTTATTGACCATTATATCTTTTTTTTGTTTTTTTGAGACGGAGTCTTGCTCTGCCCCCCAGGCTGGAGTGCAGCAGCACAATCTCAACTCCCTGCAACCTCTGCCTCCCAGGTTCAAGCAATTCTCCTGCCTCAGCCTCCTAAGTAGCTGGGATTACAGGTGCATGCCACCACACCCAGCTAATTTTTGTGTTTTTTAGTAGAGACAGGGTTTCGCCATGTTAACCAGGCTAGTCTCAAACTGACCTCAGGTGATCCACCTGCCTCGGCCTTCCAAAGTGCTGGGATTACAGGCATGAGCCACTGCTCCTGGCCACCTTCTAACACTTTTAAAGTCAAAATAAAGCTAATTACTTACTATCCAGAAACGAACAAACCCACCATTTCTACCAGTCCCACCGCGCATTATATAACCACTTCCTGACAGGAACAGAATGTTACACTAACAGGATTGACCTATTAGTCATTGTAGTTAAAGCGGACTTTAATTAGTCATATAATGTAAGTGGTTCCAGTTTAACTCCATTCCCATGACATCATGAAATTTGGGTACTACAAAGGATTCTTGGCGAAAGAAAATAGAGATGATCCAGGTGCAATGGCTCACGCCTGTAATCCCAGTGCTTTGGGAGGCAGAGGCTGTTGGATCACTTGAGGCCAGGAGCCAAACTGGCCAACATGGCGAAACCCTGTCTCTACTAAAAATACAAAAAAATTAGCCACGTGGTGGCACGTGCACCTGTAGCCCCAGCTACTTGGGAGGCTGAGGCACGAGAATCACTTGAACCCGAGAGGCGATGGTTGCAGTGAGCCGAGATCGTGCCAGTGCACTATATAGCCTGGGCAACAGAGTGAGACTCTATCTCAAAAAAAAGAAAAAGAAGAAAAGAAGAAAAAAAAAGTCAAGCCAGGCGCGGTGGCTCACGCCTGTAATCCCAGCACTTTGGGAGGCTGAGGCAGGTGGATCATTTGCGGTCAGGAGTTCAAGACCAGCCTGGCCAACATGGTGAAACCCCATCTCTACTAAAAATACAAAAATTACCCGGGTGTGGTGGCACGTGCCTGTACTCCCAGCTACTGGTGAGGCTGAGGCAGGAGAATTGCTTGAACCGGGGAGATGGAGGTTGCAGTGAGCCGAAATCATGCCACTGCATTCCAGCCTGGGCGACAGAGCAAGACTTCATCCTAAAAAAAGAAAAAAAAAAAAAAAAAAAAAAAAAAAAACAAGAAAAGAAAAGAAAAAAAAAGTTGTTTCAAGCACCAAAAACCAGAAAGTGGACTTTTGAAAAGTTGCAACCAACAAAATATGTACATGCTTTTCTTGCAGCTAAGAAAGGGAAAAGATAAGACAAATCCTTGCTTCAAGAAGAAGTGCTTAGTTGTCAAAAAGTTATTGAAAGTACGTGGTTCCCACTCAATTGCCTGGGCCTGCACGCTAGTCCCAAGATGAACCCCTATAAGCTGCGCATGCTTGCATGAAACAGGTTCCTCTAAGCCTGGCAGATGTTTGCTGCCTTCCAAAAGCAGCTATCGGATAGCTGTTTGCTTATGTCGCACTGCCAGCTTGGGAAGGGAACTTGGGAATTTAATACTCACAGAGCATCCCCAGGAGAGAGACCAGCCCAGATCAGGTGACTTCGAACCTGGCTGGAATAATTACACACTTTCATTTCATAACAAAAAGAGATACACATTCAGTAACCTTAGAGGGGGATTTGACGTTTAAATTGTTAACAGACTTTGGATCAGAGAAATATTTGACAGGCAAAAGCAAACATTCTTCGGATGAGCTTTATGGTGGGTTGGAAGCTCTGAAAAAGCTCACGGTTTGATTAAAGGCATGCCATCCTCCCTCCTACACACCTGGAGGGAGCAATCATCTGCACTGGTGAGAGAAAGGTCTCTTGACTTATGATCGTGGCTCATGGTACAATTATGCAGCACTGATTAAAAAAAAAAAAAAACAGAGATTAATATGGGGAATCGTAAAATGCTTTTACAGAGGCGTGTAAGAAGAAATATTTCAGAGCAGGTTAAGAGGGGACCAGGTATTTCAAGCCTGTTTAATAAGAGCTCCAAGCAGAGCATCTAGGCTGCTTCTGTCTGGGGGAGGAAAGCTAGCCCAAAGATGAAATAAAGATAGGGGAGCCGAGAGGAGGAGTGCCTAGAATGTCAGCAGGAAGACACAGTGAAAAGTTTGGAAACCAGTGAATTAGAATGGGACAGGGAGCTAAAATTATCTCTCACTGAAGAGTCTGATAAGTAGTTATGGTTAACATAGCAAGCTTGGCATAGTAGCTCATGCCTGTAATGCCAGCACTTTGGGAGGCCAAGGTGGGAGGATTGCTTGAGCCCAGGAGTTTGAGATCAGCCTGGACAACATAGCAAGACCCTATCTCTACAAAAAATGTTAAAAATTAGCCAGGCGTGGTGGCTCGCACTTATAGTCCCAGCCACTCAGAAGGCAGACGTGGGAGGGTCACTTGAGCCCAGGAGGTCAAGGTTGCGGTGAGCTATGATCATACCACTGCACTCCAGCCTGGGAAACAGAGCAAGACCCTGTGTCTTAAAAAACAAACAAAAAACAAAAACAACAACAAAAACAAAAACTGTATATACACACACATACATATAGACACACATCATTTGAAGTTAAAAAAAAATGGCTAAACTCTCCACAGCCTCATCCTAAAACACACAGCAGCAACAACTCAACTAGAATTCAAAGCAACAAATAAACACAAGACCAAATCACCTCCTGGCCTAGACAGCAAGTGTCTCTCCTGATCCCTGCCTGGAGTATTAAGAGAAATGCTGGGAACAGTCATTAACTCTCAGTGAGCTTTCATTTTTGCATAACAAAGCCCCCTTTTCTTTTTGTTTCTTTTTTTTTTTTTTTTGAGACGGAGTCTTGCTCTGTCGCCCAGGCTGGAGTGCAGTGGCGCGATCTTGGCTCACTGCAACCTCTGCCTCCCGGGTTCAAGCAATTCTCCTGCCTCAGCCTTCCGACTAGCTGGGACTACAGGTGCGCACCACCATGCCCAGCTAATTTTTGTATTTTTAGTAGAGACAGGGTTTCACCATGTTGGCCAGGATGGTCTCGATCTCCTGACCTCGTAATCTGCCCACCTTGGCCTCCCAAAGTGCTGGGATTACAGGCGTGAGCCACTGTGCCCAGCAACAGAGTCCATTTTAATCTAACCTAACTGTGCTGTCAGCTAAGCCTTTTCCTGGACAGGCTGTCTTCTAACATCTTGGCCTTTATATTAACACAATTGCTTACTCTACTCATTTCCATTATTTTCCCTGTAACTTCTTGGTGACTTCTCAGGTTCTATTTGGGGTTTCCTTGCAGTACAGAATCTCTTGAGCCTACACCATCCAGTACAGCAGCCACTAGGCACATATAGCTACTGAGCACTTGAGATGAGCTCTTAGGTGTAAAATTTGCATCATATTTAAAAGACCTGGCCGGGCGCAGTGGCTCACGCCTGTAATCCCAGCACTTTGGGAGGCTGAGACGGGCGGATCACGAGGTCAGGAAATCGAGACCATCCTGGCTAACATGGTGAAACCCCGTCTCTACTAAAAATACAAAAAATTAGCCGGGCGCGATGGCAGGCGCCTGTAGTCCCAGCTACTCGGGAGGCTGAGGCAGGAGAATGGCGTGAACCCGGGAGGCGGAGCTTGCAGTGAGCTGAGGTCGCGCCACTGTACTCCAGCCTGGGCAACAGAGGGAGACTCCGTCTCAAAAAATAAATAAATAAATAAAAATAATAAATAAAAGACCTAATAAGACATTATTTATTTATTTATTTTTTTTTATTTTTTTTGAGACGGAGTCTTGCAGTGTCGCCCAGGCTGGAGTGCAGTGGCAAGATCTTGGCTCACTGCAAGCGCTGCCTCCCGGGTTCATGCCATTCTCCTGCCTCAGCCTCCCAAGTAGCTGGGACTACAGGCGCCCGCCACCATGCCCGGCTAATTTTTTGTACTTTTTTTAGTAGAGACGGGGTTTCACCGTGTTAGCCAGGATGGTCTCGATCTCCTGACCTCATGATCCGCCAGCCTCGGCCTCCCAAAGTGCTGGGATTACAGGCGTGAGCCACCACGCCCAGCCTAATAAGACATTTTTAATCATTTAAAAAATTTTAGTTACACGTTGAAATGAGACTATTTGGAGTGTATTGGGTTAAACAGCATACATTATTAAAACTAATTTCATCTGTTTCTTTTTACTTTTCCAATGTGACTATTAGAACATTTTATTTTAATACTGTAAGTATTTCTTAAATTTCAACTTTTTTATTTTTTTATTTTTTTGAGATGGAATCTCACTCTGTTGCCAAAGTTGGAGTGCAATGGCGTGATCTCAGCTCACTGCAACCTCCGCCTCCCGGGTTCAAGCAACTCTGCCACCTCAGCCTCCCGAATAGCTGGGATTACAGGTGCCCACCACCAAGACTGGGTAATTTTTGTATTTTTAATAGAGACACAGTTTCACCATGTTGGCCAGGCTGGTCTCGAACTCCTGGCTTCAAGTGATCCGCCCACCTTGGCCTCCCAAAGTGCTGGGATTACAGACATGAGCCACCATGCCCCGCGCAAGACTTTTTATTTTATTTTTTTCCATTTTTTTCTTTTAGAAACTGGCCTCACTGTGTCACCCAGGCTGCCAGGCTGGAGTGCAGTGGCACCCCCAGAGCTCGCTACAGCCTCGACCTCCTACGCTCAAGCCATCTTCCCAGGTCAGCCTCCTGAGCAGTTAGGATCACAGGCACACATCGCATGCCTGGCTAAGTTTAAAATTCTTTCTGTAGAGATGAGGTCTTGCTATGTTGCCCAGGCTGGTCTTGAACTCCCAGCCTCAAGTGATCCTCCCACCCTGGCTTCCTGAAATGCTGGGATTAAAGGCATGAGCCACTGAGCCTGGCAGTTTTTTCATTTCCACATTGTTGTCTTAGTACTCTGAAACTGGTAAAAAATGATTAGTCTTTTGACTGTATTACAACCGTCATTGGTCTAGTGCAAACCCTGTATATTGCTATTTGTAGTGGCTGGAATATTATTAATATATTTGGTATGTTTGCAAGTCTCTTCGCTTCCCAGCGGTAGCAGAGCATAGTGGAGAAGCATGCTAGCACCTCCCTCCAGCTGTGTGACCTCAAAGAGGTGGTCCAACCTCTCTGATCTTCCTAATACCTACAAAATTGTACTGATCATTATAGAATCAGCTTGGTAAGTTTGTTGGTGAGTATAAAACAAGTGCCTGGAGCATAGTGGATGCTCAATAAACATTTAACACAGTATTGGCAGCTGGGTGTTTGGTTCCCAATCAAGAATATGACTTGTGGGTACTGGATTTAGATACCATTCAAATCTCATTTTCTATGATTCTCTGGGATACAATGAAATGATAAAATGTACTTTCATTTTGGTTTTGCTAAAACCACTTGCACATTGGACACCTACATGAAGGATGCTTCTGCCAGTCTTCATCATGTTACAGCTGTCAGAACAATAAGGGGCTTCTTTGCAGAGCCTCCACTGATTTGTTTCAATAAATTAACTTCTAGGCCAAGTGCGGTGGCTCACGCCTGTAATCTCAGCACTTTGGGAGGCCGAGGCAGGCAGATCACGAAGTCAGGAGCTCGAGACCAGCCTGGCCAAGAGACCAGCCTGGCCAATATGATGAAATCCCATCTCTACTAAAAATACAAAAATTAGCTGGGCGTGGTGGCAGGTGCCTATAATCCCAGCTGCTTGGGAGGCTGAGGCGGGAGAATTGCTTGAACCCGGGAGGCAGAGGTTGCAGTGAGCCGAGATCGCGCCATTGTACTCCAGCCCGGGTGACAGAGTGAGACTCTGACGCAAAAAAAAAAAAAAAAAAAAAATTTAACTTCTTTGGGAAGCGTACTTCTGGGGAGACATCCACTAAATGGGACTCCAAGCAGATCAAGGAAATTAATGGACATGATTTTGTTTTGCAATCCCATAAAGGAGAATAAATAGATAACCAGATATTATGTGAAAAATGCTTCTGTGGTCAAATGTGTTTCCAGACCTTGCCTGCCTACTATGACCTCCTCTTAGACATGCACAACACACTTCCAGCTTATTAATAGCTCAGAGCAGCTTTGTTCAATAGAAATATAATCTCTGGTGGCCGGGCGCGGTGGCTCAAGCCTGTAATCCTAGCACTTTGGGAGGCCGAGGTGGGCGGATCACGAGGTCAGGAGTTCGAGACCATCCTGGCCAACATAGTGAAACCCTGTCTCTATTAAAAATACAAAAAAAATTAGCAGGGCGTGGTGGCAGGCGCCTGTAGTCCCAGCTACTCGGGAGGCTGAGGCAGGAGAATGGCGTGAACCCAGGAGGCGGAGCTTGCAGTGAGCTGAGATGGTACCACCGCACTCCAGCCTGGGGGACAGAGCCAGACTCTGTCTCAAAAAAAAAAAAAAAAAAGAAATATAATCTCTGTCCTATAGAAATATAATGCGAGCCACAGCTGAATGTAAAATTTTTGACGTGAGATCATCTAGGTACCCATCAACAGTGGATTGGATAAAGAAAATATGGTTACATATACACCATGGAATACTATACAGCCATAAAAAAAGAACAAGCTCATGTCCTTTGCAGCAACAAAGTTGCATCTGGAGGCCATTAAACTAAGCGAATTAACACAGAAACAGAAAATCAAATACTGCATGTTCTCACTTATAAGTGGGAGCTGAACTTTGGGTACACATGGACATAAAGATGGGAACAGTAGACGCTAAGGACTCCAAAAGGGGGAAAGGAGGGAGGAGGCAAGGAGACAAGGGATGAAAAATCACCTGTTGGGTGCTATGCTCAGTACCTGGGTGATAGGATCAATTGTACCCCAAACCTCAGGATCATGGAAATATACTAAACCTGAACATACACAACCTGAATCTAAAATAAAAGTTGAAGACAGAGTCGAGACTCTGTCTCAAAATAAATTTATTTATTTAAAAACATTAAAAGTGTGGAGCTTTTCTGATCCTAGGGCCAGAGAGCAGCAGGGAGAATAGTGTTATATTCAGCTGTGGTTTCTGCAGTGATGCCTGGCGTCCCCGCAGCGTTTAATATTTTGAGGGTGTTTAGCTCTGTTAATTCCTGCCTTTTGCAGAGTATAGAGAAAGAAACGTAAGCACAGAGCTGATGAGCTGCTCCTCCTCCCCTGGGCCAGAGCACAGATTCCAGCAACAGGATCCTGACTCAGAGCATTAGGTTATGCTGCCTCCTACCGGCCATAGTGGGGATCTGCACAAAACCCACAGGTCTCATCTGGATTAATACACAGGCTCTTTTAAAGGGCGGGGAGGGCAATCTCGTCTAATTACGTCTGCAGTCTCCCGATTGAGAAACGCCATTCTAAATGAAGTAAGTGACAAAGTTCACATATCAACCAAGCCTCAAATTCTAAGAGGTGCTTTTCATGGGAGACCTTGCAAGGCACAGGTGTTTTCTCTGTTCTCACGATTACGCACTTTGTGTATATTCGCCACAACAAACCTCGCAGTCACGGTGACTTTTTGCCAGTCACTGTCTACTTGGCTTTCGATGCTGTTTATAACTCCATTCTTACAGAAACATACTTTTCCCCCAGGTTCTGTGAAACTGTACTTATTTCTCTCCTTTACCTTATATGTTTCTGTCTTTTCCCGTCTAAAACAGGGAAGGATATCATTGCTGTGTCTCAACACTCTGTCCTTTACACTTCTTTTTTTGTTGTTTTTTTTTTTTTTTTGAGACGGGGTCTTGCTCTGTCACCCAGACTGCAGTGCAGTAACACAGTCATACCTCACTGCAACCTTGATCTCCCGGGATCAAGTGATTCTCCCATCTCAGCCTTCCAATAGCTGGGACCATCAGTGCACACCACAATGTCCAGCTAATTTTTAAATTTTTTTTGTATAGATGTGGTTTTTCTGTGTTGCCCAGGTGGGTCTCGAACTCCTGGACTAAAGTGATTCCCCACCTCAGCCTCCCAAAGTGTTGGAATATAGGCATGAGCCATCAGGCCTGGTCTTAACATATTTTCTTTTTTTTTTTTTAAATAATGATGGAGTCTTCCTGTGTTGCCCAGGTTGGTCATGAACTCCTGAGCTCAAGCAATCCTCCCAACCCAGCCTCCCAAACTACTGGGATTAGTGGCATGGGCGCCCAGCCTTTCTTAGTTTTTTTAAACAAATAAAATGTGGGCTGGG
The DNA here is from genome assembly GCF_006542625.1 of Nomascus leucogenys. Classification (NCBI taxonomy): domain Eukaryota; kingdom Metazoa; phylum Chordata; class Mammalia; order Primates; family Hylobatidae; genus Nomascus; species Nomascus leucogenys. Next base: position 101,553,057 of record NC_044389.1, on the reverse strand, counting down.
CGCAGTGGTTCACGCCTGTAACCCCAGCATTTTGGGAGACCTACACGGGCAAATCACCTGAGGTCAGGAGTTCAAGCAGCCTGGCCAACATGGCGAAACCCCGTCTATACTAAAAAGACAAAAATTAGCCAGGCATGGTGGCGGGCGTCTGTGGTCCCAGCTACTCGGGAGGCTGAGGCAGGAGGATCACTTGAACCGAGGAGAGAGAGTTTGCGGTGAGCCGAGATCACGCCACTGCACTCCAGCCTGGGCGACAGAGTGAGACTCTATCTTAAATAAATAAATAAATATAAATAAAATGTTATAAAGTTCAAGCATAAACTCCACTTCTGGCTTTTCTCCCTCCCTCCCAAAAGTCAGAATATCATGCATTTTATGTGACTCCTTCTCATTCTGGTCATAGATAAACATATTCAGTAAGCATGTAGTAGTATTATTATTTAGTGTTTTCAAATTTCATGAATGGAATCATATAATGCATTTTATCTTGCACTTGTTCTGTTCACTTAACACTATGCTTTTTAATTATAGTAAAATATACACAGCATAAAGTTTACCATTTTAGGCCGAGCACAGTGGTTCAGGCCTGTTATCCCAGCACTTTGGAAAGCCGAGGAGGGCAGATCACCTGAGGTCGGGAGTTCGAGACCAGCCTGGCCAACATGGAGAAACCCCGTCTCTACTAAAAATACAAAACTAGCCAGGCGTGGTGGGGCATGCCTGTAATCGAAGCTACTTGGGAGGCTGAGGCAGGAGAATCACTTCAACCTGGGAGGCAGAGGTTGCTGTGAGCTGAGATCACGCCACTGCACTCCAGCCTGGGCAACAAGAATGAAACTCCGTCTCAAAAAAAAAAATATATATATATATACCGTTTTAACCATGTTAAGCGTACAGTTCAGTAGCATTAAGTACATTCACACTGTTGGGCTACCATCACCACCACCCATCTCCAGGACTTTTTCATCATCCTAAATTGAAACTCCAAACTCATTAAACGGCTTCCTTACCATTGTTTTAAGATTCCTTTGTGCTGATACATTTAGAGTTGCTTCAGAATTTTGACTGCTATATAGTATGCTGTGATATGAATGTGCAACATTTATTTTTTCTACCCCTTTTTTTTTTTTTTTTTTTTTTTGAGACAGAGTTTCGTTCTTGTTGCCCAGGCTGGCCTGCAGTGCTGTGATCTTGGCTCACCATAACCCCCGCCTCCCAGGTTCAAGCAATTCTCCTGCATCAGCCTCCCAAGTAGCTGGGATTACAGGTGCCCGCCACCACGCCTGGCTAATTTTGTATTTTTAGTAGAGACGGGGTTTCTCCATGTTGGTCAGTCTACTCTTGAACTCCTGATCTCAAGTGATCCACCAGCCTTTGCCTCCCAAAGGGCTGGGATTACAGGCGTGAGCCACCATGCCCGGCCTTCTACTCCTTTCTCAATGAATATTTATTTCCGATTTTTTGCTATTACAAACATCCTTGTATGCATCTCTGTGCACAAACATCCACCTAGAAGTGGCACTAATGAATCAGAGGATATATGTGTCTTCACCTCTACTAGAAAGTATCCAATTGCCCTCCAAAACAGCTTTACTAATTTGCAGTCCTGCCCTGAGCGTAAGAGACCTCTGATTTCCCCATGTTCCTCACAATATGTGGCCAAGACTCACTGGACTTAATTTTTGCCAGTGTAGTGGCTGTAAAGTGATATCTAGTTTTAATTTGCATTCTCCTGATTACTGGTGAGGTTGAGCATCTTTTCATGTATTTATTTATTTATTTAGAGACAGAGTTTCACTCTTGTTGCCCAGGCTGGAGTCCAATGGCACGATCTCAGCTCACTGCAACCTCTGCCTCCTGGGTTCAAGCGATTCTCCTGCCTCAGCCTCCCAAGTAAGTGGGATTACAGATATCTGCCACCGCACCTGGCTAATTTTGTATTTTTAGTAGAGACAGGGTTTCTCCATGTTGGTCAGGCTGGTCTTGAACTCCCAACCTCAGGTGATCCGCCCTGCTCTGCCTCCCAGTGTGCTGGGATTACAGGCATGAGCCACCACGCTCTGCCTCATGTATTTATTAGCAACTTAGATGGCTTCTTTTGTGAATTCCCTGTTCATAACTTTGTTACTTTTTGATTGGATGTATTTTTTATTGATTTTTAGTTATTTACATATTCTAGAAAGTGTTCCTCCTTTGTTGATTATATGCTGTGTGACTATCTACTCTCATTCTGTGGCTTGTCTTCTTTTTTTTTTTTTTTTTTTTTTTTCGAGACAGGGCCTTGCTCTGTCACCCAAGCTGGAGTGCGGTGGTACAACCTTGGCTCACTGCAGCCTTGGCTTTCGGGCTCCAGTAATACTCCCATTTCAACCTCCCCAATAGCTGGAACTACAGGCGTGCGCTACCATGTCTGGGTAACTTTTCTGTCATTTTTTGTAGAGATGGGGTTTCACCATGTTTCCCAGGCCGACCTCAAACTCCTGAGCTCAAAGGATCCGCCCACATTGGCCTCCCAAAGTGCTGAGATTACAGGCTTCAACCCTGGCGCCTGGTCTGGCTTGTCTTTTAATGTGGTTTAAGTATCTCTTTATCATACAAAAATTATAAGCTCTAAAAGAGTCAAGTTTATCAAAATTTTTCCTTCTGATTTGTGCTTTTTGTATCTTGTTTAAGAAATCCTTCACAGGCCTAGTGCAGTGGTTCAAGCCGGTAATCCCAGCACTTTGGGAGGCTGAGGCAGGCAGATCACCTGAAGTCAGGAGTTTGAGACCAGCCTGACCAACATGGTGAAACCCCGTCTCCACTAAAAATACAAAAATTAGCTGCGTATAGTGGTGCACGTCTGTAATCCCAGCTACTCGGGAGGCTAAGGCAAGAGAATTGCTTGAACCCGGGAGGCAGAATTTGCAAGTGAGCCGAGATCTTGCTGCTGCACTGTTTTTGAGACTCTGTATCAAAAAAAAAAAAAAAAAGAAAGAAAGAAATCCTTCTCACTCTGAAGTCAAAGTCTCATACTTTTAGAAATAGAAAGGTGCACTTTTATTGTAAGACTCCTAATTATCTTATAAATAGCATAATTATATTGCACTGATTTGCATGTGTGTGTGAAAAGCATTAAATTATTAGACATATACGCTTTAACTATACCGCTTATGTTTGTAATCATTGGCAGTTTTAATTTTTTTAATTAAAAAGAGAGGAGGACCACTTGAGGCCAGGAGTTTGAGACCAGCCTAAGCAACATAGAGAGACCCTGTCTCTATTAAGAGAAATAAAAATAACTTAGCTAGGTAAGGTGGTGTGCACCTGTAGTCCCAGCTCCTCAGGAGGGAGACAGGAGGACCACTTGAGCGAAGGAAGGAGTTTGAGATTACAATGGGTTATGATTGCGCCACTGTACCCAGCCTGTGCAACAGGACAAGACCCTTTCTCTAAAAATAATTAATTGATTAATTAAAGCTCAAAATCTCAAAAAAACTGGAAGAGATGCTGGTTGTTCTTGACATCTTTGAGTCTCTGGCATTCACCTTTCACATTTCTTTTTTTTTTTTTTTTTTTTTTTTTCTTTTTTGAGATGGAGTCTCACTCTGTCACCCAGGCTAGAGTGCAGTGCTGCAATCTCGGCTCACTGCAACCTCCACCTCCAAGGTTCAAGCGATTCTCCTGCCTCAGCCTCCTGAGTAGCTAGGATTACAGGAGCATGCCACCACGCCCAGATAATTTTTGTGTTTTTAGTAGAGACACAGTTTCACCATGTTGGTCAGGCTAGTCTCGAACTCCTGTTCTCAGCTGATCCACCTGCCTCGGCCTCCCAAAGTGCTATGATTACAGGCATAAACCACCGCACCTGGCCCACCTTTCACATTTCAAGGGTGAGAATGAGAGTACTGGTGAGCCATAACTAAGTTTGATTTTTGGGACATGGAAGCATCTTGGCATTTCCAGGAATTTCAGAGCAGAAGGCATTGCAAAAGGCAGGACTTTTTTCACCAGCCAGAGGGAGGGGACTTGGAGTCTTGACAAGGGGGTTAACATGTATTTCACCACTGGCCGAGCTTGGTTACTTGGGCTCAAGGAATGGGGGCAGTTTGAGACCAGCCTGACCAACATGGTGAAACCCCGACCCTACTAAAAATACAAAAAATTAGCTGGGCATGGTGGTGCACCCCTGTAATCCCAGCTGCTTGGGAGGCTGAGGCACGAGAATTGCTTGAATCCAGGAGGTGGAGGGTGCAGTGAGCTGAGATTGTGCCACTGCACTCCAGCCTGGGTGACAGAGCAAGATTCTGCTTCAAAAAAGGAAAAAAAAAAAAAGGCCAAGCACAGTGGCTCATGCCTGTAATCCCAACACTTTGGGAGGCTGAGGCACGTGGATCACTTGAGGTCAGGAGTTTGAGACAAGCCTGGGCAACATGGTGAAACCCCATCTCTACTAAAAATACAAAAATTAGTCGGGCATGGTGGTGCACACCTGCAATCCCAGCTACTTGGGAGGCTGAGGCAGGGGAATCACTTGAACCCGGGAGGCGGAGGTTGCAGTGAGCTGAGATTGGGCTACTGCCCTCTAGCCTGGGCAACAGAGTGAGACTCTGCTTCAAAAAAGAAAAGAAAAAAAAGGATTGGGATGGGGCACCTCCAGGCTTTCAGACTTGGGTGTGGCTTTATCTGAGCTGTGCTTCGGGATGGTATCTTGGCGCAGAGGGTAGGTACAGAGTAGGGAAGCAGAGACTTCAGTTGGGAGACCACCGCTGGTCATTCAGACAAATGGAATGTGAATGAAGGTTAAATTCGTGGAGAAGGACAAATGTGGATGGATTTGAGTAATATTCGGAAAAGCGGAATCAACAAGAAGCCAGACTGAGCCGAGGAAATCACCACCAACAAATGGTCAGGGGTGTCCCCCACCCCGCACCAAATGAATCACAGAATCTTCAGCATGGAAAGGATCTTCGAGCTCAAGTACAACAACCCGTCTGTTGCTTGGACCCCCCTGCCAAGCATCGAAATGGAAACATTCCCCTCGCTCTCCTTAAAGAAAACAGAGCACCTCATAGGACGGAGGACTGGCTGTGCTCAGAGAAATTCCAGCCAACGAGGTCAAACCTGAACGACATCCAAAATGAGAAATGGCCCCTGCAATCCAAATATGGGAGCTCTGAGCGAGTTGAAATCTATTTTTTACTTCCACCATTATTTATTTATTATCCTCATCTTTTTTCTTTTTTTTTTTCTTTGAGACAGCGTTTCACTCTGTCACCCAGGCTAAAGAGCAGTGGCCAGATCTCAGCTCACTACAACCCCCGCCTCCCGGGTTCAAGAAATTCTCCTGCCTCAGCCTCCAGAATAGCTGGGATTACAGGCACCAGCCACCAGGCCAGGCTATTTTTTGTATTTTTTGTAGAGATGGGGGTTCACTGGGTTGGCCAGGCTAGTCTCAAACTCATGGCCTCAAGTGATCCACCCTCCTCGGCCTCCCAAAGTGCCGGGATTACAGGTGTGAGCCACTGCGCCCAGCCCCTCTTCTCCTCATCTTGCATCCAGGCTGTATACAACTGTGAGTCTGGAGTCTCTGAAGTTGAGTCTACTCCTGAACCATGCTCCGCATAAGGGCTGGCGACACTGCTGACAGAGAAAGTGTCCAACAAGGACAGTCACAGTTGGGTGGGATGAACTCACTTTGTAATTCTTCTCCCAAGGGGCCTCTAACCAGGGGAAATAATTAAGGAAGACGGTAATCATGGGGCAAAGGGTAAAGTCTGCCATGGATTAAACATTGGAAACAAAGAATGTGGAGAAATAGCTGCTCCCTTGTTGGAGAACAACGAACTCTAGTTAACTGAGGACTTAGTTCTGGATTCCATTTTTATTCAATAATTTCTTAGAGTGGGAAGTAGCCTGAAACATACATCCACATATACTTGTCTTTTCAATCTATTTTCTCTGCATCTCTCTCCTCCTTACTTTTCCCTCTTTCTTCCCCTCCCCTACCCAATAAATACGAGCCAGGAGTTGGATTCTAACAATCATCATTCAATACAATACGACCACATGCAGATAGTCTTAAACACTGGGGGACAAAGAAGAGCCTATCACAATTTCATTCTGAAAAATGTGAAGAGGCTGGTGCATAGCTCACGCTTGTAACCCCAGCACGTTGGGAATCAGAGGTGGGAGGATCACATGAAACCAGGAGTTCGAGACCAGCCTGGCCAATATGGTGAAACCCCGGTCTCTACTAAAAATACAAAAATTAGCTGGGTGTGGTGGCACGTGCCTGTAGTCCCAGCTACTCGGGAGGGTGAGGTAGGAGGATTGCTTGAAACCAGGAGACTGAGGTTGCAGTGAGCCGAAATCGTGCCACTGCACTCCAGCCTGGATGATGGAGCAAGACTCTGTCTCAAAAAAAAAAAAAGAAAAAAGAAAAAAATAAGAAAGAAAGAAAGAAAAAGAAAAATGTGGAGGATGCATCTAGACCAAGGTGATCACAACTTTTCATTTAGGCTGGGCACGGTGGCTCACGCCTATAATCCCAGCATTTAGGGAGGCCAAGGCGGGAGAATTGCTTGAGCCCAGGAATTCGAGATCAGCCTGGGCGACAAACCGAGACTCCATCTCAACAGAAATTTTTTTTTTTTTTTTTTTTGAGACGGAGTTTCGCTCTGTCACCCAGGCTGGAGTGCAGTGGCGCGATCTCGGCTCACTGCAAGCTCCACCTCCCGGGTTCACACCATTCTCCTGCCTCAACCTCCCAAGTAGCTGGGACTACAGGCGCCTGCCACCATGCCCCGCTAATTTTTTGTATTTTTAGTAGAGACGGGGTTTCACCGTGTTAGCCAGGATAGTCTCAATCTCCTGACCTCGTGACCGCCCACCTCGACCTCCCAAAGTGCTGGGATTACAGGCGTGAACCAGCGCGCCCGGCCAGAAATTTTTTTTAAAGTAGCTGGGCATGGTGGCGTGCAACTGTAGTCCCAGCTACTCAGGAGGCTGAGGTGAGAGGTTCGCTTGATCCCAGGAGTTCAAGGCTGCAGTGAGCTATGATGGTGCCACTGCACTCCATCCTGGGCCACTGAATGAGAACCGGTCTCAAAAAAAAAGGACTTGGACTTAGACAATAACCAGAAGTGGGTGGCTACCAAGATCTCATTTAGAAGAGGGGAATCTGCACTTTCTGAAGTGATGTGCAAGATTTCACTCATTTTAATTAGTGGAGGCAGGACGGGGCAGAGGGTGAGGTCGATGAAAATGCAATCAAAGAAAATAAACCAGGTGTTTTTCAATATTATCTTTCACCTATCAAAAAAGGGGGAAACAATAATTTTTATTTTTATTTTATTTTTATTTTTTGAGACGGAGTCTCGCTCCGTCACCCAGACTGGAGCGCAGTGGCGCGATCTCGGCTCATTGCAACCTCCGCCTCCCGGGTTCACGCCATTCTCTTGCCTCAGCCTTTGAGTAGCTGGGACTACAGGTGCCCGCCACCACGCCCCGCTAATTTTTTGTATTTTTAGTAGAGATGGGGTTTCACCGTGTCAGGCAGGATGGTCTCGATCTCCTGACCTTGTGATCCGCCCGCCTCGGCCTCCCAAAGCGCCCGGCCGGTTTGAGATCTTTTCTAAGCCTAACTGCAGAGTGCCGCATGGGTAGCAGCCCTGGAAGAGGGGACAGCAGCGTCACTCAGAGACCTGGAGGCTGAGAGGGTTTCTAAACTTTGGTGGACTCTGGCGTGTTCTTCATTTAATGAAGGCGTGAAATCATTAATTCACTCCTTCTGAAATCAAACACAAAAGTGCCAAGACCATGGCTTGAATTCCTGGTGACCTTTTTTTCTTTTCTTTTCTTTTTTTTTGAGACAGGGCCTCACTCTGTCACCCAGGCTGGAGTGCAGTGGCATGATCACAGCTCACTACAATCTCAACCTCCCGGGGCTCAAGCCATCCTCCCACTTCAGCCTCCTGAGTAGTTAGGACCACAGCCATGTGCACCTTCCCAGCAATTTTTTTTTTTTTTTTTTTTTTTTTGAGACAGAGTTTTACTCTTGTCTCCCAGGCCGGGGTGCAATGGCGTGATCTTGGCTCACTGCAACCTCCGCCGCCCATGTTCAAGTGATTCTCCTGCCTCAGCCTCCGAGTAGATGGAATTACAGGTGCTCGCCACCACGCCCAGCTAATTTTTTGTATTTTTAGTAAAGACGAGGTTTCACTATGTTGGCCAGGCTGGTCTCGAACTCCTGACCTCGTGATCCACCTGTCTCAACCTTCCAAAGTGCTGAGATTACAGGCATGAGCCACCACACTGGGCCATTTTTAAAAACTTTTTTAGAAATGAGGTTTCGCGATGTTGCCCAGACTGGTCTCAAACTCCTAGGCTCAAGCAATCCTCCTGCCTTGGCCTCCCAAAGTGCTGGGATTTCAGGTGTGAGCCACTGTGCCCAGCTGTTGTGACCTTTTTTATTTTTGTCATAAAAGCTATGGTTCTACCAAAGATCATAAGGCCACTGATGAAAAGGAATGATGATTACTGAAATTACTGTAGCATAATGAGTTAATAGAATAGTAAAGTCCTCCCTATATTTCAAAAGTCTCCCTCAAATGCAAACGCTGTCCTCACAGTACTTACCACCATACTTAGGCTGGGAGTCACAGACCCCTCCGAGGAGCTGGTGGAAGTGAGGAACTCTTCCCAGAAATGTCAAGGAGACACAATTTTGCTCATCATTTCAGAAGGTTCATAGATTCCCTCCTCTCCCCTCAAAAGTAAAATGAAACAAAATCCTGCAATCTCCACTTAGCACTTCATATTTCCACAATTCCCGTCCACTGATTTGGATTCTAACATTCACGGGATCCCAGTACCCAGCGCAGTGCCTGGAAACTAGCAGTTGCTCAGTGCTAAGGCTTATTGTTAACCTGACTTTGTAGGCAAGAGTGGTGGACAAAGACAAATGATATACAGAAGTAGAGAGGCTGGGTGTGGTGACTCAAATGCCTGTAATCCCAGCACTTTGGGAGGCTGAGGTGGGCAGATCACCCGAGGTCAGGAGTTTGAGACAACCCTGACCAACATGGAGAAACCAACCCCGTCTCTACTAAAAATACAAAAATTAGCGGGGCATTGTGGCTCATGCCTGTAATTTCAGCTGCTCGAGAGGCTGAGGCAGGAGAATCACTTGAACCCAGGAGGTAGAGGTTGTGATGAGCCGAGATCGCACCATTGCACTCCAGCCTGGGTGACAAGAATGAAACTCTGTCTCAAAAAAAAAAAAAAAAGGAAGTAGGGAGATAGCTTATTTCTGTTGTTTGAGAAAAAAAACTTTATTGGTCTTTTCAGCAGTATCCATTTTTGTTGGAATTCAGGTCACTTGGGAATTTCATAGCATGGAAAAACAGGACCAGTTTCTCTTTTTTTATTTTTATTTTTAGAGACAGGATCTCACTCTGTTGCCCAGGCTGGAGCGCAGTGGCAAGATCATAGCTCTCTGCACCTTGGGCTCAAGCGATCCTCCCACCCCAGCCTCTCAAAAAGTGCTGGGATTATAGTCATGAACCACTGCATCCGGCCCAGTTTGTCTTATACAGACAGGGATCCAAAACCCTTGCTCTTGGAAGAGTTCAACTGATCTAGAAAGCTACACAGTTACAAGAATAACCCCAGGCAAGTCCGGGCGTGGTGGCTCACACCTGTAATCCCAGCACTTTGGGAGGCTGAGGCAGGAGGATCATGAGGTCAGGAGACTGAGACCACCCTGGCTAACACAGTGAAACCCCATCTCTACTAAAAATACAAAAAAAAATTAGCTGGGTGTGGTGGCATGCACCTGTAATCCCAGCTACTCCGGAGGCTGAGGCAGGAGAATCGCTTGAACCTGGGACGTGGAGGTTGCAGTGAGCCGAGATCACGCCACTGCACTCCAGCCTGGCCGACACAGCGAGATTCCGTCTCTAAAAAAATAAAATAAATAAATAAATAACCCCAGGCTGGGGCCTAGGGGAAAACAGAGAGGGCTCCAAAAGATCAAAATGCAACCTAAAATTTGCCTTAATGGTCTTGCTCTTTTACAGAATCAGCCCACAGGAAAATGCTGGCTTCCAGGGCATACACAGTGGGTGGTCCCAGGCTCTACTTTGGGATACAGTCCGGGCTGCCTCACTTTCCCACCTCACCTACCAGGGCCCCCATCTGGCCTTCCTGGTTCTCTGGCTTTCCTTGGCCCTGAATCTGTCACCTTGGAACCTCCTGGTTCTGGACCTGAATTTCTGCTCCCTTTAGACACCTACCTTCTGACACTTGTCCCCTGGCCCTAATCCCTGCTGACGGACAATTCTAGAGCTGCAAAGCCAGGTCTACACGGAGTGGGGTGGTCCTGTGGAAGGAACCAGCCCCAGGGCCACTAGGGTTCTCTTCAATCCAATGATCTATTTTCAATTCCTTATCTTACTTTAATTTTCTGTAACTTTGGCAATGTCAGATATTCTTCCCTTCTTGAAATTGCCTTTGTCACCAAATTCCAGAATGTCACTTTCCTGCCATTCCTAGCATATTTCAAGCAATGTGCTAGGCACTGGGGGGCAAAGACATTCCAGACAGTTTCTGCAAGACACTCATGGTTTGATGGGGTTTTTGGAGGAACAGGCTAGGTACAGGGAACACCACTGCAAGTCAGCTGGATAGGATCTATGACGAGGACTGCACAAGAGATAAGGTGGTGCAGAGAACGGGATATTCGTTTCCTTTGACTTTTCTAACAAATAAGCCACAAATTTAGTGGTGGCTTATTAAATCTATTAAAACGATGCAAATCTATTACCTTGTAGTTCTGGAGCTCAGAAGTCTAAAACGCGTGGGCAAGCCGGGCATGGTGGCTCGCACCTGTAATCCCAACACTTTGGGAGGCCGAGGCAGGCAGATCACCGGAGGTCGGGAGTTTGAGACCCGTTTGGCCAGCACGGTGAAACCCCGTCTCTACTAAAAATACAAAAATTACCCGGGCACGGTGGCACATGCCTGTAATCCCAGGCATGTAATCCCTACTCCGGAGACTGAGATGGGAGAATCTCTTGAACCCAGGAGGCAGAGGTTGCAGTGAGCCAAGATCACGCCACTGCACTCCAGCCTGGGCGACAGAGTGAGATTCCGTCTCAAAAAAAAAAAACAAATACATACATACATACATATATACATACAAATAAAAATGAGTGGGCAGAGCTGTGTGTCTTCTGGAGCCTTCAGGGGATAATCCGTTTCTTATGGACCCTCCTGTGTCCCTGGTGATGACACTGAGCTCACCTGGATAATCTGGGATAGTCTCCTATCTCAAGATCGTTAGTTTAATCACATCTGCAAAGCCCTTTTGCCGTGGAAGATACTATATTCATTTACAGGTTCTGGAGATGATGATGAGGGTATCTTCAGGGATTATTACTGTGTCTACCAAGAATAGTGTGTTCACGTGCCCTAGAGTATCTAGAGAGCCCTTCAGAGAGGAGACTCTTGGAGCTGAATCTCACAAGTTTAGATATCATCCATTTTCACCAGAAGTGAGGAGGGTGGATGAGGGAGAGCAGGTGAAGAAATAGTACTTGCTGAGACACTTCGTGAAGAAAGAGAAGTGAGCCCAGAGATCTGGAAGCCGCTCAGTGTGGCTGTAGGGCTGAAGATGGTAGATTAGATTAGAGAAGAAAGGTAGAAGGCTGGCTGCGGTGGCTCACACCTGTCATTTCTGCACTTTGGGAGGCTGAGGCAGGAGGATCTCTCAAGCCCAGAAGTTCAAGGCTGTAGTGAGCTAGCTGTATGATGACACCACTGCATTCTGACCTGGGTGACAGAGCCAGACCCTGTCTTGAAAAAGAAAGAAAAGTAAGCCGGGCGCGGTGGCTCATGCCTGTAATCCCAGCACTTTGGGAGGCCGAGGCGGGTGGATCACCTGAGGTCAGGAGTTCGGAAATCCTGTCTCTACTAAAAATACGAAAATTAGCCAGACGTGGTGGTGGGCGTCTGTAATCCCAGCTACTCAGGAGGCTGAGGCAGGAGAATTGCTTGGACCCAGGAGGTGGAGGTTGCAGTGAGCTGAGATCACGCCACTGCACTCCAGCCTGGGTAACAGAGTGAGACTCTGTCAAAAAGGAAAGGGGCGGGGAGAGGAGAGGGGGAAAGAGAGAAAGAAAGGAAGGAAGGAAGGGAGGGAGGGAAGGAGGGAGGGAGGGAGAGAGGAAGCAAGCGAAGCAAGCAAAGCAAGCAAGCAAGCAAGCAGGCAAGCTTGGTCACAAAGGGTTTTTTCTTGTTTGTTTGCTTTGTTTTTTACCATATTAAGGAGTCTGAATTTTATCCTGTAGCTATTATTTACTTGGTCAGTGCTATTACTTTAGCCTGTGCTATTATTTCTTTAAACTTTTATTTAAATTGACTCACTTTTGTTCTGAACAATAATGTCCATGAAATCGCAGGTTTTATGTTTCAGTTAAATCCTTCCAGTGGGTGTTGAAATGAATACCCCTAACTACAAAAATAAAATATTCTTCCATGTCCTACTTAACTCATCCATGCACACCCACGAATGAAGACCAGACTTTTTGAGAAATGGAGCCACAGGCAATGGGAGCTACTGCGCGGTTTTAAGCAAGGAAAGGACATGATCAGGTTTGCCTTTCGTAAATGTCATTCCAGCTGCATGGATCACTTTGGGCTGATGGAAATGAGCAAAACAGCAAAAGACCGTAAATGAGGCTAAGTCCACAATAGTGGGGATGAGAGATGGGGAATATCAAGGTGGTAGAATTGACTCAGAAGAGGGACTGAAAAGAGAGGGAGGAGTTGAGTATAAGGGCCAGGGTTCCACCACGTGCAACACAGGAGATTGTCCACCAGCCAAGGGAGTACATAGTGGGGAGTGATGGGAGGGGGAGAGTGGGAAGGAAAATGATTATTTTGGTCTGGAACATGTTGAATGTGAAGTGTTTGTGTAACACTCATGTAGGTGCCCAAATGCCTGTGTCTGGGGCTCTGGGAACCGGGAATCCTTTAAGGCAGCGTTGTCCACTAGAAAGTGGATGTGACCACATGTGTCATCTTAAGGGTTCAAGTGGCCCCATTTTAAAAAGTAAAAAGAGGCCAGGCATGGTGGCTCACACCTGTATCCCAGGACTTTGGGAGGCCGAGGCAGGTGGATCACGAAGTCAGGAGTTCTAGACCAGCCTGGCCAACACAGTGAAACCTCATCTCTACTAAAAATACAAAAATTAGCCATGTGTGGCCAGGCATGGTGGCTCACGCCTGTAGTCCCAGCACTTTGGGAGGCATGGGCATGGGCAGTGCTACCACAGTGCCCAGCTGTAAGTAGTGAAGCCAGGATTTGAGCTTGGGCTACGTCTGGAGCCCATGCACCCAGCCTCCAGCATTCGCTATTCCCACTCTTCTGTTTGAAATTTTCAGGCAGGGTACAGTGGCTCATGCCTGTAATCCCAGCACTTTGGGAGCCTGAGGCGGCTGGATCACCTGAAGTCAGGAGTTCCAGACCAGCCTGGTCAACATGGTAAAACTCCATCTCTACTAAAAATACAAAAAAATAAGCTGGGTATGGTGGCAGGTGTCTGTGATCCCAGCTACTCAGGAGGCTGAGACAAGAGAGTCACTTGAACCTGGGAGGCGGAGGCTGCAATGAGCCAAGATCACACCAATGCACTCCAGCCCGGACAACAGAAGACTCCATCTCAAACACACACACACACACACACACACACACACAAATTAAAATCCATGTCACCTGTTTCTTTTTACTTTTTTTTTTTTTTTGAGACGGAGTCTTGCTCTGTTGCCCAGGCTGGAGTGCAATGGTGAGATTTCGGCTCACTGCAACCTCCACCTCCTGGATTCAAGCGATTCTCCTCCCTCAGCCTCCCGAGTAGCTGGGATTACAGGCGCCTGCCACTATGGCTGGCTAATTTTTGTATTTTTAGTAGAGACAGGAATTCACCGGGTTGGTCAAGCTGGTCTCGAACTCCCAACCCCAGGTGATCCACCCGCCTCGGCCTCCCAAAGTGACGGGATTACAGGTGTGAGCCACCGTGCCCGGCTCGCCCTGAATTATTTCTTGTGCAAGATCCAAGATTCCTCTCTTGGGGTCTGGATCAGGGCCCCTTTCCTATAATAGCTTGAATTATGATCTGACAGTTCTGTGGACCAGAAGTCTGACATGGATCTCATTAAGCTAAGATCAAGCTATCAGCTAGGTGTATTCTCTTCCAGAGGCTTTAAAGGAGAACCTGCTTCCTTGTCTTTTCCATATTCTAGGGGGCACCTGTTTTCCTGAGTTTGTGGCCCTTTCCTCCATCTTCAAAGCCAGCAGTGTCAGTCTAATTCCTTCTCACGCTCCCATCTCTCCAGCTCTCTATTGCCTCTTCCACTTTTCAGGAGGCTTGTGATTGATCCACCTAGATGATCCAAGATAACCACCCTAATTTAAGCTCAAATGATGAGCAAATTTTTCTTTAATTATTTTAAGAGACAGGGTCTCTGTCACCCAGGCTGGAGTGCAGTGGTACAATCATACCCCACTGCGTCCTTGAACTCCTAGGCTCCAATAATCTGCCAGCCTCAGCCTCCTGAGTAGCTGAGACTAGAGGCATGAGCTACAACACTTGGCTCTGATCAGTACATTCAATTCCTGCAACTGAAATTCCTCTTTGCCTTGTAACATAACATAGTCACAGGCTCTGGGGATTGGGACATAGACCTACTGGAGTTCGTCATTCGTCTGCCTGCCCCAGGGGGTGTTCCCTACCATTTCTCAGATCAGCCTCAACAGGGCAGAGTCCCAGGTGCCCACAGTGTTAAGCCACTCTAACATTCCTTCCGGCTTTCTCCCTTCTGTTTCCTCCTATCTGCTTCATGACTTATGTTTCCTAGGATCACCTCCCAAATTAACTAACTCCCTTCTCCCTAATGCTTGTCTCCAGGTCTACTTTGGGGGAGCCCAAACTAAGACAGTGACCTTGGATAAATTACTTAATTAGTCTGAACCCTGGTTCCCATCCCCATGAAGGGAAAACATATAGTAGTACCTACGGCAGGGGGCTGTGGGGAGAATTCTAATAGCAATGCTTTAAAACACTGTGCAGTGGGGTATGTAGTGAATCCTCAACAAAGGTTAGCTATCATTGGAGGGATGGAAGTCAGGGTACAGGCAGGGACCAGCCTGGGACAGACAGAGGGCAGTCCTGTCTCTGAGACACTGACCCAGGAGGTCAGAGGAGTGTAGTAGGGCCAGGGAAGGGTGGGGGAATTACAGTTTCCTTTGAGGACATGAATTTTTTTCTGTAAGGTGCATCTGCTCTTGAAGGCAGCAAAGTGTGAACCAGCCCTTGGGGAGAATAATGAACATCAGGAATAACATACTCAATGATTTTTGAGCTGTCAGAAAAGCCCAGCTGGCACTGGGGGCTGACATGCCCATCGTGGCAGGATCTCTAAGTTCTGAGTTTCCTCCAGCCCAGTGGAAGGACAAAGAAGGCAGGTAGAGGGGTTTAAGTTTGGACATTTGGGGGTGAACATGGTCAATGAAAAGGGTTGAGGGGAGATGAGGCTGCAGAACTAACCTCAGGGGGTCCAAGCTGAACAGAATGAAAAGGATCCACTTCAGGAGACTGGTGGCCCCCATGAAGTTAGAGTGTGGGTGTCAGATGTAAAGAAGGGAGAGGACTCAGGGATGGGGGAGAGGGTGTTGGTGTTCAAGATTTCCAGGGTTAGCTAAGCATGGTAGTAGTCCCAGCTACTCAGGAGGCTGAGGTGGGAGGATTGCTTGAGCCCAGAAGTTTGAGACCACCTTGGGCAACATAAAGAGAGCTCATCTCTAAATGAATAAAAAATGAAAGATTTCCAGGGCCGAGAAGGTTCACAGCATGGCCATGAGAATGGGTGTCTAAAGTGGAGTTAAGGTCAAGGTCATCAGATCTGCACATCCATCATCTAGCAGGTGCTATTCCTGAGAATGGACCCTCTCCATCCCCCGGGATGACAGAGCAGGGGCCACTTTTTAATGGGCATGATTCAAACTATGCAGGGGAGTGACACTTCTGGCAGCAGATGGTAGCAGTGCTGGATGGCATGAGCCCTGAATGAGAAAGGCAGGTGACAGGAAGGTGATGTCACTGGAGCTGCTTTGCTGCTTTGGGGTGAGCAGGATGTGGCGTACAGAACAGGCAGGCTCTCCTCCCTCTGGGTTTCAGGGGAAGTGGAATTCTTAGGTCAGTGTTCTTCAAAAGCATCAGAATCACCCAGGGAGCCTGGCAAAATGGGGATTCTTCGCATCCCTTCCCCACCACATACACCTCCGACCTGCTGGAGTCTTTTCCCATGGCTGCCATAACAAAGGACCGCAAGCTGGGTTTGGGTAGTTTAAATCCTGGAGGCTGCTAGTGGGAAGCCAAGGTGTCAGCAGGGCTACGCTCCCTGTGAAGACTCTAGGGAGGAATTCCTCCTTGCCTCTCCCAGCTTCTGGTGCTGACAGCAACCTCCGCTGTAGCTTGTAGCTGCATTGCTCCAACCTCTGTCTCGGTCTTCACATGCATGGCCATCTTCCCTGTGTCTCCTCTGTGTCGCTGTCTCCAAATCTTCCTTTTCTTTTTTTTTTTTTTTTTTTTGAGACATCTTGCTCTGTCACCCAGGCTGGAGTGCAGCGGCATGATCCCAGCTCACTGCAACCTCTGCCACCCGGGTTCAAGCAATTCTCCTGCCTCAGCTTCCC
This sequence comes from Nomascus leucogenys, assembly GCF_006542625.1. Taxonomy (NCBI): domain Eukaryota; kingdom Metazoa; phylum Chordata; class Mammalia; order Primates; family Hylobatidae; genus Nomascus; species Nomascus leucogenys. The sequence continues at coordinate 101,536,319 of NC_044389.1, read as the reverse complement.
GAAAAGCTGGGATTACAGGCGAGTGCCACCACGCCCAGCTAATTTTTGTACGTTTAGTAGAGATGGGGTTTCACCATGTTGGCCAGGCTGGTCTCAAGCTCCTGGCTTCAAGTGATCTGCCCACCTCCACCTCCCAAAGTGCTGAAATTACAGGCATAAGCCACCACGCCCAGCCCCAATATTCCTTTTCTTCTAAGAACATGAGCCACAGGATTTAGGGCATATCACAATTGAGTATGACTTCATCTTACCTTGATTAAATCTGCAAATATTTTATTTCCAAGTAAGGCCACATTAACAGGTATGGGGGGCAGTCAGGATTTCAACACACCTTTTGTGGTGGACACAATTCAACCCATTGTATCTGCTAGCTGTAATCTTTCGAGTGAGGCTGGTAAATTAGTTCTTTTTGTTTTGCTCTGTTTTGTTTGAGACAGGGTCTTGCTATGTTACTCAGGCTAGCGTGTAGTGGCATGATCACAGCTCAATGTAGTCTTGAACTACTGGGCTCAAATGATCTACCGCAGTCTCTGAGGTAGTTAGGATTACAGGCATGCGCCATCACACCTGGATACTTTTTAAATTTTCTGTAGAGACGCAGTTTCATTGTGTTGCCCAGGCTGGTCTCAACCTCCTGGCCTCAAGTGATCCTCCTGCCTTGGCCTCCCAAAGCCCTGGGGTTACAGGCATGAGCTACCCGGCTCAGCGGGAAACTGGTATTTTTAATAAGCCCCAACCAGACAATGCAACACAGGAGAACCATCTCTCGGACGGAACCAGCAGAGCCTGAGGATCCAGCGGGGATGGCTCCCTAGAATGGGGTTCTGGTGAGCCCGGGAGTTGGGGGGGAGCGTAGGACTAGCTCAAAGCAGTACCCAAGGAAGATGCTCTCATCACCGGCAAAGAAAAGGACGCATGACTCTGCCAGATGATCTGGGCCAAGGCTGTAGTGTGGCCCTGGATGAAGTAAGGCATCTGTGGCTTACGGCCTCTGCGGCATAGAACTGCTTCCCGGTGAGCTCGTGGTGGGTGGAGGCGGGGAGGAAGAGCTGAAGATGGTGGCCTCCCACCGACGCAGCGGGGATCAACCTCTGTCCCGCCCAGCCGCTTGATTTCCAACTTCTGCAGAGCTCTGTCCAAGGTCTCTTTCACTTTTTTCCTGAGCTCCCCCTTCGGGGTTAATCTCACCTCTTACGGAGGCTTCAAACACCATTTACATCCTGATGGCACCCCGATTTGCATTTCTGAGCCCCATCCCCACACCAAATTCCGGACCTGTTTCGCTATTAACTTTGGTCTGGAATATCCGGCAGACCTGAGATTTGCAACTCTGAGCCCCACCCCCACACCATCCGGCAGACCTCAGATTTAACATTTCCAAAGCTGAACTCACCCCGAAACTTGTTTGCCTTTCAGCAGTTCTTAAATTATTAGCATCGCTCCTCATTCCCTCCCCCACCCCCCACCCCCCACCTCCCGCAAACTGGAAACCTGGGGTCATCTTATCCTTCTTCTTCTCCTTCCTACGTGCTAAATCACACCAAATCCCTTCCCTGGGCTACATTCCCCTTGCTTTCAGTTCAAGTACATCTCCGGGCTTAACTAGTACAATACCCTCTTAATGAGAACCGTGACCCTGTCTTCCCCTCTGGGAAAAGTCATCCTCCAGCGGTGGGCGCCTGTAATCCCAGCTACTGGGGAGGCAGAGGCAGGAGAGTCACTTGAACCCAGGAGGCGGAGGTTGCAGTGAGCCGAGATCGCGCCACTGCACTCCAGCCAGGCGACAGAGTGGGACTCTGTCTCAAAATAAATAAATAAAAATAAAATAAAATAAAAAATGCAGGCTAACACGTTCTTTGCAAACTTACTGCAGGGTATGAAGAAAGGACACAAAGACAGGAGCAGCCTGTCTTCGTGGTGGCATCACTTCTGCATCCAGCCCAGGATTAAAACCCAGAGCAACTTGGCAAGCGTAAATATTAACGAAAAGGGCATCTGCATAGCGTGCCAACCTGCCGTGCCACGTAAAGCACGGTCCAGTGACCCAAAACATTTCTGCTCCCAAATACATTTGGAAAATGCTGACCTACTGCCTAGAAAAGTTCGATCGGCATTCCTGCACACTGCTGTTTTAAAGGGAAGCCCTAAACGATATCTGAAAGCATTTGCTTTATTTTCATCAGCAATGCTTCAGAATATCGAAAGCCCGGAAAAAAGTTATTTCACGACCTGAAGCTCCCCCACGATGTCAATTCGAACACATCCAGGATTGCGGCTGCCATGTTCGTTCGAACATGTGCAGGACAAACAATGCAACCAGCGGGGGAACCGTAAACCTTTTTCCTCGACTTCCTACCACGCACATGAAGTGTTCAAGAAACTTTGCAGGACGTCTCCACATTTCACGAGGCTCCCGTGAACTCCGGAGCCGAGCTAAACAATAGGAAGGACAGATGCTGGGAGTCCCCAAGCATCTAACGCGCCGTTTGTGTTTTCAAAAAACCTCTGCCTGGCGCCCGGCGGCTTTTCCTGGGCTCCTAGCCTTCTGTGCAAATTGTTCCCATGACCATTGTTTTCCAGGACGCTCCGCTGCTCACTCAGGGAGCAGGGACAGCGCCCGGCAGACCGCCGCGCGGTCGAGCCCGGCCAGGTGGCTGAAACATTCCCGGCGCTTGCAGCGGGGCCCGGGAAAAAGGTGGCCCGGGCGCCAAGGGCGGCTGCCAATGCAACTCGCAACTTTTGAAATCAATCCTTTTTTGCATCATGCAACGGATGCCACCGCTCCTCGGGTTTGCAACCCCCCACCCCTCCCCCGAGACCAATCATTGCCGCGCTCGGGCCTGCACGGCGCCCCCGCCCCCTTCCCGGGCCGCACGCCGCCACCCAGCAGCCCGGGCCGCCTCTTAAAGGGAGGTGGCCGGCCTTAAAGGACCCCCGCGCGCCCAGCCGGCGGGAGCGCGGCGGCCCGGCTCCCGCAGGGCCGCGCCGAGGCAGGCGAGCCCCCGCGGCGCCCAGGCGCGGGCCCGGGCCCCCGCCGCCGCCGGGCGCGGCATTTTTATTCAGGCGACGCTTAAGGGAGCCCGGCCGCGCCCGGTGCATTGTGGGAGCGGCCCGCGGCCCGTTTTCGGGAGGAGGCGGAGGGCGCAAAGCGAGCCGGTAAGCGGCGGGCCCGGCGCGGGGGGGAGGCGCAGGCTTAAAGGGGAATCTGGGTCCGCAGGCCCGCGGCGGCCGTTGCAAATCCCCCTCCGGGCCGCCCGGGACCGCCGGGGAGCCGCGCGCCGCCGGCCCCGCCAGCCCTGCCTGGAGAGGGGCAGCGCCGGGCTTGGTGGGGCCGCTTTAAAAAAGAAGCGCCGCCCGCGCCGCCGCCGCCGCCGCGCGGGGCCGGGGAAGGAGGGAGGGAGGGCGGGGAGGAGCGGAGGGGAGGGCGGCGGCGGCCACGCAGGGGTTAATTTTTTCGCCCGCCGACATTTTTGCGCGGCGGCGGCGGCGGCCCGTGCGCGCGGCGGGAGCGGCTGGCCTGGGGTCCCGGGGTGCCTCCGGGGCCTCCCCGCCTCCCCCTCTCTCCGCGCGGGCCCTGTCGACCCGGGGCGGGTGGGTCCTGGCGTCCTCCCCGGCTCCTGGGCCGCGCGCGCGGTGCCCGCCGGCTCCCGCCGGCCCGAACAGGGATGGCCCGGCCGGGGCCCCGAGCTGCCGCCTCCGCCCCGCCGCCCGCCCGCAGTCCGGGCCTGCTGGGCCTTCCGAGGCGGCGGCGAGGGCCTGAGCCTGAGCCTGAGCCCGAAGGTGTCCCTGGGCTCCCTGCTCCCCTCCCCGGCCGCCTCCGACGCGGGCGTCCTGGAGAGCGCGCCCCATTGTGCGGGGCCGGCGGGGAGGTAGGTCCGGGGTTGGCGGGACAACGCGACGGGCCCACCCCGCTGACCGGCTCCCCGGCTCCGCACGCTCGTTGGAGGAAAAAAAAAAACCAAACCATGGAAACGTGCCCGAGAAGGAAAGGGCTAAACGTTGCTTTAAATATTCATGCCATTGTTTTAAAGGCGTAAACATGTGGCTGCGGGATCGCCGGGCACCGTCCCTTATTAATGCAAATGGATCCCCCTGGTTACCTAATCACTGCACATTTTCCCGAGCACCCCCTCCCCCTTCCCATGCCCTCCAAAAATGTAAGAATCTAGTACTTTTTTCATTAGAATGTGAGGCTGATTTGTGTCCTTAGTACCATTTGGAATTTTAAATCTGAGCGCCTTCCTGATACAAGGTGTTTTAAACTTTTTCCCACCCTTAAAACTCTGAGAAGATAGTATTTTAAAAGGAAGTGATCGCCCCACAATTCCCCTCCCCACCTTTTTGGGAGCCAGGAGAGGAACAGAGATAGGAGGTAGGAAAATAACTGGATGCCTCGTGAGTTGGATTTTTTCTTCTTTTTTTTTTTTTCCTGGTAGGGGTGAGGCTGTGTTAGATGGGAGGTGTTTTTTGAGGAAAGGACTTTGTTGTTTTTGTTGAAACGCCTTCCAAGTCGAAGTGGTATTCAAACTTTCCCCTAACTCTAAGATGGCTTCAAAATTCTCGTCTCCTGTCACTTGCGGCCAGGCAGGGAGGCTTTTTGGAATGGTGTTCGAAGGCTGACTCCTGTTCGTTTGTTACGTTTCCCTCCGAAATCATTGCTCATCTCAAACCGTGTTTTTGTGAAGACGGTTTGGATTACTGCCCAAACTCGGGCTTCGTGAGATTTATATGAGCGATGTGCGTCCCAAGGGATAGAAAACTCTATAAATGGGAATTATGTTCTTAATCATAAATTTTATAGGGGAAACCGACCTTAAAACTTGGGGTGTCTGTAATTCTAGTCCCAATAAAGTATCAGTCTCGAGGTTTGTAAACTCGAGGAACACATGTTGTTTTTTCCTTTAGCCCCAAAGGCTAAAAAACGTAGGAATGCTTGTTCCAGAAACCTAACGGTGGTACACAGGGCCGAAATGCTGGTGATTTAGTATGGCTTAATTTATTGTTTCGGTTCTGCAATGAAATAATAATGAGGAGTAGCATATTTTGTCAATGGTGTGCGTACTAGTTTGTTGGGCTGGATGTTTGCTTTCTAGGAAATAGCACCGCATGAAAACATCAGAGAGACAAGCTTTCGCCTGAAGAACACAGACCTTACTGTGTTAAACTACCACTGTAGTTTTTAAGTTGTGCCCTTTAGAGAGGACTCCTATTAGTTTTGGATTGCGTTGTGTATTTTTTTTATTTTTTATTTGAGACGGAGTATCACTCTCCCCCAGGCTGGAGTGCAGTGGCTCTATCTCGGCTCACTGCAACCTCTGCCTCCCAGATTCAAGCGATTCTCTTGCCTCAGCCTCCCAAGTAGCTGGGATCACAGGCGCGCACCACCACGTCCAGCTAATTTTTTAGTAGAGACGGGGTTTTGCCATGTTGGCCAGGCTGGTCTCCTGACTTCAGGTGATCCACCCACGTTGGCCTCCCAAAGTGCTGGGATTATAGGCATGAGCCACCACGCCCAGCCTTGTGTTGTATTTTCTTTAGACTCAGAGGGAAAACGTGTTTTTCTAAAATTAGGATTTAGCATCGTGAAGAATTTTGTCCAATGCATTTACATTAATGCCCTTTTCTGCGAAGTTTGTATTGGGCGTTTCATTTTTCTATGTGATAAAGCAAAAGATATCAAAAGATTTTGCAGAAAAGTCACCTTTGCGAGGACCGCCGCTTTCTGAACCACAGTGCTTCCAGGTTGACACATGAAGTGCCCAGAGGTGCTGTTCTAATGCTGAGTCCTAGAAGAACCTTTGGGATTTGCTATTCAAGGTGGCATGGTGTCATGTGAACCTGCAGGCTGGCCCTCTTGCCACAGTTAAAACCACAGTCCAGATGTCAGATTTTGCATAGATGTCTTTGCTGACAGAGCCCCTTTATGAAAAGATCTATTTTGTCATATGCACTGCTGTGATGAATATAAGTGGTCTTGATGATTTCAGCCCTTGTCACATTGACTTTTCGCTGTCATGTATTCACTTGATTCGCTGGCAGGTTCCCGTGGGAATTCTTTTCATGGCATCTTTGTGTTTTGGTGACACCCAGGTGGATCCATAAAGAACCCAGCCAACCCGCAGAGGGAGGGGAGGGGCTGAGCTGTGAGGAGAGCGGGGCCCAAGAACCATGTCTACGCGGGAGTCCTTTAACCCGGAAAGTTACGAATTGGACAAAAGCTTCCGGCTAACCAGATTCACTGAACTGAAGGGCACAGGCTGCAAAGTGCCCCAAGATGTCCTGCAAAAATTGCTGGAATCTTTACAGGAGAACCACTTCCAAGAAGATGAGCAGTTTCTGGGAGCCGTTATGCCAAGGCTTGGTAGGTAACCCAGTGTTTCTTTGATGGTCTGCACTCCAATCAGTGAGTCAAAAACCAGATTTCTCACCTCCCATGTTGCCTATTTATTATTATTAATTTTTTTGCTTTTATAGATTCGGGGAATACACATGCAGTTTTGTTACATGAATACATTACATAATGGTGAAGACTGGGCTTTTAGTGTAGCCGTCACCCAAACAATGTACATGGTACCCCCTTTTTATTTTTTATTTAATTTTTGTGGGAAGGATTAGAAGAGCAATCAATGTTATGATTGCTATGTTCTTGTAACTTACATAGAGAAAGTACTTGAAACACATCAAGAGGGGTACTCTTGACAGTTTTGAAATTATGGAGTATGCAATTGAGATTGTTATTACAGTAAAAACTTTTTTAATTTTCAATTTTAATTAAATTGAATTTTCTGTTAGCTGAAGATTAAGCAGGAATCCTTTATTCCCTTTTCCTAAAAGGACTCCTAAAATGCTCACATTCCCTTCATTGCCCTAGGAAAGGCAGTTCCAGCGTTAAGGTTCCTGTGCGGTACTTGGATGGCAGTGACTGTGTCAGGAGGGCATTGGGATTCTCTGCAGGGTGCATCGGGCGAAAAGTGTGTTGTGGGGAGGAGGTGGGACTGCTCCAGACCCAGGACTGGATGGATCTGTTCTTGACCCCAGGATGTCATCTGGAACCAGGGCAATGTCTTTTTCTTTACTACATTCCTGATGTCATGAGTGATTTCACTTTTCCCAAACACAGAGCTTAGAAACAATTTCTGGGCTCCTGGGATGTTGTTTGTGTTTCTTGTGCAGTTTATTAAGTACATGGTACAAGACTGTGATCACTTTTCTTGTGTTCGACGCATAGTTTTTGAGGTTTGGATGTTTGATAATTACTGTGTGACTTGATCAGTTTTCTTCCTTTTTTTTTTTGAAATGGATTCTCACTCTGTCACCCAGGCTGGAGTGCGGTGGCATGATCTTGGCTCACTGCAAGCTCTGCCTCCTGGGTTCAAGTGATTCTCCTGCCTCAGCCTCCCAAGTAGCTGCGATTATAGGCCCCAGCCACCCTGCCCAGCTAATTTTTATATTTTTAGTAGAGATGGAGTTTTACTATGTTGGCCAGGCTGTTGAACTCCTGACGTCAGGTGATCTGCCTGCCTCAGCCTCCCAAAGTGCTGGGATTACAGGCATAAGGCACCACACCCAGCCAAGGTTTTCATTTCATTTCTTTTTGCCCATTATTCTGTAAAGTTCATTGGTTATGAGCCTGGGGTCTCCTTTCCTCCCAGATAGGGAAAGCAAATAAAAGCAGACTTGCTTTCGTTGGAAGGGAAGAAATGTTACACCCCAGTCTGTGGTGACCTGCAGGACTTTGAGGAGCTCAGTTTGAAAACGGTTCCTGCCGTCCAGCTGATGGCCAAGCTGTGGAGAAATACCACGTGAGCGAGCTGGGTTTGATGTTGGCTTATTTGTCGAGAAATGAGAATATACTGAGTAAGCTGTTAGATAACTGTCAAGAAAAAAGCTATTAATACTTAATGCTCAAAAACCAATGAAATTAAAACATTACGGGATAAAGTAAGAATTACTATTTATAACTTCCTCTGGCACAGTCACTTACTAGTCACTCATATTATGTCATGAATGTCACCCAGCCTTCCTGAGCCTCAGCTTCCTAATCTATAAAATAATAATTACTGTTTGGGATTGTGTGCAGTGGCTCACACCTGTAATCCCAGCACTTTGGGAGGCCAAGGCAGGTGGATTACTCGAGGTCAGGAGTTCAAGACCAGCCTGGGCAACATGGTGAAACCCATCTCTACTAAAAATACAAAAGTTAGCTGGGCTTGCTGGTGTGCACCTGTAGTTTCAGCTACTTGGGAGGCTGAGGTGGGAGGATCCCTTGAGCTCGGGAGGCAGAGGCTACAGTGAGCTGAGGTCACACCACTGTACTGTAGACTGGGTGACAGAGTGAGACCCTGCCTCAAAAAGAAGAAAAAAATGACTGTTTTGCATTGTTGTACCAAAAATGTGTGTAGTTGTGCCACGTATATCTGTACTTACATATATAATACATGTGTGTGTATACATCTGTACACACGTATATATGGTATATGTGTATGGGTTTTTTTGAGTTTTTTTTTTTTTTTTTTTTTGAGATGAAGTCTCACTCTGTCGCCCAGGCTAGAGTGCAGTGGCACAATCTCGGCTCACTGCAACCTCCGCTTCCTGGGGTCAAGCAATGATCTCCTGCCTCTGCCTCCCAAGTAGCTGGGACTACAGGTGCATGCTACCACGCCCAGCTACCTTTTTTTGTGTTTTTAGTAGAGACAGGGTTTCAAGGTGTTGGCCAGGCTGGTCTCAAGCTCCTGAGCTCAGGTTATCCACCCACCTCGGCCTCCTAAAGTGCTGGGATTACAGGCTTGAGCCACCATGGCCGGCTGTATGTTTATTTTATTTTATTTTTTTTTATTTTTTTTTTTTTGAGACGGAGTCTCGCTCTGTCGCCCAGGCTGGAGTGCAGTGACGGGATCTCTGCTCATTGAAAGCTCCGCCTCCTGGGTTCATGCCATTCTCCTGCCTCAGCCTCCCGAGTAGCTGGCACTGCAGGCGTCCACCACTGCTACCAGCTAATTTTTTGTATTTTTAGTACAGACGGGGTTTCACCGTGGTCTCGATCTCCTGACCTCGTGATCCACCCGCCTCAGCCTCCCAAAGTGCTGGTATTGCAGGCGTGAGCCACTGCACCCGGCCATCTTTTTTTTTTTTTTTTTTTTTTTTTTTCTTGAGACAGAGTCTTACTCCATCACCCAGGCTTGAGTACAGTGGTGCAATCTCAGCTCACTGCAACCTCTGCCTCCCAGGTTCAAGGCCCTGGCCCTCAAGGTCGCCAGGCCTGATTCTCATGCCTCAGCCTCCCTCCAAGTAGCTGGAATGACAGACGCACACCACCACACCGAGCTAGTTTTTTTGTATTTTTAATAGAGACAGGGTTTCACCATGTTGGTCAGGCTGCTCTGGAACTCCTGACTCTAAGTGATCCACCCACCTCGGCCTCCCAAAGTGCTGGGATTAAAGGCGTGAGCCCCCGAGCCCAGCCTGTTTATGTTTTTAACTTTTTTCTAATTGAATGTCACGTTTTCTGGCTTCAAAAATGGTGTTAATTGAAGGGTTAACCAAAATAGCTTTTAAATGTACACATGTTTACTAAATGTATCCTAACTAAAGAAATGTTAAAAGAAATGTGCCTTAGAACCTGAGACATCTGTTGCCTGGTACCTAAGAGCTATCAAGTAATGATTGCTGCTGCTGGGGGGGTGGTGCGGGGGTGGGGGGGTGGGTAGTGATATGGTAACTTGCGTTGTCTTTCTGATGGAGGATGTCAGTATTACTGAAAACCTTCCAGCAAGATTGCCCATTGCCTCCTGGTCATTAAACCTAAACTGCTCAGTCTAGTATTTAAGGCTTCCCCGACCCTGTGGCACTTTCCTCTGTTCCCAGTTACCTTCCCTCTGGACCGTCCCTCTCTCTTTCCATTTGAAACCCTAGTTTTTCAAGGCCTGTGGGCATCTCAGGCTCACCTCTTCTCTTTTCCTTCCTTGAAATGTGGTTGGTGATTTCTAAACCAATCACTGTAGACCAGTGCTGTCCAAAAATACAATGCAAACCACATGTGTAATTTTCAAATTTATAGTAGTCATATTTTTAAAAACCCAATAAGAATCAGATGGAATTAATTATCATCTATTTTAACACAATATATAAAAATGTCTTTTCAATATGTATATATAAGACATTATTAATGAGATGTTGGTTGTTGGTACTAGGTGTTTAAAATCAGGTGTCTGTTTTATACTTACAGGACCTGTTAGATGTGCAGCCACCCCCTGTGGCTAGTGTCAACCACATTGGACAGCACCAGACCCTATTCTAGTAGACTGTGGTGGCCCAGGTGTGAAAGAGAAACCGTGGATAACGGAGCTGCTTTTCAGCCCTAGGGGCGTGCTCAAGAGTCCCCAGTTACTCTTATCAAAGGACTTGCTAAGTTTAGAAATAAAGTGCTTTACAAATCAAATATATTTCATTCAAATTTAAGATTATTCAAATTAAAAACATTTAAAGCTAACATTCAGCAACGATTTTAGTGTCTCTTTCAGTAGTCCTCCAGTTTAAATGGAAGCCTGAAAGAAAACTGCCTCTTACTGTTTTCCAAAGTAAATAGTAATATACTCGGAATAACCAGTTGTGGGAATTATCCATTTAGGGAGAATCCATTGAGTTAGAGAATGATTTTTCTATTTAGGTGCTAAAGAGTGTGGCGAGACAGATTTCTGAGAGGTTGTGCCCATGGGCTATTGACGTGAATCATCGCACACATTCTCCTCTGACAAATGAAAACTGATCCAGTGCCTGAAATTGTTGAAACTTGCCATTCTGAACTTCACTTCTCCATTCCCTAGGCAAGGTCTTCCAGCAAGTTTCTACTTTGTTATCTAGTGTAATAAAAAATCAGCCTGTCTTCACAGCCTATGGCTTTTTATTCAGCGCGATTTCATTTTTACGGCAGGAAAGATCTGGTGCCTCTATGACCCACCTCTGTGAGGTCTGCTGCTGTTGTGAGACCGAGTGAGGCAGTGCTTCACACTCTTTCACTTATGCAGAATATTAAAGGTCATTTTAGTGCGATTCAGATATGACTTAAACTTATTTGAAATTCTGAATTTATAGGGTAGATTCAGATACGTAATTTGCTTCCTTTTGTCCTAATTCTGGCTTTTTCCCTGCTTTTGGCTATTGGGCTGCAAAGTAGAAGTACAGCGTCCCCCTCTGTATCTGCAGGATCCTCATCGGGGGATTCAACCAATCGCAGACTGAAAATATGCAGGGAAGAAAATGGATGGTTGCATCTGAACACGCACAGACTTTTTTTTGTCTTGTCATTATTCCCTAAACAGTACAGTATAACAAATATTTACATTGCCTTTACATCATATTAGGTGTCATAGGTGATCTAGACATGATTTAAGGTATGTGAGAAGATGTGCATAGGTTATATGCAAATATTGGGACATTTCAAATCAGTGATTTGAGCATCTGTGGATTTTGGTGTCTGGGAGTCCTGGAACCAGTCCCCCACAGATACCAAGGAACAGCTGTCCTCATAAGAGGACAGAAGAGTGTCCTTCTGAGGGGTGTAGGGCTGCTCGCTGTGTTCAGCTTTCTTGGTGGGAATGCTAGTCTGATTTTGTAAAATGCCTGCGTTACAAGTAATTTTTAAAGGAGTACAGCCTTATCTCCAAGACAAGGAGTAGCTTATCTTGACCACTACTGGTGGTCTTGGGACTCCTCTGACATAGACGCCAGAGTGTTTATATCCAGGCTTGACTGGAAATTCCGTTGAATTGTCAATTGGGATTTGTCCTTTTCATTTCATCTGTGTGTGTGTCATTTTCACTTTTGACTAACATGTACAAGTAATAGCATTTTTCAATGTAAAAATATTTTACAGAGTTTCTGATGGGACAATATGATAATGTCTATAAAGATGTACTCAAAATAACTATAATTAAGATAACCCAAGTTCCATTTAGAGGATTCTCATCTTCAAAGAAATTGCATATGGTACCAGTCACACGCTACAGTAATACAGTAAAATAATAAAAGTCATACAGTGAAAAAGAGTTTTATTCAAGGCATCATTAAGGATTTAAAACTATGCCATATTGGAGTTGAGTCTTGATGAGTAACATTTTCATTGGCATTTTCCATCCTAAGCTGGATATGTTTCACGTTTATTTCAGTTACGCTTCTTGATAGGAAACACATGGCTTCATTGGCAGCCTGCAGTTGCCATAAGTATCTTATGAGCTCTTCCTGTTCAGAGCACTGGTGGTATAAAATGAAATGGCTTTCCCGTTTTATTTTTGGATGCTAATGACTTCCATCTCCACAGGCATTGGAATGGATACTTGTGTCATTCCTTTGAGGCACGGTGGGCTTTCCTTGGTTCAAACCACAGATTACATTTACCCGATCGTAGACGACCCTTACATGATGGTAAGCGTGAGCCGATGTGTTTTTGTGACTGGAAGGGCTTATTCGTTTGGTTTGGGTTGTGGCTGGGGTTTTGTATGTATCTGTGGGGTTTTGGTTTTATTTCTGTTATATCCCGACTATGCTGCCCCACCCTGCCCAGGCTCCTGCAGTCACTGAATTCGGGCCTGTCCCCTGCCCACACTTGGCACTGGGCATAAAGCAATTAGGGAGGAAGCAGGGAAGGCCCTCTGCTGCTGTTGCACCTGAGTACATGCTGTGAGTAAGAACACCTCTTGTTGAGTAGCGTGTCAATGGACTAAGGTTTTTATCATTTTCTTCTTTCTTGCACCTTCCCTTCTTTGACATTGGTAACCTCCATCACCCCTGTGTTTTAGGCTGGAGATGTTACTGTCCTCTGTAATAGGACTGATCCTAAATGTTTCCTTCAGGAAATTAAGGAGCTAGTATCTCATCACAATTAGATGCCTCAAACATTAATTCGGGTATCTGGTTAATTCACTCAACCCAGCCACCTGGACACCCACCACCGTGTGATGTGCCGCTGTACGTAGTGGGTTTCTGACCACTGAGTTAAAGTTCCTGGCTACTGATGATACACTGCTGAGGTGTGTTCCCCAGTTGTTCACTGCATAGTTGCAGCCAGCCACCCTTTGATCCACCCAACCTTTAACCCCAATTTGCTACCACCTAGGAGGAGCCAGTGGGAGACTAGGAAAATCCGGTTTGCTATAAAATGCCAGGTGTTCTTCATGTGTGGCAAGGACAGTGGGAGCAGGCTGCACTGTAGGGACTTTATCATGAGGCAGCCACGTGGGAGGTGTTCACCCTCAGGTACCAGTGACAAATACCATATTATTGGAAACCTATATTTCTTCCGCACATCTGTACGTTTTCTCCTCTGGAGCAATACTCTTGAGACTGGACAGGTAAGCCACAGCCCAGGTCCCACGTGACCAGGTGGCAGGGATGGCTAAAACCAGAGTCCATTGTTTTCCAGCATCTCCTAAAATGAGAGCACCCAGAACAGAAGGGGCACTAAGTCACCGCCCCCCCAACTAGCGATTGGCTTGTCCAAGTTGTAGACCGCCTGTTGGCCTCGTGGACTGGCTTGATACTGCAAGTGCAGCCACAGATGGTTGTTGAGCTGCATTGCTGACCTCCAGGAATGTATAAGAAAGCATAAAGCAAGCAACTAAACAGCCATTGGAAATGATAACACTTGGGAGTTTGATTATCCTTATGTCAGAAGGAAAATTTGTATTTTCTTTTTATTGTCTATAAAAGATAAAAATTTAGATAAGGGCAACTTAACTTTTAAAAATCTCCAGTGGCAATAAAAAAATCTTCATTACCACATTTCTGTTGAATTGTATTTTAAAGTTCCTAATAAAATGACATCATTTACTGGGAAATGCTTCTCTTTTTCTTTTGAAAGCAATATGACTTCAGCCCTGGGTAATTTTTTATTTGTTTCTTAAGATGATTTTTCTGTTTATCTCATACAACCTTGAAAAGAAGCTACACAAATTTTTTTTGGTTGTTGTTGTTGTTTATTGTTGTTTATTGTTGTTGTTTATTGACAGAGTCTTGCTCTGTTGCCCAGGCTAGAGTGCAGTGGCACGATCTCAGCTCACTACAACCTCCACCTCCCAGGTTCAAGCGATTCTCATGCCTCAGCCTCTCAAGTAGCTGGGACTACAGGTGTGCGCCACCATGCCCAGCTAATTTTTATATTTTTAGTAGAAACAGCGTTTTGCCATGTTGGCCAGGCTGGTCTTTAACTCCTGGGCTCAAGTGATCCACCTGATTCGGCCTCTCAAATTGCTGGGATTACAGGCGTGAGCTGTCACACCCAGCCTAAACTGCAAACGTTTCTTAATCCAAGTGCACAAAGACTATCTCCTTCTCTATAACCACTAAAGCCAGCCATTTTTAGAATCTGTTTGGGATATGTGGCTGTTTCCAACTTTTCTTTAGGAGAGTTGTTTGCAGGCTTTTTCGCTCCATAGCTCTTCCCCCAAAACTGTCAGTTCTAACCTTGCTTCTCCTCCTCATTCGCTGCACATATACCGCTTCGCCTATCTAAACAAATTGCAGACTTCTAAAATTTAGAATGGAGAAAAACTGGTACATTGTTTGTTCTGCACAAAAAGAGGTGGTAACAGGAATGTCTGAGAAAAAACGAATGGCCTGGTGACTCTGATGCAGGAAAGGTTGCCAGTCTGCAAATCATAGAAACTGAGGACCCCATCCCAGTAGCTGCCACTCCTGGAAAGTCCCCACGTTCTCTGTGGAGTCCGCTCCATGGCTCACTCAGTTTCTGCAGATGGAAAGTCCCCAGTCATCCTTTCTCACGTTTCCCTCTCTTCCCAGGGCAGGATAGCATGTGCCAATGTCCTCAGTGACCTCTATGCAATGGGGGTCACGGAATGTGACAATATGCTGATGCTCCTTGGAGTCAGTAATAAAATGACCGACAGGGTAAGTAGGAGCTACCCGGCTGCTGCCTGGTCCATGTTGTCCTGGTGGCATCTCTGGCCTTGGTTAGACTTGGTTTCCCATCTGGAAAGCAAGGAGCGCAGGCCATATGGCTCCCTGCACTCCTTCTAGCTTTGCACTTTTTGGCAGTTACCAGTAAATTAAAATGAAGAAGCCTGGCCTATTCATCTCTTCACTTCTGCCACCTGCTCCCTTTCTCTCTTCCCGGTAGACTGAAACCAAGACTTTTTTTTTTTTTTTTTTTTTTTTGAGACAGGAGTCTCGCTCTGTCACCCAGGCTGGAGTGTAGTGGCGCAATCTCAGTCCACTGCAACGTCCGCCTCCCGGGTTCAAGCAATTCTCCTGCCTCAGCCTCCCAAGTAGCTGGGATTACAGGCGTGTACCACCACACCTGGCTAATTTGTGGATTTTTATTAGAGACAGGATTTTACCACATTGGCCAGGCTGTTCTCAAACTCCTGACCTCAGGTAATCCACCCATCTCAGCATCCCAAAGTGCTGGGATTGCAGGCCTGAAACACCGTGCCCGGCCCAAGACATTTGTGTGTGTGTGTTTTTTTGTTTTTTTTTGAGACGGTGTCTCACTCTGTCACCCAGGCTAGAGTGTAGTGGCGCAAGCTCAGCTCACTGCACCCTCCACCTCCCAGGTTCAAGCGATTCTCCTGCCTTAGCCTCCCAAGTAGCTGGGATTACAGGGGCACACCAGCACCCCCGGCTAATTTTTGTATTTTCAGTAGAGACGGGGTTTCACCATGTTGGTCAGGCTGGTCTTGAACTCCTGAGCTCGTGATCCGCCCACCTCAGCCTCCCAAAGTGCTGAGATCATAGGCATGAGCCACCGCGCCCGACCTGTGTGTTTTTTAAAATAAAGTTTCGGCCATAGTAATGGTGCCTCAGTGTGAATCAGGCACAGCCTTACAGATCTGGGACACGTGGCACTTAGAGGGCACCCGCTCTGCTGTGGCTAGGGATGTCATGGATGTAGATGGTGACAGGGGCTAGGGCCACCAGGTGTTCACGCCTCTGTGTCATCGCCTAGCGTTCTGTGCCCTTGCTGCCTGAACCTGTTCTTTGAACCAGAGATGAATTCCTATTTAGATAGACAGGTACTTGTTTTTGTCCCAAAATCCCCCAACAGTTTGCCCTGCCTTAGAGAAACTCATTTCCAGTAGGCCCTTTCCTGCCCTCGAACATGGGCTGTAGTCATCCTGCATGGTGGTCTTGGCGCAGGCTGTGTCAGTGTGGGTTACTCATAGCCTGCAGCCAATCCTTGGTGGGATGGTTGCCTACTCCAGGGCAGGGGGCCTGCGCTTAAGAAGCCAGTCTTGAGATTCTCAAGGAGCACTGGACAGCTGGCTTTCAGCAGTCATCACACCTAGGGCTGGTCCAGTGCGCTGAGTCACAGACAATGTTGGTGTCTGGGCTTTATTTACATTGTTGTCTAGAACATCTTCCAGCAGTGGATAAAACGATTACAGTGTGAAATATTTTCTAGCTTTTGTTTTTGTTTTTGAGACAAGATCTCCGTGTTGCCCAGGTTGGAGTGCTGTGGCGTGATGAGAGCTCACAGCAGCAGCCTCAGCCTCCCGGGCTCAAGACATCCTCCCACTTCAGCCTCCGGAATAGCTGGGACCACAGGCACATGCCACCACACCCAGCAATTTTTTTTTTTTTTTTTTTTTTTTTTTTGAGATGAAGTCTCACTCTTGTGCCCGGGGCTGGAGTGCAGTGGCGCGATCTCAGCTCACTGCAACCTCTGCCTCCCGGGTTCAAGTGATTCTCCTGCCTCGGCCTCCCAAGTAGCTGGGATTACAGGCGCATGCTACCACACCCGGCTAATTTTTGTATTTTTAGTAGAGATGGGGTTTCACCATGTTGGCCAGGCTGGTCTCGAACTCCTGACCTCAGGTGATTTGCCGGCCTCAGCCTCCCAAAGTGCTGGGAATACAGGCATGAGCCACCGTGCCCGGTCACCCAGCAATTTTTACATGTTTTGTAGAGAAAAGGGTCTGTCTGCATTGCCCAGACTGGTCTTAAACTCCTGGGCTCAAGCTCTCTGCCCACCTCGGTCTCCCAAAGTGCTGGGATTACAGGCGTGAGCGATTAGGCCTGGCCCCTAGCTTTGGTTAACAACATGTCCTGTCTGTAAACTTTGAGCACTTCCTTTAGGATTTTATGGTTCTTTTTATAACTGTAAGTGTAAAAACCTTCTTTTCTGGGTTTTGAACAGAATTGTTTGACTTTTTATTTGTACCTTTTTCAACCCTAGGAAAGGGATAAAGTGATGCCTCTGATTATCCAAGGTTTTAAAGACGCAGCTGAGGAAGCAGGAACGTCAGTAACGGGTGGCCAAACAGTACTAAACCCCTGGATTGTCCTGGGAGGAGTCGCTACCACTGTCTGCCAGCCCAATGAATTTATCATGTAAGTTGATTTTTGTTTCATATCACCTGACCTGTTTTTCTCTGTCTGTCCTCTCTTTTTAAAAATTGATGTATTAAGGTCAGGTGCGGTGGCTCATGCATATAATCCCAGACTTTGGTAGGCCGAGGCGGGCAGATCACCTGAGGTCAGGAGTTTGAGACCAGCCTGGCCAATGTGGTGAAACCCTGTCTGTACTAAAAATACAAAAATTAGCCAGGCATGGTGGCGCGAGCCTGTAGTTCCAGCTACTCTGGAGGCTGAGGCAGGAGAATCGCTTGAACCCCAGGGGTGGAGGTTGCAGTGAGCCGAGATCATGCCCCTATACTCTAGCCTGGGCAACAGAACGAGATTCTCTCTCAAAAAAAAAAAAAAACAAAAAAACAAGAACGCAAGGCTGGGCGCAGTGGCTCATGTCTGTAATCCCAGCACTTTGGGAGGCCAAGGCGGGTGGATCACCTGAGGTCGGGAGTTTGAGACCAGCCTGACCAACATGGAGAAACCCCGTCTCTACTAAAAATACAAAATTAGCTGGGCGTGGTGGCGCATGCCTCTAATCCCAGCTGCTTGGGAGGCTGAGGCAGGAGAATCGCTTGAACCCAGAAGGCGGAGGCTGCGGTGAGCCGAGATCGCGCCACTGCACTCCAGCCTGGGCAATAAGAGCGACACTCCATCTCAAAAAAAAAAAAAAAAAATTGCTGTATTAAGATACAATTTGTGTACTATACAGTTCACCCATTTAAAGAGTCAGTGGTTTGGAGTATATTCCAAGTTGTACAACCGTTACCAGAGTTGATGTTAGGATGTTTTCATCACTGCAGGAAGAAACCCCATCCTCCTCAGCTCTCACTGTTCATTCCTCTTGCCCCATCCTGGATTTTGGCACTTAGCGTAGTATTAGCATACTTTTAAGGGTCATCTATTTTGTAGCATGTGTCAGTATTTTAATCCTATTTTTAAGACATTTTAGGGTTTTTTTTTTTTTTGAGACAGAGTCTTACTTTGTCACCCAGGCTGGAGTGCAGTGGCGCGATCTCGGCTCGCTGCAAGCTCCGCCTCCCGGGTTCACACCATTCTCCTGCCTCATCCTCCCGGGTAGCTGGAACTACAGGCGCCCGCCACCACGCCCGGCTAATTTTTTGTATTTTTAGTAGAGATGGGGTTTCACCATGTTAGGCAGGATGGTCTCGATCTCCCGACCTCGTGATCCACCCGCCTCGGCCTCCCAAAGTGCTGGGATTACAGGCGTGAGCCACCACGCCCGTCTGACATTTTAGGTTTTTTAATCGAAGTATAATTCACATAACAAAATTTCACATAACATAGAATTCAGCATTTTGAAGTATACAATGTGTTGGTTTTTAGTATTGACAAGGTTGTGCACCCATCACCACTATCGAACGTTTTCATCACCCCAAAAAGAAGCCCTGTAGCTCACTCCCATTTCCCTCCTGCTCCCATCCTCTGGCAACCAAGAATGTGCTTTTGTCTCTAAGGATTTGCCTGTTCTGGACATTGTATAGAAATGGAATCGTGCAGCATGACATGTTGTGTCTGGCTTCATTCCCATAGCAGAATGTTTTCCGCGTCCATCCATGTTGTAGCATGAATCAGTATTGCATTCCTTTCCATGGCTGTATAATCCATTGCATGGATGGGCCCTGCTTTATTTAGCCATTCCTCAGGTGATGGACCTTTGGGTTGTTTCCACCTACTAGGAATGATGCTGCCATTGAACATTCTAAGTTTTTGTGTGGACGTAAGTTCCAGTTCTCTTGGGTGTACATCTAGGAATTGACTGGGTCATGTGGTAATTATGTTTTAACTTGAGGAATCATCAGACTGGTCTCCAAAATGGCTGTGCCATTTTTTACTTTCCCAGCAGCAGTGTATGAGGATTCCAATTTCTCTATGACCCCTCCAGTACCTGTTTTCCTGTCTGTGTTTTGGATTCTAGCCAGCCTAGTGGGTGTGAAGTGGAATGTCTTTGTGGTTTTGATTTGTGCCTGCCTGATGACTGATGAGGCCGAGCATCTTTTCATGTGCTTACCACCCGTTTGTGTATCTTCTTCGGAGAAGTTTCTCTCCCAACCAAGTTGTCACTTTCCACATTTGATGTCTTGTTAAGAAAAGTTGGTCTTTTGGTCGGGCGTGGTGGCTCATGCCTGTAATCCCAGCACTTCGGGGAGCCAAGACGGGTGGATCATCTGAGGTCAGGAGTTCAAGACCAGCCTGGCCAACATGGTGAAACCCTGTCTCTACTAAAAATACAAAAAATTAGCTGGGCACGATGGCAGGCGCCTGTAATCCTAGCTACTCAGGAGACTGAGGAGAGTGGTTTGAACCCGGGAGGTGGAGGTTGCAGTGAGCCGAGATCGTGCCACTGCACTCCAGCCTGGGTGACAGAGTGAAACTCAGTCTCAAAAAAAAAAGAAAAAAAAAACATCTAGAACTAGAAATACCATTTGACCCAACGATCCCATTGCTGGTGTATACCCAAAGGATTATAAATCATGCTATTATAAAAACACATGCACACATATGTTTATTGCAGCACTATTCACAATAGCTAAGACTTGGAACCAACTCAAATGTCCATCAATGACAGACTGGATTAAGAAAATGTGGCACATATACACCATAGAATACTATGTAGCAATAAAAAAGGATGAGTTCATGTCCTTTGCAGGGAGATGGATGAAGCTGGAAACCATCATTCTAAGCAAACTATCAAAAGGACAGAAAACCAAACGCCGCATGTTCTCACTCATAGGTGGGAGTTGAACAATGAGAACACTTGGACACAGGGCGAGTAACATCACACACCAGGGCCTGTCAGGCGGTAGGGAGCTGGGGGAGGGATAGCACTAGGAGAAATACCTAATGTAAATGACAGGTCGATGGGTGCAGCAAACCAACATGGCACATGTATACCTATGTATCAAACCTGTACGTTGTGTACATGTACCCTAGAACTTAAAAAGTATAATTTTAAAAAAATTTTTAAAAAAAGAACATCAGCTTTATGGTACAACTGAGTCTGAATTAAAAGACATTTATGTCTTCAGGTCTGGTTTTTGGAAAACAAGTTTCTTGCATAGTCACAGAATTCTATTTTCAGAGTGGATACAAATGGTATAGGTTGCCTAGGGAGCTGGGTGTTGGTATTGAAGTCTGTGGCCCTGGCTTTGTTTTCATCGACTTGGGTGAGTACCTCAGGAGGCCAGGATCGGGGAATGGAATGATTCAGGAGCTCAGCTCCTGAAGCTGCAAAAGGCACAACTCTCAGACCTGCTTCCTGGTAGTGTGGTTGCAAATGTGGTAGATGTTTCATTCGGGGCACCAGTTGTCGTCTTTTAGAGGTGCCTTTTTAGTATTGCCTTCTGTCTCTAAGACAGGGACCACCAAGGCGTCTGGGTGCCAGGCAGGAAACTCACCATCGGTCAGTCTGAGTTTGAGAACCTGGAGGCAGAAATCACCAAGACATTAGACCCACAGATTGCCAGCAAATCCACCAAATCCCCTGGGCCGAAAAATCTATCCTGAGTCTCTAGCATATCAGTCATCATAAAGAAGCACTCTCTGTTTCAGAAGCTTTTGAATGCTATTGGGTCTGTAGTGAAAATTACACACACATTCGTATGTGGTCGAGGGGAAATCTGCACCTGATGAAACATCTGAAGGCTAAATGTTTCATTCTTTCTAAAAATACATGTATTATTTTTGAAATGGGGTCCTTGTTGTGTTGCCCAGGCTGGTCCTGAACTCCTGGGCTCAAATGATCCTCCCACCTTGACCTCTCAAAGTGCTGGGATTACAGAAATGAGCCACTGTGTCCAGCCTGACGGCTGAATGTTTTGTTCCAGCAATAGCCTCAGTAGCAGGTTGCAAGGCTCTGTCCCATGCATGCTGGTATTTGGCTTCAATTTAAGTAAATGCAAAGGCAAATATCTTTTTGACAGATTCCTTCTCATGTGTTAATGACAATGAGCTCATCTCCTTGGTTAGTTTGACTAGAACGTGCTCTTTTCTTTTCTTCAGGCCAGACAATGCAGTGCCAGGGGACGTGCTGGTGTTGACAAAACCCCTGGGGACACAGGTGGCAGTGGCTGTGCACCAGTGGCTGGATATTGTGAGTAAACCACTGCTGTGATGGGAGGGAGGGGAATGGTACGTTTGCAGGTAATTTTTGTTGGAGGATTTGGGAATTGAGGTGTTTTAGTTTCATATCCAGGGAGTTAATATTAGTCAAGTCCTTAAAGAAATCCTAGGAATCGTTCATATTCTTTAAATAACAGTTTTACATATTTACATATTGAATGCTTGATTGCAGTAGGTAAGCCCCAGCTTGGAGCTTTAAGATTTTTCTGTAAAGAATTTGCTTGGCAGGGGGTTAGCTTTGTTTACTTGGCCCTGAGATAGCTTCGTCTTTCATGTCTTAAACATCACTAAGAAATAATATGGAGGAGAATTTGTGGAAGGCGTAGTGTTTGGGGTATAAATAAAACCAGGGTTATTGACAGTTTAAATTGTTTTATGCAGTTTTTGGTTGTTTTTGTTTGGCAGTTTTGTCTTTTTAAACTGATTAGTAACTCAGAACATTTTGATAAATAATTCTCTTGTGCAGAATGAATCTATCTATAATGAGGATGTATCTCATGAGTCATTTTTCCATTGAGCTATAATCATACTTTAAGATTGGTTTTCTTCATTGCCATAACAACTCACAAATTAATAAGATTGGGGTATATTCTCACATATCATGGTGCATTTAATTTCTACAACTATCATCTGAAACTACCAGTCCTGAGAAACAGTTGAAAGAGAATAATCAATAATTGCACGTCTTTCATCAACCTGGTATATCTTAGCTTGATGTAGCAGGGTAGAGAAATTCTCTAAGGCTGCCACTTTCTTTAGCAGTTTTTCCCTCCTCCCCCTGTGATGGGGAGCAGAGCGGAAGGCCATTGTGGGGATGTTGCACAGAGGTGCCTTCCAGCCCCACCTCCCAGGCCTGAGCTAGCAGGGAGCTGGAAGCAGGCGAGGCAGGGAGTGTCAGGGCTGGGGGAACCCTTTTCCACTAGCAGGACACTACACTTCGTGTACAGCAGTGCCGCCGTGTGTCCCGCTAGGCTACATATACCCAATAAATCATAGCATTTGATTACAGAAATGTGAGATGAGAACAGAAAAGACGCCATGCTGACAGGTCTAATGGACACCTAAAATACTATCCACAGAAAAACCAGAGTTGGAAAATTCAGTTGTCTGAATTAAAGTCCTTAAAAGTTAAATAAGAAAAAGTTGCTGTTTTTTTTTTTTCAGTTGCTAGAAGTGAAGATTAATCACATTTTCCTCTCTTTCTCTCCCTCACCTACGTTCCTATTATTAGCCTGAGAAATGGAATAAGATTAAACTAGTGGTCACCCAAGAAGATGTAGAGCTGGCCTACCAGGAGGCGATGATGAACATGGCGAGGCTCAACAGGACAGGTATGACAGGCGGGAAGGGCGCTTCAGTCCCAGGGGTCCAAGACAGTAAATATCTTAGGTTTTGCTGGCCACATACAGTCTCAGGGTATGTGGCCAGATTTTTGGCCAGTGACTGCAGACCATCTTCCCCTGGTACCAGGTTGGCGTTCCATAGATCACTGCAGATGGTCCCCAACTTACCGTGCTTTATAGTTAAGAAGGAAGTCCTAACCTCTGACATAGCAGAGGAACTATTTCTAGAAAGCATTTGTGTGGGTTACCTGTGTAAGATTTGGAAGCAAACCATTCAGAATGGAAATTTAGAAAGTTTAATATACTGGAGCTATTTCCAGAACATAACCTTGAAAGCCTAGAGGTGCCCCCTCTTCCACCCATCCCCTGCATTCCTGCTTAGGGGTAACCACTGAATTTTGTGTTTATTTTCTTGCATTTTAGAATATTTTTATTGCACAGCCCTTGTGTTCTTAAGCAGTAAATTAGTTTTACATTTTTTTTTTACTTGTTTTATCCACCATCGTTCCTGAGAGTCTCCTTGTTATATGTAGCTGTAGTAGATTCCTTTTGACTGCTGTGTTGATTTTTCCGCTGGCTTCTCTGCTCTCCTGTTTCACACTGGGTCGACTGCTATGGGCTTCCTCAGCCCAGCCCTCTGATGCACGTGTAAGAGATCAGTACTTGCTCAGCTTTTATAGATAGTGCCAAACTGTCTTCCAAAGTGTTCACCACAGTTTACAGTGGCACGCCATGTTTAAAAAGCGTTTTTTAATATGTCTTCTCTTCCCATTTATTTTATACATATTTTCTACTATAAAAGAATTACATGCTTATTATAGAAAAGTTTTTAGAAAATGGAAAATAGTAGAGAAAAAAGTTGTCCATAATCCCTCCACCCAGAACAGCTCTGGCTAGCATTTTTATGTATTCCTCCAGGACTTTTTTCATGTTTGGCTGGTGGTTTACTATTGTTGTTTTAAAGTAGTGGTTAGTATAAGTTTTCACTACATAATGGTTAGTTTAAGTTTATGTATTTGGAGTGCCTGCTTTTGTTGTTTTGACATGACTAATGTTTCCCATATTACATATCCTAGTAAACTTTTTTTTTTTTTTGGAGACAGAATCTAACTCTGTCGCCCAGGCTGGAGTGCATTGGTGTGATCTTGGCTCACTGCAACCGCCACCTACCAGGTTCAAGCAATTCTGTTGCCTCAGCCTTCCCAGTAGCTGGGACTACAGGCACGCATCACCATGCCCGGCGGGTTTTTGTATTTTTGGTAGAGACGGGGTTTCACTATGTTGGCCAGGCTGGTCTCGAACTCCTGACCTCAGATGATCCACCCTCCTCGGCCTCCCAAAGTGCTGGGATTACAGGCGTGAGCCACCACCTCCTCGTACACATAATTTTTAATGGCTAGATAATGTTCTACCAAAGAAATGTACCACAATTATCTTTTACCTATTTTTTAACAATTCATTTGGAAATAAAAATTTTCTGTAATTTGTTGTTACTTGCAAGAAAGTTATAGCCAGGCACAGTGGCTCACGCCTATAATCCAGCACTTTGGGAGGCTGAGGCAGGAGGATCACTTGAGTCCAGCAGTTTGAGACCAGCCTAGGCAACATAGTGAGACCCCATCTCGTCTCTTCAAAAAAAAAAAAAAAAAAAAAACTAGCTGTGCCTGGTGCATTCCTGTAGTCTAAGCTAGGCTGAGGTGGGAGGATTACTTGAGCCCAGGATGTTGAGACTGCAGTGAGTAGTGATCATACCCCTACACTTCAGTCTGGGTGACAGAGTGAGACCGTGTCTCAAAAAAAAAAGTTATAGATCAGAGGAACAGAATAGAGAATCCAGAGGTAGGTCCATATTATAGTCAACTGATTTTTTTGAGATGGAGTTTTGCTCTTTTGCCCAGGCTGAAGTGCAGTGGCAGGATCTTGGCCCACCGCAACCTCTGCCTTCCGATTTCAAGTGATTCTTCTGCCTCAGCCTCCCAAGTAGCTGGGATTATAGGCGCCCGCCACCATGCCTGGCTAATTTTTGTATTTTTAATAGAGATGGGGTTTCACCATGTTGGCCAGGCTAGTCTTCAACCCCTGACCTTGTGATCCGCCTGTCTCGGCCTCCCAAAGTACTTGGATTACAGGCGTGAGCCACTGCACCTGTCCTAGTCAACTGATTTTTGACAAAGGAGTAAAGGCAGTTCATTGGAGAAAAGAGTCTTTTCACCAAATGGTGCTGGAACAAGTGGACATTCATATGAAAAAAATTATTCTGGATGCAGATCTTACACCTTTCATAAAGATTAACTCAAAATGAATGTTTAGTGTGTTTTCACCCTGCTATAAATAGCCAAGACTGGGTAATTTATTTATTCATTTATTATTATTATTATTTATTTATTTATTTTTATTTTTATTTTTTTTTGAGACAGAGTCTCGCTGTTTCGCCCAGGCTGGAGTGCAGTGGCGCTATCTCAGCTCACTGCAAGCTCCACCTTCTGGGTTCACGCCATTCTCCTGCCTCAGCCTCCCGAGTAGCTGGGACTACAGGCGCCCACCACTGCGCCCGGCTAATTTTTTATATTTTTAGTAGACACAGGGTTTCACCGTGTTAGCCAGGATGGTCTCGATCTCCTGACCTCATGATCCTCCCGTCTCGGCCTCCCAAAGTGCTGGGATTGCAGGCATGAGCCACTGTGCCCGGCCTATTATTGTTTTTTTTGTAGACGGAGTCTCACTGTGTCACCTAGGCTAGAGTGCAGTGGGGCGATCTCGGGTCACTGCAACCTGTGCCTCCCAGGTTCAAGCGATTCTCCTGCCTCAGCCTCTGGAGTAGCTGGGATTGCAGGGCGCACGCCACCACACCCCACTAATTTTGGTGTTTTTAGTGGAGACGGGGTTTCACCATGTTGGTCAGGCTGGTCTTGAACTCCTGACCTTGGCCTCCCAAAGTGCTGGAGTTGCAGGCATGAGCCACCAGGCCTGGCTGACTGGGTAATTTATAAAGGAAGGAGGTTTAATTGACTCACAGTTTCACATGGCTGGGGAGGCCTCAGGAAACTTACAGTCGTGGCAAATGGTGAAGGGGAAACAGGCACCTAGATTCTTCATGAGGCAGCAGGACAGAGAAGAGCAGGGGAAACTGCCACTTACAAAACCATCAGATCTCATGAGAATTCATTCACCCTGACGAGGACAGCATGAGGGAAACCGCCTCCATGATTCAGTCACCTCCTACCAGGTCCCGCTCTTGACGTGGGGATTACAATTCGAGATGAGCTTTGGGTGGGGACACAGAGCCAGACCATATCGATGATTCGTAGACCTAAATAAAACACAACAATATAAAACTGGAAGAAAGTAACATCAGAGAAAATTTAGGTGGCTTTGGGTTTGGTGTTGACTTTATAACACCAAAAGCACTATCTATTAAAAAATTGGTAAGTTTGGCTTTATTAATATCAAAGACTTATGCTCCGTGAAAAACACTGTTAAGGGGATGAAAAGACAAGCCACAGACTGGGAGAAAAATTTTGCCGAACACATACCTGTTCAAGGTCAGGTATCCAAAATATACAAAGAACTCTTAAAACTCAATAATAAAAAAGCAACCCAATTTAAACATGGCCCAAAGACCTTGACAGACACCATGAAAGAAGATACACAGATGGCAAATAAGCATAAAAGGAAACCTTCAGTGTCATACGTCAATAGGGAACTGTAGATTAAAGCAGTGATTGAGATGCCACTACATACCTGTTAGAATGGCTAAAATCCAAAACACTGAGAATAGCCTGGGCAACATGGTGAAACCCCATCTCTACCAAAAAAATACAAAACATTAGCTGGGCATGGTGGCTTGCGCCTTAGTCCCAGCTACTTGGGAAGCTGAGGTGGGAGGATCCCTTGAGCCCAGGAGGTCGTGGCTGCAGTAAGCTGTAATCGCACCACCTCACTCCAGCCTGGGTGACAAAGCGAGACCCTGTCTCAAAAAAAAACCAAAAACGCTGATAATACCAACTACTGGCAAGAATGTAGAGAAACAGGAAGGAACTCTGATTCATTACTGGTAAGACTGAAAACTGGCACAGCCACTTTGAAAGTCAGTTTGGCAGTTTCTTATGAAACTAAATATGTTATATGATGCAGCGATTATACTCCTTGATATTCCCTCAAAAAAGTTGAAAACTTATATTCACACAAAAGCCTGCAGACAAATGTTCATAGCAGCATTATTCATAATTGCCAAAACTTGGAAGCAATCATTCATTTCTTCAGTAGGTGAGTGAATGAATGGATAAACAAAATGTAGTGTATCTGTAGTATGGAATATTATTGAGCAGTAAAAAGAAATGAGCTATCAAGCCATGAAAAGATGTGGAGGAATCTTAAGTGCATATTACTAAGTGAAAGAAGCCAGTCTGAAAAAGCTCCATACAGAAGGATTCCAACTGTATGACATTCTGCAAAACTGTAGAGATGCAGAAAAGATCAGTGGTGGCCAGAGGTTATCGGAGAAGAAGGGGACCAGGTGGAGCACTGAGGATTTTTAGGGCAATGAAAGTTCTCTCTGTGATACTGTAATGTTGGATATGTAGAATTGACAGCAAAGGGTGAACCCTAGTGTCCTCTATGACTTTAGTTAATAGTCATGTATTACTATTGACTTATCAAATACACTACACTAATGTGACATGTTAATATAGGCGAAACCTGGGGCGAAGGGTAATGGCAGCTTCCTGTTAATTCCTACTTAATTTGTTTCTAAACCCAAAACTGCTCCAAAAAATAAAGCTTATAAATTTTTTTAAAATTAAATAATAGGTCAGGTGCAGTGGCTCACACTTGTAATCCCAGCGCTTTGGGAGGCTAAGGCAGGACGATTGCCTGAGCCCAAGAGGATGGGGCTGCAGTGAGTTATGATCATGCCACTGCACTGCAGCCGGGGCAATAGAGCAAGACTCTGTCTCTTTAAAAAAAAGGAAATTTAAAAATAAACTTTCACACAATTCACCTTTAGCGGGAGTACCTTGATATTGAGCAAGGCCTTCTTAAAAAGTGCTGGTCTTGGCTGGCTGTGGTGGCTCACGTCTGTAACCCCAGCACTTTGGGAGGCCAGCGCAGGCGGATCATGAGGTCAGGAGTTCAAGACCAGCCTGGCCAATATGGTGAAACCCTGTTTCTGCTAAAAATACAGAAATTAGCTGGGCGTGGTGGGGCGCACCTGTAGTACCAGCTATTCAGGAGGCTGAGGCAGGAGAATCACTTGAGCCCTGGAGGCAGAGGTTGCAGTGAGCCGAGATGGTACGCTGCACCCCAGCTTGGATGACAGAGCGAGACTCCATCTCAAAAAAAGAAAAAAGTAGGCCGGGCGCGGTGGCTCACGCTTGTAATCCCAGCACTTTGGGAGGCCGAGGCGGGCAGATCACGAGGTCAGGAGATGGAGACCACGGTGAAACCACGTCTCTACTAAAAATACAAAAAATTAGCCGGTCGTGGTGGCGGGCGCCTGTAGTCCCAGCTACTCGGAGAGGCTGAGGCAGGAGAATGGCGTGAACCCGAGAGGCGGAGCTTGCAGTGAGCCGAGATTGCGCCACTGCATTCCAGCCTGGGCGACAGAGCAAGACTCCGTCTCAAAAAAAGAAAAAAGAAAAAAGTGCTGGTCTTTGGTTTTAGGATGGTCTTGGCAGGTTTACCTTCCCCTGAGATCATAATCTTTCTGCATAGTTTTTTTAGTTTACTGGAAAATTACTATTGATTGAAGCTTCTGATAGTTTTCAGGTGGCTCAAACTGAAATAACTTTTGGAATTTCACTATGTCTTTGGTTGATTTTACAACATTGCGTTTTCAATATTCCGATATGTCATCTCCCTGACAAGTGAGGAAGTTGCAGATTAATTGCGGACGTAAGATTTTTGAGTTAAGGAAAGGTGTTTTTCCTCAGAGTCGCCCCTCTCTCTCCCAGCTGCAGGACTCATGCACACGTTCAATGCCCACGCCGCCACTGACATCACGGGCTTCGGGATTTTGGGCCATGCGCAGAACCTGGCCAAGCAGCAGAGGAACGAGGTGTCGTTTGTAATTCACAACCTCCCGGTACTGGCCAAGATGGCTGCAGTGAGCAAGGCCTGCGGAAACATGTTCGGCCTCATGCACGGGACCTGCCCGGAGACTTCAGGTACAGGATGCTGGGCGCGTCTGAGGACCAAATAGTGAGGCTAACAGAAGGCTCAGCGAGAGAGCAGCAGCCCCACCCCGAGTGGGCCCCCACTCTGTTTGAGTTCCGTGCTGCCGATCTCGGCCTCCACAGCAGCTGGTGCCTTTCCTCCCGGTGGGTTTGGTCCCCGCCATCCTGGGCGGATCCAGCAGCCTTGCTGAAGTTGAGTGGCCCGTGCTCTTTTTGATGCAAGAATATGGTGATGGGGGAAATAAGTAAGCATTCAGTTTTTACTGAAAGCTTCGCATTTGAAATTAACTGCCATACTCCTAGGTTACTTTGAACAGGTGATATTTTTTTCCTTGAAAATTGTCTAACGTGGTTTTAAGAATGATAGAGAAAAAAAGGGGCCGGGCGTGGTGGCTCTTGCCTGTAATTCTGGCACCTCAGGAGGCTGAGGCAGGCACATCACGTGAGGTCAGGAGTTGAAGACCAGCCTGGCCAACATGGTGAAACCCCATCTCCACTAAAAATACAAAAAAAAGTAGCTGGGCGTGGTGGTACATGCCTTTAATCCCAGCTGCCTGGGAGGCTGAGCCAGGAGAATCGCTTGAACCTGGGAGACAGAGGTTGCAGTGAGCCGAGATTGCGCCACTGCACTCCAGCCTGGGCGACAGAGCAAGATTCTACCTCAAAAAAAAAAAAAAAAGAAAGAAAAGAATGATATAGAATAAAAAAGAATGCAATAGGATATTATGTCTTTAAAGTGCCATTTTTCTTTTTTCTTAGATGTACAATAATGTATTAGAGGAAACATAAATGGAGGATAAATGGAAGATGGAACAAGCATAGGTAGAGAGAGCCGTCAGACAGCAGTGCAGGTCTGACACCATACGCCCCAGTAATTTGAGTACTAGGGAGCTTTTATATCCCTTATCATTTTTCTAAGCTTAACGTCCTTTTGTTTCCTCATTAATTTGGTGGCCGCATCTGTCCGGAACTTGTGGGACGTCCTCCTCTTCATCATGGCAGATACTCCACCATGGCCTGCTGGCCGCCAAGGCCACCACCCACAGGCTTACAGGCTCGCCATTGATCGTTCCCGCTCCTGCGGCCCCAGCCAGAGGCAGATGGTGCATCCTCCTAAAGTGCCATTTTTCTTTTGCCCCCTTTGTTCCCTTTACCTTGACTATTTCATCTTTTAAGTCTCCCTATTTTTCCCTTTTTTTTGATTTCTCTTTTTCTATTTCCTTTCCTCTAGAACTCTAGTTTTCTACCCACAAAAGAGTGGAATCACCTTAGGATTTTAAATATACACGTGCCGGCCAGGCCTGGTGGCTCACACCTGTAATTCCAGCACTTTGAGAGGTTGAGGTCAGGAGTTCGAGACCAGCCTGACCCACATGGTGAAACCCTGTCTCTACTAAAAATACCAAAATTAGCGGGACGTGGTGGTGTGTGCCCTGTAATCCCAGCTACTCCAGAGGCTGAGGCAGGAGAATCGCTTGAACCCGGGAGGCACAGGTTGCAGTGAGCCGAGATTGCCCCACTGCACTCCAGCCTGGGCAACAGAGTGAGACTCTGTCTCAAAAAAAAAAAAGAAAAATACGCATGCCTAGCCCCAGCCTCCCAAAAACGGTGGGATGCATCTTGGGCAGGCCTGGGCCTCAGCGTCTGTGCCGGCCCCCTGGGAGATTCCGTAGTAGGCCGGGGCAAGGGACCACAGTGCTGAGAACACAAAGCCCTGGTCACATCGACCCGTGCAGTGGCGAGGGGGCTTCAAGACTCCGCCAGGCCTCTCACCGCCTTTATAGAGGACCTTCAGCCTCCCGTTTAAAAAACAAACTATTTTCTAGAAGTAAGCTCCAACAGGGTAGGGTTTTTTTCCCCTGCTGGTTCAGGCTCTGTCCAGGACAGTGTCTGCCACATAATTGGGCACTGAATGGAAATTGAATGAATTGATGAATGTTACCAGCCATTTAAATTTGTGTCCTTTCTTCAGAAATAAGAAGTTTTTACTTTTTTTTTTTTTTTTTTTTTAATGATAGAGTTTTGCTCTTGTCGCCCAGGCTGGAGTGCAATGGCACGATCTCAGCCTACTACAACCTCTGCCTCCCTGGTTCAAGCGATTCTCTTGCCTCAGCCTCCGGAGTAGCTGAGATGACAGGAGTGTGCCACCATGCCCAGCTAATTTAGAGAGGGGATTTTACCATGTTGGCCAGGCTGGTCTCGAACTAACTCCTGATCTCAGATGATCCATCCGCCTCGGCCTCCCAAAGTGCTGGGATTACACGCGTGAGCCACCGTGACTGGCCACAAGGGTTTTACATTTTGTAGAAGTAGACTACGGTTTTTCCTCATCATCTTATTTCTACTTAGACCATCCTGGCTAACATGGTGAAACCCCGTCTCTACTAAAAATACAAAAAATTAGCCAGGCGTGGTGGTGGGCACCTGTAGTCCCAGCTACTTGGGAGGCTGAAGCAGGAGAATGGCGTGAACCCAGGAGGTGGAGCTTGCAGTGAGCCGAGATCGTGCCACTGCACTTCAGCCTGGGAGACAGAGCAAGACGCCGTCTCAAAAAAAAAAAGAAAAAAATTTTCTGGCCTAGTTACCGGAAAGAGCAACAAAGGTTTATTTTAATGTATTTTATACTGTTTGTCTTTTGGATATAATGACAGAGTCAAGACTGGAACCTAGATACTTTGGGGCATACACTGTTTCATGAGTCTTAAATTTTCTAAAAATACAAAAAAGCATTCTCGGTAAAATGAGAGAGTCGATGTAGAGAATCAAAAGTTCCCTTTTGTTTGTCAATATTTGTTTCAGTGTAGCTTGGAAAAAATAGCTACCACATGGGTTATTGAAGCCCCAAACACCTTACCCCTACACAGTGTTATGTGGTTCACAAATAGGTCATTTTCACAGTTGAAAGTTGGAGTGTATATGTGTGTGTGTTAGGAGTTTACTAGCAATTGCTTAATTACAGCATAGAATAGGCCTCTTAGGCTGGGAATGGTGGTTCATTCCTGTAATCTCAGCACTATGGGAGGGCAAGGCAGGTGGATTCTTGAGTCCAGGAGTTTTAGACCAGCCTGGACAACACAGTGAAACCTTGTCTCTACAAAAAATTGGCCAGGTATGGTGGTGCACACTTGTAATCCCAGCTACTGGGAAAGCTGAAGTGGGAGGGTCACCGGAGCCAGGACATTGAGGCTGCATTGAGCTGTGATTGTACCACTGCACTCCAGCTTGGGCCACAGAGTGAGACCCTGTCTCAAAAAAAAAGCTGCTTAGTTGAATGGGAAGAGCTACTTGCATATAGGTGGCAGCAAGTTGTTGATGGAAGTTGGATCTCTGCAGAAGCAGCAGAGGCAGAGAAGCTGCTGTCATGTCAACACTAACAGTCATTCTTGTTTTCTTTTGCCAGGTGGCCTTCTGATCTGTTTACCACGTGAGCAAGCAGCTCGGTTCTGTGCAGAGATAAAGTCCCCCAAATATGGTGAAGGCCACCAAGCATGGATTATTGGGATTGTAGAGAAGGGCAACCGCACAGCGAGAATCATAGACAAACCCCGGATCATCGAGGTTGCACCACAAGTGGCCACTCAAAACGTGAATCCCACACCCGGGGCCACCTCTTAATCTAGACAGAAATAGCTGTTTGGTTTTTTTTTTTAAATAGATCTATTTCCCTTATCACTTCAATTAAAGACTATAAACAACAAAAATCTCATTGTGTCTACACATCGGGGTGACCTTAGGTCGGTTTGTAAGTGGATACAATTAATAAAATAAAATCCATTGCCTTTTTTTCCTGTTACATTAACTGAAGATGCACCTAATCTTGAGGCAGCTTCTGAGTTGAGAATTATATTGTTATCCAATACTGTTGATTCATTTTGAATCTTTAGACACTTAGCTCTTGCCGCATAGGCTCTTTTTAAAGGTGCTCTCACATAGCACAGACATTACCAGTCGTCGTGTCAAATAGCAGTTGGTGTCTTCATTTTATGTATATTTATCATAAGTCTGATTTTTTTTTTTAAGCGTCTTGAATGGTTTTCTGGAAAGACAGCATTGGTAAGTGGCACATGATGGTATCCCAGTCCTAAGAGGGTTGCATGATTCCTTTGAGTGTTTGATTTGAAAAGCCTAGTCTTGTCTCTCAAGAGCATCTCGGACCCAGAACATTCTCCAGTAGTGCATTCAGTTTAACACAGCAAGTGCTTCACTGCATGGAAAACACTTTGAAGACAAAAAAGAAATCTTATTTCTTTTTTTGTAGCCTTCCTGATATTTACAGTATACCATTAACTGTTTTATCGATAGCAAAAAAGGATAATTTTTGCAATGTAATTAGATGTTCTATAGTGCTACAAGGAATTGCCTTCCGAATGGAGGTTCATGTATAATACTCATTTACAATTCAATATATAATTACGCAAATAATTTTTAAATATAATCAATAATAAAGACTGTTCTGTGGATGGTAGTGTTTAATACATTTTATATTTTGTATAGTGATTTCAGGCCTTTTGTTAAAATCAGCAGCTATTTAGCCTAATTCTTAGCATTATTTTGTCCTTTGCGCCAGTACTTTTTTGTGCACGGTTTTTGTGATCTGTGTTAAAAACCTGCATTGCCAACATTGCAGCTCGAACTTAAACTTGTTATTCAAATAAATATTTAATTTTTTAAATTGCTCTTGTATAATCAGATTCCCCTTTTAGTATTATTTTAGAAGCGTTGGGAGGGTTTTGCCTAAAGTACAATTTATCGGGAAAAACTAGATTTTAGTTTTATAAAACTTTTAAGTCTTTCATGGGACCTATATTTTCTTGAATTAAATTTTGTAGTTCTAGAATAAATAGGCAATCTAAAAAGGTGTTCTCTGTGTTTCGTAAAGTGGAGGCTTCCTTATATTTTAACCTACTAAGCAATGAGGAGGGATTCCTGTCATTAAGCACAAGGGCATTGGATCCTCAAGTGCCCATCTTCATGAGAGAAAAAGCAGCACATCCTGCACGTTTCTGGTGCTTCCTGCTCACAGGCACCAAGGCCACACATGTAAACTGACTTCTTGCCAAAGGAAATGACCCCTGGGAAGATCAAGCTCCTGGAAGAGGCTTGAACTCGGACGCGCCCTCCTCCAGGAACCAGCGGGCAGGGCAGCCTTCACGCATGTGTTAACTGAATCTCCAGCCATAAGCATGGTGTGCAGTATGGAAGAGCCTGCTACGGAACTGAAATTGATTGGACATTTTATAGGAATTGATACAGATGTTGGTCCTCAAAAGCTACAAACCAGTGGTCTGCAAAATAAAGTGTGTTGGAAACCTCTGAGTAAGATAAACCTACTGTTGAGCTTTTTTTTTTTTTTTTTTTTTTTTTAAATGATGACTGAATCTGAACTTCAGTGTGGCCTGTGCCCTGAGAGCTGGTGTTTTCCCTCAGTGGCAGGCCTGTTGAGAGGAGGGAGCTAAGTGGAGTATGTACTTAAGGAAATAATCTTTGTGAAGATTGATATTTATAAAGAGAAAATGTTGGGTACTTAGAGGTCCGTGTAAGTCTTATGATCCCAAGAGGAAGAATTTGTATTTAAAGCAGTGTTGGCTGGGCATGGTGGCTCACACCTGTAATATCAGCACTTTGGGAGGCCGAGGTGGGCAGATGACCAGAGGTCCAGAGTTCAAGACCAGCCTGGCCAACATGGTGAAACCCTGTCTTTACTAAAAATACAAAAATTAGCTGGGTTTGGTGGCGCGTGCCTGTAATCCCAGCTGCTGGGTAGGCTGAGGCATGAGAATCACTTGAACCCGGGAGACAGAGGTTGCAGTGAGCAACCTGCAATCACACCACTGCACTCCAGCGTGGGCGACGGAGACTCAGTCTCAAAAAACAAACTCAAGCTCTTTTGAGACTCAGTCTCAACAAGCAAACAAAAAACAGTATTGCATAGTGGCCCAGATCCACCTGTGTTAGAATCACCCGGGGTGTTAGAAGGCAACATTCCTGCCCCTGATTTTCCAGATTCACAGAATCAGAATTTCTGGGGTGTGGGACTTTGGGAATGTGTTAAATAAGGACCCCATGGGGCTATGGCCAAAAAAGTTTCAGAACCATGGGTGCAGCACACCAACGTGGCACATGTATACATATGTAACAAACCTGCACGTTGTGCACATGTACCCTAAAACTTAAAAGTATAAATAATAATAATAACTGATCTTGAAAGGAATGTTGCAGAGGAAGGCAGGGAAAGTAAGAGGACCTGGTTTTGCAACTTTTTTTTTTTTTTTTTTTTTTTCGAGGCAGAGTCTCACTCTGTCAGCCAGGCTGGAGTGCAGTGGTACGATCTCAGCTCACTGCAACCTCTGCTTCCCAGGTTCCAGTGATTCTCCCACCTCAGCCTCCCAAGTAGCTGGGATTACAGGCGCATGCCACCAAGCCTGACTAATTTTTGTATTTTCAGTAGAGACAGGGTTTTGCCATGTTGGTCTCAAACTGAGCTCAAACCATCTGCCTGCCTTGGCCTCCCAAAGTGCTGGGATCACAGGTGTGAGCCAGCATGCCCAGCATTTTGCAACATATTTTGCGGGAATTTTTTCCTCGCAAAATGGTCAGTTCTCTTACTGACCATTCTGACTAAATCTTGACCATTCTGTTTACTTCCCACATCTGAGCTATGGCCCAACAA
Organism: Nomascus leucogenys; assembly: GCF_006542625.1. Taxonomy (NCBI): domain Eukaryota; kingdom Metazoa; phylum Chordata; class Mammalia; order Primates; family Hylobatidae; genus Nomascus; species Nomascus leucogenys. Next base: position 101,500,632 of record NC_044389.1, on the reverse strand, counting down.
GGCAACGGAAAGACCTGTATTTTGAAAGCTCCATGAAGACTCAAATGATTGTCATTGAATATTGGAGTTCTTGTCAAAAATCTATGTAGAACATTTTAAAAGTCAGTGGTCAGGCCAGACATGGTGGCTCATGTGTATAATCCTAGCACTTTGGGAAGCTGAGACAGGAGGATCACTTGAGCACAGGAGTTCGAGACCAGCCTAAGCAACATAGTGAGACCTCGTCTCTACAAAAAATAAAATTTAAAAAGTCAGTGAACGGTAAGTAGTCGATTTGACTTTCTGGTAGCACTTTAAAACTTCACACTGAAGTGTATTTATCTTGGTATACTGATTTGTTTTCTGTAAATCATATAGTACAGTTGCATCCAAAAATACAGTCTGTTAGAATGCATAGAATTAGTGAATACAACCTGAGGCAGCTGGATCATGGTGGAGTCAGTCATTCAGGCACTAGGAATAATCTGAAGGAATATTGAAGCTGCTTATTTGCACAGGCTGTGTTGAGGTATTTATTATGTTTCAGTCCAAGAAAAATTGAAATATTGTATAAGCAATATGTACTTTTTGGCTCCGTCTTTAAAAATAGTAGATTATAGTCTTCCAAGTTCTGCATGCTTTATAATGAATAAATGTGTTTCAAATTGTTCTGTTTATAGATGAATGAGCCAGCCATTTTCAGTCTGAATTTAGCATTCCTTTAAGAGTTATACCTGAGTTCTCAACCTTAGTTTTAATTGTATAGAGACCAGAATAGCTATACTGTGCTGCACTTTATTTTTAGGTAATAGAGCAAGCGTAGACATCGACGCTTCAGATACCAGTTGTGTCTGTGTGTGTGTTTTTGTGTATATTTGTGTGTGTATATATCCTTGAGTTGCTCACTTCCACACCCAGCCCACACTGTTCCTCTAGCTTAGGCAGTGGTTGCATAGACAACATAATTTACTTTCAACAGTAATTTGTAAATTTTTCTCAATAATCCACATATGAATCATAGTCATTAAATATGCCAATGGGCACAGTAACAATCACCAATGTCCTGTTAAAAGTGAAGCCTGGGAATATCCTATCATCTATGCTTAAATCTCTGTGTCTTGAATGAGGATGGGAGTGGATTACAGGAGGTCTTCAGTAAAGCAGTAGGTAGGACAGGATGCTCCTATAGGCATCTAGACAGGTTCTGGAATTGCCTGGAATCCAAGCCTGCTGCCAACGCCAAATGCTTTGATTTGTCTGTGAATTCAGGGTAAGGAAGGTGCTGTAAGTTTCCCTATGTTTCACAGTCTTTAAATATGACATCCAGCACTGAACACACAGTTGATGCTTTCCATGGTTTTTGTCCTTTCTAAGTCCTGTTGCTTTCAGAGGGAGTTTTATGCTTAGGAGAAACTGCATGTAATGAAGCCTATCAAAGCTTCATAGAAAGAAACAGAAAAGGCCACGGACGGTGGCTCACACCTGTAATCCCAGCACTTTAGGAGGCCGAGGTGGGCGGATCACCTGAGGTCAGGAGTTTGAGACTAGCCTCAACATGGAGAAACCCCGTCTCTGCTAAAAAAAAAAAAAAATACAAAATTAGCCGGGCATGGTGGTGCATGCCTGTAATCCCAGCTACTCAGGAGGCTGAGGCAGGAGAATTGCTTGAACCTGGGAGGCGGAGGTTGCGCTGAGCTGAGATCGCACCACTGCACTCCAGCCTGGGCAACGAGAGCGAAACTGTCTCAAAAAAAAAAAAAAAAAAAAGAAAGAAACAGAAAACTCACTCTATTAGTGATCTGATTGCAGAAAAGCCAGTGTGTTTTCTACTATTATATTTTTAGAACAAGCATAGGCCCCTAGAAAATTATAAGGGCCTGGCCGGGCACAGTGGCTCATGCCTGTCATCCCAGCACTTTGGGAGGCCTAGGCTGGCACATCACGAGCTCAGGAGTTCGAGACCAACCTTACCAACATGGTGAAACCCTGTATCTACTAAAAATACAAAAATTATCCAGGTGTGGTGGTGTGCACCTGTAATCCCAGCTACTCGGGAGGCTGGGGCAGGAGAATCGCTTGAACCCGGGAGCCGGAGGTTGCAGTGAGCCGAGATCATGCCATTGCACTCCAGCCTGGGTGACAGAGTGAGACTTTGTCTCAAAAAAAAAAAGAAAGAAAAAAAAAGGAAAAGGAAAAAAAGAGGCTGGGCGCGGTGGCTCACGCTTGTAATCTGAGCACTTTGGGAGGCCACGGCAGCAGATCACAAGGTCAGGAGATCAAGACCACTGTGAAACCCCGTCTTTACTAAAAATACAAAAAATTAGCCGAGTGTGGTGGTGGGTGCCTGTAGTCTCAGGTACTCGGGAGGCTGAGGCAGGAGAATGGCGTCAACCTGGGAGGCGGAGCTTGCAGTGAGTCGAGATCGCACCACTGCACTCCAGCCTGGGCGACAGAGCGAGACTCCATATCAAAAAAAAAAAAAAAAAAAAGAAAAGAAAATTTTAATGGCCTATAAAATGTTAATGTTGATCATTACCCAGTATCCAGTCTTGTATGTTGCTTAATTCCTTTTTTTTTTTTAGGCGGAGTCTCTGTCACCCAGGCTGGAGTGCAGTGGTGTGATCTTGGCTCACTACAACCTCTGCCTCCCAGGTTCAAGCGATTCTCCTGCCTCAGCCTCCCAAGTAGCTGGGATTACAGGCACCTCCCACCATGCCCGGCTAATTTTTGAATTTTAAGTAGAGATGGGGTTTCACCATGTTGGGCAGGCTGATCTCGAACTCCTGACCTCAAGTGATGGGGGTCACTCAGCCCCCAAAGTGCCGGGATTACAGGCATGAGCCACTGCACCCGGCTGGCATATCTCTTTCTTACTACATCCAGGAAACGTTTCCACATCTTCAGGACTCATGATTGCAGTGGGCTCACCCAGATAATACAGGATAATCCCCCATCAAAGTCCTTAACGTTAATCACATTTGGAAAACCCCTTTTGCCAGGTAAGGTAACAGCCACAGATTCCAAGGATTAGGGCGTGAACATCTTCGGGGAGGACCGTTATTCTCCCCACCACAAGGCCGTATACCCACGGGGTAGCTTCTTCACCAGGGGAGAGTTTTTTGCAGCCATGAAGCAAAGCTGTTGCCTCAAACATGCTATTTTTAAAATCAGTGAACAACAATTGCTTACACAGCCATACCAAGCAGGGGCCAGCAGGGTGGAAGTTCTGTTCACCACTAGCTATGAAGCTTTGTGCACAAAGCAAACATGGGCCACTAGACAGGCTGTGGCAGAATCAACTTTTCTTTTCTTTTTTTTTTTTTTTTTTGAGACCGAGTCTTGTTCTTGTCACCCAAGCTGGAGTGCAGTAGCACGATCTCGGCTCACTGCAACCTCTGCCTCCAGAGCTCAAAAGATTCTCCTGCCTCAGCCTCCCCAGTAGCTGAGATTACAGGTACCCACCACCACATCCTGCTAATGTTTGTATTTTTAGTACAGATGGGGTTTCACCATGTTGGCCAGGCTGGTCTCAAACTCCTGACCCCAGGTGATTTGCCCCCCTCGGCCTCCCAAAGTGCTGGCATTACAGGCATGAGACACCATGCCCGGCTGGAATCGACTTTTCTTTTCTTTTTTCTTTCTTTCTTTTTCTTTCTTTCTTTCTTTCTTTCTTTCTTTCTTTCTTTCTTCTTTTTTTTTTTTTTTTTTAGATGCGGTTTTGCTCTTGTTGATGAGGCTGGAGTGCAATGGCGTGATCTCAGCTCACTGCAACCTCCGCCTCCTGGGTTCAAGCGATTCTCATGCCTCGGCCTCCAGAGTAGCTGGGATTACAGGCTTGCGCCATCACGTCCAGCTAATTTTGTATTTTTAGTAGAGACGGGGTTTCTCCATGTTGGTCAGGCTGGTCTCGAACTCCCGCCCTCAGGTGATCTGCCCACCTTGGCCTCCCAAAGTACTGGGATTACAGGCGTGAGTCATCGCACCCAGCTGGAATTGACTTTTCTTTTCTTTTTATTTATTTATTTTTTTTTCTGAGACAGAGTCTCACTCTGTCACCCAGGCTGGAGTGCAGTGGCACAATCTCGGCTCACTGCAAACTCTGCCTCCCAGGTTCAAGTGATTCTCCTACCTCAGCCGCCTGAGTAGCTGGGATTACAGGTGCGCGCCACTAGGCCCGGCTAATTTTTGTATTTTCAGTTGAGATGGGGTTTCACCATGTTGGTCAGGCTGGTCTCAAACTCCTGACCTCATGATCTGCCTGCCTCGGCCTCCCAAAGTGCTGGGATTACAGGCGTGAGCCACCGTGCCTGGCGGAATTGACTTTTTATCGTGCAAAGATAACCTAGCAGTTTCTGACCGATGTTTTAGAGAGCATCCTATCCCAAATACTTGCATTATACGACAGCAGAGAAATTCTGTACATGATTCATCTTCTAAGTGTCTTCCTCTATAGGAGTGGTCCCCAACCTTTTTGGCACAAGGGACTGGTTTTGTGGAAGACAATTTTTCCACAGACTGGGGCACGCTGCCCGGGGAAGGTTTCAGTATGATTCAAGCACATTACATTTATTTTTTACTTTATTTCTACTATTATTACATTGTAATATGTAATGAAACAACTACAACCCACCATAATGTAGAATCAGTGGGAGCCCTGAGCTTGTTTTCCTGCCACTAGACAATCCCATCTGGGGGTGATGGGAGACAGTGATGGATCATCAGGCATTAGATTCTCATAAGGAGCAGACAACCTAGATCCCTCACGTGCAGTTCACAACAGAGTTCTCGCTCCTATGAGAATCTAATGCCACTGCTGATCTGACAGAAGGCAGAGCTCAGGTGGGAATGCTTGCTCACCCCATCCTGTGTGGCTCAGTTCTTAACAGGGCACAGACTGGTAAAGGTCCCCAGCCTGGGAGCCGGGGACCCCTGCTCTGTAGTATTTCTCTCTGAGTCACCAGCTTCCAGAGTATCATTATTTTACCCTTTCACTTGAGTCCCAGTTTTCAGTGGATTGGACACTGCCTTGCTGTAGTCTCTTGAATTCTGTCGGGGCCACCTTTACTGTGACTGCCTTCTGCTGACACCCTCAGAGGATGCAGGTCTAAGGTGACAGCATCACAAAACGGACTTGCGGATCTCTCAATCGTTGCTGGAGAATCATTGAGAAGTAAACTTTCATTTGGTTGAGGCATTAACATTTCAGGGTTTACTTATTACTACAGCATAGCTTAACCTACCCTAAGATAGAAATCAACAGGCAATTCACAAATACACAAATGACCAACGTAGAGCTCAAAACTTGTTCAATCTCACTAGACAGGCAAATTTAAACAATATGAAGTCTTCTTATGTTTTGCCTACCTAATTGGCAAGGATTTAAAAAGGATAAGGTGGCCGGGTGCGGTGGCTCACGCCTGTAATCCTAGCACTTTGGAAGGACGAGGCGGGTGGATCACCTGAGGTCGGGAGTTGGAGAGCAGTCTGATCAACATGGAGAAACCCCGTCTCTACTAAAAATACAAAATTAGCCGGGCATGGTGGCGCATGCCTGTAATCCCAGCTACTCAGGAGGCTGAGGCAGGAGAATGGCTTGAACCCGGAAGGCGGAGGTTGCGGTGAGCCAATATCGCGCCATTGCACTCCAGCCTGGACAATAAGAGCAAAACTCCATCTCAAAAAAAATTAAAAAAAAAAAAAGGGCAAGGCCCAGGTTGTATCAATGCTCAATGCTCATTGATAACAGCATTTTGAGACTTGTTTGGCAATCTTAAAATGTTTAATAGCTTTTGACTAGCAACTCTATGTCAATAATTTATCCTAAGGAAATATCCATGGGACTACCCAACACTGAAAATCAGCATATTCATGAAATTATTTACAATTGTAAGCAAAAAAGAAAGAAAGGAAAAGAAAACATAAACTTACATATAGTAATAGGACATTGGTTCAATGAGTACAGGAAAATCTACAGGCTAGAATGCTATGAAGTCATCAGAAATCAGGTCTTAGGCCAGGCGCAGTGACTCACACCTGTAACACCAGCACTTTGGGAGGCTGAGGCGGGTGGATCACCTGAGGTCAGGAGTTCGAGACCAGCCTGGCCAACATGGCGAAACTCCATCTCTACTAATAATACAAAAATTAGCCAGGCGTAGTGTTGCACACCTGTAATCCCAGCTAATCAGGAGGCTGAGGCACAAGAATTGCTTGAACCCCAGAGGCAGGGGTTGCAGTGAGCTCAGACCGTGCCACTGCCCTCCAACCTGGGTGACAGAATGAAACCATGTCTCAAAAAAAAAAAAAAAAATCAGGTCTTATGGCATTTAAAATAATATGGAAATATTCACAATGTAATAATGAGTTTTGAAAAACAACTCTATATGCAGTAAGATTCCAATTTATGTATTTATGTTTGTATGTAAGTATGTTTTTATTGAGACAGTCTCATTCTGTCACCCAGGCTGGAGTGCAGTGGCATGATCATGGCTTACTGCAGCTTTGACCTTCCAGGCTCAAGAGATCTTCCCACCTCAGCTTCCTGAGTGGCTATGACTACAGGCACACCACCACGCCTGGGCTAATTAAAAAAAAAATCATTGTAGAGATGGGGGTCTTACTTTGTTTCCCAGGCTAGTCTTGAAATCCTGGGCTCAAGTGATCGTCCCACTCTGGCCTCCCAAAGTGTTGGGATTGCAGGTATGAGCCACGACACCCAGTCGTTTTTGTTGTTGCTGTTGTTTGTTTGGTTTTGAGACAGGGCCTCACTCTATCACACAGGCTGGAGTGCAGTGATGCAATCTCGGCTCACTGCAACCTTTGCCTCCCAGGCTCAAACCATTTTCCTGTCTCAGCCTCCAGAGTAACTGGGACTACAGGTGCACACCACCCTGTCCGGCTAATTTTTGGCTTTTTTTTTTTTTTTTTTTTTTTTTTTTTGAGATGGAGTCTCGCTCTGTCACCCAGGGTGGAGTGCAGTGGCGCAATCTCAGCTCACTGAAAGCTCCACCTCCTGGGTTCATGCCATTCTCCTGCCTCAGCCTCCCGAGTGGCTGGGACTACAGGCGCCCGCCAACATGCCCTGCTAATGTTTTGTATTTTTAGTAGAGATGGGGTTTCACCATGTTAGCCAGGATGGTCTCGATCTCCTGACTTCAAGTGATCCGCCCGCCTCGGCCTCCCAATGTGCTGTGATTACAGGCGTGAGCCACCGTGCCCAGCCCACACCCAGCAGTTTTTAAAATGTTTCTTTTTGAGACTCTGTCTCAAAAAAAAATTATCTGTAATTCTACCTCAAAAGTCACGTTTTTGGAGCTATGTATTCATGGTAAAATTCTATGCTGTAATCTAAGGTGAAAAAAGATGCGGCGTCACCTGGAGCTTAAGAAGCTGCACGCCAAGCAAGTATTGAGTTCCTGACAACGGCCAAGAACAAATCAACAGGGCGGAAATCCAGGAACGTATTTCGCATAGCTAGCCAAAAAAAGCTTTAAGGCTAAAAACAGAGCAAAACCAATTACCACTAATCTTAAGAAGATAAACATTATGAATGATGAAAAAGTTAGCAGAGTAAACATAGCTTTTGTAAGTGTACAAGAGGAACTTCCACGTTTCTCAAAAGGCCTTTCTCTTGAACTTCTGCAGAAAGAACTGATTCCTCAGCAGCGTCATGAAAGCAAACCAGTTAATGTTGATGAAGCTACAAAATTAATGGCTTAGTCGTAATACAGTGGTGATGCATCTAATTCTCCACAAAGACCAATAAATTAAGTGTTTTATACCAAAAAAAGATACAATGTAGTCTATTCAGTGTATTCAGTGTGATACCAACTTTGAAAAAATATATACATATGTATGTATGTACATGTATAAGATGTATATTTTTCAACTAAATATGAATGGGAAAAAATACATTGAATTGTAACAAAGGTTTTCTTGCGAAGAGCAGCCACATGAGTTAATTTTAGAGGTTTTTTTTCCCTGTATTTTTTCTTCTTCCTTCTTTCCTTCCTTCCTCCCTTCCTTCCTTCCTTCCTTCCTTTCTCTTTCTTTGTTTTCTTTCTTTCTTTCTTCTTTCTCTTTCTTTCTTTCTTTCTTTCTTTCTTTCTTTTTTTTTTCTTTTCTTTTCTTTTCTTTTCTTTCTTGACGGAGTTTTGCCCTTGTTGCCCAGGCTGGAGTGCAGTGGCACTATCTTGGCTCACTGCAACTTCCACCTTCCGAGTTCAAGCAATTCTCCCTGCCTCAGCCTCCCAAGTAGCTGGGATTACAGGCATGTGCCACCACGCCCGGCTAATTTTGTATTTTTAGTAGAGTTGGGGTTTCTCCATGTTGGTCAGGCTGGTCTTGAACTCTTAACCTCAGGTGATCTGCCCGCCTCGGCCTCCCAAAGAGATTACAGGCACAAGCCACTGCTCCTGGACTATATTAAATGTTTTATACAAAAAAAGGTGCAATGTAGTGTTTTCAGTGTGATATTAACTTTGAAAAAATATATACATATATATGTATATAGCTGTATAAAATGTATATATTTCAACTAAATGTGAATGGAAAAAAATAGATTGAATTTTAACAATGGTTTTCTTGCAAAGAGCAGCCACAAGAGTGAATTTTAGGGGTTTTTTTCCCTATATTTTTTCAAATATTCTACAATATATGTGTATTATTATTGATCATTAAACATTGGGTCATTTAAGTGTATATGTAATATATAATGTACACTAATATGATTTTTTAAAAATTTTTTGAGACACGGTCTCACTCTGTTGCCCAGGTAGGAGTGCAATGGTGTGATCATGGCTCACGGTAGCCTCTGGTTCCCGGGCTCAAGTGATCCTCCCGCCTCAGCCTCCTGAGTACCTGGGACTACAGGCACACCACGATCACGCCCGGCTAGGTTTTTAGCTTTTTTTCATAGAGATGGGGTCTTGCTGTGTTTCCCAAGATGGTCTCAAACTCTTGGCTTCCCAAAGTGCTGGGATTAAGGCCTGAGCCACCATGCCTGGCCAAATTAATATGACCACATAGCCATACAAAGTGGGGGCCAGCGGTGAGGAAGGTCAGTTCACCGCTGGCTACCACGCTTTGTGCACAAAACAAGCCTCGCCCACCAGGCAGACTGTGGCGGAATCAACTTTTCTGTAGTGCCAACATGAAATGATTAACGCCAACATGAAAGTATACATAAATCCCAGCACTTTGGGAGGCCGAGGTGGGCAGATCACCTGAGGTCGGGAGTTTGAGACCAGCCTGATCAACATGGAGAAACCCTGTCTCTACTAAAAATACAAAATTAGCCGGGCATGGTGGGGCATGCCTGTAATCCCAGCTACTTGGGAGGCTGAGGCAGGAGAATCACTTGAACCCGGGAGGCGGAGGTTGTGGTGAGCCAAGATAGTGCCATTGCACTCCAGCCTGGGTAATAAGATCGAAACTCCACTGGAAAAAAAAAAAAGTATACATAAAGGGCCATGGAAATACAACAGTTTTCAATGAGAAGTTTCTTTCTTTCTGCATTTTGATCAACTTAGAATTAAAACACCACCTTCCCTTTCCTCTCAAGGAGTCTCTCTGATTCTAGCCTCCCTGCACACACACACGTGTTCCATTCATATCCATGGGGAAATGACACACAGAATGGAACGTGTGTGTGTGCATGCGTGCATGTGTGTGTGTGCGTGTGTGCATGTATGTGTATATGTGTGTGTATATGAGTGTGTGTGTGTGATTTATTTCCCTATTTCCTTCCTTTCTGCCCTCCTTCACCCTAACATACTTTAGCCCTCTCTCTTCCTGCACCTGCTGCCCTGTCCCCTGGCCTGTGTCGTTTAGAGCCTAGGCATGGCACTGCCTTTCCCTCTGCTCACATGGATCATTGCTGTACCCCCTCCTATGTTTCCCTGTTTCTTTTAGACAGCTCGGTACAAATTAGGTACCCCATAATTGTGTAGAGGTTTGCTGGTTGATTTCTGTTTATTTCATGCTAGATCATTTACCCTGGGCCTCTAGATATTTCTCAATCCAAATAATTCCATAAGTGATAATGTTATTCTTTCCTCTTCTCCCAGATTTACACACCTATATTTTTTAGTTTCTAATTAAGGTTGGAAGATGAGATATTTCTTTGCACCACAGATGTCTCCATTCTTCAGACTTGTTTTCATTACGGCTGACATCAGAAATGGGCTTGGAGAAAAGCAGGAGATCCTCTCACTTCAGCCTCCTGAATAGCTGGGACTACAGGTGCGTACCACCACACCTGGCTAATTTTTTTTTTTTTTTTTTTGAGACGAAGTCTCGCTCTGTTGCCCAAGCTGATGTGCAGTGGCGCGATCTCAGCTCACTGCAACCTCTGCTTCCCAGGTTCAAGCGATTCTCCTGCCTCAGCCTCCCGAGTAGCCAGGACTGCAGGCATGCGTCACCATGCCCAGCTAGTTTTTGTATTTTTAGTAGAGACAGGGTTTTACTATCTTGGCCAGGCTGGTTTCGAACTCCTGACCTCAGATGATCCGCCTGCCTCGGCCTCCCAAAGTGCTGGGACTACAGACGCGAGGTACTGCACCCAGCCTACATACCTGGCTAATTTTTAAACTTTTTGCTGAGATGGGGTCTTGCTATGTTGCCCAGGCTGGTTTTGAACTCCTGGCATGAAGTGATCCTTCTGCCTTAACCTCTGAAAGTGCTGGGATTACAGGTGTGAGCCACTATATTCTAAATGAACTTTAAAACTTGTAACCAAATGACCTGACCTATAGTCATATCTATTCTCAGAGTTTCTGAATCTGGAGTTGATTGTAGATAATTTTTTATTCATATAATGACATTTTCTTAAGTGTGTACAATGCTTGAACAATTTATTATTATTATAATAATTATTTTTGGAGTCTCTCTCTGTTGCCCAGGCTGGAATGCAGTGGTGCAATCTCACCTGATTGCAACCTTTGCCTCCCAGGTTCAACCTTTGCCTCCTGCCTCAGCCTCCTGAGTAGCTGGGATAACAGGCGCCCACCATCATGCCCGGCTAATTTTTTTATTTTTTTAGTAGAGACAGGGTTTCACCATTTTGGCCAGGCTGGTCTTGAACTCCTGACCTTGTGATCCGCCCACCTCAGCCTCCCAAAGTGCTGGATTAGAGGCGTGAGCCACCGCACCCAGCTAACTTTTTAAATTTTTTAAAACAAATTTTAGAGATAGGATCTCACTCTATCACTCAGGCTGGAGTACAGTAGGGGATCATGGCTCACTGCAGCCTGGAACCCTGAGCTCAAGCAATCCTCCTGCCTCAGACTCTGGAGTAGCTAGGACTACAGGTGCGCCACTGCACCCCGCTATATCTTTTTAAAATTTTTTGTAGAGGCGAAGTCTTGCTATGTTGCCCAGGCTGGTCTCGAGCCTCTTGCTTCAAGCAATACTCTGCCTCGACCTGACAAAGTGCTGACATTACAGCGGAGCCATGCCTGCTGACTATTTTTTTTTTTTTTTTTTTTTTTTTTTTTTTTTTTTTTTCTTGCTCTGTCACCATATGCAGTCACAACCTCCACCTCCTGGGTTCAAGCGATCCTCCCACATCAGCCTCTCAAGTAGCTGGTGAGCCACGCCCAGGTAATTTTCTGGGGTTTTTGTTTGTTTGCTTGTTTTCTGGTTTTTGTTTTTGTGTTTGTTTATTTGAGACGGAGCTTCACTCGTGTTGCCCAAGCTGGAGTGCAATGGCGCTATCTCGGCTCACTGCAACCTCCACCTCCCGGGTTCAAGCGATTCTCTTGCCCCAGCCTCCTGAGTAGCTGGGATTACAGGCATGTGCCACCACACCCAGCAAATTTTTTTTTTTTTTTTGTATTTTTAGTAGAGACTGGGTTTTAACATGTTAGCCAGACTGGTCTCGAGCTCCTGACCTCAGGTGATCCACCCGCCTCAGCCTCTCAAAGTGCTGGGATTACAGGCATGACCCACTTCCCCTAGCCAGTTTGAACAATTTAATCCAAGATTTTAAAATTCAAACATTTTACTTAGCTGTTCAAATATGGCTATTATTTAACAAATCACTTAATTTATATATTTGGGGAAAACTATTCCTTAGATCATTTTGAAAATTGTGTTTCAGTCTGCAAGGTTACTTTCAATACATAAGTAACCAAGCACATTGCTTAAAGAGGGGGGAAAAGCTAATTTTGAAGTAATTTTCAAAAGGCCAACTTTAATAAGAAATGAATAAATACCTAATACCAAAGGGGAAATTTTCATTCTTGTGATAATGTTTACATTCCATTAATGTTCTGCTTCCATTGTTCTAAAATATTTTTATTTTAATAACATAATTATTAAAGATGCCTACTTAAGGAATTTTCCAATAATCCAAATAGCTATTTGAAAGAAAACTAGTAACATTCATCAAATTACCTCTTTACCTACGGAGAAATTATTATGTTAATTCTCTGTGGGATCTTAAATGAAAAATGTTAAACCCAGCATCCCTCTAATTTAAAAAAGGCAGATAACAATTGTGAGCATTTAAGAATTTCCTTCATCTCTCGGTAAAAAGCATCAGTTTGGGCCGGGTGCGGTGGCTTACACCTGTAATCCCAGCACTTTGGGAGGCTGAGGTGGGCGGATCACTTAAGGTCATGAGTTCGAGACCAGCCTGGCCAAAATGGTGAAACTCTGGCTCTACTAAAAATACAAAAAATTAGCTGAGCTTTGTGGCGCACCTGTAATCTCAACTACTGAGGAGGCTGAGTCAGGAGAATCTCTTGAACCCGGAAGGCAGAGGTCGCAGTGAGCCGAGATCACGCCCTGCACTCCAGCCTGGGCAACAGAGTCAGACTCCGTCTCAAAAAAAAAAAAAAAAGCATAAATGTAAATACATCTAAATATCTAAGTACATCCTTGTATCAATGCCTTGTGGGAGCGATGGCAGGGATTTTCACATAGTTGTGAAATTAGGGCATTTTAAAGGAACAGTAAAAACACAGGTTTAAGTAGCTTCATCTCATTGGAATTTCTTTATTGGTCATGAAAACCAATCACTGTCAGCGCGGGTAAAGGTCCTGATCTTTTTTTATCTTCTTTTTTCTTTTTTTTTTCACCCAGGCTGGAGTGCGGTGGCGCGATCTCTGCTCACTGCAAGCTCCGTCTCCCGGGTTCACGCCATTCTCCTGCCTCGGCCTCCCGAGTAGCTGGGACTACAGGCGCCCACCACCATGCCCGGCTAATTTTTTGTAGATCAGGTGTTCTCACAATGTTACCCAGGCTGGTCTCGATCTCTAGCGATCCTGAGCTCAAGCGATCCTCTTGCTTCAGCCTGCCAAAGCATTGGGGTTACGGGCGTGAGCCACCGCACCCAGCTAAAAACCTGTTTGTTTGTTTGTTTAGAGACGGAGTCTTGCCCTGTCGCCCAGGCTGGAATGCAGTGGCGCCATCTCGCTGACTGCATCCTCCGCCTCCCGGTTGCAAGCGATTCTCTTGCCTCAGCCTCCCCAGTAGCTGGGATTACAGGCGTGAGCCACAACACCCAGCTAGTTTTTGTATCTTTAGTAGAGATGGGTTTTCACCAAGTTGGCCAGGCTGGTCTCGAACTCCTGACCCCGTGATCCGCCTGCCTTGGCCTCCCAAAGTGCTGGGATTACAGGCGTGAGCCACCGCGCCCGGCAAACTTTTTGTTTAAATCGGAGATTTTATTCTTTCAGCTGTCAGTGGAAAGAGCAGTTACGTGGGGTGAAATAGATGGAAGCCATGACGTTAGGAGCGTGAGTGAGGTCCCGGCACAGCCACTTGTCACTGTGTGACCTCGGCCTGATCACTGGGCCCCCGAGCTTTGGTGCGGCAGGGAGGGTCCTGGTGATGGAATAGAAACAGGGCGCGGGGCAGGGACGATGACTCACGGCTGTAGTCCCAGCACTTTGGGAGGTCGAGGCGGGAGGCGAGAGTTTGAGACCTACCTAGGCAACGTAGCGAGACCCCATCTCTACAAAACATAAAAATTAGCCCAACAGTTCAAGGCTGCAATGAGCTATGATCGCGCACTGCACTCCAGCCTGGGCGACAGAGCAAGATCTTGTCTCTTTTTAAAAAGAAAGAAAAGAAAGGACGGAAGGATCATGGTGTGGGGAGGACCTCAGCCCCGCGCGGTTGCCCGGCGCGCGGACCCTAGCGGACTAGGGCGCCCCAGCAGCCCGGCGCCCGAGATGGCGCCGCCCCGAATCCCGCCTGCTTCCCGTTCCGGGCCGCGCCTGGAGGCGGAGCCGCCCGCGAAGCTAAATGCGGCGGAGGCCGGGCGGGGTGGGGTTTCCCCGCGCCGCAGCCATGGAACAGCCCCGTGCCGCCGCCCGCCTGCAGATCGTCCTGGGCCACCTCGGCCGCCCCTCGGCCGGGGCCGTCGTATCCTTTGGGCTGCGCGGGGCTCGGGCTGGAGCCGGCGCCGGCGCCGCGGCCGGAGTGGTGGCCCCGGTCCGGGTGGAGGCCTCGGGGTCGCACGCATCGCAACCCCAGCGCCTCCTTGCTTAGCGCCAGGTCCCCGCCTGGGTCGCGTCTCTTCCCGGAACCGGGGAGCGGGGAGGAGGCTGCGTCCCCTGAGGACATGCGCGGCCGCCCTGGGCTTGGGGCAATTGCCGCGTTGCCCTGCCCTCCGGGATCCCTAGGGGCCTCTACTCCTCGCTTTGTGGAGACGTCGTTTCACCGGCCGCGCGTGACCCCCGCAGCTGTCCAGAGACCCAGAGATGTCCAATCACAGGCGCACGGTGCACAGGCGCGCAGGGCTGCCTGGAAGAGGCCCGGGCAGGCGGTGACCGGGCCCTCTCCGGAGGGGAGAGGACGGTGCCCTCCCGGGCAGGAGCTGGCCAGGAAGGCGCTGCCCCGGGCGGCCTGCCTGCTGGACTATGGCCTCCCTGCTGGACTATGCCGTACTTACGTACGGTCTTGTACGCCAAGACCTTAGTTATATAAAGACACTAGGGAAGGACAGCGGGTGAGGACTGGCGCGGCGGCACACGCCTTGCCTGTTGTCTCAGCTCTTCTGGGGGCCAAGGCCAGGAGTCCAAGGTTACAGTGAGCCGTAATGGCCAGTGCGCTCCAAAAGAGAGAAACAGATAAAGAAAGGACAACATGTTAATTGATGACAGTGACATTCCGAAAGTAACCGACGAAGCTAAAGAAACACTGCAATTCTATGTCAACTCTCTGCAGTTGCCGGATAGAAAAGAGATCTTTAAAAGGAATTTCTACGGTTTTGCTTTTTTTTTTTTTTTTTTTTTGAGACAGAGTCTGGCTCTGTCACCCAGCCTGGAGTGCAGTAGCGTGATCTCGGCTCACTGCAAGCTCCGCCTCCTGGGTTCACGCCATTCTCCTGCCTCGGCCTCCCGAGTAGCTGGGACTACAGGAACCGCCACCATGCCCTGCTAATTTTTTTTTTTTTTGTATTTTTAGTAGAGACAGGGTTTTACTATGTTGGCCAGGCTGGTCTCGAACTCCTGACCTCGTGATCCGCCCACCTCGGCCTCCCAAAGTGCTAGGATTACAGGCTTGAGCCACCGTGCCCTGCCGGTTTTTGTTTTTTAAACAGGGCCTCACTCTGTCACCCAGGCTGGAGTGCAGTAGTGGTGCGATCTCGGCTCACTCCTGGTCAAGCGATCCTTCCACCTCAGCCTCCCAAGTAGCTGGGGCTACAGGGTTGCGCCACGATGCCAGGCGAATTTATATTATTATAATTATAATTATAATTATTATTTTGAGACGAAGTCTTGCTCTGTGGCCAGGCTGGAGTGCAGTGCCGCAGTGTCGGCCCACTGCAACCTCTGCCTCCCGGGTTCAAGCGATTCCCCTGCCTCAGCCTCCCGAGTGTAATTTGTATTAGTAGTAGTAGTAGTAGTATTTTTTTTTTTTCTGAGATGGAGTCTCTCTCTGTTGCCCAGGCTGGAGTGCAGTGGCCTGATCTCAGCTCACTGCAATCTCCGCCTCCCAAGTTCAAGCAATTCTCCTGTCTTAGCCTCCTGAGTAGCTGGGATTACAAATGAACGCCACCATGCCTGGCTAATTTTTGTATTTTTAGTAGAGATAGGGTTTCACCATATTGATCAGGCTGGTCTCGAAATCCCGACCTCAGGTGATCCACCCGCTTCGGCCTCCCAAAGTACTAGGATTACAAACGTGAGCTACTGCCCCCGGCATAATTTGTATTTTTAGTAGAGATGAGGTTTCACCATATTAGCCAGGCTGGTCTCGAACTCCTGAGCTCAAGTGATCCGCCTGCCTCAGCCTCCCAAAGTGCTGGAATTACAGGCATGAGCCACCACGCCTGGCCTTCTATATTTTACCTTATTTGCCTTAATTCACATCCTAGGTAGCTCATCCCACTTCAGGGACTATTTCCTCTGCCAGTTTCCATCCTCAACAATTCCAGTAAGTAGTTTGAGTTTTAATTGTGAAATATATTATGTAAATAAAAGTTTCTTAAGTGGTAATGAAGATATAATATACCACATAATGTGTTACCTGATTAGAATTTTATTATACAAATCCTCTGTTTCCAGGACTTACTCTAATTAGTACAATTGTGGAAAATTTTGAAGACCGACTAATTTTCTGTATGTATTTTAAGATTCAGAAAGAAGGAAAAATACTAGAAAAGACATAATCTGACATTTATTTATTTATTTTTAATAGAGATGGGCCATTCCTATGTTGCCCAGGCTGGTGTTGAACTCCTGGGCTAAAGCAATCCTCCTGCCTTGGCCTCCCAAAGTGCTGGGATTACAGGCCTGAGCCATCACACCAGCCTTATAATCTGACTTTTAAAAATTCAGTTAAACATCACATTTAAATTAACTTGTGGCTGGGCACCATGGATCATGCCTGTCATCCCAGCACTTTGGGAGGCCAAGGCGGGTAGATCACTTGAGGTCAGGAGTTCGAGACCAGCCTGGCCAACATCATGAAACCCCACCTCTACAAAAATACAAAAATTAGCTGGGTATGGTGGTGTGCACCTATAATCCCAGCTGCTCAGGAGGCTGAAGTGGGAGAATCGCTTGAACCTGGAAGGTCAAGGTTGCAGTGAGCTGAGATCACGCCACTGAACTCCAGCCTGGGTGACAGAGCCAGACTCCATCTCAAAAAAAACCAAAAAAAATTAGCTTGTAATTTGGTTATATGCACATATTAGCCAGCATCTTTGGTTTATCTTAAATCACCTTTACAGGGGAAGATCTTGACCTTCCTAAATATTCTCATACAACCACAATTCCAATCTTAAGGAATAGGTTGGGTGATTTGAGTTTATGGGTATGCTGTACATTTATTTAGATTTTGTTACTTTACCTTCTTGGAATGCATCAACTGGACAGTTAAAAATATACAATTTATTGAATTTGTTTCCCATCTGAAAAATCATATGTATTCATTACAGAAACATCAGAGAAATAGAAGGAATTTTTAAAAATCGTGCCTAATTCCATTTCTAAAGGCAATCACTGTTAAAAATTGCTTTGGTGTATTTCTTTGCAGGCTTTTCTTTTTTTCATATAGTGTCTTGGTTTTACATAATTGTAATAATATTTTATTATAATAAGCATTGTCCATACTATATTTTATTTTATTATATTTTATTTTATTTTGAGACGGAGTCTTGCTCTATCACCCAGGCTGGAGTGCAGTGGTGCCATCTCGCTTCACTGCAAGCTCCGCCTCCCGGGTTCACGCCATTCTCCTTCCTCAGCCTCCAGAGTAGCTGGACTATAGGTGCCAGCCACCACGCCTGGCTAATTTTTTGTATTTTTAATAGAGACGGGTTTCACCGTGTTAGCCAGGATGGTCTCGATCTCCTGACCTCGTGATCCGCCCGCCTCAGCCTCCCAAAGCTAGGATTATAGGCATGAGCCACCGCGCCCACCGTCCATACTATTATATGGCCTTAATTTTTAATGTCTGAGGCATATCCCACTGAGTGAACACAGTGTCAGTAGTTAATTTTTCTTCCACTAATTCACTTTTTTTTTTTTTCTGAGACAGAGTCTTGCTCTGTCACCCAGGCTGGAGTGCACTGGTGCCATCCTGGGTCACTGCAATCTCCTATCCCCCGGGTTCTAGCGATTCTCCTGCCTCGGCCTCCTGAGTAGCTGGGATTACAGGCACGCTAATTTTTGTATTTTTAGTAGAGATGGGGTTTCATCATGTTAGTCAGGCTGGTCTCGAACTCCCGACCTCAGGTGATCCACCTGCCTCAGCCTCCCAAAGAGCTGGGATTACAGGCATGAGCCACCGTGCCCGGCCCACTAATGCACTTTTTTTGGTGACCACGGTTAACATTTTGAACATAAAGCGTAAGTTTTCAGATTATTTCCTTGGTCTTAGAAATGCTGGATTGAAGGAGGGCATGAACGTTTCTTAGATTCTTGTTTTTTTTTTTTTTTTTTTTTTTTGAGATGGAGTCTTGCTCTGTCGCCCAGGCTGGAGTGCAGTGGCATGATCAGAGCTCACTGCAACCTCTGCCTCCCAGGTTCAAGCGATTTTTTTGCCTCAGCCTCCCGAGTAGCTGGGATTACAGGTGCCCACCACCATGCCTGGCTAAATTTTGTGTTTTTAGTAGAGATAGGATTTCACCATGTTGGTCAGATTCGTCTCAGACTCCTGACCTCAGGCGATCCACCTGCCTCGGCCTCCCGAAGGGCTGGGATTATAGGCGTGAGCCCCCACGCCCAGCCTCAGGTTCTTGATACATATTTTTAGGAAGTAATTTAAATTTTTTTTTTTTGAGACAGGGTATCACTCTGTTGCCCGAGCTGGAGTGGAGTGGCACAACCAGTATTTTTTGTAGAGACGGGGTTTCATCATGTTGCCTGGGCTAGTCTCAAACTCCTGACCTCAAGTGATCCACTTGCCTGGACCCACTAAAGTGCAAGGATTACAGGTGTGAGCCATTGTGCCTAGCCTGTAATTTAAAAATTTAACTTATTTTGGGATTCTTTTTCTCCTTTAGGTATACTCTGGATAATAATGTTCTAACCCTGGAACAGAGAAAATTTTATGAAGAAAATGGGTTTCTAGTAATCAAAAATCTTGTACCTGATGCTGACATTCAATGCTTTCGGTACAGTAACGCTATTTGTTATTTTACAAAAGTATGTATTGTGTGCATGTAATGAGAATACAAGGTGGATTCGCTCCTGCCTTTACAGATGTTTTTTAATGATTTGGTTTGTTGGGAAGCGTTTAGAAGCATGGGCTCTGGTGCCAGACTGGCTTTTTATTTTTTGTAGAGAAAGGGTCTCACTCTGTTGCGTAGGCTGGAGTGCAGTGGTACAATCATAGCTTACTGTGGCCTCAAGTTCCTGGGCTCAAGCGATCCTCCTGCCTCAGTCTCCTGAGTAGCTGGGACCACAGGTGTGCACCACCATACCCGGCTAATTTTTTATTTCTTTGTTTTTAGAGATAGGGAGTCTCACTATGTTGCCCAGGCTGGTCTTGAACTCCTGGCCTCACCCTCCTGAGTTGCTGGGATTACAGATGGGAGTCACCATGCCTGGGCTTCAGTCTCAGCACCACCCCTTAATCTCATGTGTCCTGGGGCAATTTACTTCACATCCCATGCCTCTGTTTCCTCATCTGTAAAATGGGGATAATAATAGCACTTATGTCCTAGTGTTGTTGTTAGGACTAAATAAGGTGAAATATATGGAAAGCACTTTGAACAGAGCTGGGCACATGGTAAGTGTTACAGAAGTGTTTGCTATTATTATTACAATGCAACCAAATCATACAAAGACTTCCCTACTGGTATGCTAAACTAGGGAATAATTTAATTCTGGGAGTGGATTCTAGCCGGACAGTTTGTCCTCGCCTTCATTGGAATTATTCTACCTCAAGCTGGAGGCCAACTTAGTGCAGAGAAACCGCCTCTCAAGTCTGCAACCCTTTCCACAGAGGAGGGCAGGGCAGGTGCTTGGAGCCAGTGGTAACGACATCATTTGCAAATTAAATTTTCTAGGAATGAATTTGAAAAAATCTGCAGAAAGGAGGTGAAACCATTAGGATTAACAGTAATGAGAGATGTGACCATTTCGAAATCAGAATATGTTCCAAGTGAGAAGATGATCACGAAGGTCCAGGATTTCCAGGAAGATAAGGAGCTCTTCAGATACTGCACTCTCCCGGAGGTCAGAGACCACCCTTGCTTTGCTTCTGCTTAATTGCCAGCGTGTATGCCTGCCTGTAAAACCCGCTGATTTGGCCAGGCGCGGTGGCTCACTCCTGTAATTCGAGCACTCTGGGAGGCTGAGGCAGGTGGATCGCTTGAGCCCAGGAACCACTGCTCTTAGAGCTGGATATGGAAAGGAGTTGAACTGTATAAAATCAGTGGGTTTTATTTTGTTTTGTTTTCTGGAGACAGAGTCTCACTCTGTTGCCCACGCTGGAGTGCAGTGGTGCGATCTCGGCTCACTGCAACCTCTGCCTCCCAGGTTCAAGTGATTATCCTGCCTCAGCCTCCCGAGTAGCTAGGTTTACAGGCACCTGTCACCACACCTGGCTAATTTTTGTATTTTTAGTAATAAAAGGGTTTCACCATGTTGCTCAGGCTGGTCTTGAACTTCTGACCTTGTGACCCACCCACCTCAGCCTCCCAAAGTGCTGGGATTACAGGCATGAGTCACTGCGCCTGGCCAATGTCCTACATTTCTGAAGAGTGGGACCAGTATCTGGTGGTCTGTGCCATGATTTTAGGAGGTATAAATTATTTTAATAGATATTTATTTTTAAATGTATTGGAAAAAAACTCAACAGTCTACCAAACTCATGATTTCAAGAATGTTGTTAATTAGGACAAGATTAAATAAAAAGGCCAGGCGAAGTGGCACTTTGGGAGGCTGAAACAGGAGAATCACTTGAGGCCAGGAGTTCAAGACCAGTCTGGGCAACATAGTGAGACCACTGTCTGTATTGGAAAAAAAGAAAAAAAAAACAACAAAGATTGAATAAAAGAAGTGAGCTAACTGCCAGGCGTGGTGGCTCACGCCTGTAATCCCAGCACTTTGGGAGGCCGAGGAGGGCAGATCGCGAGGTCAGAAGTTTGAGACCAGCCTGAGACACATGGTGAAACCCCGTCTCTACTAAAAATACAAAAATTAGCTGGGCGTGGTGGCGGACACCTGTAATCCCAGCTACTCAGTAGGCTGAGGCAGGAGAATCGCTTAAACCCGGGAGGCAGAGGTTGCAGTGAGCCAAGATCACGTCATTGCACTCTAGCCTGGGCGACAGAGCAAGACTCCATCTCAAAAAAAAAAAAAAAAGAAGTGAGCTAACTAAGGGTAGGGAAATCATTGGCTAAATAACAGTACAAGTTATGTCAGAATTTGTGAGGATGGCTCTTGAATGGCTGGCATTTAGAAAATCCCAGCCTAGATAAATGCCAAAAAATACCAGGCTTTATGAAAAGCAAGTGTGTGCCTGATTCCTAGGCTTTTAATAACCTTTCCAGGGTTTCACACTCAAATTGCCCAATATTCCTTTTACACGAAAGATCAAATAGTGAGGAAGCAGTAGAAGGTGGCTCATTTTTTGGAGTCTTTTTTTTTTTTTTGCGGAATCAAAATTTGAATATCGTGGGTTGTTGGGTTTTTTTTTTTTTTTTTTTTTTTTGAGACAGAGTCTCACTCTTGTTGCCCAGGCTGGAGTGCAGTGGTATGATCTCGGCTCACTGCAACCTCCGCCTCCCGGGTTCAAGTGATTCTCCTGCCTCAGCTTCCCAAGTAGCTGGGATTACAGACACGTGCCGCCATGCCCAGTGCATTTTTGTATTTTTAGTAGAGACATGGTTTCGCCATGTTGGCCAGGCTGGTCTTGTACTCCTGACCTCAAGTGATCGACCCGCCTCGGCCGCCCAAAGTGCTGGGATTACAGGTGTGTGCTCCCGCGCCCAACCTCAGTGTTGAGCCCTTTCTGCTTTTCCCCCCTTCGTTACTGGGTTCTATATACAAGGTAGCAGCAGCCCAGCTCCCAGGCCCCATGACTAAACCAGCTCTCCCTGTCACTGGTTCCCATGTTAGCCTTTTCTTCATAATGCAGTGTCCCTCGGCCACTCTGACCCATGTCATTACTGGGTTAGCATCTTTCATCTAATGTCTGGGACCTGCTTTGCTTGTTCACTCTTGCTTCCCCATTTCCCATCACCTCCTGGTTCCCAGATCTCGGTAATGAGTTGTCAAGTGCCAAGTGTCCCCAGTTGTCAAATGTCCTCCAAGCCACTGTTCTGCTTTCTTCTGGGCTACTCATGACAGCTGTGAATTGTATGGGACTCTTCATATGCAGAGGCTCCAACGAGGAAGAGGAAGCTGCTCTCCCACTGAGCAACGCTCTGTGGCTTGGGTTGACAAGAAAGCTATATTAATATCTCGTCGAAACTCGTATGTTTCTTGTAGAAAAAGAATGGTTTCGTTCCCAGCTAGCTCAGAAAAAGCCCATTTCATTCCATGTTATAGATTTAGAATGATTTCCAATGGCTGGGATTTTCTTTTTTTTTTTTTTTTTTTTATATTTTTTTATTATACTTTAGGGTTTTAGGGTACATGTGCACAATGTGCAGGTTTGTTACATATGTATCCATGTGCCATGTTGATTTCCTGCACCCATTAACTCGTCATTTAGCATTAGGTGTATCTCCTAATGCTGTCCCTCCCCCCTCCCCCCACCCTGGCTGGGATTTTCATGCTTTGTTTGCAGTGTTGTGAAATACCACTTGGTTCTTAAACTATTGCCTTCTTGGTTCTTATGTGGATAGCTACTGTACTTTGTACCAGTTGTCAATACTTCTGATTTCCCACAAGGTTTGTTTTTGTTTTTTTGTTTTCTTAGATTCTGAAATATGTGGAGTGCTTCACTGGACCTAATATTATGGCCATGCACACAATGTTGATAAACAAACCTCCAGATTCTGGTAATTGTAAGGGAGAAACAAACAAAAAAAAATGGTTTCATTAAAATGTGTAAGGTTGGCTGGGTGCAGTAACTCATGCCTGTAATCCCAGCATTTTAGGAGACTGAGGGAGGAAGATCTCTGAGGCCAGGAGTTTGAGAGTGGCCTAGGCAGCATAGTGAGGCTCTGTCTCTAAAAATAAAATTTAAAAATATCTAGGCATCGCGGTATGCACTTGTAGTCCTTGCTGTTGGAAGGCTGAGGTGGGAGGATCGCTTGAGCCCAGGAGTTGAAGGCTGCCGTGAACCTATAATGGCATGCTCTCCAGCCTGCATGACACAGTGAGACCCTATCTCTAAATAATAAATAAGATAAAACAAAACAAAATAATCAAATAAAATAGCTGATGTCTAACTATAATCATGTGTGTAACTGTCAAACTTTGGATGAGTAAATCTTTTTTTTTTTTTTTTTTTTTTTTTTTTGAGACGGAGTCTCGCTCTGTCACCCAGGCTGGAGTGCAGTGGCGCGATGTCGGCTCACTGCAAGCCCCGCCTCCCGGGTTCACGCCATTCTCCTGCCTCAGCCTCTCCGAGTAGCTGGGACTACAGGCACCTGCCACCACGCCCAGCTAATTTTTTTTATATATATATTTTTAGTAGAGACGGGGTTTCACCCTGGTCTCGATCTCCTGACCTCGTGATCCGCCCGCCTCGGCCTCCCAAAGTGCTGGGATTACAAGCGTGAGCCACCGCGC
Source organism: Nomascus leucogenys (assembly GCF_006542625.1). Taxonomy (NCBI): domain Eukaryota; kingdom Metazoa; phylum Chordata; class Mammalia; order Primates; family Hylobatidae; genus Nomascus; species Nomascus leucogenys. Next base: position 101,477,002 of record NC_044389.1, on the reverse strand, counting down.
CCGGCCAGGATGAGTAAATCTTAAAATAACTTACACCATAACGACAGTGAAATGTGGTAATGGTTTCAGATATTAACTGTAGAACTGTTGCTGAATTTTCAGGTGACTGGCTCCCCAAAAATGCGGTTTAACAGACATAACTGTTCATATATCGCAGGTTCCTGCCATTTGATGTCTCTAAGCTTGATCAGCTCTTTTTAGCTGTGATAGTATAAATTCTCACATTCGTGATAGGAAGACAATATTATTACTAACACAATTAAAATTGTTACTATGAGTCACAAACTATAGTTGTCTTTTTTTTTTTTTGAGACGGAGTTTTGCTCTTGGTGCCCAGGCTGGAGTGCAATAGCGCGCTCTTGGCTCACTGCAACCCCCACCTCTCAGGTTCAAACAATTCTTGATTCTCCTGCCTCAGTCTCCCAAGTAGCTGGGATTACAGGCACGCGCCACCAAGCCTGGCTAATTTTCGTATTTTTAGTAGAGACAGGGTTTCACCATGTTGGTCGGGCTGGTCTCGAACTCCTGACCTCAGGCAATCTAGCCGCCTCAGGCTCCCAAAGTGCTGGGATTACCAGCGTGAGCCACTGTGCCCGGCCTGTTTTTTTTTTTTTTTTGAGACAGAGTCTCCCTCTGTCGCCCAGGCTGGAGTACAGTGGCGTGATCTTGACTCACTGCAACCTCCTGCCTCCCAGGTTCGAGCGATTCTCCTACCTCAGCCCTCAGCCTTCCAAGTAGCTGGGACTACTGGCGTGCACCACCATGCCCGGCTAATTTTTGTATTTTTGTAGAGACAAGGTTTCTCCATGTTGGCCAGGCTGGTCTCAAACTCCTGACCTCAAGAGATCTGCCTGCGTCAGCCTCCCAAAGTGCTGAGATTACAGATGTGAGCCACTACACGTGGCCTAGAACTTTTTTTGACATCAGCCACTTCAAAGGGGATTTCAAATGTGACTCCATGTCACTCTCTTCAATGTAATTAATGCAACTGGTTTTTGAACATGCATTACTGCATGCTAGGTGCTGTGCCCAATCCAGAGTCACAAAAGAATAAAGCACAAGGCCGGGTCTGGTGGCTCACGCCTGGAATCCCAGCACTTTGGGAGGCCAAGGCGGGCGGATCACGAGGTCAGGAGATCGAGACCATCCTGGCTAACATGGTAAAACCCCGTCTCTACTAAAAATACAAAAAAATAGCCGGGCGTGGTGGCGGGCTCCTGTAGTCCCAGCTACTCGGGAGGCTGAGGCAGGAGAATGGTGTGAACCTGGGAGGCGGAGCTTGCAGTGAGCCAAGATCGCCACTGCTCTCCAGCCTGGGCGACAGAGCGAGACTCCGTCTCAAAAAACAACAGCAACAACAACAAAAAAGAATAAAGCACAACAGAGATGATGATGTTATACCACGTGCTGGAAAATAGTGTGCATAAGTACTCAGCTACCAGCAACCCAGAAGAAGGGAGTGCAGGATTTGAAGATGTGGAGCCACTGTGTTGATTTCCAATTTGGTGTTTATTTCTCTGGGGCTGATTTTCTGTAGCATTATTTCATTTGTTTGGTTCTTCTGGGGACAGGTCATTGTTTTTTCAGGCAAAGGATAAGAATTCTGAGACCAGCATTTTTTCTTTTTCTTTCTTTTTTTTTTTTTGAGACAGGGACTCGTTCTCTGTCACCCAGGCTGTAATGCAGCAGTGCAGTCACAGCTCACTGCAGCCTCGACCTCCAGGCTCAGGTGATCCTCCCACCTCAGCCTCCCAAGTAGCTGCAACTACAGGTGCATGCCACCACACCCGGCCAGTTGGTTTTGTTTTGTTGTTTTGTTTTCTGTAGAAACAGAGTCTCACTGTGTCTCCCGGGATGGTTTTGAACTCCCAGGCTCAAGCAATCCATCTGCCTCAGCCTCCCACTTTGGGATATATTTTTATATCCCAAAGTGCTGGAGTTACAGGTGTGAGCCACTGCACCCGGCCTCGAGTATCCTTTAATAGCAGGTTTTCTTTTCAGGCAAGAAGACGTCCCGTCATCCCCTGCACCAGGACCTGCACTATTTCCCCTTCAGGCCCAGCGATCTCATCGTTTGCGCCTGGACGGCGATGGAGCACATTGACCGGAACAATGGCTGTCTGGTTGTGCTCCCAGGCACACACAAGGGCTCCCTGAAGCCCCACAATTACCCCAAGTGGGAGGTAGGTCTGCCCGGCAGCTGAGTCTTGATCCGAATCTCCTTCGCAGTTTCTGTTTCACATCAGTACCTATAAAGAGCTTACAAATGAGATGGCATTTCCTTTCTGAGCAAAACATTGTCCTAAGATTTGCAGTGAGGATCAGAGAAAGTTCAAGGATGTCAGAGAAAACATTCATCACACGTATTTTCAACACTTTTTTTTTTTTTTTGAGACAGGGTCTTGCTCAACTCACTGCAACCTCCAACTCCCAGGTTCAAGCCATCCTCCCACCTCAGTCTCCCTAGTAGCTAGGACTACAGGTGTGCACCACCACACCCGGCTAATTTTTTGTGGTTTTAGTAGAGACAGGGTTTCGCCATGTTGGCCAGGCTGGTCTGGAACTCCTGACCTCAGGTGATCCATTCACCTCTGCCTCCCTGAGTGCTGGGATTAAAGGCATGAGCCACTGTACCTGCCCTTAACACGTGTTTGAAAGCCAGCCAAGGTGGGGAGCTTGGGTAGGTACTGTATAGGATCCGAGATTGTAAATCCTAGCTGCAGACGTAAGACATAAACCCTTCGACCCCAGATTTGTGTGGTAGGCACCAAGTCAGTCTTACTCACTAACTGATGGCTCTCAGAGTAGGGAAGGAGAGATTGTCTCCTTGCAACTGCAGAGACCAGCAAAGGATCTGGGGAGGCTGGTGTCTGACCTGAGCCTTGCAGGACACGGTACAATGTCCCATAGGGAAGAGTTGATATAGGAAGGCACAAGGTCAAGGGCAAGCCTGAACTTGACCAAAGAACAGGAAAGACCCAGGGAGCTTGCAGTCTAGATGGGCTGGGCACTGGGGGTGTATTTTGTGGAGCAGCAGAGGAGGTAAGCCCAAAAAGGTACATTAGGACCAGATTAGAGAAGACTGTTATACTAAGAAGTCTGCAGTTTATTTGGGGGAAGAATGGGAATTTTTAGTTCAAACTTTTTAGGAAGATCAAAGACCTTTTTTTTTTTTTTTTTTTGAGAAGGAGTCTCACTCTGTCACCAGGCTGGAGTGCAATGGCGCATTCTCAGCTCACTGCAACCTCTGCCTCCCGGGTTCAAGTGATTCTCCTGCCTCAGACTCCCGAGTAGCTGGGATTAGAGATGTGTGCCACCACACCCAGCTAATTTTTGTATTTTTAGTAGAGACGGGGTTTCACTATGTTGGCCAGGATAGTCTTGATCTCTTGAACTCGTGATCCACCCACCTCTGCCTCCCAAAGTGCTAGGATTACAGGCATGAGCCACCACACCCGGCTGAAGAGCTTTTAATTAAAAAACAAACAAACAAAAAAAACAGTTTTACTGAGGTATAATTGTCACGTAAATTGTACATATTTTGCATGTATAATTTTCCACACACGCATATCTGTGAAATCATCACCACAATCAAGATACTCCATCCTCCCTGCTCCAGGCAACCACTGAGCTGCTTTCTGTTACTACAGATTAGTTTGCATTTTCTAAAATGTCATAGACATATAATCACATAGTATAGATTTTTTTGTCCCGTTCTGGCTTCTTTCACTCAGCGTGGTGATTTTGAGGTTCACTGATGCTGTTGTATATGATAGTAGTTTTGTTTTTTTTGTTTTTTTTTGAGACAGAGTCTCACTCTGTCACCAGTCTGGAGTGCAATGGCGCGATCTTGGCTCACTGCAACCTCCGACTCCCTTGTTCGAGCAATTTTCCTGCCTCAGCCTCCCGAGTAGCTAGGACTACAGGCACAAGCCACCACACTCAGCTAATTTTTATATTTTTAGTAGAGACGAGGTTTCACCGTGTTGGCCAGGATGGTCTCGATCTCCTGACTTCATGATTTTCCTGCCTCAGCCTCCCAAAGTGCTGGGCTCACCGTGCCCGGCCAACAGTAGTTCTTTCCCTTCCATTGCTGAGTAGTATTCCATTGCATGGCTGCACCATGAACGATGGTTTGTGCATCCATTCAGCTGCTGATGCTTGGAACTGTTAAATGCATTTGAGCTCATGAGTGATGGGATCAAATCGGCTCTTCAAGGACAATAATGTCATGTTCTGGTGCAGGATGCATTGGAGGTATAGGCGTCTAGAAGCAAAGAAACCAGAGAGATGACTATTAACACTTTCGGTCTAAGGTGAAAAGATCCTGTGGGAACCAAAGTGGGAGGATCACTTGAGCCCAGGAGTTCAGGACCAGCCTGGGCAACATAGTGAGGTCTCATCTCTAATAATAATAATAACAATAATAATTAGCTGGGCATGGTGGCGCATCATGTATTCCCAGCTGTTCCAGAGGCTGAGTCAGGAGGATCACTTGAGCCCAGGAGTTCGAGGCTGCAGTGGGCTATGCTGGTGCCACTGCACTCCAGCCTGGGTGACAGAGCAAGTTCCTGTATCAAAAGAAAAAGAAAAGATCCTAGGCTGGGCGCAATGGCTCATGCCTGTAATCCTAGCACTTAGGGAGGCCGAGGTGGGCGGATCACCTGAGGTCGGGAGTTCGAGACCAGCCTGACCAACATGGAGCAACATTGTCTCTACTAAAAATACAAAATCAGTCTGGTGTGGTAGCAGGCGCCTGCCTGTAGCCCCAACTGCTTGGGAGGCTGAGGCAGGAGAATACCTTGAACCCGGGAGGTGGAGTTTGCAGTGAGCTGAGATCGCGCCACTGCAATCCAGCCTGGGCGACAAAGCAAGACTCCATCTCAAAAAAAAAAAAAAAAAAAAAGATCCTGGAATCCCATGATGCTGCGAGTGGAAAGAGCCCCCATTGTTAAAGCAGGGAGAATGAGTTGTAGTTTGATAGGAAATGAGGAACATGGTTTTAAGAACTCCTACCTCGTCTGGACACAGTGGCTCACGCCTGTAATCCTAACACTTTGGGAGGCCGTGGCGGGCGGATCACTTGAGGTCAGGAGTTTGAGACCAGCCTGGCCAACATAGTGAAGCCCTGTTTCTACTAAAAATACAAAAATTAGCCAGGCATCGTGGTGCGTGCCTGTAGTCCCAGCTATTCGGGAGGCTGAGGTAGGAGAATTGTCCGAACCTGGGAGATGGAGGTTGCAGTGAGCTGAGATCGCACCACTGCACTCCAGCCTGGGCGACAAAGCAAGACTCCATCTCAATAATAACAATAATAATAATAATAAAAAATAGAACGTCTCAGATTTCTTGCACCAATAATTAGTGTCAAATGAAAATATGTGAGTGTCTGGATCCTGATAAAAACCATTTCATGTGCAACTCATCAACGAAGCTAAGGTTTAAAGTTTGGTGCATGCAACTGCCGTGGGCTTTGGCTGACAGAAGGCAAAGGGAAAGGTTTGCAGGGCTTCCAGAGCGTGTGGAGTCTCAGATACCCTGCTCAGATGCAGAGTGGGAGGTATGATTAGCTTAGTGTGGGTCACACATTCACCCTGGCCAGGAGAGAAGGGCTCTGGGTCATAGTCTCAGCACTGTCTAAGAGGGATGTCGCCATTCCCAAAAGGAACTGGGGATGCTCTGAGGAAGAGGGAAGGGCTGCTTCCCTTACCCTGACTCCTAAGGTGCTTCTCATGTCAATTTCTTTAATAAAGACATAACCTCATTATCTAAAGTAGTAACTAATTTGGGAAATCGTTACAAACAAACACAGTGTTTTAATTTACCATTCTTTCATTATTCTGGATGTAACATAAGTGCCTTTGAGCTCAGAAAAATTGAGCATTTTCTCCCCCCTATTTTGGGGAAATAGCTTCTGAGAGACACTCCTGAGTAGGAGATGAAGGATTTATTTAAAGTTCTAGGTGAGGAGGAGAACATGCTGGGAACACTTACAGATTCAGGCTGGAAATGCCCAAGAGATAGGTGGTTGCCTGCATTAACCACAAAAGGCAAAGCGAAGCTAGATCTTCATGTATAATGCAGTCATGAAGGGTAGGTGGAAATTCCACATTGTTTATTTGCTCCAAAAAATCAGTGATTTTAGTATCAACATGTGACTTCTTTTTTTTTATTACTATTACTTTTTGAGACGGAGTCTTGCTGTGTTGTCCAGGCTGGAGGGCAGTGGTGTGATCTTGGCTCACTGGAACCTCCCCTCCCGTCTCAATCGATCCTCCCACCTCAGCCTCCTGAGTAGCTGGGACCATAGGCTTGCACCACCATGCCCAGCTAATTTTTGCAGTTTTTGTAGAGATGGGGTTTTGCCATGCTGCCCAGGCTGATCTCGAACTCCTGAGCATAAGCAATTCTCCCAATTAAATCCCAAAGAGATGGGATTATAGGCACGAACCACCATGCCCCGCCAACATGTGACTCTTAAAAACCAGATATCTGAGAGGCTTTTGTATACTGAAAAAATGTAAGCATTTAATTTAGACATTTCTTTCTCTTGGGAGAAAGAAATGCTTTCTTTCCCTGATGAACCATTGACAATGTTTTTAATTCTGGTACTCCCTCAAACATAGACTTGGCTTGCCTCTTGTTCTAGGGGGGAGTTAATAAAATGTTCCACGGGATCCAGGACTACGAGGAAAACAAAGCCCGGGTGCACCTGGTGATGGAGAAGGGAGACACCGTTTTCTTCCATCCTTTGCTCATCCACGGATCTGGTCAGAACAAAACCCAGGGATTCCGGAAGGTGAGCATTCACACTGCTGCACCTGCTGCAGAAGCGTGGGTTAGAAACAAAAATTGCATTTAATTCATTTAATTCAAATTAATTGAATAAAATTTTAATTTAATTGCATTAACATTGTAAAGATTTGTGGCTTTTAACCAACCTGGACTTTAGTCCAGTTTATTTACCAGGAAATATATTTGCTTACCTTGGGCTTTCTGTGCTCTTATCAGTAAGAAGCCAGGTGACCTCAGGATCCTAACCTTGTCAATATTGATTATGAAAGCCAGGTGCAGTGGCTCATGCCTGTAATCCCAGCACTTCGGGAGGCTGAGGCGGGAGGATCACTTGGGACCAAGAGCTCTAGACCAGTCTGGGCAACATGGCGAGACCCTACCTCTATTTAAAATTAAAAAAAAAAAAAATCACTGTTGTCTCTTGAGGCCATGGGTTAGGGGCCAAATTTCATCTTCCATTCATTCATATTTCCACCAGCCTCATCAGGGTCAGGATTAGGGTGGGACAAGTTGGGGCACTCTCCCCAGGGGTAAAATTTAAGGGGATGCCAAAAAACGACTCTGCAATCGAGTTTAGTAATATTTTAATGCGAAATTTTAAAAAATCAAAATTAATGCAAAATACCCAATGTATTGGCTGCACACAATGCCAAAAGTTTAAATAAAAGACACTATTGGACCCCACACTAGCACAATCTTCAGAGCTGTGCAAGTAGCGAGGTGCAGGCACAACAACACAAATCATGTTGTGGGTTTTACTATATTGACTTGGCGATTTTCCAATTATTATTTTTTTTTTTTGAGATAGAGTCTCACTCTCTTGCCCAGGCTGGACTGCAGTGATGTGATCTCAGCTCACTGCAACCTCGGCTTCCCAGGTTCAAGCAATTCTCCTGCCTCAGCCTCCTGAGTAGCTGAGACTACAGGCACACGCCACTATGCCCGGCTAATTTTTGTACTTTTTGGTAGAGATGGGGTTTCACCAGGTTGGCCAATCTGGTCTCGAACTCCTGGCCTCAAGTGATCGTCTCGCCTCGGCCTCCCAATATGCTAGGATGACAGATGTGAGCCATTTCACCTGGCCCAATGTTTTTTAATGCCTTTATTTTAAAAATTTTTATTATTTGTTTATATATTTATTTGAGACAGCATCTTGCTCTTTTGCCCAGGCTGGAGTGCAGTGGTGCAATCAGAGCTCACTGCAGCTTGGAACTCTTGGGCTCAAGCCATCCTCCCACCTCGACCTCTCGAGTAGCTGGGACTACAGGCATGCACCACCACACCTGGCTAATTTTATTTTTTCATTTTTTGTACAGACATGGTCTTGCTATGTTGCCCAGGCTGGTCTTGAACTCCTGGCCTCAAGTGATCTTCCTGCCTTAGCCTCCCAGAGTACTGGAATTACAGGCATGAGCCACCATGCCCAGGCTTAATGACTTTAATGTTCTGGAAAAATATTACTATAAGTACCTAAAGATACAGATATAGGGGTGCATGTTTTCCCTTTGCCTTGGGCTCTGTTACAGTGCCATATGGCACCAGGGCTTACAGAGGCAATGGAGTTTGTGACTCCACTCCCTAGAAATTTGCTGTTTGGGGCAAAGTAGAAAGTCTTTCTGACAAGTGTGATCACTTGTGACAAAAATGGTAAGTTTTAACGATTGCTTTGCAGCTTAGATCTGTTTATAACTTTTTCTAAAATAGGGAGAACCAAGTAATTTCATCCTTACCCTCAGAAGGAAGCAAGAGGGGTAATATATGTCACTGGTATTGGCTTTCAAATGTCCTTTTGATTTGAGAGAAGGTGTCTGCATTATTTTCTTTCTCAAAGTATTTTTAGTTCTTTTCATAATCTATTGCCACTGAAATAACAATCCATCCCAAATTGGACCAGGTAACTAACTTTTGAGATAAACTGCCATGGAATGCAGTCCTTCTTAAGGCTTTGGGATATCCATTCATTAGGAAAATCAAATGCTAAAAGAAAAAACTAAAGACCTCTTGCTGACATAATTCTATTCCCTCTCTCATATATACCTTTCAGCAATAAATGTCACATCTGATTAACGATCTTTTGAAATTTCTCAATTAACTTTTAGCCGGAAACAAAAACAGGCTTAGTTACAAAGAGATTGACACAGGATGCAATGGACCTGACTTTCCATTTAGAAATCAAATACTGAGTGAAATAATTGACTTTCTAAAAGAAAGACTCCCTGCTTGGTCGCTAGTATTCATGGGATGTTTTTCTCCAATATCAATTTGTTCACTTTGCACAGGCAATTTCCTGCCATTTCGCCAGTGCCGATTGCCACTACATCGACGTGAAGGGCACCAGTCAAGAAAACATCGAGAAGGAAGTTGTAGGAATAGCAAATAAATTATATGGAGCTGAAAATAGCGTGGACTTGAAGGTATGTTTGTATACAATAGCAAGGTAAAAATCTCAGGTTTTTCTTTTCTTCAGATGCTTCATAATTCTCATACCTAGTTTATTTGACAGTATATAGTGCTTGGGTTTAGATTCATTTTAGGGACATCACTGAGCTCCCACCAAAAATGACAATGGAATTTCCATTTACACTTGTGCCCCCGTGCAGGAGGCTTGAGAACTTCCTGCTGCTTCTTTGTGTCTTGGAGCTGTCCAGAGGTGTGCAGGCCGTCCTGTTTCACACAGGACAGTAAAGGAAAACAAAACTGCAGATTGAGATGAGAGAAAATCAAAGACAAAACCTTGCCTTCTGGCTGGGCATGGTGGCTCATGCCTGTAATCCCAACACTTTGGGAAGCCAGAGCAGGAGAATCACTTGAGCCCAGGAGTCGGAGACCAGCCTGAGAAACATAGTGAGACTCCATCTCTACTAAAAAAGAAATAAAAATAAAAATTAGTCAGGCGGGGTGGAGCATAGCTGTAGTCCCAGCTACTCGAAGGCTGAGTTGAAAGGCTCACTTGGAGCTTGAGGTCAAGGCTGCAGTGAGCTGATCGCACTACTGCACTCTAGCCTGTGTGACAAAGTGAGACCCTGTCTCAAAAAAAAAAAGAGCCTTCTGAAGGGATAGAAGGAAAGTTATAGGTTTGAGATCCAATCATAGGCCATGTTTATTAGTATAGAATAGAGTATTTATGGCTGCGCGAGGTGGCTCACGCCTGTAATCCCAGCACTTTGGGAGGCCAAGGCAGGCAGATCACGAGGTCGGGAGATCGAGACCTTCCTGGCCAACATGGGGAAACCCCATCTCTACTAAAAATACAAAAATTAGCTGGGTCTGGTGGCATGTGCCTGTAATCCCAGCTACTCAGGAGGCTGAGGCAGGAGAACCACTTGAACCAGGGAATTGGAGGTTGCAGTGAGCTGAGATCGCGCCACTGCACTCCAGCCTGGCGACAGAGCGAGACTCCATCTCAATAAATAAGTAAATAAATAATAGAGTATTTATGCATTAGGAAATCCAGTAAGATGCCAGAAAGCAATTCTTGAGCAAGTTTCTGTTTTGGTAAATTTGTATCTGGAGTTTTATGAGAGGCCTAGTTTGCATGTAGCAGAAGTTTAAGATCACTAATACTTATCAATAACAGGCGTTTGACAATATTTCATATGGTTTCCTAGTTAATATACATCATCACTTGTAAATTATTTAAATTTAATTAACTAACTGTTTATTTTTAGAGACAGAGTCCCACTCTGTTAGCCAGGCAATCACAGCTCACTGCAGCCTCAACCTCCTGGGCTCAAGCAATCCTCTTGCCTCAGCCTCCCTAGTAGCTGAGACTACAGGCACACACCACTGTGCCCTGGCTATTTTTTTTTTTTTTTTTTTTGTAGAGATAGGGTCTCACTGTGTTGCTCAGGCTCAAATTATTTGTTTTTAACCCATGGATATTCAGTACTGCTGATCATTAATAGACAAATTATCAATCAAGGCAAATAAACAAGCATACTTACTTCGTAGAATATGCACATTTCAACCTCTGAAACAAGAAGCTGATTCTATTTTTTAAATTTGCATTAGATCATCATAAATGCATGCAGGCACCCCAGATAGACTGAGTGCAGTGATAACTGTGGGCTCCTCAGCATGTCGTAGGCCCCTGTGCACCAGTGCCATGCTACCATGCCATCGGGAATCATCGGAAATACCTTCCCAGCTGAGGAATCTTGCTTCTTGCCGGGCATGGTGGCTCACGCCTGTAATCCCAGCACTTTGGGAGGCTGAGGCGGGCAGATCATGAAGTCAGGAGTTCAAGACCATCCTGGCTAACACGGTGAAACCCCGTCTCTACTAAAAATATAAAAAATTAGCCGGGCGTGGTGGCGGGTGCCTGTAGTCCCAGCTACTCTGGAGGCTGAGGCAGGAGAATGGCGTGAACCCAGGAGCTTGCAGTGAGCCGAGATCACGCCACTGCCCTCCAGCCTGGGCGACAGAGCAAGACTCTGTCTCAACAACAACAAAAAAAGGAATCTTGTTTCTCCCTTTAGAACCTGGAAATGTGTCCCATCTCTGAAAATGCTCTGATTTTGCATTTGCAGGTCTTAGAAATTCTTGTCCTTCCTCTCTTTTTGTTCAGTACCTAAAATGCCTATACATTTTGTCAACTGGAGCTTTGAGCTAACATCCTAAATTTTAAGGGAGAACAAATATATATACATTATGTTTGAGGTTTGTCAAGGTTGTGCTAAATGAATACCTCCCACATTTAGTTTAATTACTCTGTAAGTTATATTTAGAATAACAATATTAACCTCTGCTACATAGTTCTCTGTAAAGTACAAAAGCACATTCATATTCATTTTCTTATTTTCTTCACCAAAACCCAGTGGGGCAGTATAAGCTCCATGCTGTCAATGACAAGAAAACAAGTCCCAGAGGCTGATCTAAGCTAGCTAAGCGACAAAGCTTGATTTCAGAGTCAGGTCAAATTTGAAAATTATTCTTTCCACCATACCTTGCTGTTTGCTCAAAAATAAACAAGAAATAAGAACATCTAAATTATTTTATTAAGGGCAAAGGGAGAAAAAACCCACCAAACAAAGCAGTAATCCTTGATACCATGTTCACTATTATCATCTCATCAGGAGTAGAACACTCAAAATGGCTCAGACAAGTAACATAAGAGTAATAAGGCCAGGTGCAGTGGCTCACTCCTGTAATCCCAGCACTTTGGGAGTTTGAGGCGGGGGGATCACCTGAGGTCAGGAGTTTGAGACCAGCCTGACCAACGTGGTAAAACCCTGTCTCTACTAAAAATATAAAATTAGCCGGGTGTGGTGGCACATGCCTCTTATCCTAGCTACTTGGGAGGCTGAGGCAGGAGAATCATTTGAACCCAGGAGGCAGAGGTTGCAATGAGCCAAGATGGTGCCATTGCACTCCAGCCTGGGCAACAAGAGCAAAATTCCGTCTCAAAAAAAAAAAAAAAAAATTATGCAGAAAAATGGCAGTGAACTGTTTGTTTTGTAACCAGACATGACATTGACCCAGTTATGTTACCTGGCACCAACAAATATCCTGAATAAAACAGAACTGACAGCAGCTGGGGGACCCACTGACTTAATTTAGTTAACACTGTTTAAGAAGTCGGTTAAGTAGACCAGGAGTGGTGGCTCATACCTGTAATCCCAGTACTTGGGAGGCTTTGCGAGGCCGAGGCGGACAGATCACTTGAGGCCAGGAGTTTAAGATCAGGCTGGACAGGCCGCCCCGTCTAGGAAGTGAGGAGAGCCTCTGCCCGGCCACCCATCGTCTGGGAAGTGAGGAGCGCCTCTGCCCGGCCACCCATCGTCTGGGAAGTGAGGAGCGCCTCTGCCCGGCCACCCCGTCTGGGAAGTGAGGAGCGCCTCTGCCCGGCCACCCACCTTCTGGGAAGTGAGGAGCGCCTCTACCCGGCCACCCACCGTCTGGGAAGTGAGGAGCGCCTCTGCCCGGCCGCCCCGTCAGGGAAGTGAGGAGCGCCTCTGCCCGGCCACCCACCGTCTGGGAAGTGAGGAGCGCTTCTGCCCGGCCACCCACCATCTGGGAAGTGAGGAGCGCCTCTGCCCGGCCACCCCGTCTGGGAAGTGAGGACCGCCTCTGCCCGGCCGCCCCATCTGTGAAATGAGGAGCGCCTCTGCCCGGCCACCTATCGTCTGGGAGGTGAGGAGCGCCTCTGCCCGGCCGCCCCGTCCGGGAAGAAGTGAGGAGCGCCTCTGCCCGGCCGCTCCGTCTGGGAGGTCTACCATGGAGGCCAGAAGCAATGTGGGGGCTGGACGTGGTGGCTCACACCTGTGGTCCCGGCACTCTGGGGGGCGAGGCGGGTTGATCACTTCAGGCTAGGAGTTCGAGACCAGTCTGGCCAACTTGGCGAAACATGAAAAATACAACAGACAAACCAACCAACCAACTCAGTGACAACAAAACAGGTCTACCCTGGAGTCATACTCTAATTTTTTCTATTTTCCTCCCTCTCTGATCCTTTATCCCACTTTCTTTTTCTTCCTCTTCCTTCTCCCTCTTCTTTGTCAAATAGAGGATTGAGTTATTATCACTGATCCACATAAAGTCCCTCTCTACCTTATTTTAACTCCCACCCCCCATTTCTATTCCCCGACTTCCCATGTGTAACCTTCCTAATATGTTTGATACGCATCTTTTTGTTTGTATGTATTTTTAGAAAATGTTTATTGTTTTTGTGTGCAAAAAAAAATTAATAAAAATAAAATAAAATAAAATAAAATAAGATCAGGCTGGACAACGTAGCGAAACCCTGTCTCTACTAAAAATACAAAAAGTTAGCTGGGCGTGGTGGTGCACACCTGTAATCCCAGCTACTCGGGAGAGTGAGGCAGGAGAGTCACTTGAACCCAGAAGGCAGAGGTTGCAGTGAGCCGCTGCACTCCAGCCTGGGCAATGGAGTGAGACTGTGTCCCCAAAAAATTTTTAAAAAAGAGTAAGTAGCTTAATTTGAGTTGTTTTGTTTACTAATCAATATAACTTACAGGGATTATTTTCCCTATTTAACCTTTCATAGAGGCTAGAAATCAACTTTGTGTTATGGTGGAATTGAAGGTAAATGGAGGGCAGATTGAAGTGTTCCATAAACTCACTCTGTTCGGTATTATTTCCAGGATATTTGGATGTTTCGAGCTCGACTTGTGAAAGGAGAAAGAACCAATCTTTGAAATAGCCATCTGCTGTAACTCTTTCAACAGAAAACCAAAACCAAACAAAATGTCTAAGGAAACTGTTTTCTTAACGAGATGATATAACCTTTTCTATCACTTGCTAAAAGCAGAAAACATGTATCAGGTACTTAATTGCATAGAGTTAGTTTTGCAGCACAATGGTGTTGCTTTAATGGAAAAAAAAACAGTAAAAATGAAATATTACTGTTTTAAGGAAAACTAATTTAGGGCGGCAGCCAATAAAGGTGGTTGGTGTATAATTTAAGTGTTAAATCAATTTCTTTCATTCAGTTAGCTCTTTACCCAAGAAGAAGTGAATGATTTGGAGCTTAGGGTGTGTTTTGTATTCCCTTTCTGATAAACCCATTCCCTACCAATTTTATGTCATAAGAGATTTTTTTTTCCCCAAATCTAGAACCATGTATAATACATTCACATTTAGTCAAGGGCATAAGAAGGGTGTCATGGGGTCCAAATAAAGGTGAATATTCCAGCTCAGACAAGGGCCTTCTCCTGTAATTTCTTCAACCAACCATCCCCTTAACAAGGAGACTTGTTCTTTCCAGTCCTTTCCTCTGTTCCTAAAGAATGAAGATGAGGGCTGGGTGCGGTGGCTCACACCTGTAATCCTAGCACTTTGGGAGGCCGAGGTGGGCGGATCACCTGAGGTCAGGAGTTCAAGACCAGCCTATCCAACATGGCAAAACCCCGTCTCTACCAAAAATACAAAAAAAAAAAATAGCTGAGCATGGTGGCGCGCACCTGTAATCCCAGCTACTCAGGAGGCTGAGGCAGAAGAATCACTTGAACCTGGGACGTGGAGGTTGCAGTGAGCTGAGATCGCGCCACTGCACTCCAGCTTGGGCGACAGAGCAAGACCCTGTCTCAAAAAAAAAAGAAAAAAGAAAAATAAATAAATAAAAGACGAGGGTGACTTCATTTGATGTATCTTATTGGGTAGGGCTGCTGGAATCCCTTCACATTTATGAATGAAGCCTAACCTCCTTCAAGCAATAGGGAAATTTTTAGATACTTTTCCCTGGATTTGAAGTGAGCATGGACTGAACAAACTTATTTCAAGACAGCACCATATTTTCGGTACCAGCTGAGGGCAGCAAGGAGACATAGTCCTTATTTTTACAAATTCTAGTTAGGGCTTTAGTAAGAAAGAAATAACAGAGTACCTTTCTTGTCATTCTGCTAAGCACAAGTTTTCCTAAATCTAGTGTTGCCATGTGTGCCGTTTTGTTTGTGAGGACAGGCAAGTGAAGCTCAGCTCCCGCTGGGAAATGGGGAAGGCAGATCACTGACAGGCTCTAAGGAAATTAGATTATGGGATGATTGGAAATAAAACGTAATGAAGGAATGCCTATGTAAACAACATGTGGGGAGGGAGCCCTGCTTTGTTATGGAATAAACTCTAAATTGTTTCAAATTTAAAGTGAATATGAAAAACTAAACTTCATTAGGAATATTGAAGAGCAATTTGTTATTTCCTGTGTGCATTTGTGAGTGAAAACCAACTGGTCCCCATCAGAAAACATTCATTTCCCATCTGATCCATGTCCCTTTTGTCCATTAGTGCATGTAAGAAATATCCAAGCACCCACTCTTTTTTTTTTTTTTTAAATTTTTTGGAGATGGACTTGCTCTGTCACCCAGGCTGGAGTGCTGTGGCGCGATCTCGGCTCACTGCAATCTCTGCCTTCCAGGTTCCAGTGATTCTCCTGCCTCAGCCTCCTGAGTAGCTGGGACTAAAGGTGCACGCCACCACACCCAGCAAATTTTTGTATTTTTAGTAGAGACGAGGTTTCACCATGTTGGCCAGGCTGGTCTCAAACTCCTGGCCTCAAGTGATCCACCCACCTCGGCCTCCCAAAGTGCTGGGATTACAGGCATGAGCCACAGTGCCTGGCTAAAATATCCAAGCACTTACTCTATGAAGTGGGACTAGATACCAGGATGAGGTAGGGTGCCTCAAACCGTCCATGTGGACCTGTCCTGTGAAAGGTGGGAGTCAGGGTTGGCTGGAAAATGAAGAGTCGGGGAAGGAATTCCACCAGATTTCATCAGACTGAGGGGAGGTGGGAGGGGATTTGTCCTGGGTTCATGTCCATTTCACCAGAGTCTAGTCTAAAAGGACTTTATGAGGTGCTGAAACGAATCACAAAACAAAACAAATTGCGAGGATCCTTTTCTGTGAATTTTGAGACTAATAGCTTGGGAAAACTGAAGGTCTTTGCTCCTTGTGTGTGCTTGGAGCCTCCCCCTCCCCCACTCTTTTTTCTATGTTTTATTTTTTGGGGGGGTGGTTTGTTTGTTTTGTTTTGTTTTTTTGAGACAGAGTCTTGCTCTGCACCCAGGCTGGAGTGCAGTGATGCGATCTTGCCTCACTGCAACCTCTGCCTCCTGCTGGGTTCAAGCGATTCTTCTGCCTCAGCCTCCCGAGTAGCTGGGACTACAGGCGCCCGCCACCACGCCGGCTAATTTTTTGTATTTTTAGTAGAGACGGGGTTTCACCATGTTAGCCAGGATGGTCTCGATCTCCTGACCTCGTGATCCGCCCGCCTTGGCCTCCCAAAGTGCTGCGATTACAGGCGTGAGCCACCGCACCCGGCCCACATTTTTTCTTTTTTTAAGAGATGGAGCCTCACTTTTTGGTGTAGGCTTGTCTCAAACTTCTGACTTCCAGCAATCTTCCCACCTCTGCCTCCCAAAGTGCTGAGATGACAGCTGTGAGCCACTATGCCTGGCCTTATTTTTTACTATCTAATAGAAAAGTGGTATATATGATTATTGTAATTTGCATTTATTTGATCATAATGAGATAGAGGAGTTTTCATATCGCTATGGGCGTTCTGTGGCCGACTTGCTGAATGCTGGTCTCTTAGGCCCAAGAGGATAACTTACGGTAGAAAAGCCAAAGAACAGATTTCAACTAGCCGTATACAGCTGGAATGTCTGGAGATAAATATCTTATTTATAATAAGCTTATTTTTCCATCTCATTCATTTCAAGCCTGAAGCCACCTGATGTCAAGTCTGAAGTCCATTGAAGGCCTTTGTTAGGTGTCCTGGAAGGGAGGGGAAGAAAAAGCCAAGGGTTTGTACCTGATGATGTTCAAAATATGTAACAGAGGGACCATCAGTCAGATACCATGAGTACAAGAATGTGGCATTCAGTTGATAACAGCATTGTCCTGAGCAAGGCAGGTCCCACAGGTGGCCCCTGCTCAGCATGTCTGGAAGAGGGTTGAGAAGGTTCCCACCCGTGTCTGAGATTCCATCACTCACCATGAGTTTGAGGACCAAGCCTCTTTCTAGACATTCTCTCTTTTTTTTTTTTTTTTGAGACGGATTCTCGCTCTGTCGCCCACGCTGGGGTGCAGTGGTGTGATCTCAGCTCACTGCAACCTCCGCCTCCCGGGTTCAAGCGATTCTCCTGCCTTAGCCAACATTGTCTTTTAAGATGCAAGTACCTCTGGAATGACAGCACTGGAACCTAATATCTTAGTGAAGACATTTCTTCTTTATCCAGAGAAGAAATAAAGCAGCCTTTGGGAACAAGGGAAGGATGAAAAATGGGTGCAGAAAAGCAAAAGGGAAGAGGGTCACAGGAGCTGTGGGACAGCACTGCAAAGTATCCTCAGCTGAAGTTGGCTTTCCCCAGAGCTGGCGCTGAGCTTGGGAACATGGCTGCTACATCTGCTGCCAACACATTGACAGGCTCTTAGGCCGGGCGCGTTGGCTCACGCCTGAAATCCCAGCACTTTGGGAGGCTGAGGCGGGCAGATCACGAGGTAAGGAGATCAAGACCATCCTGGCTAACACGGTGAAACCCCGTCTCTACTAAAAATACAAAAAATTAGCCAGGCATGGTGGCGGGCGCCTGTAGTCCCAGCTACTCGGGAGGCTGAGGCAGGAGAATGGCGTGAACCCGGGAGGCAGAGGTTGCGGTGAGCCGAGATTGCGCCACTGCACTACAGCCTGGGTGACAGAGCGAGACTTCAAAAAAAAAAAAAAAGGAAGGGCTCTCATGGCTGGTAAGTAGCCTTCGTCCTGAGCTCCTCAGTCCCTGAAGTGCTGACCCTCCTTCCCAGCTGCTCCAGCCCCTCTCCTGAGATTCCTCCCCTCCCTGCCCAAGTCCAGAAACCAAACTGGTCATGCTAGGCTGCCCAGGAGCCTCCAGGACCTGTCCTGGTGTTGTGGACACTTGCTCTAAGCCTCACTGGCAGTTCTACATTTTATTTTGTTTTATTTTATTTTATTTTGAGACGAAGTCTTGCGCTGTCATCCAGGCTGGAGTGCAATGGTGCAATCTCAGTTCACTGAAACCTCTGCCTCCTGGGTTCAAGCAATTCTCCTGCCTCAGCCTCCTGAGTAGCTGGGATTACTGGCACGTGCCACCACACCTGGCTAATTTTTGTATTTTTAGTAGAGACAGGGTTTTACCATGTTGGCCAGGCTGGTCTCGAACTCCTGACGTCAAGTGATCCACCGGCCTTGGTCTCCCAAAGTGCTGGAATTACAGGCGTGAGCCACCATGCCCAAGTCATTCTAAATTTTAATATCACTGCTTCCAAGAGTGGTCTCACTGATCATAAAACAAATCAAAAGAGATTCTGCTATGTATTCAAACAGTTGTTGGCAAATGACTGCGTCAATCATCTAAACCATCTTTTAATCCCAGATAATTTCCCCTCCCCTTCTCTGCCACTCTGGGACAGGAATTGATGATCAGATATTTCTTTTCTCTCCCCACCTTTTTTTTTTTTTTTTTTTTTTTTTTATAGAAACAGGCTCTCACCCTGTCACCCAGGCTGGTGTGATTATAGCTCACTGCAGCCTTGACCTCTTTGGCTCAAGCAATCCTCCCACCTGAGCCTCCTGAGTAGCTGGGACCACAGATGCACACAACCATGCTCAGCTAATTTTGTTTATTTATTTTTTTTTGGTAGAGACAGGGTCTCCCTACATTGCCCAGGCTGGTCTCAAACTTCTGGGCTCAAGCGATCCTCCTGCCTCAGCCTCCCGAAGTGCTGGGATTACAGGCATGAGCTACCTACACGGTTTTTGCTTTTTTATTATTTTATTTTATTTTTATTATTTCCTTACTTTCTGGCACTACAAGGTGCTCCAGGATTATCTTGTGTCTTCCTGGCCTTTGTCCTATAATGAGCCATTTCTCCAAGGAGCCCTGGTTCTACTTATTGGGAACTGTTGGAAACCAAGATCTGGGCTTGAGATGCACTCTCAATGTGCATTGTTACCAAGCTCGTACAGTGATTCTTTTTTTTTGTTGAGACGGAGTCTCGCTCTGTCGCCTAGGCTGGAGTGCAGTGGCGCAATCTCAGCTCACTGCAAGCTCCGCCTCCCGGGTTCACGCCATTCTCCTGCCTCAGCCTCTCCGAGAAGCTGGGACTACAGGCACCTGCCACCATGCCCGGCTAATTTTTTTTGTATTTTTAGTAGAGACGGGGTTTCACCGTGGTCTCGATCTCCTGACCTCGTGATCCACCCGCCTCGGCCTCCCAAAGTGCTGGGATTACAAGCGTGAGCCATCGCGCCCGGCCATACAGTGATTCTTAAAGCGCTCCAAAACTGGCAATGCCCTGGCCCAGCATCTCTGGAAAGTCACAATCATTCAGAGACAGTAATGCTCTGGCCTGGGGAGGTTTATATTTGCTCCGAGAGATTCCAGAGTCTTCCTTGGGCCTCTGAAAATTTCAGACTTACCTTCATTCTTCTTCAGGCTTGGCATTTCTTGGAACACGGTGTTTGTTGGGGAGGCGAAGAAACAGGACTTTTTGCATTGATTTAATTTTGATTTGAAGCACATGAAATTTACGACTCGTTTAGAAGCTAAAATAAAATTTTAAAATAAAATAATGGACAGGAAGAAATTGGGAGTGATTTGGGGGCTGGATACCCATCAGGACAGGCCACACTGTCTCCCAGCCTGTTTGGGTATTTCTGCCTTCGGTCAGAAGATGCAACCTTTTTCCTGTCAAGAGCCAGATAGTAAATATTTTCAGCTTTGCAGCTGGGCCGTCTCTGAGGCAGCTGCTCAACTGTGCTGCTGGGGCAGGAAGGCGGCCAGAGACAACATGTAATCCAACATGCGTGGCTGGGACCCAATAAAGCTCTATTTACAAAAACAGGCATCCCGCCAGATGGGGCTCGGAGGCGCTAGTTTGCCCACTCCACTCTAGATGAATGCACAAATTCAGTAAAGCCAGCAAGTGCCTTGTCCCTTGGCAAGAGGCACCTTGCACCACTGAAGCGATGATTTGGGGGCCTCACACCTCGCAGCTTCTGAGAGATGGGCAGGAAGTTGCTGCTATCCTCCCCTCCTCGGTGCAGAGAAGAGCTTGCTTACCTGTGATATGCAGCTGTTCGTTTTGTTTTCTTGATGTGACCAGGGTTTAATCTAGATTAAGTTTAGGGCAATATGTAAAGCCCACCCCACCACCCCACCAGATCTCTCTAGTGTAACTTGCAACCCACAAAGGACCTACTTTGGGGTGTGGTGGGAGATGTTGATATTTTCATGGATTCCATTTAAATGTACTTATTGGTAGCAGTCAGAATCTCGGTTTCAAACAACAGAAACTGCCCTTGACCATGAGAAACAGAAAACAGATGGTGTCAGCAGGCTCTCTGGGGCTCGGGGACGTGCTATGAGTGGCGCTGGGGGGCAAGGCACAGCACAAAGGGGCAGGCTAGGCCAGTGGCTTTGGGGATGAGATGACCTCTACCCCCACCCCTGTCCCTGGGGCTCCTGATTTGGAGTCAAAACACCAGGGACAGGCTCTTTCAGGCAGTGAGAGCCACATGCTGCCTCCTGGTGGCCACAGAGGTGGGGAGAGGGACTATGGGTGAGAATATGCCACCACCTCCCCCCAAATCACACATCAGAGGAAACGAGATTGCCCCAAAGCAAGATCAGGTTACAAAAAGGAAGAAGATAGCCCCAAACGCCGTGTTCATTGCAACACAGGTGCACTGAGCATTGACCCACACACCTGAATCTCATAGTTTAGCTGCATGGAGAGGGTAAAATCAATTCTGAGAAGAAAGAAGGGAAGGGCTGTGATGAAGGTCACTGCACCAGGAGAAAGGAGTCTTCCCTGAGCAAACGTCCACTTCCCCAGTCCTTGCCTGTCACCCTATCCCGGCTCCTACATGACACAGACTCATCACCTGGTGTTAGGTCAAACTCTGGGACCCACTTGGTGGTGACCCATCACTGATATTAATTTAGCGAGTCACAATGTCAGTTTTGAAAAAAAGAACAAAAGAGAATAAAATGAAAAAAATGCAAAAGATGAGAGAGCCTTGCACATCGTAAGAAAAAGTGGTGCTTCGGTTTCCTATGTGCGTGCTCATTTGGGATCACGATGCAAAATAAATTTGTTACTGTTGGGTGTAGTCAAAAAGTATGAAGTCCACTAGTCTAGTTCATGACTCACACTGTAGGAGTTGGCTCAGGCTGCCATAAAAAATACCGCAGACTGAGTGGCTTTAACAACAGACATTTATTTTCTCAACTTTCTGGAGGCTGGAAGTCCAAGATCAAGGTATTGGCACAGTGGATTCCTTCTGAGGCCTCTCTCCTGGGTTTATAGATGGCTGTCTCTCCTCTGTGTCTTCACATCATCTTCCCTCTGTGTCTGGGTCCAAATTTCCTCTTCTTATAGGACATCAGTCATATTGGATTAGGGTCTATCCCAGTGATACGGTTTGGATCTCTGTCCCCACCAAATCTCATGTTGAACTGTAATTCCCAGTGTCGGAGATGGGCCTGGTGAAAGGCAATTGGATCATGGAGGCCGAGTTCATGAGTGGTTTAGCCCCATCCTCTTGGTGCTGTTCTCGTGACAGTGAGTGAGTTCTCCTGAGAGCTGGTTGTTTAAAAGTATGTAGCACCTCACTCTCCCTCTTGTTCCTGCTTTTACCATGTGAACATTCTTTTTTTGGGCGGGGGGGGATGGAGTCTCGCTCTGTCACCCAGGCTGGAGTGCAGTGGTGTGATCTTGGCTCACTGCAACCTCCACCTCCTGGGCCCAAGTGATTCTCCTGCCTCAGTCTCCCGAGCAGCTGGGATTACAGGTGTCTGCCACTAAGCCCGGCTAATTTTTGTATTTTTAGTAGAAATGGGGTTTCACCATGTTGGCCAGGCTGGTTTTGAACCCCCGACCTCAGGTGATCCACCTGCCTTGGCCCCCCAAAGTGCTGGGATTCCAGGCATGAGCCGCTGTGCCCGGCCAACCATGTGAACTTTCTCTTCCCACTTTGCCTTCCACCATGAGTTAAAGCTCCTTAAGGCCTCCCTAAAAGCAGATGTCACTGTGATTTCTGTATAGCCTGCAGAACTGTGAGCCAATTAAATCTCTTTTCTTTATAAATTACCCAGTCTCAGGTATTTCGTGTGTGTGTGTGTGTGTGTGTGTGTGTGTGTTTGAGACAGAGTCTCACTTTGTCACCCAGGCTGGAGTGCAGTGGCACAATCTCGGCTCACTGCAACCTCCGCCTCACAGGTTCAAGAGATTCTCCTGCCTCAGACTCCCAAGTAGCTGGGATTACAGCCACCTGCCACTATGTCCAGCTAATTTTGTATATTTTTAGCAGAGATGGGGTTTCACCGTGTTGGTCAGGCTGGTCTCGAACTCCTGACCTCAGGCGATCCACCCGCCTGGGCCTCCAAAAGTGCTGGGATTAGAGGCGGGAGCCACCTCACCCAGTCTCAGGTATGTCTTTATAGTAGTGTGAGAACGAATGAATACATCCAATGACTTTATTTTACCTTCATTACCTCTAAAGATGCTCTCTTCACATACATCCACATTCTGAGGTACTAGGGACTTGTAACTGGGGGCACACAGTTCATAACACACACGTTGCATCTTTTTTCTTTAAATTTTTTGTTGTTGTTGTTGAGATGGAGTCTCATTCTGTCACCAGGCTGGAGTATAGTGGTGTGACTTCGGCTCACTGTAACTTCTGACTCCCTGGTTCAAGCGATTCTCCTGCCTCAGCCTCCTGAGTAGGTGGGATTACAGGCACGCACCACCATGCCCAGCTAATTTTTGTATTTTTAGTAGAGATGGGGTTTCACCATGTTGGCCAGGATGGTCTCGATCTCCTAATCTCATGATCTGCCTGCCTTGGCCTCCCAAAGTACTGGGATTCCAGGCGTGAGCCACCACACCCGGCCTTTTCTTTAAATTTTTAAATTTCAACTTTTATTTTAGATTCAGGGTGTACATGTGCAGTTTTGATATATTTCCATGATGCTGATGTTTGGGGTGCAATGGATCCTGAAACAGGAACTAAAAGAAAATAAAGAATGTGTAAGCAAAAACTCAGTTGTATGTAAGAAAACCCAATTCCCCCTGAAGAAGAGAAAGAGCTGGAGTCCTTTAAAATTAACTGCTTGTTTTTCTGTGGCTAGTGAGCCTTATCTCTCCTCCCTTCCCAGGCATTATGAAGACTCTGTTTCTCTAGCTGTGCATCTGTGCATCTGAGATTATCTGCAAGGTCACTAGGCAGATAATCTCAAGTCATAAAACATGTTGTTCCTTAAAAAGTAAGAAATGATGTAATGCATGTCTTAATTGAATAACTGTCTTTGTTTCTCGCTTCTGTAATATGCTTCCCCCTGCACAGTTCTCCCCCCACCCCACAAAATGCTTAAAAGGTAACTTGACTCTTTGTTCGGGGCTCAGTCCTTTGGTTGTTAATCCAACTGGGTCGGTGCACCTAAATAATTAAATAATTCCTCCTTAACCCCTCGATCTCTCTGATTCCTTAATTGTGCCACTGCAATCCCCTCACCCAGGTACTGAGCAGAGTTCCCAGGAGGTAGTTTTTGAGCCCTTGCTTCCCTTCCTCCCTCTCCACCTCTAGGAGTCCCCAGTGTCTAGTGTTCGCATCTTTATACGCATGTGTGCCTAAAACTTAGCTTCTATTTATAAGTGAAAACATGTGGGTGGTGTTTGTTTTTCTGTTCTTGGGTTAATTCCTTTAGGATAATGGCCTCCAGCTGCATCCACGTTGCTGCAGAGAACATGATTTAGTTCTTTTTTGTGGCTGTATAGTATTCCATGGTGTATATGTACCACATTTTCTTTATCCAATCCACTGCTCATGAACTCCTGGATTGGTTCTGCATCTTTGCTCTTGTCAGTAGTGCTGCAATGACACTTTGGAACTTTTGAGCAGCTGATGAAGGTTTGGGATTTTCAGACTTACTTCTTCTATGGTTGGTAATGCCTATCCAAGCATGATTACAGTTTTATTAATATGCCTTCATTGTTCCAACATTCTAATCTCTTTCTCGGTAAAGTTGCTATTCCTTGATACAATCTATACCTCTTATAAGAGAGAGCCAGCCTTTGCCATGGGCTTGAGACAACTTGAAACATCACGGCAAGGGTAATCCCTTCTGCCAGCCCCTCTCATCCCCAACTCTATCTAAAAAATTATGGCAAGGATGGAGTTTGGAGATCTCTCTAGTGGAAAAAGGGGGTTCAGGGAATTGCAGGCCGATAGAACAGAAATTAAAAAGCCCAATTTTTGTCCCCGAGTCACTGATTTTTGTGCTTCACCTCCAGAACACAGGCTTTCTTAGGAAAAATGTAGCTAGCTGTGTCTTCAGCTCCCAGGGTACATCTTACTATGCTTTATGGAGCTGAACATCCCTCCCAGTATTACCTAATTAGACAGGCTGAACAATACAGTGGAGCAATGCTGAGCTTGAGGTCAGACAAACCTGCACTTAATTTCTGGCTCTCGTACTAACCAGCTGTGCCCTCTTGGGTAAACTACTTGACTTCTCTGGGTCTCAGAGTACTCATTTGAAAAATGGAAGTAACAAGGCTTAGCTGGGCACGGTGGCGCAGGCCTGTAATCCTAGCACTTTGGGAGGCTGAGGTGGGCAGATTAGTTGAGGCCAGGAGTTCACGACCAGCCTGGCCAACATGGCGATACCCCGTCTCTACTAAAAATACAAAAAATTAGCCGGGCGTGGTGGCGCGCATTTGTAATCCCAGCTACTTGGGAGGCTGAGGCATGAGAATTGCCAGAACCTAGGAGGTGGGGGTTGCAGTGAGCCATGATCGCAACAAAACAAAGAAAACAAGGTTTATCTTCAATCAAAAGTGAAAACATCTAGCTTGTTGGCAGAACATCGAAAGAGATCATATGGTACAGCAAGCATTCCATAAGTGCTGTAAAGTGTTGTAATGAGTGTTAATCTTCACAAATGTGAGGCAGGGTAAGTATGTTTTGCTCCGTTTTTGGTTATACATGCTTTTTTTTTTTTTTTTTGAGGCCAAGTCTCACTCTGTTGGTCAGGCTAAAGCGCAGTGGAGTGATCTCGGCTTACTGCAACCTCCACCTCCTGGGTTCAAGCAATTCTCCTGCCTCAGAATCCCAAGTAGCTGGGATTACAGGCACCTGTCACTATGTCTAGCTAATTTTTTCTATTTTTAGTTGAGACAGGGTTTCACCATGTTGGCCAGGTTGGTTTTGAACTCCTGACCTCAAGTGATCCGCCTGCCTTGGCCTCCCAAAGTGCTGGGATTACAGGCATGAGCCACCGCGCCTAGCCTGGTTACATATTCTTTGAAGAATAATTTAGTTGCTTTGAGTAAGAGATGAAGTTCGTAGATCCAGGAGTTCTAACTTCTGGAGCAGGTGTTTCTATCATACCACAGGCAGATCACTTGCTGATGCTTTTTCCTTATAATTGCAAAGAAATTCACAAGCTGTGGTTTATCTTCCTTGGTAGAACTTCAGCAGACATGCGACAGGAAATGTCTATCTTAGCCTCAGTTCCTTAAAAAGCAGAGCAGGTAGCTCACGCCTGTAATCCCAGCACTTTGGGAGTCTGAGGCAGGAGGATTGCCTGAGGTCAGGAGTTCGAGACCAGGCTGGCAAACATGCTAAAATCCCCCGTCTCTACTAAAAATACAAAAATTAGGTGGGCGTAGTGGCACGTGCCTATAATCCCAGCAACTCCGGAGGCTGAGGTAGGAGAATCGTTTGAACCTGGGAGGCAGAGGTTGCAGTGAGCCAAAATAGCACCACTGCACTCCAGCCTGGGTGACAGAGTGAGACTCTGTCTCATAAAAAAAAGGAAATTTTGATCCATGCTAAAACATGAAGATCCTTGAGGACATTATGCTAAGTGAAATAAGCCAGATGCAAAAGGATAATTACGGTCTGATTCCACTTATATGGAACGGACATCACTAGAGTAGTCAAATTCATAGAGACAGAAGGTAGGATGGTGGTTCTCAGGGGCAGGACGGAGGAAGAATGGGGAGTTATTGTTTAATGGGGAAAGAGGTTCAGATTTGCAGGGTGGAAAGTGTTCTGGAGATGGATGGTGGCAATGATCACACAAGTGTGAATGTGCTTGATGCCACTGAACTGTACACCTAAAAGTGGCCAAGATGCCAAATTTTATGTTATGTGTATTTAACCACAATTTTTTTTTTTAAAGAACATAAGATTGTTAAAAGGATGACGGGAACTCCAAGCCCAAGGAAAAAAGGTCTCTGGTTTTCCTGTTAGTCCTGAAATTCACAGAAGGGGATCTTTCCTGTTTGTTTGTGCCTTGTGTGAGCACCTCATAAAGTCTTTTTAGATTAGTCTCTGGTGAAATGAAGATGAGCCAAGACAGAGCCTCTCCCTCTCTCTGAGAAGCCAGGCTTCTCCTCCGTCAGCAGTCTTCCTTCCCTCACTCTTCATTTCTTTTTTTTTTTTTTTTTTTTGAGACGGAGTTTCGCTTTTGTTGCCCAAGCTGGAGTGCAGTGGCACGATCTCGGCTCACTGCAAGCTCCGCCTCCCGGGTTCACGCCATTCTCCTGCCTCAGCCTCCCGAGTAGCTGGACTACAGGCGCCCGCCACCATGCCCAGCTAATTTTTTGTATTTTTAGTAGAGACGGGGTTTCACCGTGTTAGCCAGGATGGTCTCAATCTCTTGAACTCATGATCTGCCCGCCTCAGCCTCCCAAAGTGCTGGAATTACAGGTGTGAGCCACTGCAACCGGCCACACTCTTCATTTCTTGCTTCTTCCTGGACACAGTTCAACATTGATCCTAGGGGGTTTTGTGACTTGACCCTGGGGGTATGGTCACTGGAGCTGCAGCTAACACCCCAGGAAACACAGCTTTCTTTCCACCACATGATCTGCAGAATCTCCTCCTGGTCTGAAACCTGCATTTCCTGGTCTGCAGTCTTTTCCTAGACCAATGACAGAGCCAATTAAAAAAAAAAAAAAAAAGGACCAAACCCCACACTCAGTCCCCAGCTCTCCTTGGAGAGTCCCTCGAGCGCTCCCCGCAGCCAGGCCTCAGGTGAAACCCCGGCTGCTTTATGTACCTTCCTACGCAAGTCACTGAACGCCTCTAGACCTTAGCTTCTTCATTTATAAAATAGGGCTTCATGGAGTGCTTTTGCAGAGTAAATAAGAGTGTTGGGTATTTTTCTCTTTTGTTCTTATCATTTGTGGAGAAGCCCATTCAGACTTCACTTGGTAAAAAAAGATCTTAAAATTGGGTCTAGAGCTGGGCACAGTGGCTCACACCTGGAATCCCAGAACTTTGGGAGGCTGAGGCAGGAGGATCGCTTGGCCTCAGGAGTTCAAGACTAGCCTGGATAACATAGTGAGACCCATCTCTACAAAAGACAATACAACTATCTGGACATAGTAGTGTGCAGCTGTGGTCCCAGCTACACAGGAGGCTGAAGCAGGAGGATCACTTGAGCCCAGGAGGTTGAGGCTGCAGTGAGGATGATCGCACCAGTGCACTCCAGCCTGGGCTGGAGACCCTGTCTCAAAAAATAAGGATCTATTTATCAATGAATATGACAAAACTCAGCCCCAAATCAGTCACGACTGTGCCTTGGATGTTGCTGGAACCTGGCAGGAGGGGGAGAGCTCCAGACCACCCATAATCTTGTGTTGATTCCTCGTTACCCCGATGGGGTCCTGTGTCTTCCTCTAAAACAAGAAAAAGACAAAATCACACATGTTATCCTTCATCATCCTGTGGCCTGGAGGATCTCAGGGAATTCCTGTACACTGCCTATTTTACAAGAGTGAATGTATAAAACAATTGTTTTTTAAAACACCTGGGCTGAGCACAGTGGCTTACGCTGTAATCCCAGAGCTTTGGGAGGCTGAGGTGGGAAGATCTGCTTGAGGCTAGGAATTCGAGACCAGCCTGGGCAATATGGTGAGACGCTGTCTCTACAAAAAAATTAAAAATTAGCTGGGTGTGGTGGCATGCATCTGTAGCCCCAGCTACTTGAGAGGCTGAGGCAGGAGGATTGCTTGAGCCCAGGAGGTCGAGGCTGCAGTGAGTCATGACTGCACCACAGCACTCTAGACTGGATGACAAGTGAGACCCTGTCTCTAACAAACAAACAAACAAACAAACAAACAAAAAAACCCCTGTGTTTCATATATAATAGGTGATGATCTGCTTATTATTAAGGACAGTCTGCCTCATTCCATTCTGGTTACTAAAAAGAGGTGTGGAAAACATGGGCAGGTTGAGTAGGAATGAAAATAATTAAAGCGTTAGAAGCTAGGGCTTCAAAAATGGCAAATATGGCTTTAGGAAAAGATCTTAAGCAGACCAAAATTTCGAGTGATCAGAAAACTTTACATGTGTTCCTTCTGCACTTCTGATCCAGTCCTCAGAATTTCACTCCTAACGGTCTCACAGACGCCCCCAGTCAGTGGAACAAACCCGCCTTTCATACCTCCTCGCACAGGAGACTTGCCTCACACAAGCCCATATTCACCCACTGGGTAGCTCTTGTACCATCACACAGACACCCTTTCATGCATCCCCTCAACAGAGAGACCCAGACGCTGGCCAACACATGTGTGCACACACTCATACCACACACCTCTCACCGGCACTCCAGCCCTTGTTCCCTCAGAGTTGCCTGGCCACCCTTCCCACTTTTCCCAGCTTTCAACTAAGCTCTCCACATCAATACCCTTTAGTAAATATTTACTGAGTGACCATGATGTTCTGGGCACTATCACGACCCCTGAGAGAAACAGAACTGAATAAGATATAGTCTTTGCTCCCAAGCTCAGAGTCTACTGGAGAAGTGGGCAGCGGAGGGAGAGCAATCTTCTACAAATCTATGTGCATGGAGTGAGGCTGAACCTAGAAGTGGGGTCATGTACAAGGAAAAGTGAGGGCAAAAGGGAGAGAATGGGGTGGGGCACACAAGGAAGAGAAGGTCACTTCTACCAGGAGAGGTGAAAGGAGAGAGGCATTGAGGAGAAGAGGGTGCTCAGTCATAATCTGGAAGAATTAGAAAGGCTTTGTCCAATAGGCAAGGGAGTAGAGGGCTGCTCACTAGAGAGAGAATGTCAAGAAAGGGTAAATCCACACAGCATGGCAAGAGTGTGTTAGTCCAGAGCACAGAGGGTGAGACAGTGGGAGAGACAACTGGCAAGGTCAACAGGGATGGATGATGAACATCCTTTTACACCACACATAGTAATTTGGAGTTTATTCAATGTTCAATGGTAGGCCGGGTGCAGTGGCTCACACCTGTAATCCCAGCACTTTAGGAGGTCAAGGCGGGTGGATCACCTAAGGTCAGGAGTTTGAGAACAGCCTGGCCAACATGGTGAAACTCTGTCTCTACTAAAAATAAAAAAAATAGCCAGGCGTGGTGGTGCTCACCTGTAATCCCAGCTACTGGGGAGGCCAAGGCAGGAGAATTGCTTGAACCCAGAAGGTGGAGGTTGCAGTGTGCTGAGATCACACCACTGCACTTCAGCCTGGGCAACAGAGTGAGACTCCTTTTCAAAAAAAGAAAAAAACATGTTCAGTGGTAAATAACTCAGGATGCTTTTGGCGGTGAGTAACAGAAAAAGTCAACTCTACAGGCTTAAACAATAAAGAAAATGCATTACCTCATGTAACTGGAAGCCCAGAGTAGGGCACATTCTGTCCTCATCAGATCAATCATTCTTCTCATGATCACAAAATGACTGCAGTGGCCCCAGGCATTGCGTCTCTACACACCTTCCAGAGGCAAAACAGAATTCTATCCTTTCTTTGTGTCTCCTTTTAAGGACTAGGGATCCTTTCTTGTGCTCTTTTTAAAAGTTAAGAATCCTTTTCCAGAATCTTCTGCGCTACTGTAGTCTTCCTCCCTGCCTCAAGTTTGTAAACCCCTTCCTAAGACAATGATTAGCAAGGGATTGCCTTGACTGGCTTAACCAATCAAGATCAATGAGGAGATGGGTCCAGGTGTCTCTGAAGCATATGGATGACGGAGAACTGGACAGAATCTCAGCTCTGTTGTCAAAGAAGGGGGTGGTAGGGTGCTGTGCATCATTGGGGGATTATAGGTGGTATTATCATATGATCAAATTTGCATTGTGGAAAGATGGTTTTGGCCAGGCGTGGTGCCTCTCGCCTGTAATCCCAGCACTTTGGGAAGCGAGGCAGGTGGATCATGAGGTCAGGAGTTTGAGACCAGCCTGACCAACATGGTGAAACCCCATCTCTACTAAAAATACAAAAAAAATTAGCCAGGCGTGGTGGTGCATGCTAATCCCAGCTACTCAGGAGGCTGAGGCAGGAGAATCGCTTGAACCCAGGAGGCAGAGGTTGCAGTGAGCAGAGATCACACCTTTTCACTCCAGCCGGGGTGACAGATTGGGACTCCTTTTTTTTTTTTTTTTTTTTTTTTGAGATGGAGTTTTAACTCTTGTTGCCCAGCCTGGAGTGCAATGGCGTGACCTCGGCTCACAGCAATCTCTGCCTCCCAGGTTCATACGATTCTCCTGCCTCAGCCTTCCAAGTAGCTGGGATTACAGGCATGTACCGCTATGCCCGGCTAATTTTGTATTTTTAGTAGAGACAGGGTTTCACCATGTTGTTCAGGCTGGTCTCGAACTCCTAACCTCAGCTGATCTACCCACTTCTGCCGCCCAAAGTGCTGGGATTACAGGCGTGAGCCACAGTGCCTGGCTGCATTGTGGAAAGATGAATCTGACAACAGCTTGTAGAATGATGACAGAGAAGAATGAGATGCAACACAGGAAAACTGCTGT
Organism: Nomascus leucogenys; assembly: GCF_006542625.1. Lineage (NCBI taxonomy): Eukaryota > Metazoa > Chordata > Mammalia > Primates > Hylobatidae > Nomascus > Nomascus leucogenys. The sequence goes on along the minus strand of NC_044389.1, from coordinate 101,445,937 downwards.
AGAAGGGCTGGAGATGAATGATAGCCTCAATCAGTCACATGCATTCAGGGAAGCAGAGACAAAAGTGATCTTTTAAAAAAAAAAAATTGAGATAAGGTCTTGCTCTGACACCCAGGCTGGAGTGCAGTGGCTCAATCACAGCTCACCACAGCCTCAACCTCCTGGGTTCAAGTGATCCTCCCACATCGGCCTCCTGAGTAGCTAGGACCACAGGGATGCATCAGCATGCCCGGTTAATTGTTTTTTATTTTTTGTAGAGATGAGTTTTTGCCATGTTGCCCAGGCTGGTCTCAAACTCCTGGGCTCAAGCGATCCTCCCGTCTCAGCCTCCCAAAGTGCTGGGATTTACAGACATGAGCCACTGTGCCTGGTCAAGAAAGGAAATTCTGACACATGCTACAACATGATAATCCTTGAGAACATTGTGCTAAGCAAACTAAACCAGACACAAAAGGACAATTAATGTGAGATTCCAATTATATGAGGTCCCTATAATAGTCAAATTAACGGGGACAGAGAATAGAATGGTGATGGAGAAACGGGAAGTTAGTGTTTAATGCATACTGAGTTTCAGTTTTGCAAGAAAAAAGAGTTCTGGAGATGGATGCTGGTGGTAGTTGCCCAACACGATGTGAATATACTGAAAGCCACCCAATTGTCCACTTGAAAACGGTTAAGGCCGGGCGCCATGGCTCACGCCTGTAATCCCAGCACTTTGGGAGGCCGGGGCAGGAGGATCACCTGAGGTCAGGAGTTCAAGACCAGACTGGCCAACCTGGTGAAACCCCCTCTTTACTTAAAAAAAATACAAAAATTACACGGGCATGTTGGGGCGCACCTGTAGTCCCAGCTATTCGGGAGCCTGAGGCAGGAGAATCGCTTGAACCCGGGAGGCAGAGGTTGCGGTGAGCCATGATCGCACCACTGCACTCCAGCCTGGGTGACAAAGTGAAACTGTGTCAAGAAAAAAAAAATGATTAAGAGGGTAAATTTTAGGTTATGTGTATTTGACCACAATAAAAATAATTGTAAAAAGAGACAAGCATTGCCCCCTAAATTTCTGAACCTTATTGAGGTCCATTCCTCAAGGGAGTAAAAACCTCCAGGAGTATCTGCTTCAGAATAAAGTGTGGTGAGAGCAAAGCAAAGAGAGCATCAGGGGAAAGTTGTAGGCAAGAGATCTGATTTCATTTCAAAGACAAACTCCTGGCAGGGCTCTGTGCCTTACCCATTTTTCTCAGAAGTCAGAAGTGAGATGGATGTCACAGGAGATATATTTGCAGACTTATTTAGTCTGAAAAATAAAGGCAGACTTCTGAGGACAGAAAGTCAGTGTGGGCTGATTTGATTTTATGATGAGAAGATAAAAAGGGCTTTGCAATGTGGTTAGGTGACAAGACTTCCTCTAAAGTAGTCAGCAAAACATGCAGCTTCAGTGTTTGATAAAATATATTTAAAGCATAATTGCGATAAAATTTTTGTTAAGAGCTAGGCGCAGTGACTCACACCTGTAATCCCAGCACTTTGGGAGGCCGAGGTGGGTGGATCACCTGAGGTCGGGAGTTGGAGACCAGTCTGGCCAAAATGGTGAAACCCCATCTCCACTAAAAATACAAAAATTAGCAGGGCGTGGTGGTGTGTGCCTGTAGTCCCAGCTATTCGGGAGGCTGAGGCACGAGAATTGCTTGAACTTGGAAGGAGGAGGCTGCAGTGAGCCGAGATCGTGCCACTGTACTCCCGCCTAGGTGACAGAGCGAGACTCCGTCTCAAAAAAAAAAAAAAAAATTGTTAAGAATATTTTATTAGCAAGTATTTGATAGTAATTTTAGAAGTCTTGAAGATATCCTCCTTGTTTAATTTTCCAGAATCTAGGAAAACAAATGACTTTAATGACAGTTAACAGGGGCTGGGCACGGTGGTTCATGCCTGTAATCCCAGCACTTTGGGAGGCCGGGGTAGGAGGATCAGTTGAGGCCAGGAGTTCAAGATCAGCCTGGACAATGAAGCAAGACCTCACCTCTAATAAAAATTTTTAAAAAATTACCCGGGTTTGGTGGTGCACGCCTGTAGTCCCAGCTACTCAGAAGGCTGAGGTGAAAGGATTACTTGAGGCTAGGAAGTCAAGGCTTCAGTGAGCCGTAATTGTGCCACTGTACTCCAGCCTCGGTGACAGGGTGAGACCCTGTCTCCAAAAACAAAAACAAACAGTTAACAAATCCTTTTCCAACTTTGTTGTTTCCAATTCTTTGCTTTCAGTAAAATTGAAAGATCTAATAGACCTATCAAATAATACAAATTATAATATTAAAATTAATATATTAATCATATTATTTACGTAATAATATAAAATTATATAACACATGGTATTATAAAATAATATAAATAATAATATTATATTATTCGACAGGTCTATTAGATCTTATTTTAATTTTGCTGAAAGTAAATATTTGATGATAGATCACTATATGGTTTTTGAAATATAACTGAAAAGCTTTCAAAGAATTGAGTGACATTGCTATAATAAATTTTTTGGCTTCACCATCTACTTGTTTCTGAGAAAAAGCTTCCTCGGCTCTTCTATTCAAATAAGACAAAAACATTGGAAGAATATTGTTGCTCAGTCTTCTCTCAATCTATTAAGAAGGAATAGCTCTCCACTGGTACATAATCTAATTCACAAACAACTGCCTTCATTTTATGAAGATTGTCTAATGATTACTTAACATGTATAAATAATCATTTGTTGTTTGTCACTTAATACATAACCATTAGGTTGTTTGATTAGTTATGCACTAATATTAATTGTAATGACAACTCACTCCAAAAGAAAACATCTAACATTAGGAATTATGGCCTCAGAAAAAAAATATGTACTGGCAGAGAAGTCTGACAAGGTGATAAATCAGACTTACAAGCTTAAACATTGATTACATTAGGAAAATATTTTGGGAAGAAGTGGAACAGAAAGGCCCCTGATATTTCATCCAGTGGACTGGAAATAAGAGATCAGGGAGAAAGAGAAAAATATGTCAAATTTTGAACTGTTAAAGAAGAGCCTATTCGTGTATTTATAAAAAATGAATGACGGTGGCTATAAACCTACTGTTGTATTTGGATTCCATTTGATGCATTTAAAAGAGCAATGTAGCAATTTTACTTAAAAATGTTGATGCATACAATATGTCTAAAATTATAATTGTTTAAACTTACAACAAAACTGTAGATATCAACTTAAAATGTTTGAGAAGAATCAGAATTTTTTGTTTTCTTTTAGAGGCGAATCTGTTCAATTAACACAGAACATTATGCTCAACAATTGCGGAATACACTTAAAAAAAAAAAGCAACAACAACAGCAACAAGTGAACCTAAACCTTTATCAAGAGACACCACATGCTGATCATAAAACAAGTCTCAATAAATTTCAAAGGACTAAAATCATACTGCTATGTGAGATAAATTAAGATAAATTAAAATAAGATAAATTAAGGTAAATGTGATTTGTGCCCCCAAAACTTCATGTGTTGGAAACTAAATCCCCAGTGCAACATTGTTGAGAGGTGGGGCCTTTAAGAGGTCATTATGTCACAAAGGCTCTGCCTCACCAATGGATTAATGCTGTTATTGAGGAAATGGGTTCATTATTGCAGCAGGAGAAAACCCCTTATAAAAGAATAAGTTAGCCAGGTGCGGTGGCTCACGCCTGTAATCCCAGCACTTTGGGAGGCTGAGGCGGGCGGATCACGAGGTCAGGAGATCGAGACCATCCTGGCTAACAAGGTGAAACCCCGCCTCTACTAAAAATACAAAAAATTAGCCGGGCGTGGTGGCGGGCGCCTGTAGTCCCAGCTACTCGGGAGGCTGAGGCAGGAGAATGGCGTGAACCCAGGAGGCGGAGCTTGCAGTGAGCCGAGATCGCGCCACTGCACTCCAGCCTGGGGGACAGAGAAAGACTCCATCTCAAAAAAAAAAAAAGAATAAGTTTAGCCCCCTTCCCTCTCTCACACTTGCTCTACTGCTGTCCCATCAGGGGATCCAGCAGCAGAAGGCCCTCACCAGATGCCGGCACCTTGATCTTGGATTTGCCAGCATCCAGAACTGTGAGAAGTTAATTTCTGTTTATTGTAAATTACCCAGGCAGTAGTATTCTGTTATAGCAGCACAAAACAGACTAAGACACATACTATGTTCTCTGACCATAAAATTTATCGGGAGATGTCTGAAAAGTCCCCAGATTTGGAAAGTAAGCAACATACTTAATTTAGAAATTACATACTTAATTTCCAAATTCAGTATGTTGCTTAATATAATTAATATACTTAACACACTTAATGTTGCTTAATAACAAACTTAATTTGGAAATTAAGCAACATACTTTTAAATAAAGCATGGGTGAAAGAAATCACGGGAAACAGAAGCTAGAAAATAATAAGATAAATTAAGCCAAAAATAAGTAAAAGAAAAGAAGTAATACAGAAAAGTGTATAAATCAATTGAATAGAAAATGGACAAGTAATGGGGGGGAAAAACAATAAAAACAAAATTTTTTTTCTTTTTCTTTTCTTTTTTTTTTGAGACAGAGTCTTGCTCTGTCGCCTAGGCTGGAGTACAGAGGCACGATCTTGGCTCACTGCAACCTCCACATCCCAGGTTCAAGCAATTCTCCCACCTCAGCCTCCCGAGTAGCTGGGATTACAAGCATGCACCACCATGCCTAACTAATTTTTGTATTTTTAGTAGAGACGGGGTTTCACGATGTTCCCCAGGCTGGTATCCAACTCCTGGCCTCAAGCAATCCACCCACTTCAGCCTCCCAAAGTGCTGGGATTACGGGTGTGAGCCACTGCACCTCGCCAAAAGTTTGTTCTTTATTTAAACAGAAAACAAGACTGACAGAAAAAGTCGGTTCTTTGAAAAGATTAATAAAGCTGATAAACACCTAGCAAGACTGATGAAGAAAAAAAAGGAGTGCAAATGTTCAGTCTTAGAAAGGAAAGAGTGGCCATTAATACACATTATGCAAACGCAAAAAGGTTAATCAGAGGACTATGTGCAGCTTTATGCCAATACATTTGACAGCTTCGATGTAATGAAATTCTTTGAAAGATACAAGTTACTGAAACTTACACAAGCTGTAGTAGAAAATCCAAATAGTCCTATATCTGTTAAAGAAATTACAGCTGTAACTTAAAACCTCCCACAAAGAAAACTCCACGTTGAGATGGCTTCACTGGCAAATATTATCAAACATTGAAAGAAGAAATAAGGCTGGATGTGATGGCTGATGCCTGTAATCCCAGCACTTTGGGAGGCCAAGGTAGGAGGAGCACTTGAGCCCGGGAGTTAAAGACCAGCTTGGGCAACGTAGTGTGATGCTGCTCTACAAAAATATTTTTTTAAAATTAGCCAGACATGATGGCACACGCCTGTAGTCCCACCTACTCAGGAGGATGAAAGGGGAGGACTGCTTGAGCCTGAGAGTTTGAGGTTAATCAATCTTACACAAACTCTTTGAGAAAACAGAGTGGAGGAATACTCCTCAATTCATTTTACGAGACTAGAATTACCCTAATGCCAAAACTCATAGAAGATATTACAAGAAAACCACAAGCCAATATTCTTGAACACAGATAGAAAAATTCTAAACAAAATATAAGCCATAGAATTCAGAGGCAAATAATAAGAGTAATTGAGCACAACTAAGTAGGGTTTACCCCAGGAACACCAGGTTGGTTTAACATCTGAAAGTCAATCCATGTACTTCTTTACATTAACAGAAGAAAAGAGAAAAATCATATGATTATGTTAATAGATTCAGTAAAAGCATTTGACAAAATTCAACAAAAACAAGTCTCTCGGCACATTAGGAAGAGAAGACTATCTTGTCTGATAAAGGACATCTACAAAACATCAACAGCTAACATCATACTTTGTGATGGGAGAATGGAGAAGACGGTGTCTTCTCACTGCTACTCAGCATTGCATTAGATTCTTTAGCTGTTGCAAAAGGGAAGATGAAAAGCACACAGGTTAGAAAGAAAGGAGGAAAACTGTTCTATTCACAAACGACATGATTGTGTACATATGTAGAAAATCCTAAAGCACCTACAAAAAAACTACTACAACTAATAAGAGAATTCAGCAAGACTACAGGATAAAAGGTCAATATGCAAAAATAAAAAGCATTTCTACATGGTAGCCACAAATGGTTGGAAAATAAAATTTTTAAATATTTCACTTAGGAAAAAATGAAATACTTAATAAATTCAACAAAAGATATGCAGGACCAACACTAAACAGGATAAAACATTCCAGAGAGAAATTAAAGAAGATCAAAATAAATGGGTAGGTATTTCACACTTATTGATTGGAAAACTTACCACTGTTAAGATGATAATTCTCCCCAAACTGTGTCTAAAATATATGTCTTTTTAGAAGTGCAGAAGAGGCCACGCACGGTGGCTCACGCCTGTAATCCCAGCACTTTGGGAGGCCAAGGCAGGCGGATCACCTGAGGTCAGGAGTTCGAGACCAGCCTGACCAACATGGCGAAACTCCGTCTCTACTAAAAATACAAAAAAATTAGCCAGGCGTGCTGGCAGGCGCCTGTAATCCTAGCTACTCAGGAGGCTGAGGAGGAGAATTGCTTGAATCTGGGAAGCGGAGGGTGCAGTCAGTGAGCCGAGATCACGCCACTGCACTCCAGCCTGGGGGATAGAGGGAGACTCTGCCTCCAAAAAAAAAAAAAAAAAAAAAAAAAGAAGTGCAGAAGAACCTAGAATAGCAGAAGCAACCTAGGATAGCAAAAGGAAGAACAAAATTAGAGGTCTTACACCGCCTGATTTTAAGACTTACTATAAAACTAAAGAAGTCAAGACAGTGTGATATTGACATAAGGAGCAACAAACAGGTCAATGGAACTGAGACCAAAGGAGTAGTTCCAGGGACCAAGAGGCAGCCTTGTTGGCCATCTCAGAGCACACACCACTTGGGGAAGAAACAGTTACCTTCCCAGTCCTACTCTGCTGGAGATGTGTTGTGTGGGCCTTCTCTGGGCTTGTCTGATTTCCAAGCTGATCTTGACTGAGCATAGAGCCCTTAGAAAGTTGAACCTCAAAGACCACAAATGTATAGTCAACTGATTTTTTACAAAAGCATCAAAGCAATCTTTCGGAAAAAGGAAATTTTTTTTTGTCAACTGGTGCTGGAATAATTAAATATATACAAGAAAAAAAACTTTGATCCCTAGTTCATACTATACATAAAAATCAATTCAAGATGGCTCATATATCTAAATATAAAACTTATGTGAGAAAATAGACTATAGACCAGGTGTGGTGGCTCACACCTGTAACCCAGCACTGTGGGAGGAAAAGGCAAGCAGATTGCTTGAGTCCAGGAGTTCAAGACCAGCTTGGAAAACATGGCAAAGCCCCATCTCTACAAAAAAAAAACAAAAAATTAGTAGGGCATGGTGGCATGCACCTACAGTCCCAGCTATTTGGGAAGCTAAGGTGGGAGGATCACTTGAGCCTGGGAGGTGGAGGTTGCATTGAGCCAAGATCATGCCACTGCACTCCAGCCTGGGTGACAGAGTGAGACCCTGTTTCCAAAATTAATAATAATAATAATAATATTTTCTTTAAAACCCACTAATCTAATACATACAGAACTGCTGATTGTTGAAAGACAGTTAAGAAAATGAGCAGGCAAGCTAGAGACCTAGAGAAAATTCTTAGCAATTCCTACATCTGACAAAGGGTTGTATGAGGAACATGGAAAATCTGTAATAAAAAGACAACCCAATAAATAATCGGCAAAAGATGAACAGAAACTTTACAAAGAAATGGACCATAAGAATCCTTAAAAAGGAATAAAACATTCCAGAGAGAAATAAAAGAAGATCAAAATAAATAGGTAGGTATTTCACACATAAGGAATCTTATGGTCCATTTCTTTGTATTATTCGCCATCAGAGAAATGCAAAAACCATAATGTAATACCATTAACACATTGCTGGCCCCTCAGACTCCAGCATTTTTTGTTGATTTGTTTGTTTGTTTGAAACAGAGTCTTGCTCTGTTGCCCAGGCTGGAGTGCAGTGGCATGATCTCAGATCACTGCATCCTCTACCTCCTGATCTCAAGCACTTCTAGTGCCTCAGCCACTTAAGTAGGTGGGATTATAGGCATGCGCCACCACACCCAGCTAATTTTTGTATTTTTAGTAGAGACGGGGTTTCACCATGTTGCCCAGTGTGGTCTTGAATTCCTGGCTTCGAGTGATCTGCCTGCCTTGGCCTCCCAAAGTGCTAGGATTACAGGCTTGAGCCACCGTGCCTGGCTTGTTTTTTTTTTTTTTTGACAGGGTCTCACTCTGTTGCCTGGGCCGGAGCACAATGTCATGATCATGAAGCACTGTAGCCTTGACCTCCCAGGCTCAAGTGATCTTCCCACCTTAGCCTCCCGAGTAGCTGCTTCAGGCACATACCACCATGTCCAGCTATTGATTGATTGATTGATTGATTGAGACAGGGTTTTGCCATGTTGCCCATGCTGGTCTCGAACTCCTGGGCTCAAGTCATCCTCCTGCCTTGGCATCCCAAAGTGTTAGGATTACAGGTGTGAGCACCATCCCTGGCCCACATGTCAGCTTTTGAGTATAAAGGTGACATCTTAACCTTCATCCTTCTTTCTGCTTTATTCTTTAATTTGTTCAAGATTCCAGTGAAGAGAAGAGGTCCCCCAACAATTCTTTCATCTCTGAAGTGGTTATAATTGTCCTTTGGGATTATACTAGAAACCAAATGTAGTAATGGCATCCTGAGACCTTGTAGGCAACCAATCCCTACCCGAGCTCCCTTCTCATCACTTTTCTCAGACAGCTCGCCCTGGGTTTAGAAAGTTCTCTCCCCACCCTCTTCATGCCCCACGACAGCCAGTCTCTGCCTTTCCCTCTCCCCAGCTACTGCCAGAAGGTCCAGAGACTCACAGACCAGTGTCACCCCTGCCCAGCCTGTCTATGGTTGTTTCTCTGCCCTGTCCATTGGTCACTGCCCTGCCCCTATCTAGCCCTGACAAAAAGTGCAAGTGGTAAGGATTTCAGGGCCTTTTTCTTTTCTCTTTAAAAATTACAACAAGACTGGGTGCAGTGGCTCCTGCCTATAATCCTAGTATTTTGGAAGACTGAGGGAAAAGGATTGCTTGAGACCAGGAGTTTGGGACCAGCCTGGGCAACATAGGGAGACCCTGTCTCCACAAAAACAAACAAACAAAAAAAACAAAAAAAAATTTTTTTTTTGTCTTTTGAGACACAGTCTTCTTTTTTTTTTTTTTTTTTTTTTTTTTAGAGACATTGCACTCCCAGGGTGGAGAGCAATGGCGTGATCTCGGCTCACAGCAACCTCCTGGGTTCCAGCGATTCTCATGCCTCCGCCTCCCAAGTAGCTGGGACTACAGGTGCACACCACCACACTCAGTTAATTTGTTTGTATTTTTAGTAGAGATGGGGTTTCACCATGTTAGCCAGGTTAGTCTTGAGCTCCTGGCTGCAAGTGATCCACCTACCTCGGCCTTTCAAAGTGCTAGAATTACGGGTGTGAGCCACTGCACACAGCTAAAAAAAATTTGTTTTTTAGAATCCCTCTTCCCCCACCCCCCCCCCCCCCCCCCCCCCCCCCCCCCCCCCCCCCCCCCCCCAATTTTTTTTTTTTTTTTTTCCTTTTCTTACTCTATCCCCCCCCTCCAGTGCTGAACACTGACCACCAGCTAAAAAATTTGTTAAATTTACAATCATTTTACCAGAATCTCATGCTGTTAAGACACATTAAGATTCTGGAGTTGCCAATTCCTTTTTTCCTTTGGCAAAAACGAAAAACAAATAAAACAAAGGCTGAGCTCCCCAGCTAGAAAGCAACCAGCCTTTGTGGTGCTGTAAGTTGGGCTGTTTTTCACAAAGGTGCCAATTACAGCCTAACTAGGTCATGGGACAAGAAGCCATTTTTCCTGAGGTATTCTCTGCTCAGAATAAATGGCCTTGGGCCGGGCGCAGTGGCTCACGCCTGTAATCCCAGAACTTTGGGAGGCCAAGGTGGGCAGATCACCTGAGGTCAGGGGTTCAAGACCAGCTTCAACATGGAGAAACCCAGTCTCTACTAAAAATACAAAATTAGCCGGGCATGGTGCTGCATGCCTGTAATTCCAGCTACTTGGGAGGCCGAGGCAGGAGAATTGCTTGAACCTGGGAGGCGGAGGTTGTGACGAGCTGAGATCGCGCCATTGCACTCCAGCCCAGGCAACAAGAGCAAAACTCCGTCTCAAAAAATAAAAATAAATAAATAAATAAATAAATGGCCTTGAATTTACAATCTTTCCAATTTGACCCCAAGTCAGACGCATGAGGGAGATGACCTTCCTTCTTTTGTATATCTATATCCACATCTTTCCTTCTTTTCTTGGATTTTTTGCATTTTTTAAAGATCAGACCAGCTGGGTGCGGTGGCTCAACCTGTAATCCTAGCACTTTGGGAGGCCAAGGCAAGCAGATCACTTGAGGTCAGGAGTTCGAGATCAGCTTGGCCAACCTGGTGAAACCTCGTCTCTACTAAAAATACTAAATTAGCCGGGTATGGTGGCACATGCCTATAATCCCAACTACTGGTGAGGGTGAGGCAGGAGAATCGCTTGAACCCAGGAGGCAGAGATTGCAGTGAGTTGAGATCGCACTACTGCACTCCAGCCTGGGCGACAGACCGAGACTCTGTCTCAAAAAAAAAAAAAAAAAAGGATCAGACCAATAGCCCTAGTTTAAGAAGCGTCCCTGGTCTCACTCCGGAGGCACGTTATGTTCAGCCTTCCTTGAACTGTGAGTTCTTCCTTGAGTCTGCATTTACACCAGAACTCACTCAGGTTTCCTGCCTCTCTCTTCCTTAAACAGTTTTCTATATTAATGATTTTGGTGCCCACAGGATACTATAATGTCATAAAAAACATTGTTCCCAGGCCGGGCGCAGTGGCTCATGCCTGTAATCCCAGCACTTTGGGAGGTCAATGTAGGCGGATCACCTGAGGTCAGGAGTTCAAGGCCAGCCTGGCTAACATGGCAAAACCCCATCTCTACTAAAAATACAAAACTTAGCCAGGCGTGGTGGCAGACGCCTGTAATCCCAGCTACTCGGGAGGCTGAGGCAGGAGAATCGCTTGAACCCAGGAGGCGGAGGTTGCAGTGAACCAAGATCGTGCCATTGCACTCCAGCCTGGGTGAAAAGAGTGAAACTTCTTCTCAAGGAAAAAACAACAACAACAAAAAAAAACACTGTTCCCAGTGAGTATTAGCTCTCTGAATGGACTGTATATTATGAGGGCAAAGACCCAATTTTATAATACTTATTAAATCATGCTTTGATATGGTTTGGCTGTGTTCCCACCCAAATCTCGCCTTGAATTGTAAGAATCCCCAAGTGTCAAGAGCAGGGCCAGGTGGAGATAATTGAATCCTGAGGGCAGTTTCCCCCATACTGTTCTCTTGGTAGTGAATAAGTCTCACGAGATCTGATGGTTTTACAAGGCACAGTTCCCCTGCACACGCGCTCTTGCCTGCCACCGTGTGAGATGCCCCTTTGCTCCTCCTTCATATTCTGCCGTGATTGTGAGGCCTCCCCAGCCACGTGGAACTGTGAGTTCATTAAACCTCTTTCCTTTATAAATTACACAGTCTCAGGTACGTCTTTATTAGCATTGTGAGAACAGACTAATACATGCTTTGTCCTGAAAACTGAATTGAAGACCATTCTGAATGTAGAATTTCTTGCCATCAAATGACCAACTCAGATCTTCCTTTTTTTTTTTTTTTTGAGACAGAGTCTCGCTCTTTCACCCAGGCAGGACTGCAGTGGCACTATCTCGGCTCACTGCAAGCTCTGCCTCCTGAGTTAACGCCATTCTCCTGCCTCAGCCTCCCGAGTAGCTGGGACTACAGGCGCCCGCCACTGCGCCCGGCTAATTTTTTGTATTTTTAGTAGAGACGGGGTTTTACCGTGTTAGCCAGGATGGTCTCGATCTCCTGACCTCGTGATCCGCCCGCCTCGGCCTCCCAAAGTGCTGAGATTATAGGCGTGAGCCACCGCGCCCGGCCTCAACTCAGATCTTCCTAAGGTAGGCCAGGAGATGTTAATAGGGGCTCCGTGTAAAAGAAGGCATAGTCAATGAGGTTTGGGCAGTTCAAAACAAAATTAAACAGATTTTCTAATTGCACAACTTGTCAGATTGTCTAACTGCAGGACTCATCAGAGCCTTTAATACACTACTGTGCAGTGTGATTCTGGTAGGGAAAAGGGGAATAGAGTCTGTAGTATTTCCCAAATTTTTTTGACCGTAACCCTTTCACCTTGGAGCATCTTGTAGTACTACTCACTCCAAACCTTGGGGGAGCGACATTCTAATGTATCCCTCAGGGCTGAGGAGCAACTGGGAATTCACAAAGGACGATACTCTATCCCAGGAAGATACATTTTGGTATTTAGTAGGAGGGTAGTGGGGAAAGGGGTCAAACCTGCCATTCTCCAGCTCTTTTGGTTCCCCAAGCCCATCTTTTAGGACTTAGCATAGCAGAGCCTCTTCACAAGGCTCTCCTTCAAAGCCATACCCACGAGGAGGACAAGACTGGGGCCTTTGTGCCTGGCCTCCTTTGGCATGGCTAAGCCTCTGCTCAAGCTTCCTGAAGTGGCTCAGTTCCTGTGCTCCATGGGCCTACCTCAAGCCATACCTAGACACAGCCCTGGCTGAAGGCTGGTGGAGCTGCCAGGGCTGTGAGGTGCTCAGAACACAGCCATACATTCACTGGATTCCTGGACGGCCAGGGACCCCAGCCAGCTGGGCCATCGCTTCTTCCACAGGCCTTGCCAATGCGTTTTTTTTTTTTTCTTTTCATTTCCCTATAAAGTTAATGGTGAAACCAGAAAGCAGCTCTGTGTTTCATCTGCAGAGAGAGAGCCTTTGATCAGAGAAATGGCCACCTCTCTAGGTGCCAGCTCAGACCTGGTTATCAATAATACATCTGTACGGAGGCCCTGCTTCCTGCAAAGATGTGCCAGTCCCTGCCTTCCAGGCCGGGAAATGGTGTGATATCAACCTAAAACAAAGTAAAAGCACTTACTAGTCCCCGTGAAGTGCTGCGTTCCCTGGGGTGATCACAGGCCAGGAGGAATTCAGAGGAGAGAGACAGCGGCATTGGAGCCCTCGGGAAGCTTCCTGCAGAGAGAATTGAGCAGAATCTAGAAGAATCAGTGTAATTCCTTAAATAGCAGTTTTGGCTATTTTCTCTCCTAATTGTAAAATAACTGCACAATAATTGCCTCAGCCCCCCCAGTAGCTGGGATTACAGGCACGCGCCACCATGCACCCGGCTAATTTTTGTGTTTTTTTTAGTGGAGACAGGGTTTCACCATGTTGGCCAGGCTGGTCTTGAACTCCTGACCTCAGGTGATCCCCTAAACTTGGCCTCCCAAAGTGCTGGGATTACAGGCGTGACCCATCACGCTTGGCTGTATTTTTTAATCAAAAAACAGATGAGTCTGTGAATATCTGTGTACATTCATACCAGTGGTTTTCAAGCTTAAATGTTCATTCCAATCACCTCAAATGTTTGTAACAAATATTGACATCCAGATCCCAGACAAGCTGAGTAGGAATCTTACAGGCTGGGTCCCAGGCATTGGTGGTTTTTGCTTTTTGTTTTGTTTGTTTTTGCTTGAGACAGGGTCTTGCTCTGTTGCCCAGGCTGGAGTGCAGTGGCTTAAACAACTCCCTCCTGAGTAGCCGAGACTACAGGTACATGTGACCATTCGCAGCCGATTTTTTTTTTTTTTTTTTTTTTTTTTGAGACAGAGTCTGGCTTTGTCGCCCAGGCTGGAGTGCAGTGGCACGATCTCAGCTCACTGCAAGCTCCGCCTCCCAGGTTCACGCCATTCTCCTGCCTCAGCCTCCTGAGTAGCTGGGACTACAGGTGCAAACCACCACACCTAGATAATTTTTTTATTTTTAGTAGAGACGGGGTTTCACAGTGTTAGCCAGGATGGTCTCGTTTGCCTGACCTCGTGATCCACCCGCCTTGGCCTCCCAAAGTGCTGGGATTATAGGTGTGAGCCACCGCGCCTGACCTTTTTTTTTTTTTTTTTTTTTTTTGTTGAGACAGAGTCTGGCTCTATCGCCCAGGCTGGAGTGCAGTGGTGAAATCATAGCTCGTTGCAACCTCTGCCCGCTGGGCTCAAGTTATCCTCTGCCTCCGCCTCCTGAGTAGCTGGGACTACAGGTGTACATCATCTCATCCAGCTAATTTTTGTATTTTCTGTAGAGACCTGGTCTCACTTTGTTACCCAGGCTGGTCTTGAACTCCTGAGTGTGAGCAATTTGCCCTCCTTGGCCTCCCAAACTGCTGGGATTACAGGTGTGAGCCACTGTGCCCAGCTAATTTTTATATTTTTTTGTAGAGACCAGGATGGGGAGAGGGGTGGTCTCACTGTGATGCCCAGGTTGGTTTTGAATTCCTGGGCTCAAGTGATCCTTCTGCTTCAGCTTCCTGTGAGCCGCTGTGTCTGGCCGGTCCTCATATCCTAGAGCCGTGAGCCGTCAGTGGGCTTCTCACCCTCGAGTGTCATCTTCAGGAGCGGGGCTCTGGCCCACCGGACCCAGATGCTCTTTAGGTCTCTGACGGGTCTATGTCCCAGCAATGGAGATGAGGGCAGTGGTGGACCAAGAGAGCTGGGCACCAGAGCACCACTCTCGGGTCTGGGGCAGCTCAGAGAATCGGCAGTGATTCAGGTTCTTGGGTCAAAAGGCCAGAAGCTGCTGAGCAATGGGGGAGTATGGGGGTCGCAGCCAGATACTCAGGCACCAGGGTACAGGCCGCCATGTTGGCAAAGCAGGCCTCAGAGATGAAGGCTGGATAGAGGAGGCTGGGTCCTCTGCAGTGGTTACAGCGTGAGCTGCAGAGCAAAGACTTTCACTGCATTTCTTTGGGGAGAGAGAAGCCCCAGGCGACTCGCAGTTCACAGTCTCAAGCCCGAGGTGTCGGACTCTCAGCAGTCTTAGTGATGAGCTCCTTCTTCTGGTTCCATGGACAAGCATCCGATGAGTCCTGGCAGAGACCTGCCCAAGGTCCTCATCCCTGGCTGAAGTCACCCTTCCACCCCTCCTCCTCCTCCTCCTCCACCCTCCTTACCCTCTCTCTCCCCAAAAGGGTGAGGCTGTTTTCTGTCACTCAAAGAATAGAAGAGCCAATGACATTTTTATGCCCTTTCCCCAAGACCTGCCTCCGTGATTCTTTTTCAGGACAATTAAATCCTACCCATTCCAGGTGATCTTCCAGGACAATGGAGCCACCTACTCTCCCCTTTCATAACTAGCTTACTCTCCTCTACCATAGATTTATTTATTTATTTATTTATTTATTTATTTATTTATTTATTTATTTTTGAGACGGAGTCTCACTCTGTCACCCAGGTTGGAGTGCAGTGGTGCAATCTTGGCTCACTGCCACCTTTGCCACCTGGATTCAAGCAATTCTTCTTCCTTGGCCTCCCAAGTAGCTGGGATTACAGGTTCACACCACCACACCCAGCTAATTTTTGTGTTTTTAGTAGAGATGGGGTTTCACCATGTTGACCAGGCTGGTCTCGAACTCCTGACCTCAGGCGATCCACCTGCCTCGGTCCCCCAAAGTGCTGTGATTATAGGCGTGAGCCACCACGCCCGGCCTTCAATATGTTAATAACCTGTATAGCCATAACAGTGCTCACCTCCTGAATTTCAACCCAGATATAGGGGATCTCACGGCAATACTCCCTGCAGTTGTACAATGTCCCATTCTAGAAGCCTCTTTCAAAGCTCCTCTCAGCTAGCACATCCTATATCATAGTTGTGATGGTGGAGGACAAATGTTTTATGGCCTCCTTGTGTGGCATGTGGGGAAATGGTGATATGCCAGCGAGTTTACAATTTTCCCTGTAGACCCAAGGAAGTCATTGGTCAAGCTGGGAACAGGACACTCGGCTAGTAATGCTGATTCACTCTGGATGGAGATCTGGTATTTGCTAAGTGGACAGCTACTGTCAGACTTAATCTCATGGGGGGACTTCTAGACACCATTGTCATGGAGACAGATCCTATTTCTGTCGCCTGAGAGTAGAAATACTATCTGGATGCTCTGGCTCAGCACTAGAGAACTGGGTCTTTCACAGGGAAATAAGGAACCAGAAAAAAATTCAGAAATGTGGTCCTGACTCACGGGACTCTCACTTTCCACACTCATCTGTGTCAACACAGTCAGCTCCGAGGGATGTCAAAGGAGTTAAAACATTTGTTAAAACTGTCACTCTCTTGCCCAACACACAAGCGTTTACATCGTGTCTACAGCATTTTCTTCTTACTGCTCCTGAGACCTGAGGAAGGATGTTCATCTGTATTCTCCATGAGGCTCCTGGAGGCCGAGTTCTGAGGGTCCCCTGGTTCCAAGGTCACAATTTCCCCTTTTGGTACAATCCTTATTTCATCCCTACCAAATGGGGGGCTCTCAGGAACATCAGTAGTCCTCTGAGAATGAAGCAAAATGAAATAACAATATATTATTTTATTTATTTATTTTTGAGGCAGAGTCTTGCTCTGTTGCCCAGGCTGGAGTGCAGTGGAGCAATCATAGCTCACTGTAGCCTTGACCTCCCCAGCCTCGAGTGATCCTTCCCTGCTCAGCCTCAGGAGTAGCTGGGACCACAGGCACCACCACACCTGGCTAATTTTTTTTTTTTTTTGAGACAATTTCACTCTTGTTGCCCAGACTAGAGTGCAATGGCAGGATCTCGGCTCCCTGCAACCTCCATCTCCGAGGTTCAAGCAATTCTCCTACCTCAGCCTCCTGAGTAGCTGGGATTACAAGCATGCGCCACCACGCCCAGCTAATTTTGTATTTTCAGTAGAGATGGGGTTTCTCCATGTTGGTCAGGCTGCTCTCAAACTCCCGACCTCAGGCGATCCATCCACCTTGGCCTCCAAAAGTGCTGGGATTCCAGACATGAGCCACTGCGCCCCGCCTACACCTGGCTAATTTTTAAAGTTTCTGTAGAGACAGGGTCTCCCTGTGTTGCCCAGGCTGGTCTCAAACTCCTGGGCTCAAGCAGTCCTCCTGCCTCAGCCTCTCACAGTGCTGAAATTACAGGCATGAGCTACCATGCCTAGCCAACTATATATTCTTAATATGAGGTATATTAATGGGCTTTTGAATGTTTGTTTCAGGTTAACATTTATAAGTGGGCCATGGCATCCTCCGCGACCTCATTTACGTGAACACATTTCCCGAAGGGTCGTTTCAACTTTACATAAGTTATGCCCGCAGTTCCTGGCAGACCAAGCGGTGTATTGAGTCAATGCCGTTGTCAACACTCAACAAAGTTAAACAGGCAAAAAAGACTTCATTCAAGACTTTTGCAATCAGCCAGGCATGGTGGCTCCTGCTTGTAATCCCAGCACTTAGGGAGGCTGAGGCAGGAGGATTGCTTGAGCCCAGGAGTTCGAGACCAGCCTGGGCAACATAGTGAGACCCCCGTCTCTATTTTAAAAATAATAATAGAGGAGAGAACCTGGGCTTGATTCTGCTGAACCAAAGAGCTGGAGTGGTTTAAAGAGCTGCAGGGGTTGGTAATCATAGGCCACTATGTTTGCTAATTGGTCTTCACAACTCAGAGTAAGGTGTCCGCTGAATTTATGCCCCTACCTTTCCACAGAGATCAGGATATAGGGTGCTACCTCCTTCAATGTTTACTTTTCAAAAAATGACCCCAGCCACATGTGGTGGTGCATGCCTGTAATCCTAGCATTTTGGGAGGCCAAGGCAGCAGGATTGCTTGAGCCCAGGAGTTCAAGGCCATTCTGGGCAACATAGGGAGAGCTTGTTTCTACAAAATATCAAAAAATTAGCAGGGTATGGTGGCACATGCCTGCAGTCCCAGTTCCTCAGGAGGCTGAAGTGGGAGGATCACTTGAGCCTCCTCAAGGAGGTTGAGGCTGCAGTGAGCTGTGATCACACCACTGCACTCCAATGTGGGTGACAGAGGGAGACCCTGTCTCAAAAAAAAAAAAAAAAAAAAAAAAAATATATATATATATATATATATATATATATATATATATACTTAGGTAGGTCCTTGAGAAAGACATTTACTGGGTTGTGAAGCTGAAAGAAATTGTGTAAATTTCAAAGGGTCAGAGAAAGAATTTGCAATTGTAAATTTTCTTTCTTTTTTCTTTTTATTTTTCTTTCTTTCTTTATTTTTTAGACAGGGTTTCACTCTGTCACCCAGGCTGGAGTGTGGTGGCGCAATCACGGCTCATTGTAGCCTCGAACTTCTGGGCTCAGGTGATCCTCCCACCTCAACCTCCTGAGTAGCTGGGACTAGAGGCGCATGCCATCACGCCCGTCTAATTTTAAAAAAAATATTATTTTAATAAGAGATGAGGTCTTGCTATGTTGCCCAAGCTGATCTCAAACTTCTACACTCAAGCAATCCTCCTTACCTCAGCCTCCCAAAGTGCTGAGACTACCCACATGAGCCACCATGCCTGGCTACAATTCCAAGTTTTCTAAAGTGCTTCTGACAAGAAAAGGGAGGTCAGGGGCCTATGATTGGGAAGAAGCCTTCTAAAGTTTAGCCAGACTAGGAATGGTAAGGTCATCTTGGTTATCTAAGTTCTTCATAAATGCACCCCAAATTTCATTCTTCTGCTTGGGAAAGACCTTAAGCCCAGTGATACATAAACTTGCCAATTTCAGGCTCCTGGATGTGTGCTTTCTCACGACTAGCCCATTGAAATGAGCTCATAAATGTTTTCTTTCAATACTTTCATACCAGAGTACTTTGGTTGATGAATTCAGCAAACATTTATGAAGCATCTGGTCTGTACCAGCACCATATTAGGTATGAACAAGGTGGCAACATCCCCTCAAAGAGATACCACAGCACTGAAGGAGATGGGTGAATAAATGAACATTTTAAATATGATATGAGGCCAGGTGCGGTGGCTTATGCCTGTAATTCCAGCACCTCGGGAGGCCATGGTGGTCTCATCACCTGAGTCAGGAGTTCAAGACCAGCCTGGCCAACATGCCGAAACCCGGTCTCTACTAATAATACAAAAATTAGCCGGGTGTGGTGGCACATGCCTGTAATCCCAGCTACTCAGGAGGCTGAGGCCGGAGAATCACTTGAACCCAGGAGGTGGAGGTTACACCGAGCCGAGATCCTGCCACTGCACTCCAGCCTGGGCAACGGTGGGAGATTCCGTCTAAAATAAATAAATAAATATAATGCGACTGTTCTAGAAATAGTAAACAGAGTTACACATGACCCAGGAATTCCACTTGTAGATATCTACTCAACAGAAATGAAAACATACGTCCACACAAAGACTTGTACACAAATGTGCACATCAGCATTATCCATGATTGCCGAAGGATGGAAACAACCCAAAGTCCATCACCTGATGAATGGATAAACGTGATATATCCGTATAATGGAGTATTCTTCAGCCATAAAAAGGGATGAGGATGCCGGGTGCGGTGGCTCACGCCTGTAATCTCAGCACTTTGGGAGGCTGAAGTGGGTGGATCACCTGAGGTCAGGGGTTCGAGACCAGCCTGGCCAACATGGTGAAACCCTGTCTCTACCAAAAATACAAAAATTAGCCAGGCGTGGTGGTGGGCGCCTGTAGTCCCAGCTACTCGGGAGGCTGAGGCAGGAGAATTTCTTAAATCCAGGAGGCGGAGGTTTCAGTGAGCCAAGATTGTGCCATTGCACTCCAGCCTGGGTGACAAGAGCAAAACTCCATCTCAAAAACAAAAAAAAAGGCGGGGGAGGGATGAGGTATGGATGCATGCTACAACTGGATGTGCCTTGAAAATATTATGCTGAGTGAAAGAAACCAGTCACAAAAGGCCACAGATTTTAGGATTCTATTTACATGAAATGTCTAGAACAGGCCAATCCCCAGAGACAGACCAAAGATGAGTGATTGTCTAAGGTTTTGAGGTTAGGAAAAATGGGGAGTGACTGTTAATTTGTATGGGGTTTCTTTTTGCGGTGATAAAAATGTTCTAAAATCAATTGTGGTAATGGTTGCACAATTTTGTGGATATACTAAAAACCATTGAATGGTACACTTTATTTTTTGAGAAAAAATAATGATCC
Source organism: Nomascus leucogenys (assembly GCF_006542625.1). NCBI lineage: Eukaryota > Metazoa > Chordata > Mammalia > Primates > Hylobatidae > Nomascus > Nomascus leucogenys. The sequence goes on along the minus strand of NC_044389.1, from coordinate 101,425,708 downwards.
TGGGAATACAGGCGCACGCCACCGTGCCTGGCTAATTTTTGTATTTTTGTAGAGATGGGGTTTCACCATGTTGGCCAGGCTGGTTTTGAACTCCTGACCTCAGGTGATCACCCGCCTCGGCCTCCCACAGTGCTGGGATTACAGGGGTGAGCCACCGCGACTGGCTGAATGGTACACACTTTAAATGGGTGAATTGCATGGTATGTTGATTGTATCTCAAAAAAAAGTTACAAAAATATACATTTATACATATACATACATACATTACCAAATGTAAAAACAGCTTCAGGATACTCATCTATATGGGTCAAGGGCATGGTATTCAGGCAGACTTCAAAGAGGAGATGATGGCTGAGATGAACTTGGACAAGGGTTTCTAAAACCCTCCTGGAATGGAAAACATTGTCAAAAGGCCCAGAGAAGTGAGGCCTTCTTGAAGAACTGCAGGCAGCTCTGTATTCCAGCACACAGGAGCCCGTGGAGGGGAGGAGGTAGGAAGGAGCTGGCCTTCATCTCTGTGAGATGGTGCAGTATGACAGTTATGACACAGACCCAGGGCCAGGCTACCCGGCGTTCAGTCCCAGCCCCGGACTTGCCCAGCTGCATGGCCTTGGGCAAGTCTCTCTGTCTATGCCTTAATCCCCTCCTCTGTCACAAGGATGAGGGTGAGGATTAGAGTTAATGCACCCAAAGTCCTTGAATGGCACCTGGCATGTCCTGAGCATTGCATACATGTTTGCTAATGTGAGATGAGAGATGGGGTTTCACCATGTTACCCAGGGTGGTCTCAAACTCCTGAGCTCAGGTGATCTGCCTGCCTCGGCCTCCCAAAGTGCTGAGATTATAGGCATGAGCCACCATGCCCAGCTGAAAAATTTTTTAAAATGATTTACCCAAGGCTGACTGGCCAGTGATGAGCACAGGTGCCTGGTGCATAGCAGCAGGTGTTCAGTACAAGTTTGTGGCTGAAACAAATGGAACTAAAAAGGCACAAGTGGACTTAGGTCATCGAGGATGTCACGGGTGTTTCACATGTCCGCTTTCTCACTTGGACGTCCCATCAAAATCACTCAGCCCTGTGTCTGTCCCTCCCCTCTCCCAGTGACATCTAGTTCATTTGATGGATTAGCCCTGTGGCCCTGTCCTCATGCATTTGCTCCTGGGTCAGCCATGCAGAGCCCTTGCTCCCCTGTTTAGTGCAGGCCAGTCAGTATCCCAGGGGAGCCCACGTAGGGCCACCCAGCATAGCCATCAACCCCATTTTCTTCCACTGGAAGCCAATCCTTTATTGATGTTTACTCTGCCTCAGTTATTTTTTTGTCTTAACATTCTTTTCCTGGCCGATGGTAAAGTCCATGCGGGTTGTAAACATGAAAGTCTTTCTTTCTTTTTTTTCTTTTTTTTTTTTAAACAGAGTCTCGCTGTCACCCAGGCTGGAGTGCAGTGGTGACTCTATCTTTGCTCACTGCATCCTCTGCCTCCCGGGTTCAAGCAATTCACCTGTCTCAGCCTCCCAAATAGCTGGGATTACAGGTGCCCACCACCACGCCCAGCTAATTGTTGTATTTTTAGTAGAGACAAGGTTTCACCATGTTGGCCAGGCTGGTCTTAAACTCCTGACCCCAGGTGATCCACCCGCCTTGGCCTCCCAAACTGCTAGGATTGCAAGCATGAGCCACTGTGCCCAGCCTTTTTTCTTTTTTTTAGACAAAGTCTCGCTCTGTCACCCAGGCTGGAGTGCAGTGGCGCAATCTCGGCTCACTGCAACCTCTGCCTTCTGGGTCCAAGCGATTCTCCTGCCTCAGCCTCCTGAGTAACCGGGATTACAGGTTCATGCCACCGTTCCCAGCTAATTTTTGTATTTTTAGTAGAGATGGGGTTTTGCCATATTGGCCAGGCTGGTCTGGAACTCCTGGCCTCAAATGATCCACCCGCCTCAGCCTCCCAAAGTGCTGAGATTACAGGAATGAGCCACCACGCCTGACTGAAAGTCTTTCTTTTTTTAAATAGACATGGGGGTCTTGCTATGTTGCCCAGGCTTGTCTCCAACTCCTGGCCTCAAGTGATCCTCCTGCCTCAGCCTCCCAAAGGGCTGGGATTCCAGGCGTGAGCCACTTTGCTCAGCCAACATGAAAGTCTTATAAGAGGGGAGCTTCAGGTAGGTATGGGCTGAGTTCTACGTCTAGTGATGGTTCCCATTAGAAAAACGTTAAACAATGCCCGAAGGCTGACAGCAAAAAGTTGATGATGGTTCCTAATAAAGGCACCATCAGGAACACATCTCCAAAGGGACTGAGCTCCGATGGCCATGTTGGTATTGATTTCATTAGCGGTCCCATTTCTGGGAACCCATTTCCTCCCCTACATGGAGTATGATGTGTGTCATCCTAGAGACGCAGGATTAGCTGTGGAGCTTTTCAGATACCTGCCCTCCTCCCCTTCCACTGTGGAAGGTGATTGACTCTCTTGCTGTTTTTAATTTTTACATTTTTATTTTATTTTATTTTATATGTATTTATTTTTTTGAGACAGAGTCTCGCTCTGTCACCCCAGCTGGAGTGTAGTGGCGTGGTCTTGGCTCACTGCAACCTCTGCCTCCCGGGTTCAAGTGATTCTCCTGCCTCAGCCTCCTGAGTGGCTGGGATTACAGATGCCCGCCATTATGCCTGGCTAATTTTTTTTTGTATTTTTAATAGAGACAGGGTTTCACCATATTGGCCAGGCTGGTCTCGAACTCCTGACCTCAGGTGATCTGCCTGCCTCGGCCTCCCAAAGTGTGGGGGTTCCAGGCGTGAGCCACTGCGGGAAGGCGATTGACTCTTGGCCTTGCTGTCTTTAAAGGGCTCTGGGACCTGCGGCCCCAGGGGTTTGTGTTTGGCTTGGCAGCGAGCATCGGCTGGGAGCAGTGCATCAGGTAAGGTGTTCTCTGGTAGCTGTCAGCATGACTCACACGTCTGTGTGTCACCCTGATGGGTATTCCAGTCATTATGAGCCGTGCTTGCTTGACATTTAGATCAAAACTCTCCCATTGAGCCCCTCTTCCTCCTTGCCCCCACCCATGCTTCAACCCTGAGGACCGGGGCCCTAACGTCCCTGGAGCAGGTGCCAGGACCTCCTTGACACAGCCCTTGGCCTCTGGAACCCTGACTGTTAGGATGAGCCCTTCCCAGCAGCAGATCCCCAGACACGGACATTGGAAAGGTCACTCTGAGACCGTCCCACCCAGGGCCCTAACTACAAGCTCTGCTCCTGGAGACATTTGCCAGGTGCCAAAAACATCTCCAGTGCTCCGTCCAGGAGCAGCCAATAGAGAGGGCAGCCCGGCCCCCTCTTCCTCTCCCCCAGTGGCATCCCAGCCTCCTGCCTCTCTCTTCCCTCCCCCGCCTTCCTCCCTCTTGCCTGGGCTGCCTGCCTCAGAAGTGGGGACCCAGGAGGGTGCAGGACGCCTGGTCTGCCCTGTGGGTCCTGGACGGAGCCCCTACCTCTGCAAAGATGACTTGGAGACAGGCCGTCCTGCTGTCTTGCTTCTCCGCCGTGGTGCTGCTGTCTAGTGAGTACGGGAGGGTCAAGGAGGAGGGTGTTAGTTACACGGTAAGGGATGCTTGCCATGCACAGGTAAGGCTGCTCAGGTGATGCAGGTAGAAAGGGGTATGCTTATTGTTAAGGGGTGTGTGTGTGTGTGTGTGTGTGTGTGTGTGTGTGTAGGACACAATGTAATACAGAAAAAAAAAAAATAAACAAAATAGAAAAAAAAAACCCAAGCCAATCTGCTTGGTGGGTTCCTGGGGAGATTGGCTCTGCAGCTGGTATGTGAGAAACCACGGGCCCCTTTCCAGGCCCTGGCAGGATGCTTAGCCTGGAAAGCAGGATGGGGGCTCAGCTCAGGGTCTGGGCTCCCCCTCTGACACTGCAGCCTCACTCTGTGCCCTTGTCCTGCAGTGCTGAGAGAGGCAACCTGTGCATCTGTGGGGACCACGCAGGCGGCGGGAGAAGAGGCGAGTGAAGGTGAGTGCAGGGGCCTCCCACGGGGCAGGGCAGGTGCAGCCAGTGAAGCAGCAGCCCCGACACCCCCACGCTGCTGGTGACAGGCCTCTCCTGGGTTTCAGATGCAAAACAGAAGATTTTCATGCAGGAATCAGATGCCTCGAATTTCCTCAAGAGGCGCGGCAAGCGGTCCCCCAAGTCCCGAAATGAGGTCAATGGTAAGGATACTGGAGGGACCCCCCCCCGCCATCACCACCTCTGCTCGCACCGCCCGGCTCCTCCTCTCCCACAGTCAGCTGGGCAGCAGGATGCAGCCGGGCACCGAGGGCTCACCCCAGGGTATCAAAGGGACTGCAGCTCTGAATGAGAAATTACACCCTATTTCCTGACCGTAGGTTGTATATTGGATTGAATACTTTGTCAGGGTAAGTAGGCCCCACCTCTGCAAAGATGACTTGGAGACAGGTCCTCTTGTCCTGCTTCTTGGCCATGATGCTACATTAAATGCACCTAACAGGGATAAGATGCATTAGATTTCAGAAAGGTGTAGAGAGGGAAACCTATGTTCTGGTCTGAAGGGGACCCACACATTAGTGTGCGCTTTGCGGGGACTGGCCCAGCACAGCTTCTGTACAAGAGCAACAGCATCGCACATGGGGAAGGCACAGGACACTGGGTGCTGAGAAATGTGGGTTTGGGGACAGCTGTGCTGCTAAGTGGCCTTGGCTACTTCCTCCCTCTGGTCCTAATTTCCTTATTTATAAGCCTCTGAAAGAGCTATGTTCAGCCAGCAGAGTTTTTTTTTTTTAAGTTTTCGTTTTCAACGCATTGGGGTAAGCCTGTCTGCTGCACAGCCTGCTGTAGGGCCTGTGGAGCCCCGGCTTCAGGGTCCTCATGCCCTTCACCTGCCAACCCCTGAGGGCATTTGAGTTTCTACTCCTGAACCTGCTTCTTCCAAGACGATGAGCTCAGACCGTATCGCCCGAGTCTCTGGCTCGAGTCTTTCATCCTCATGCCTCTGCGTGAATGAACTCTTTGTATTCTTCAGGGCACTCAGCAAGGTGACTTGCTTGGTAAAAATAACAGGACTGTTTTCAAATGATGGGAAGAACAGAGATAGAAATGCTTGGAGATGAAATTTCTTTTTTTAAAAAAAATTGGATGAGTATAACCATGCTAGGAACTAGGCCTCATACAACTTGAGATTTAAAAGTTGGCCAGCGTCAAGAAGCACTGAAAGGTTGGGAGGGGGGCTGGACTGTTTTTGATCAAATTGGGAGAAGCAATCTTCTGGCAGACTTCCAGGGGAAGCAGGCATGATTTTAGGCCGGGCAAATAGCTTCTGTCCTTTTTTGAGATGGAGTTCACTCTGTCGCCTAGGCTGGAGTACAGTGGCAGGATCTTGGCTCACTGCAACCTCCACCTCTCAGGTTCAGGTGATTCTCCTGCCTCAGCCTCCCAAGTAGCTGGGATTACAGGCGCCTGCCACCACGCCTGGCTAATTTTTGTAGAGACGGAATTTTGCCATGATGGCCAGGCTAGTCTCGAACTCCTGACCTCCGGTGACCCACCTGCCTCGGCCTCTTAAAGTGCTGAGATTACAGGCATGAGCCACTGTGCATGGCCTCTTCTGTCCTCTTAAGCTGACTCCAAACAATGAGCTACACCATTTAGCCTGAAGTGCCTCACCTCGGACAGAAGCTCAGTGTGTCAATTAGTCATGGGAGATGCAGGACAGCCTGGTGAACACCCAGGATTGTGCATGAATGCGTCTGCTGTCATCTAGTCAACTCCTGTGGGTGGCAGGAGGGCAGTGCCCAGTGATCCCTCAGGTTGGATAAACGGCAGGTGACAGACACTTCAATCAACTTGAATTTGGAATCAGGAGACAGGCATCTGACATCTCTAAGCCTCTGGGATAAAGGTGAAGGTTACTTTAGGGTGAAAAGAGAGTGTGATGAATGCGTGTTCTTGAGAAGGAACGTACACAATGCACAGAATGACGCATAGTATAAAATTACTATCTTGTCCTGAGGATTAAATTGTTCTTATTCATTACCTCAAAGCTGCAGTTTGTGGCACCTCTGAAAAGGCCACTTGGGAAGATTGTTTCCTGTCCCAAGTACACAGGGGACAGAGAATGCTTCTTTAGGAATAGGCAGTGACTTACTAAGTACCTGCTTCCTAAACCTTAAGCCTCTGCACCTCCCATAACGGCTTTCTGGCACTTGGAGCAACATCAGGACCCACAGTGGGTGGGAAGAGGGAAGCTGAGCCAGCAGTGGCGTGTGGGAGCCTGGTGCCCTAGCTCTGCGCCAACCTGACGTGTGACCTCTGTTAGGTCATGCACGTCTCTGGGCCTGAATCCCCTCTGAGAAATGTGCGGATGCCGAGTGAGAGGTGGGGCATGGCTATGGATGGGATAACCAACCCCTCTGCCAGACTCAAGTTTCCTGCAACTAAGTAGGTAACGGCAGACGTTTGGGAAGAAACATTCCAGACATCTGGAATCTGCACTAAGCCCAGTTCACAGCTAACTTGATTTTTAATCTGAGTTAATTTAATAGAAAAGTAACAGAAATAACTAGTATTTATATAATTCATTAATTAATGTAAGCGTCTTACTTCCAAGAAGGATTTGAGATGGTTTCTATTTGTTTGTTTGTTTATTTATTTATTTTGAGACAGAGTCTCGCTCTGTTGCCCAGGCTGGAGTGCAGTGGCGCAATCTCAACCTCCACCTCCCCGGTTCAAGCAATTCTCCTGCCTCAGCCTCCCAAGTAGCTGGGATTATAGGCACCTGCCACCACACCCGGCTAATTTTTGTATTTTTAGTAGAGTTGGGGTTTTGCCATGTTGGCCAGGCTGGCCTTGAACTCCTCACCTCAAGCAATCCGCCCGCCTCGGACTCCCAAAGTGCTGGGATTACAGGCGTGAGCCACCGCACCTGGCCTGAAATGGTTTCCAATATTATCATTTTGCAAAGACTTTTCGCTGTTTCTCCCAGCACCTCTGTAACGTGGGTTGGGGGTAGGGAACCATGACTTTCCCCAGTTTCTCTGCTTCCTTCATCACCCCCCAACCTCCGTCTTGCACTTCAGAGTTGACGGGGCAAAAAAACAGTACCTCCGTCTCCCCCATTTGGTGTGAGGGGAATCCCAGCGTGAGACTGTGAGGCATGCTGAGCGACCGGTTCTTCCTGCCCTAGACGTGGCCTCCCTGGCTTCATGGGTTTCTCCAGTTGAAGCTCGTGTTGGGGGAAATACGTGAAAGTAGAGAGCTTTATATCGTTTCCTCCAGATAACCGGGAATTTTTATTCCAACAGCTGTAATGCTTTGTAAAACTTGTCTTACATCTTTCTCCTTATTGAACTATAGGTCTCTTAAGCAGAGGGAAGGATTTTATTTTATTTTATTTTATTTTTTTGAGACAGGGTCTCACTCTGTTGCCTAAGGTGGAGTGCAGCAGTACAATCATAGCTCACTGCAGCCTTGAACTCCCAGCCTCAAGCAACCCTCCTGCTTCAGCCTCCCTAGTAGCTAAGCTCACAGGCGTGAGCCACCATACCTGGCTGGAGGGACAGAATCTTTCTTACTCGGCTTTTTAATTCCAGTGCTTAGCCTACATCCTAGCCGTGATAAGTGCTCGAAAATGTTGAATGGATGTGAGATGAAGTTGGATTGTTCCTTTACAGAATTCATTTCTGATCATGGGGTTTCTGGTTTCCAAGTGGCCTGGTATACTTGGATACACCACCAACTTTATAATCAGAGCTAAATCACTTTACTCTTTGGGGCCTCTGTCTTCTCATCTGCAAATGAGGCAGCTGGATCAGACAATCACCTTCAAGTTTTAAAGTCTATGTCAGGAGTAAATAATTTCAGGGGAGTCTCCAACCACAATCCCCCACAAACCACTCATCCCCCAACCAGATGTGACTTCTCAGATGACCTGTGCTCCCTTAAGTGTGTGCCCCTAAGTGTCCTCATTCTTGAGGGGCAACTCTTCTTTTCCTTTCACAGCGGAAAACAGGCAGAAGCTTCGGGCTGATGAGCTGCGGAGAGAATATTACGAGGAACAAAGGAATGAATTTGAGAACTTCGTGGAGGAACAAAACGATGGTAAGAGCTCTTCAGCCAGTGTCTTCAGGGAGGTGGAGCGTTGGGAGGAAATCACATGGTTTGCTTTCTCTCCTTCTACCCAGCTTTTTTTTTTTTTTCTTTTTTTGAGATGAAGTCTTGCTCTGTTGCCTGGGCTGGCATGCAGTGGTGCGATCTTGGCTCACTGCAACCTCCACCTCCCAAATTCAAGCGATTCTCCTGCCTCAGCCTCCGGAGTAGCTGGGATTACAGATGCCCCTAGCTAATTTTTGTATATTTAGTAAAGACAGGGCTTTGCCATGTTGGCCAGGCTGGTATTGAACTTTTAATTGGAGGAGGGAAGAAAGGGAAGGTCTACTTTCAATTCATATCCACGAGAGCCTTGTAAAGAAGGGAGGGCCGGGGGCAGTGGCTCATGCCTGTAATCCCAGCACTTTGGGAGGCCGAGGCGGGTGGATCACCTGAGGTCAGGAGTTTGAGACCAGCCTGGCCAACATGGCAAAACCCCATCTCTACTAAAAATACAAAAATTAGCTGGGCGTGGTGGCGGGTGCCTGTAATCCCAGCTACTTGGGAGGCTGAGGCTGGAGAATTGCTTGAACTTGGGAGGTAGGGGTTGCAGTGAGCGGAGATTGTGCCACTTCACTCCAGCCTGGGCAACAAGAGCGAAACTCCATCTCAAAAAAAATAAATAAAATAAAATAAAAAGAAGGGAGAAAAATGGCTACACAGAACTTGAGAAGGTGTGGAAGGGGACAGAATACCCTTATTTCCGTTGGTTTGTTGGCTGTGGGGATGGGGCAACTGTTTGCTAACTGTGTGGATATAAAACTCCTTTCCCTCCCTCTTCCTGTTTGGGCATCACCGCGCTGGTCTGTGTTCTCCGTCTAAGCACCAAAACTTAGGCTTAGCTCTGGTAGGATCGTATTGGGCAGATTCCACACTCACTCACATGTGCCTTATATTCATGTGAATGTCCTGGCTCCAGGTCCTACTCCATCCTGGAAAATCAAGGCCTTCATTGACCTATTCAGTGTACTCAGCATCTTTACTGACTGGCAGAAGCAAACCAGGAAAACTGAACTCAGAAAACAGCTTGCTTTCTACCCTCTCACCCCACCCGCAGCATCAACATCTACAGCCTATCTTCAGGCTCCAACTCATCCAAAAGCATCAGATCCCCTGAAAATTTTTATATGGTTTTCTTGTAGCTTTATGCTTCTCCTATTTGTATCCTTTTCGCTAAGCCTTGGTCTTTTCCTTACTAGCAAAAAATAAAGAGTAGGAAAGGCCCAGGGAGGCCAGGAGTTTTGAGGGGCTGAGGTGGGCGGATCACTTGAGGTCAGGAGTTTGAGACTAGCCTAGCCAACATGGTGAAACCCCGTCTCTACTAAAAATAACTAAAAATTAGCCAGGCATGATGGTGCACACCTGTAGTCTCAGCTACTTGGGAGGCTGAGGCAGGTGAATTGCTTGAAACTTGGAGGCGGAGCTTGCAGTGAGCCGAGATCGCACCACCGCACTCCAGCCTGGGCAACAGAGCAAGACTCCGTCTCAAAAAAAAAAAGAAAAAGGCCCAGACCAGAGAGCCCAGTGTCTCTGGCCAGGCAATCCACACCCCTCAACCCCTCGGCAGACAGGGTTCCTGTCTGCTCTTAGAAAGTGCTGGCTGTGGCCGGGCACGGTGGCTCACGCTTGTAATCCTAGCACTTTGGGAGGCCGAGGCGGGCGGATCACGAGGTCAGGAGATCGAGACCACGGTGAAACCCCATCTCTACTAAAAATACAAAAAAATTAGCCGGGCGTGGTGGCGGGCGCCTGTAGTCTCAGCTACTCGGAGAGGCTGAGGCAGGAGAATGGCGTGAACCCGGGAGGCGGAACTTGCAGTGAGCCGAGATCGCGCCAATGCACTCCAGCCTGGGTGACAGAGCGAGACTTCGTCTCAAAAAAAAAAAAAAAAAAGTGCTGGCTGTGCCAGGGCTCAGTGGAGGATGGTGCGGCTGGGCACACGGATAGAGGATGCTCTGTCTTTGAGCCACAGCCTCCCACGGAGTGGGATTTAATTTTGCTGTGAAGTACCCTCAAGGGTCACCCACAGCAAACATCCTTAGGACCGTATAATGGGGATCACACCAGCATACCAGAGAGTGTGTGTGTGTGTGTGTGTGTGTGTGTGTGTATTTCTTTTCCTTTTTTATTTTTTTTTTTTTGAGACAGAGTCTCATTCTGTCGCCCAGGCTGGAGTGCAGTGGCATGATCTCAGCTCACCGCAAAATCCCGCTCCGAGTTCAAGCGATTCTCCTGTCTCAGCCTCCCAAGTAGCTGGGATTACAGGTGTGCACCGCTATGCCCAGCTAATTTTTGTGTTTTGGGTAGACACGGGGATTTACTATGTTGACCAGGCTGGTCACGAACTCCTGACATCAAGTAATCTGCCCATGTCAGTCTCCCAAAGTGCTGGGATTACTGGCGTGGGCCATCGCACCTAACCCTGTTTGTTTATTTATTTGGTCTTTCTCCAAATTTCAAGATTGTAATGCTCCTGAGGAAAATCACCTGGTACCTCCTGCGTGCACGTGAACTTGGACGTGAGCCCCAGTTTAGGTCGCCTTTGTTGGAGAGAGTCGACTCTTTCAGTTCTCCTGGCTGTTTGCTCTGATGGGTTGGGGAGGCAGCACCCTCGGGAGGCAGCACCCTCAGAAGGCATCTCTTGGTGAAAAGGAAACCACCCCTGGGTCAGGTGCTGCAGGCTGTGCCCATTGCCCTGCAGGTGCACCTGGCTGAGCCCTGCAAACAGGTGCTGGGCTTGGATCCTGGCAAATCAAACTTTCTTAGGAACATACTGGGAAAACTTCAGGCCATCACAGCTTGGAAGCACACACTTCTGCTAGAGATGTGTTTATCATGGTGGGCAGCTTGGGGAGAAGCATTTAAAAGTTGAGAATGTGGCCTTCAAAATTCCTTCAGTGTGATTTTGACTCATACTATTAAAATAGCATTTTATTTTGAGCAGTTTTAAATGTTTTAGGTCCAAAGTTCTAGCATATAGATGGAAAAACATTCACTGTTTTCCCTTTCTTGATGAATTCAGGATGCAGGTTTGGGCACCTGCAGGTCCTCTTACAGGATAGGAAGACAGGAGACCCTAGGTCTCGCCCACACACATGGAGAAAACACAGGCCTTTGGGGAATGCAGTTCTAGAAGCTGTTGTCCTTGAGCCCTTGCTCTGCCAGGCACTGTAAGTGGTCACCTAATCCTCACGAACTGCCTCTGAGACAGGTTTTGTAATTTCCAGCTCATGTTTCAAAAATTGAGGGTCAGGCTGGGCACCGTGGCTCACCTGTAATCCCAGCACTTTGGGAGGCCAAAGTGGGAGCATTGCTTGAAGCCAGGAGTTCAAGACCAGCTTGGGCAACTAAGTGAGGCCCTGTCTCTACAAAAGAAAAAAAAATTTTCAATTAAAAAACATAAGCTGGGCATGGTGGCATGTGCCTGTAGTCCCAGCTACACTGGAGGCTGAGGCAGCAGGATGGCTTCGGCCCAGGAGTTCGAGACCAGCCTGAGCAACATAGAAAATGAGAAAATTAACTTGGCTGGTGGCATGTGCCTGTAGTCCCAGCTACTTGGGTGTTTGAGAGAGGATCACTTTATCCTGGGGAGTTCAAGGCTAGAGTGACTACGATCATGCCACTGCACTCCAGCCTGGGCAACAGAGCAAGACCCTGTCTCAAAAAAAAAAAAAAAAAAGGTCCACAACAAAAATAAAAAACTGAGGCTTAGAAAGGATACGTGTATACCCAAGGAGACGAGGCTAGTAGAGAGCCCTAGCATTGGAGCCCCAAGGCTTATTTGCCAGCAAATCTCCTGTTCTTATAAATCAAGGATGAGCAAATGCATAGAGGTCTTGGAGAGCTTCTTTGATCCAGGAATTGGCCCTGAAAATTAATTCAGAACAGTATGGAGGAAAAAAATACTCCAAGTCGACAATGATTTCCTTCACGTTTTCAAGGCATGGTTTGTAGTCCCTTATTTTTCTTGCATGTCCTTCCAATAGCCCATTCCTGCTACTGTGTTGTTACTTTTTCGTCTTGTGTCTTGGTTGTTATGTCTTTGAAACAGGGCTGCATAAGCCTCTGCCCTCCTACCCTGGCTGTGCAGGCAGAAGAGCCTGAGATGCCCAGCCCTGGTCTACACCTGCCTGTGACCTTCGCCCATCTGGGCCTGACTTATATACAAGGCCTGTCAACTCACATGCTCTGGATCCTCACCAGTCCTGGCCTTGTCTCACCAGGGCTCACAAACACTCTCAGTGCAGGTCACCACAGGGCAGGGGTTTGGCTGATGGCTGCTGGGCTCAGTGGCAGGTCAGAGTCCCCCTGTCCTAACAGGTGGCTTTGTCTTTCCTCCCCAGAGCAGGAAGAGAGGAGCCGGGAGGCTGTGGAGCAGTGGCGCCAGTGGCACTATGACGGCCTGCACCCATCCTATCTCTACAACCGCCACCACATCTGATCCCATCCTGAAGCCAGCCAAGAAGACGAAGCTTGTAGCACACATTGGCATCCCCGTGTTCCAGCAATCTTTCCCATGCAAACCGGCCCTTCAGAAGGTCTCAGCTTGGGGTCTGCAGTGGCCAGCAGCTCTGGAAAATACACATGCCTTTCCTTCCAGTGTATGTAAGTGCCCTGGCTTTCACCTCTTTGCAGACCATCTTCTGAGGTGAGCAACTGCCTGCGGGGCCTCCTAGCACCATACCTACAGTGGCTTCCCCTGGCTTCATTCCCAAGCAAAAGCGTCACAGTCAAGAATCACATGTTTGCTTATGGCTTACAAATAAAAACGCTGAATCAATCACGTGTATTATCTTCTCAAATCTCCAACCGAGGGGTGCCATGCTGTCTTCCCTGAGCGATGATGTGATTCTTGCTGACCCAGGTGTTTGAAAGCTTGAACTTGAGGAGCATTGCCCACTCTTCTCAATATGCCCCATGCGCCATTGAATATGCTAGAGTTGACTCACCCAGTCATCTATCAGTGTGATCGATTTCTGGACATGAAACGCTGGGTCATAACATATATATATGTGTGTGTGTGTGTGTGTGTGTATTTTTTTTTTTTTTGAGGCAGGGTCTCACTCTGTCACCCAGGCTGCAGTGCAGTGGCAAGATCATGGCTCACTGCAGCCCCGACCTTCCAGGCTTAGGTGATCCTCCCACTTCATTGTCCCAAGTATCTGGGGCTATAGGCACGCACCACCACGCCCAGCTAGTTTTTGTATTTTCAGGAGAAACAGGGTCTTGCCATGTTGTCCAGGCTGATCTTGAACACTTGAGCTCAAGCAATCCACTCACCTTGGCCTTCCAAAGTGCTGGATTACAGGCGAGCCACTGCACCCAGCCGACTTCTACATATTTTAAACTGGCTAAATCGAATTTCTCTTTGAAGAGGTTGTGTGCTTCCTTTCATGCGCGTCCGTGTGAAGAGACCACCAAACAGGCTTTGTGTGAGCAACAAGGCTGTTTATTTCACCTGGGTGCAGGTGGGCTGAGTCCGAAAAGAGAGTCAGCAAAGGGTGGTGGATTATCATTAGTTCTTACAGGTTTGGGGATAGGCGGTGAAGTTAAGAGCAATGTTTTGTGGGCAGGGGTGGATCTCACAAAGTACATTCTCAAGGGTGGGGAGAATTACAAAGAATCTTCTTAAGGGTGGGGGAGATTACAAAGTACATTGATCAGTTAGGGTGGGGCAGAAACAAATCACAATGGTGGAATGTCATCAGTTAAGGCTATTTTTACTTCTTTTGTGGATCTTCGGTTACTTCAGGCCATCTGGATGTATACGTGCAAGTCACAGGGGATGCAATGGCTTGGCCTGGGCTCAGAGGCCTGACATTCCTGCCTTCTTATATTAATAAGAAAAATAAAATACTGTTGAAGTGTTGGGGCGACTAAAATTTTGGGGGGATGGTATGGAGAGAGAATGGGCGATGTTTCTCAGGACTGCTTCAAGCGGGATTAGGGGCGGTGTGGGAACCTAGAGTGGGAGAGATTAAGCCGAAGGGAGGTCTTGTGGTAAGGGGTGATATTGTGGAGATGTTAGAAGAAACATTTGTCGTACAGAGTGATTGGTGATGGCCTGGATATGGTTTTGGATGAATTCAGAAACTAGATGCAATAAGAGAAGGAAAAAACAGGTATAAAAGGTCTAAGAATTGAGAGGACCTAGGACATCTGATTAGAGAGTGCCTAAGGAGATTCAGCATAGTCCTGCCAGCAAAGATTATTTATTTACTTCAAGAGTTTAGAGTGGCGGTTTGGGGATAACACCAGGAGATATCAGCTGCGATGGCTTGGACAAACGGTGTAAACCGGCAGTGTAAACAAGAGCAGGGCATGTATGAGTAGTTGAGAACGGTGAATAGGAGTATGACTAGACAGAAGATGGTAGGGATGACAAGTTTTTTGGGGCACATTCTAAGTTGGTCTGGTGCCTGTAATGAGACTGGGGCCTAATAAAAAGGAGCATCTATACAGGAGCTCAAATGGGCTGTACCTTGTAGCATTCTGAGGACAGGTCTGACTTCTGAGAAGGGAAAGTGGTAAAAGTATTGTCCAGTCCTTTTTAAGTTGGTGGCTGAGCTTGGCGAGGTGTGTTTTTAAAAGACCTTTAGTCCGTTCTACTTTTCCTGAAGACGGAGGACCGTAAGGGATACAAAGGTTTCACTGAATACTAGGAGCCTGAAAAACTGCTTGGCTGATTTGACTAATAAAGGCTGGTCTGTTATCAGACTGTATAGAGGTGGGAAGGCTAAACTGAGGAATTATGTCTGACAGAAGGGAAGAAATGACTGCGGTGGCCTTCTCAGACCCTGTAGGAAAGGCCTCTACCTATCCAGTGAAAGTGTCTACCTAGACTAAGAGGTATTTTAGTTTTCTGACTCGGGGCATGTGAGTAAAGCTAATTTGCCAGTCCTGGGTGGGGGCAAATCTTCAAGCTTGATGTGTAGGGAAGGGAGGGGGCCCGAATAATCCCTGAGGAGTAGTAGAATAGCAGATGGGACACTGAGAAGTTATTTCCTTGAGGATAGATTTCCATGATGGAAAGGAAATGAGAGGTTCTAAGAGGCTGGCTGGTGGCTTGTACTGTAGCATAGCCTGCCTTTGCTGGTGTGTGGCGATTAGGCCTGGTGGAACCGCCATCAATAAACCAAGTGTGATCAGGGTAAGGAACAGCAAAGAAGGAAATATGCGGAAATGGGGTGAATGTCAGGTGGATCAGAGAGATACAGTCATAGGGGTCAGGTGTGGTATCAGGAATAATGTGGGAGGCCAGATTGAGGTCCGGGCCAGGAACAATGGTAATTGTGGGACTTAACAAAGAGTGAGTACAGCTGAAGGAGCCAGGGAGCAGGAAGTATATGCGTCAGGTATGAGGAAGAAAATAGATTTTGGAAATTATGAGAAATGCAGAGAGTGAGTTGAGCATAGTTTTTGATTTTTAGGGCCTCTAAAAGTATTAAAGCAGTGGCAGCCGCTGCACGCAGACATGAGGGCTAGGCTAAAACAGTAAGGTCAAGTTGTTTGGACAGAAAGGCTACAGGGTGTGGTCCTGGCTCTTGTGTAAGAATTCTGACTGCACTAACCATGCCTAGGAAGGAAAGGAGTTGTTGTTTTGTAAGGGATTGAGGTTTGGGAGATTAATCTGACATGATCAGCAGGGAGAGCACGTGTGTTTTTATGAGAATTACGCCGAGATAAGTAACAGATGAGGATGAAATTTGGGCTTGACTGAAGTAATGGGGGCTGTCTGTGAAGGCTTGCGGCAGTACAGCCCAGGTAATTTGCTGAGCCTAATGGGTGTCAGGGTCAGTTTAAGTGAAAGCAAAGAGAGGCTGGGATGAAGGGTGCAAAGGAATAGTAAAAAAAGCATGTTTGAGATCCAGAACAGAATAATGGGTAGTAGAGGGAGGTATTGAGGATAGGAGAGTATATGGGTTTGGCAGCACGGGGTGGATAGGCAAAACAATTTGGTTGGTAAGGCGCAGATTCTGAACTAACTTGTAAGCTTTGTCTGGTTTTTGGACAGGTAAAACGGGGGAATTGTAAGGAGAGTTTATAGGTTTTAGAAGCCCATGCTGCAGCAAGCAAGTGATAACAGGTTTTAATCCTTTTAGAGCGTGCTGTGGGATGATACTGGCATTGAGCGGGGTAAGGGTGATTAGGTTTTAATGGGATGGTAATAGGCATGTGATTGGTTGCCAGGGAAGGAGTAGAGATGTCCCATACTTGTGGGTTAAGGTGGGGGGATATGAGAGGAGGACGCGAAGGAGGCTTTGGGTTGAAGGGCGGCAATGAGAAGTGGCTGTAGTCCAGGAATAGTCAGGGAAGCAGATAATTTAGTTAAAGTGTCTTGGCCTAATAAGGGCACTGGGCAGGTGGGCATAACTAAAATGGAGTGCTTAAGAGTATTGTCTAAGTTGGCACCACAGTTGGGGAGTTTTAAGAGGTTTAGAAGCCTGGCCGTCAATACCCACAACAGTTAGGGAGGCAACGGAAACAGGCCCTTGAAAAGAAGGTAATGTGGAGTGGGTAGCTTCCATATTGATTAAGAAGGGGACGGGCTTACCTTCCACTGTGAGAGTTACCTGAGTCACGGCACCAAATTTCATGTGCGTCCGTGTGAAGAGACCACCAAACAGGCTTCATGTAAGCAATAAAGCTGTTTATTTCACCTGGGTGCAGGTGGGCTGAGTCCGAAAAGAGAGTCAGCGAAGAGAGATGGGGTGGGGCCATTTTATAAGATTTGGGTAGGTAAAGGAAAATACAGTCAAAGGGGGGTTCTCTGGCAGGCAGGAGTGGGGGTCACAAGGTGCTCAGTAGGAGAGCTTTTGAGCCAGGATGAGCCAGGAGAAGGAATTTCACAAGACAATGTCATCAGTTAAGGCAGGAACCGGCCATCTGGATGTGTACCCTCCACTGTGAGAGTTACCTGAAGCTCGGCGTCCGTGATGGTCTAGGGGGCTTCCGAGGCGATTGGGCAGCGTCAGTCTTCAGCCACTAAGCCAAGAAGATCTGGGAAGGAGTCAGAGAGCCTTGGGCCAGAGTTCCAGGGGCTCTGGGAGTGGCTGCCAGGTGAGTTGAACAGTCCGATTTCCAGTGGGGTCCCGCACAGATGGGATGCAGCTTAGGAGGAATCTTGGGCTGCAGGCATTCCTTGGCCTGGGGGCCAGATTTCTGGCACTTGTAGCAAGCTCCTGGGGGAGGAGGTTCTGGAGGAATGCCTGGCCGCTGCGGTTCAGGTGTTTGGAAGTTCTTATGTGCTGGAGATGTGGCTGGGGTTTGTCTCACAGTGGAGGCAAGGAATTGCAACGTTTTTCTATTATTGTACACATTGAAGGTGAGGTTAATTAAATCCTGTTGTGGGGTTTGAGAGCCGGAATTTAATTTTTGGAGTTTTATTTAATGTCGGGAGCAGATTGGGTAATAAAATGTACATTGAGAATAAGACGGCCTTTTGACCTTTTAGGGTCTAGGGCTGTAAAGCGTCTCAGGGTTGCTGCCGAACCAGCCATGAACTGGGCTGGGTTTTTTATATTTGATGAAAAAGAGCCTAAACGCTAACTAATCTGGGAGAGGTCGGATAAAGAAAAAGGAGCATTAACCTTGATTATGCCTTTAGCTTCATCCACCTTTTTAAGAGGAAATTGCTGGGCAGGTGGGGGAGGGCTACTCACGGAATGAAACTGCAAACCGGACCCGGTGTGAGGAGGGGAGGTGATAAAAAGATTATAGGGTGGAGGAGCAGAGGCTGAGGAAGAATTGGGACTTAGCTCGGCCTGGTGACGAGCAGCCTGAGGAGGAGGGGAAAGATCAGATGGGTCTGTAGAAAAGGAAGACTGGAAAGACTCAGCGACGCTTGGGGTTGGGACTGAGGGGACAGGAGGGAGGGAAAGAAGGAGGATTTGGGAGGAATCGCATTGGGCACAGAGACTAGAGAGGGACCAATGTGTAAAAGAATACCTGGACGTCAGGCACCTCAGACCATTTGCCCATTTTACGACAAGAATTATTTAGATCTTGTAGGATGGAAAAATCGAAAGTGCCATTTTCCGGCTATTTGGAACTACTCTTGAGTTTGTATTGGGGTCAAGCGGCACTGCAGAAGAAAATAAGGTGCTTAGATTTTAGGTCAGGTAAGAGTTGAAGAGGTTTTAAGTTCTTAAGAACACAGGCTAAGGGAGAAGAAGAAGAAATGGAAGGTGGAAGCTTTCCCATAGTGAAGGAGGCAAGCCCAGAGAAAAAGAGTAGAGACACGGAGAAGGGGTGGGGGGGTTCTTGCCCTCCAGAAAAGCAGAGAAGGGGTCGGGGTGCAGACATATAAGAGGTTGGGGCACGGAAATAAGGGATCGGGGCGCAGAGATATAAGAGGTTGGGGTGCAGAAATAAGGGATCAGGGCACGGAAATAAGGGATCGGGGTGCAGAGATATGAGGTTGGGGTACTTGCCCCTTCCCTAGAAAAGCGGGACTTGCTGCTAAGGGGGAAGGAGAAGGGGTTGAGGGGTACTTCCCCCTCCCCCAGAAAAGCAGAGAAGGGGTAGAGACATGGAGACAAGGGGTTGGGGTACTTGCCCGTCCCCCAGAAAAGCAGGACTTGTTGCTAAGGGTGAAGGACCAAGGCAGGCGTCCCTGCGTGGTCTGACACCTTTGAAACATGGGTGAATAATCAGAGGCGTCCCTGCAACGATTAAACACCAAGGGAAGGCTGCCTTCCCAGTCCGTGACCGGCGCCGGAGTTTTGGGTCCACGGATAAAACATGTCTCCTTTGTCTCTACCAGAAAATGAAAGGAATTGAAGTTAAGAGAAGGGAGAGATTGAAGTGTGGCACCAAGATTGAAAGGAGAAAGGTTGAGGGATAGTGAGGGAGGTTGGAGAAGAGAGTAAAAAGAGGCTGCTTACCGGATTTGAAATTCGTGAGATGTTTCTTGGGCTGGTCGGTCTGAGGACCTGAGGTCGTAGGTGGATCTTTCTCATGGAGCAAAGAACAGGAGGACAGGGGATTGATCTCCCAAGGGAGGTCCCCCGATCCGAGTCACAGCACCAAATTTCATTTGGGTCCGTGTGAACAGACCACCAAACAGGCTTTGTGTGAGCAACGTGACTGTTTATTTCACCTGGGTGCAGGTGGGCTGAGTCCGAAAAGAGAGTCAGCAAAGGGTGGTGGATTATCATTAGTTCTCAGGTTTTGGGATAGGTGGTGAAGTTAAGAGCAATGTTTTGCGGGCAGGGGTGGATCTCACAAAGTACATTCTCATGGGTGGGGAGAATTACAAAGAATCTTCTTAAGGGTGGGGGAGATTACAAAGTACATTGATCAGTTAGGGTGGGGCAGAAACAAACCACAATGGTGGAATGTCATCAGTTAAGGCTATTTTTACTTCTTTTGTGGATCTTCAGTTACTTCAGGCCATCTGGATGTATATGTGCAAGTCACAGGGGATGCAATGGCTTGGCCTGGGCTCAGAAGCCTGACACTTCCTATTGCTGGGCATCTTTGCCGATCCTTTCTGAAAGCAAGTAAATTAAGACCAGAAAAGTCCTAGGTAGGGGACAAGGGTGTTTGAAATATACACTATTCATGGTGTCTTTTCAGACAGCAAATCTTACCTCTAGCTCCATTAAATTTAACCAAGTCAGACTTAACCAGGTTCCTAGTGCAGACCCTAGCTATGTGATCCATGTACTTCTACCACCTACCCCAATGCCTTCAGCCTTGGCTAAACAGAAAGGCTGTTTAGGAACCCGCAGCTCTCCACAAACCTCCTTGAAAGTGTCATGCAGCTTTCAGTAAGCAATGTTCTAGCAGTGGAAGAGACTGGTATAACAGAAAAACTTTTAAGGCCAGGTGTGGTGGCTCATACCTGTAATCCCAGTGCTTTGGGAAGCTGAGGCAGGAGCATTGTTTGAGGCCAGGAGTTTGAGGATGCAGTGAGCTATGATCAGGCCACTGCATTCCAGCCTGTCAGACAGAGTGAGACCCTATCTAAACAAAAAAAAAGGAAAGAAAAAGAAAAAATGAAATTTGAGAACATGTGTCTATCTCTAGATCAGTTACCAAGTGGATGGTGAGCCTGCCAACTGGGGTTAATAGTTGGGCAGCAGTGAAAGCTTAACCACTGCTAGCTCAGATCCTGAGTCAGGTGTGCAGGCTGTTCAGCTAGCGATACTAGGGAGGTTGCACTGTATTTGCACATAACTGACCTTCTGGTTGGATGCCAAGTTAGGCCCTGAGGTAGGTAGAGGGCAGAAAGCATTTTTTGCTTTTGCTGCATGGTAATGATCAGGTGGATGTCAACCGATAAATTGATTCACAGCCACACCATGCACCACCCGCCTGTTGTGTGTCCACAGGAAGGAATGCGGGGCTTTTCAGATGTCAAAAACCAGTGGCTTGCTTTAAAAAAGCAAAACAGCCTGTCGTTGCCTCTTCCCTGCTCATGCTTAGCATGGTGGCTCTAGATACAGAACTCTGGCAGAAAGGAGCTGAATAAGAATTCCATTACCTTGTTCTACCCCCATCCTTAACAAGGGCTCCATTATACTTCAGGGTTTTCAAATTCGGTCCAGAATTCCTTCACCAAATGCCAGCTGCGGTCATTTCCTTGGGCAGGAGAAGCATAACAGAGGTAACGCGACCTGGGTCTGGACAGCCACAGTTCACAGGAAATTAGAACAGGGCAGTTTGTATTTTGGAGACTGGCCTTGTCAAAAGTGTGGCCTTGGGGCTTCTTTTGCTTGGGCTTTTCTGTTCTTTCATTACTTTCCTATAGTTCTTCGTGGGTTCCAGCTAAGTGGTTGAAAACAAATTTGTCTAAAGGATATATCTGTCACTCATTTT
This sequence comes from Nomascus leucogenys, assembly GCF_006542625.1. Lineage (NCBI taxonomy): Eukaryota > Metazoa > Chordata > Mammalia > Primates > Hylobatidae > Nomascus > Nomascus leucogenys. The sequence goes on along the minus strand of NC_044389.1, from coordinate 101,404,729 downwards.
TATTCACCAATTTTGCATATGTTGGAATTTCATTTTCCCAGTGCAGGTTAAAGGTACAAGGAAAAAACAATGTTTTTGTGTGTTCCAGGAGAGATTTTACAATTTATTATCATGTGCCTTTGTTTATTTAGATTTTTTAGAAGGAGGTGGTAAGTTTTGTGAGCCACAGAATGATTAAAAAATTTTTTTAACTTATGTGGTTTTTATCAGTTACATTGAGTTGGGTTATTTTATTTCTAATTCATTTTCCGCCAATTATTTCTAATTCTTTGGGAAGTTTTTCATAATTTAAAAGGCTGGGTGTGGTGAGCCACACCTGTAATCCCAGCACTTTCAGAGGCCGAGGTGGGAGCGTCACTTGAGCCCAGGAATTTGAGACTGGCCTGGGCAACATAGTGAGATCCCATCTCTAAAAAAAAAAAAAGTTAAAAATTAGTTGGGCATGGTGACACATGCCTGTAGTTCCAGCTACTTGGGAGACTGAGGTGGGAGGATTGCTTGAGCCCAGGAGGTTGAGGGTATAGTGAGCTATATGACACCACTACACTCCAGACTGGGCAAGAGAGTAAGATGCTGTCTCTAAAAAAAGTTCTGTCTCTAGCCTTTAAGGGATTTCTCTAAAAACAAATTGGTTAAATATAAATGTTCTAGTCTACAATTGAGAACCCTGATATACTCTGTGATCTTATAATGTTTAAAATTATAAATGTTTAAAAATGTTTTATTCACTTTCCACATTATCTTGGCTTTTTAAAATTAAAAATAGTCTAACAGGTACAGAGCGAGACTCCATCTCAAAAAAAAAAAAATAGTCTAACAGGTAATGCACACCAATCGTTTAATTTTTTTTTTTTTTTTGAGACGGAGTCTCGCTCTGTCGCCCAGGCTGGAGTGCAGTGGCGCAATCTCGGCTCACTGCAAGCTCCGCCTCCCGGGTTCAAGCCATTCTCCTGCCTCAGCCTCCCGAGTACCTGGGACTACGGGCGCCCGCCACCACGCCCGGCTAATTTTTTTGTATTTTTTAGTAGAGACGGGGTTTCACTGTGGTCTCGATCTCCTGACCTGGTGATCCGCCCCCTCGGCCTCCCAAAGTGCTGGGATTACAAGCGTGAGCCACCGCGCCCGGCCTTAATATTTTCAAAGAACAGAAAGGAATACAGTAGAAAGGTAGTCCCTCCTGGGTCTCCTGAAAGAAACCATTATCACCATTGTCTTGAGTTTCCTTCGAGTGATACGTACACATCTAAGTATATAAACTTTTTTCCATTTTTATTATTTATTTATTTTTCTGCCAGGAACACTGTGCTGACCATTTTTTTTTTTTTTTTTTTTAAACTTTAGAATTTATTTTTGACCAGTGATACGTTTTTGGGCAGGAGTGCAAGCTTAGCCTGCTGCTAGCTCAGATCCTGAGTCAGCCCTGAAGGCTGTTCAGCCAGTGACACCAGGAAGGTTGCACTGTATTCACACAAAACTGTCCTCCTGGTTGGATGTCATGCCTGGTTTAATGCCAGTTGGTTTAGTTATTAAACCAACTTTCTACCACGAATAAAAACCTTTATAGTTAATTTATAGTTAAGCAGTTTTTGTAAAGCTTTCCAAAAAAACAAAAAAACAAACAAAAAAAAACAAAAAAAACACCTTCCTACAGGAATGGCAATGTTTGAAGGGGATGTGTCTGAAAAGAACCCTGATTTCACACGCAAACAAAAGTGAACATTTTTCTAGATAATGTCTAATTAGTTTAGACACTCTAATAATACTTATGAGTCTCAAATAACACACTAGTGAGTCTGGATCATTTAGTGTGTAAACCCCCAAGTTAAAGACTTGCAGAAATAAAGATGATGGTCCCCTTCCTCCGAGGCACTGAGGTCTGGAGTACTCGCTTATGATTTTATTAGCTCATGTTCTAAATTGTAATTTTTCATGCACTCAGTACAGAACAGTAGGGCACTGAGGGGCAAGATATTCTATATTTATATTTTGTGTTATATTCCTCTGTCCTTTAAACATCTTAAACCATGTGTATTCAAACTATTTTTAATTACAAAACTCAAGATAATATGGAAAGTGGCAAAACTTTTTAAAAAAGTGTTAGTACATTGTAAGATCACAGAATATATCAAAACCATCAGTTGTAGACTAGGACATTCATATTTAACAAATTTGCTTATGGACAAATTCCTTAACTGCTAGAGACAGAAGTTTTAAACTAAAGTGATTTACACAATTAGAATGGTATCCTGAAAAAAATAGTGTAGCATGTCCTTTAGAAAGTCACTGCAGATGTGGCTGGGGTGTGGTGGCTCACACCTGTAATCCCAACACTCTGGAGGCCGAGGCAGGTGGATCACCTGAGGTCAGGAGTTCCAGACCAGTCTGGCTAACGTGGTGAAACGCAGTCTCCACTAAAAACACAAAAATTAGCCGGGAGTGTCAGTGGGTGTCTGTAACCCCAGCTACTCGGGAGGCTGAGGCAAGAGAATCACTTGAACCTGGGGGGCAGAGGTTGTAGTGAGCCGAAATCACACCACTGCACTCCAGCCTGGGTGACAGAGCAAGACTCCATCTAAATATAAAAGAATAAATTTTAAAAAGTCATAAAAATAAGACTTGAAAGTCAGAATGACTTCTCGATCCATGGGTTGCAGAATGGAGGTCGTATTAGCAGGCATGAAAACATTAATCTCTTTGTACGTCTCTGTCAGAGCTCTTAGATGACCAGGTGTATTGTCAACAAGCAGTAACATTTTGAAAGGAATCTTTCTGAGCAAGAGGTCTCTACAGTGGGCTTAATGTATTCCATAAACCATGCTGTAGATAGATGTGCTCCAATCCAGGCTTTATTTTTCCATTTATAGAGCACAGAGTAGATTTAGCATAAATCTTCTTACGAGTTCTAGGATTTGGGGAATAATAAATGAGTATTGACTTCAACTTATAGTCACCAGTGGTCTTAGTCTCCAACAGGAGAGTCAGCCTGTCCTTTGAAAACAGGCATTGACTTCTTTTTTTTTTTTTTTTTTTTTTTTCGAGACAGAGTCTCGCTCTGTCACCCAGCCTGGAGTGCAGTGGCATGATCTCGGCTCACTACAAGCTCCGCCTCCCGGGTTCACGCCATTCTCCTGCCTCAGCCTATTGACTTCTTTTTAGCTATCAAAGTCCTAGATGGCATCTTCTTCCAACAGAAGGCTGTTTTGTGTACATTAAAAATCTGTTTAGTGGGCCAGGCGCCCGGCACTTTGGGAGGCCAAGGCAGGCAGAACACCTGAGGTCAGGAGTTTGAGACCAGCCTGGCCAACATGGTGAAACCCCATCTCTACTAAAAATACGAAAGATTAGCCGGGCGTGGTGGTGTGCACCTGTAGTCCCAGCCAATTGGGAGGCTGAGGCAGGAGAATCACTTGAGCCTGGGAGGCAGAGGTTGCAGAGAGCTGAGATCGCACCACTCAGCACTCCAGCCTGGGTGACAGAGCAAGACTCAGTCTCAAAAAAATAAAGTTTGCCGTGATCAATAATCTTAGATCTTCTGAATAATTTGCTGCAGCTTCTGCATTACACTTGCTGCTCACCTTGCACTTTCATATTATGGAGAGAGCATCTTCATCAAATCTCATGAACCAGTCTCTGCTAGCTTCCAACTTTTCTTCTGCAGCTTCCTCACCTCTCTTAGCCTTCACAGAATTGAAGAAAGTTAGGGCCTTGTTTTCCACTCAAATCATTAAAACTTTCTCCATAGGAGCAATAAGGCTGTTTCACTTTCTGATCATTTGTGTGTTCACTGGAGTAACTTTTAATTTCCTTCAAAAACTTTTCCTTTGCATTCACAGCCTGGCTAACTGGTGCAAGAGGTGTGGCTTTCAGCCTGTCTCAGCTTTCAATGTGCCTTCCTGACCAAACTTAATCACTTTCAGATTTTGATTTAAAGTGAGAGATGCAGGACTCTCTCACTTGAACACCTAGAGGCCCTTGTAGGGTTATTAATTGGACTAATTTCAAGATTGTTGTGTCTCAGGCAATAGGGAGATTTGAGGAGGGGAGAGAAATGGGGGAATGGTTGGTCGACGGAACAGTCAGCACACACATTTATCGATTCAGTTTGCTACTTACATGGGCACAGTTCCTGGCACCCCAAAACAATTACAACAGTAACATCAAAGATCATTGATCACAGATCACCATAGCAGATAAAATAATAATGAAAAAGTTTGAAACATTGTGAAAATTACCAGTATGTGACAGCTACACAATGTGAGCACATGTCACTGGGAAAATGGTGCCAACAGGCTTGCTTGATGCAGGGTTAAAAATCGCAGTATCTGCAAAGTCCAATAAAAGGAGGTATTCCTATTCCCAAAATACAGAAAAACATGTTACAGTTTACCAAAAAAGACATCAAATGGTCAATAGCACATGAAAAGATACTCAATACTATTGGTCATCAGGGAAATGCAAATTAAAATCACAGTGAGATTCTACTACACATCTATCTGTAGGAGATTGGTCAGAGTGGTGGGAGAAACTACAGGGAAAGAAACAGGCTTTTGGAAAGGTCAGAAGGCTCTGCAAAGCTTCTGGGGGAGAATAGCTGAAGGCAGCTGTTCTCTAACCCTGAGGCAGAGGGCAAGGAGTAGGTACAAGGGAGTGTAGGGGAATTTATCTTAAACAGGCTTGTTTACTTATGTTGACCAACTTTGATCAGGCGCACAAACGTTCCTTGAAAGGGGAACAGTAAATGTTAATTACACACAGACTGTGTTTGCTCCAGGCTTTCTGCATTATGCCTGCACTGAATAAAAGCAAGCAGCTCCAGCTTCTCACTGTTGCACTTTGGCCCCTAGGGCCGCACAGCCCCCTAGCTGTTCTTACACTGCATACCTGTCTGGGTAATCCTTTCATCCATTGCTCAGCCTGGGTCTGTCCCACAGACCCTATCAGAGTGGCTAAGATGAAAAAGATATTGGTGGGGAAGTTGGGTAAGTGGAACTCTCGTACATTACTAGTTAGTGCGGAAAATGGTACAACTGTGTTGGAAAATAGTTTGGCGGTTTCTTACAAAGCTAACATATACTTAACACATAACCTAGAAATTCCATTCCTAGATATTTACCCAAAAGAAACAAAAACATAGCCACAGAAAGACTTACACCTGAATATTTATAGCAGCTTTATTCAGGACACCCCCAAACTGGAAATCCAACCCAAATGCCCACCAACAGGTGAATAAATTCTGGGGCATATTCATACAATACAATAAACCATGGATCCATGCAACATGAATTGCCAAATATTATGCCCAGTGAAAGAAGCCGAAGTGTGTCCTGTATGACTCTGTGTATATGAAACTCTAGGAAAGACAAATCTACACGATAGTGACAGAAAATAGATAAGTGATGGGTTGGGGCTGGGGCTGGGAAGAGGCACAGGCCTTTTGGGATGATGGCAATGTCTTGTATCTTGCTTGTGGTGCGGCTATGCAGATGTATACATTTGTCTGAATGTAGCCAATTGCACACCTAAGATATGCGCCTTTTACTGTATGAAATTTATACTTTAACACAGTTGATTTTAAAAATATCACTATAAACGTGCCTGTCATCCCAGCTACTAGGGGGGATGAGCCAGGAGGATTGCTTGAACCTGGGAGGCGGAGGTTGCAGTGAACCGAGATCACACCACTGCACTCCAGCCTGGGCAAGAGTGAGACTCCAAAAAAACCAAAAACCTACTATAGAAGTCTTGGTCAAGCAACGTTCCCACAGACTTGGTTCCAATTCTGTTTCAGATCTTATTTCCAAATTACTTAACCAACTTACAGGTGTGCATTACCATGCCCAGCTAATTTTCATATGTTTAGTAGAGACGGGGTTTCACCACGTTGGCCAGGCTGGTCTCCAATTCCTGACCTCAGGTGATCCACCCGCCTCAGCCTCCCAAAGTGCTGGGATTACAGGCATGAGCCACCGCGCCCAGCCAGATTTCACCCATCATTCTTGAAAACTGTATTATTTCCAAATCTCTAGCCATGGATCAGAGAAGTCTATTTTGCACCTAATGGGTTGCTACTAGAGATATACTTAGGCAAACAGATTTGTGCTCCAGATTTTCTAAAATGTCATTAGGTATGATTTCACCTGCTACAAACATCAAGCTTTACTTCTGACTTTATCAGCTTCTACACAGAAACCCAATCCATGCAATCTCTTCCTGTCAACTTTGTTATCCACCAGTCCGCCCGAAGCTTTGAATGTTGAAGTTCCCTTTGGGGAAAATTCCACACTTATTATTCAGAAGTTCCTCATTTGCTATTCAGGATGGTTGGTATCTAAAATACTTCAGATTTCCTTTTGGTGTTTGGAAAGGGAAAATTTATTTTAACAAAACTCGAGACAAAGATGGTTTTCTTTAGAAAGCCATTTATTTCCTCTAAACAGAAAAAGGCACAGTAAAAAGAGAAACAAAATCTATTGTGAAGATTATAAAATTTAGATCAATCAGGTTCTCCTCGAAGGACACGGTTGTTGTTTGCTAGTTCAGATCACTGTGTACTTACCTGTGCCAGTGGCCTGTGATTACACATTTAATCCCTACGTTACCAATGACAGGTTAAGAAAAATAAAACACGTATGTTGGATTTGCATGAAAGCATTTCATAAAGGTTGATAAGGAAGGTAGGATTAGGCTGGGCACAGTGGCTCATGCCTGTAATCCCAGTGCTTTGGGAGGCTGAGGCAGGTGGATCATTTGAGGCCAGGAGTTTGAGACCAGCCTCGGCAACATGGTGAAACTCCTTCTGTATTAAAAATACAAAAATTAGCCAGGCACGGTGGCGCACGCCTGTAGTCCCGGCTACTTGGGAGGCTGAAGTGGGAGGATTGCTTGAGCCCGCGAGGTGGAGGTTGCAGTGAGCCCAGATTGCGCCACTGCACTCCAGCCTGGGTGACAGAGCAAGACTCTGTCTCAAAAAAATAAGTAAAATAAAATAACAAGTTTCCCTACCCCACCCCTACCGACTGCTTCTCATCCTCAAATATGCTAAGAAAGCACATGCACAGAGCACCTCAAAGCAAAGTCCCCCAAGATTGAGCAAAACTAAGAAGTGACAATTATGTTTTAAATTTATTTTAAAAGTTAAAATCAAATTGTAAAAAGGCATCCAGATGCAGCTCGCCCTCGGCCTTTACAAGCATATTATACAACTTATATAACAATATACAAGTCAATACGGACTGCAATGATACCCTCTGTTCAAACAAGAACATTGTTTTTCCCATAAGAAAGGGATTGCTCAGACACCAACCTGGTGTTCAAGTTCGGTTGTGACCTATTTCATACACATAGCTGTTTTAAGTTAATGAGATAAATAAATCTACCCTAAATGAGCCATTAAAAACATCAGTTTCAAGTGCTTTCTGGTTCTTATTAATAAATACTTTATTCTTTTCTTTAGAAAAAATTGAAAAGCAACCTTCTATAAAGTAGAAGTATACTCCTAAAAGAATAGTTATTAGGATATAACCTTAAGAGGAACACAAGTTAGATACAGCACCTTCCACCCAATCAGAGCAGAGTTTTATGAAATCTAAGGTATGTAAATTTTATTTCTAGCTTTTGAAAACCTAAATCAACCATCTCCCACAACAACCTCCCAAAAGTGTTATGTCCCTAACATAATAACATCTTAGGGGAAACCTAAATTACTTTTAGCTAGAGCTCAAGCTTCAATACAATAATTCAACCAATTTACCCAATCTTTAGCTGGTATCAACATTCACTTAGGTCAAATGATATTTGGAAACCCAGGTTGCCCAGATGGAAGAATCTCCTGAATGAAACCTTTGCTGTGGTAATTTGCATAGGGGTTGACCTCTCATTCTTTTTTTTTTGGAAACAGAGGTGGGTGGATTGCTAGTGCTCAGGAGTTTGAGACCAGCCTGAGCAACATGGCAAAACTCCATCTCTACAAAAAATACAAAAATTAGTTGGGCTTGGTCATGCACGCCTGTAGTCCTAGCTATTTGGGAGACTGAGGTGGGAGGATCGCTTGAGCCCAGGGAAGCCGAGGCTGCAGTGTGTCACGATCGCACTACTGCGCTCCAGCCGGGGTGACAGAGCGAGACCCTGTCGTAAAAAATAAAAAAATTTACAAAAATAAAATGAGATTTTACCTATTTCTATCACAGGGCTCCACAATAATGTAAGAGCAGAGAGCCTTCTTTCTCTCTCCATATATAAGCTGAAATGCAAAGTGGTTCAGTGGCTTGATCAATTTCAAAGAGTAAAACAGAGATAACAGAATTGAATGAAGAAATCTGGCTTGACTATATTAAAGGCAGTGATCATCATTATCTAGATGGGAAAAAGTTTTATTATTTGTAGAAATCCAGTGCTAAAAAATACATTTCAGGATCACTCAGTCCAATCTTCCTGATTTTACAGATGAGAAAACTGAAGCCCAGAAGTTAAGCAACTTACCTGGAGTAAGAATTAAGCTAAATTAATTCTTTTGCCTCTGAGTGTTTGTATAAACACTAGAATTTTGTTATAATAAAGAAGTGAACACTCTATAACCAAAAGATACAGAAACATAGCTCTCTGTTTACCTTCCAATTTTTGGGCAAAAACTTCAATGAATGAAGTAATGCAATCATCCACACTGAGCTTAGAAAAGACAATGATAACTTGGTTTTCCACTTAAATGTCAATGTTAAATGTGGTATCAAACCAACCCAGTGGCAGAAAGTAAGTAGGCAAAGCTTATGGGCTTAACAAGCATTTGTTTTTGACGGCGTCAATCAGGAATCAGTGGACAATACACAGCCAATCCTTTGCTTTCCAGAGTCACAGGAGGCCAGGAAGCCTGTGGGAAAATGTCTGAAGTTCGGGTTATTTAAGGCTGTTCAGAAATTTACCATGTTCTTCTCCTCTTGGTAACAGAGTTTCTCCTCCTATCTTTGGACCAGTCTTTTCCTAGAAAAATGAAAATATTTTAATAGGAGATGGTTCAACATTATTGGCACGGGTCACTAAAAGGAGTCAAAAATTAGTACGCAAATGGCATACCTTTAGCATTCCATCCCGTTCCCATTTGTAGAGGCCACAGTTACTGAAACAGAACAGATGGATTTACTCAGCAGGGTGGTGTAGGCCCACTCACGTAAAGACGACCGTGCTCACTGCACCTGGGGAAAGTAGGCCCCCATTCAAGGAGAAGCTGTTCAAAGTGACATTCGTATTGTATGCCAAATCTGAGGTTATGCTTGAATGTGACAAAAATAAACCTGCACTGACTTGGGAAGTGGTCTGTAGGTCCTTACAAAGCTAGAGGCTTCAGAGATGGAGCTTCAAATGATGGCACCACAGGGATCCACGCGCTGCAGGTAATGAATGCACCCTTGGTTTTTACAACTGATAGTGGTTGGGATGAGACTCAGATTTAAGGAGCTGGCACTCTGGTGCAAGACAATCTATGTTTGGCCCCTTTCTCCTCTTTTTTTTGGAGCAAAAAGGTTGAGCTAAGAAAGGAAAAATCTTCTTTCTAGTCTGGATCATCCTTCTCCCTTTCTCTTTATAACCCAAAAGCCTTTACTCACTTTCTTTTCCTTTTTTTTTTTTTTTTTTTTTCTAGAGAGATGGGATTTTGCCATGCTGCCCATGCTGGCCTCAAACTCCTGGGCACAAGTGATCTGCCCGCCTCAGCCTCCCAAAGTGCTGGGATTACAGGCGTGAGCCACTGCGCCCAGCCTCCTTACTCTCTTTTTATTCAAAGGGCCCAGGGACTCTTGTTTTGTTTTTATTTTTTTAGAGACAGGGTTCACTCTGTGGCCCAGGCTGGAGTGCAGCAGTGCGAGCACAGCTCACTGCAGCAGCCTTGATCTTCAGGGATCAAGTGATCCTCCTGCCTCAGCCTCTTGAGTAGCTGGGACCAAAGGTGTACACCACCATGCCCAGCTCATTTTTAAATTTCTGTAGAGATGGGGAGTCTCACTATGTTGCCCACGCTGGTCTTGAACTCCTGGGCTCAAGTGTTCTATCTGCCTCAGCCTCCCAAAGTGCTGGGATTACAAGCATGAACCACCAAGTCCAGCCCTTCTTGCTCTCGTTTTTAAAATGGTGGGTGACTTCCACCCTGAGAAGGCATGTGAACACTATGGTGAAAACTTATTTCCTACAAAGTTTAATCTGGGAAAAAGAGAGAGAAAGAGAGAAGACATATAATAAAGCCAAGGAAGTATGTCTGCCAGCTCCCTTGGATTTTAGAGGGTTGGGGTGGGGTGGGGATGCTCTGCCTGTCTCCCCTTCCCCTTACCTAGCTTAGAGTCTACTCATATTGGTCTGTTCTCATGCTGCTAATAAAGACATACCCAAGACTGGGTAATTTATAAAGGAAAGAAGTAAAACGGACTCAGTTCCACATGGCTGGGGAGGCCTCACAATCATGGTAGAAGACGAAGGAAGAGCAAAGGCATGTCTTACATGGCAGCAGGCAAGACAGCATGTGCAGGGGAACTCTTCTTTATAAAACCATCAGATCTCATGAGACTTATTTGTTATCATGAGAACAGCCTGGGAAAGACCTGCCCCATGATTCAATAACCTCCCACTGAGTCTCTCTCACAACTTGTGGGAATTATGGGAGCTACCATTCAAGATGAGATTTGGGTGGGGACACAGCCAAACCGTATCACAATTCCTGCCCTGAAAGGTGGCACGCCAGTGGCCTTAGCCCTTACAGCCTCCCAACCATCACCTTCCACCTCTACGGACTGGTTCAGTATCAACGGAGAGAACTCTGGTAGCCTATATGTAGATCAATGATAAAATTGTGAAAAAAAACAAAACAAAACAAAAAAAAAAAACATCACTATTCTAGTCAGGAGTCAGCCAACTACAACCCCAATCCAGCACATCACCAGTTTGAACGCAGCTGTGCCCAGTTGCCTGTGTATTATCTATGGTTGCTTTCAGCAGAGCTGTGTGGTTGTGACGGATCATCTGGCCCACAAAGCCTGTATATTCACCACTGACATTTTATAGGCAATGTGTGCTGACTTCTGTTCTAGATCAAGAACTAGCCAAGCATGGTGGCTCAGGCCTGTAATCCCAGCACTTTGGGCAGCTGAGCCCACTTGAGCCCAGGAGTTCGAAACCAGCCTGGACAACATAGTGAGACCCTGTCTCTATAAAAACGTAAATTAAAAAATTAGCTGGGTGTAGTGGTGCACACCTGTAGTCCCAGCTACTCAGGAGGCAGAAGCAGGAGGATCGCTTGAGCCCATGAGTTCAAGGCTGCAATGGGCTATGATCATGGCACTGCACTCCAGCCTGGATGACAGAGTGAGACCCTATCTCAGAAAAAGAAGGAAAAAAAAAAAAGCAACTGACAAAAGGTCCAGAAAAAGCATGGTTCTTAACATCACAGTGCCATCTGGAGGCTGAAAGGCATTGTGCCCTTCCATTTGTGCCCTGTACTTAATGAACAGAATTTTTTTTTAATTTTTCTAACGTTTTCTGTAAGCTCTTGCTATAAGGACATTTTTAGTCATCTATTTTGGAAAGAAGTCAAGTATCAATATATAAATAACTACTTAAAAATTATAATCTAGATTGTGAAAAATTGGCAAGCCAGCTCCTGGTAAAGTGATGAACTGGCCCGGGTTCCTGGCTCCCTCCCTCGGATCTCTGGATCGACCCTGGAGAATCTGAAGTGAGAGTGAAGTATGAATTCCAGGAAGTAAACAACAAATGAAAATAAGCAAGCACACAAAAAGGCAGTGATACTATCCCAGTGAGAGCTCTTGACAAGAATAAGAACTCATTGAGGTGAAAGCACTGAGGGGCTGAGGCCAGGGGACATGTGTGGGGAGGGTTAGGGTGCACGCAGGTGAAATGTGATGGGTGCTGCCTTGGGCACTGTCATCAGTTAGGAACAGCAGACCGATGAACATAGCGGGCACAGACGCATCCTACAAACACAGAGCCGAGTGAGAAACAAAATCAAATGAGACATCTAATTCTGTACCACCTATGTGAAATAAAAATGGCTGCATAGCAAGCAGTACACATTCACAAGAAAATTAACAAGAGGATCACAGCAACCATTGGAGAATGGCTGAGGATGGTGTGAAGGGATGGGATGGAGGGAGAATGGGTAAGAAGAGCACGTGAATGAGTCGGGGATGGCACTGGATGGACCTGCGATGGCAGCATGCTGCACCAGGGAGGGTTCCTTAACCCAGCTCCAGAGGTGCCATCGTCGTATTCTACGTGAATGATGTTCCTTGACTGTCAAACACGGCAGCTCTGCCTCCGTATCTGACGTTGCCCCCAAAAGTAAAAAGAGAAACAAAAGACCCTTACAACACACACAGTTAGCCCATCGCACCTGTGGGTTCAACCATCCCATCTGCGGGTCCAAAGTATTCGGAAAAACACTCATCATCAGAGATATCATCTTATACCAGTAAGAATGGCTATTATTAAAAAGGCAAAAAATAACCAGATGCTGGCGTGGATGTGGTGAAAAGGGAATGCTCACACTGGTGGGAATGCAAATTAGCACAACCTTGTATAGAAAACATATGAAGATTTCTCTAAGAACTAAAAATAAAACTACCATTCAATCCAGCCATCCCACACTGGGTATCTACCTAAAGAACAAGATATCGGTATACTGACTTCTGCGCATGTATGTTTATCGCAGCACTAGTCACAATAGCAAAGACATGGAATCAACCTAAATGCCCATCAAGAGATGACTGGATAAAGAAAATGTGGTACATAAACGCAATGGAATACTGCTCAGCCGTAACAAAGAATGAAGTCATGTCTTTTACAGCAATGTGGATGGAACTGGAGGCCATTATCCTAAGTGAAAAAACTCAGAAACAGAAAGTCAAATACTGCACGTACCCATTTATAAATGGAAGCTAATGTGTATGCAAGGACACAGAAGGTGGAATAATAGACACTGAAGGGTGGGAGGGGGCAAGGGAGGAGAAATTACTTAATGGGTGCAATGTACATTATTTCAGGTGATGGCTACACTAAAAGCCCTGACTTTACAACTACACAAACTATCCAGGTAACAAAATTGCGCTTGTGCCCCTTAAATTTATACAAAAAAAAAAAAAAAAAAAAAATATATATATATATATATATATATATACACACACACACACGGGAAGCACAATAAAAAAAAATACAATAAAAGACAAAAAACCAAACACCACATGTTTGCACTCATAGGTGGGAATTGAACAATGAGAACACATGGACACAGGAAGGGGAATATCACACACCAGGGCCTGTTGTGGGGTGGGGGAGGGGGGAGGGATAGCATTAGGAGACATACCTAATGTTAAATGACAAGTTAATGGGTGCAGCACACAAATATGGAACATGTATACATATGTAACTAACCTGCACGTTGTGCACATGTACCCTAAAACTTAAAGTATAATAAAAAAAAGGAAAGAAAAAATAATATAACAACTATTTGCAGCATTTACATTGTATTAGGTATTCTAAGTGATCTAGAGATGATTTAAAGTGTATGGAAGGATGTGTGCACGTTATATGCAAATATGACACTATATCAGAGACTTGAGCATCCACAGATATTGGTATAATGTGGGGAAGAGTGCTGTCCTGGGACCAATGCCCCTTGGATACTGAAGAATAGCAGTCCTCACAAGCTAAAGACATTTAAAATGATCAAATAACTGTGGAGTAGAGAGAGGAAAAAAATATTATGTGCATCCTAGCCCCCAACAAACACACACATGTTCACCACCCCACCCTATGATTCTTCACTTATGTATTCAACAAACACTTCTGAGGACCCCCTATGGGCCAGGCACTATATTAGGTGTTGGGGACAGCAGTGAAAGGGTAGGGTCCCTTCCTTCCAGGGATTTCAGTTAACAGCTTGAGTCCCAAGGGTAGCCTGCAGCTATAAGAAGGCACGAAATGATCATCCAAGGGAACAGAATCACAGACTCTGGAAAAAGAGATGAAAACCCCCACGTGGGACAAAGAGCTCCAGGTGATTCTCATACCTGCAGTGCTTGTTCGGGAGTCTGTCCAAGGAGATGCTTCTGTTTCCACAGGGACATTTGAAAAACCTCTTCACGCCATCGTGCCAGTGGTATTCGTGCTGCTCACTGACACAGGTCTCCAGCAGCTTGAAGTGGGTGTAGGCACACTACACAGAGCAACAAAAAACCCACACATCCGGTGAACAGCCTTTGAGGACAAATGCTCAGCTGCAGTCAGGGCAATCTGTTCTACGACCAGCTGGTCTCTCATCACCACCTTGGCCCTTGGTAGGGGACTGGGCCACCTTCGCCTCTTGCTACAGTGACCCATGTGATTGCCCGACTCCCTCACACTGATACCACCGTTTCTCACATTTGGCCCAATTTCTGATCCAGCATAAAGTACACAATAACTTTGTTATCGTGTAACATGTTCCATGACGACAATAGCAAGGGCAGGAGAGGAAACGTACTGTAAACCCCTAAATAGCTTCGGTCAGTCTGTGCTAGTCATTATGGCCCCTTGCTTATATAGGATGCTGAGGCTTGGGATCTATTTAGAAAGACTAATCAGCAGCTCTTTCATTCTCTTCTACGATCTATAAAAAGGATATAGGCTTATTCTTACTCCCTATTAGCAGCAAAGCCAAGAAAGAGAGATTAAGGAATTCACTTTAAATTTCCATCCTCAGAAGGACCAAAGAGAATGAGAAGGGGTGGGTGAACAGCAAAACATGTGCAGGAGACAGCAATGTAACTTCTGGGAATTACACTGAGTTTGATCAATAACCCGAGACTTGGACGACCTCAGAAAGTGCACAGCAGAGTGGTGAGCCCAAGGCTGGCATGACAATGGCCCCCTAAAAACGTGCACACCCTACTGTGGCTGTGTGGAGGAAGTGAGGAAAAGCAAGAATGCTGTGACTCAGAAGCTGGGCAAGGAGATGATTCTCCCCTACAGCAGCCCCATCTGCAGGAAACCCGGCCCTGGCTACACCCTGATTTTAGCCCAGCAAGACCCACACAGACTTCTGATCTACATAAGAGATAATAAATGTACACTGTGAGGCCAGGCATGGTGGCTCATGCCTGTAATCCCAGCGCTTTGGGAGGCTGAGGCAGGCAGATCATCTGAGGTCAGGAGTTCCAGACCAGCATGTCCAACACAGTGAAACCTCATCTCCACTAAAAATACAAAAACTCGCTGGGCAGTTTGGTGCATGTCTGTAATACCAGCTACTCAGGAGGCTGAGACATGAGAATCGCTTGAACCAGGGAGGCAAGGTTGCAGTGAGCTGAGATTATGCCACTGCACTCCAACTTGGGTGACCGAGTGAGACTCTGTCTCCAAAACTAACTAAATAAATAATAACAATAAATGTGCATTGTGTTAGGCCACCTCATTTGTGATCATTTGTTATGGCAGCAACAGGAGACAAACCCACCAAGTCCGCGTGCAGGTCCACCGCTGTGTCAGAGTAAGATCTGTCATCTGGGGTGAAATGCAAGGGTGGGTTTGTGTTTCCTGTCTTCCAAAAATTACGTTTAAAAGAATCATCTTTACTTATGCTCCAAGACAGAAACTTTCTCAAGGAAGCCCTACTTTTGGTGGCAGCTGATTCGGAACTGACCCCCAAATACCTAGGAGAGCTAAAGTGTTAAAAGGAATAAGACAGAGAAAAGTGCACTTGGTAAGCTACACCACTTCCACCTCTTTTGCAGGTTTATTAAGTAGGCTGATTTGCCACAGAGGGATTGTGGGAACAAATGGTAATGGAAGGAACAGTGTTCAGCAAGAGGTTTCTTCTTTCTTGTCTTTTTTCTTTTTGACATAGGATCTCGCTCCATTGCCCAGGCTAGGGTGCAGTGGCGTGATCATAACTCACTGCAGCTTTGGATTCCTGGGCTTCAGTGATCCTCCCGCCTCAGCCTCCCAAGTAGCTGGAGCCACAGGTGTGCACCACCACACCCCACTAATTTTTTATTTTTTGTTGAGATGGGGTCTCACGATGTTGCCCAGGTTGGTCTCAAATTCCTGGCCTTAAGTGATCCTCCTGCTTTGGCATCCCAAATTGCTGGGATTCCAGGCGTGAGCCATTGCACCCAGCCCTTTCTTCCCATGTTTAATCAATGTTGAGAATAGAGGACTTAGATTTTTCTAACAGATTTATGATAAAAATTCTGCAAACACAGATGATGATATAATCCATACTCTGGCTTGAGACTCAACAGAGCAGGTTGAGCCAGGAATAGGGAAGCAGTGGTGGATCATAACATGAGAAGCCAAGGGGTTCAACCACGGTCCCAAGGCCTGAGAACACTGAGCAAGGATACACCAGAACCTGAGAAAGAGTGGTCAGAGCCACGCGGACCCAGTGGTCCAGGGGAAGAGATGTTAGGGCCCATCCAAACTGGGGGCTGTGGTCAAATGAGAGAAGAATCCCCTTGACAAACACTCCATCAGCAGAGCACAGCAGCCAGTTCAGGCAGGAAGCCAGGTCTTGGGCTACCTACGCCCTTTCTTTCCAGCCTAATTAACTGACACATCACGAGATAGGGCCCCAGATCCCACAGGTTCTCCACATGCTGCTGAGTCACAAAAGCACCACACAGGGCCCATGGGTTGCTGCAGCCCCCGCCTTCACCCACCGTCTTGCATGTCACGACACGGCACTTCACTTCTCTGATGCTTCTCATCTTTTCTTCCATTTGTTCTTTTTTCACCAGTGGCTCAAAGTAGCGCTCCTGCATCTCAGCCTCGGCCTGGAATGACAGGGCATAATGGAAGACCTGTTACTAAATCCAGTATGCACTCAGGCAGCGCAGTAAGAGTGACCTGATGATTATTCAAATGACTCAGCAGATAATAATCAAAACAACAGAACGAAAGAGGCAGGCTAAGTGTGAGAGGGCCCTGGATAGCACCTCATGAGCTGCAAAGCAAAAGATGATGATGCATAGAAATGAGCTCTTAATATGCAAAAACAAAGGGACATGAGAGCATTTGGTGATTTTTATTTTTATTTTATTTTTGAGATGGAGACTCGCTGTCACCTAGGCTAGAGTGCAGTGGTGCAATCTCTACCTTACTGCAACCTCCGCCTCCTGGGTTCAAGCAATTCTCCTGCACCAGCCTCCTGAGTAGTGGGGACTACAGGTTCCTGCCACGATGCCCAGCTAAATTTTTGGATTTTCAGTAGAGATGGGGTTTCACCCTGTTGGCTAGGCTGGTCTCAAACTCCTGACCTCAGGTGATCCGCCTGCCTTGGCCTCCCAAAGTGCTAGGATTACAGGCATGAGCCACCGCACCTGGCCCATTTGGTGATTTTTAAAGCACCAAATACAAATAAACACTCCTAACATGACAGTATCAGTATGTCAAGTGTGTGCCTGAAGGCAGTTATTTCTACTGTTCTAATACAGACTCCACATACACAAGGTATTCCAGGCCCCCACTGATGAGTTTCCTGGGTGCACGGAACATCAGGGAACAGCCCTGAGGGCAGAGATGCTTGTGGCAGAATGTGGGTGCAGCGATGGGGTTAGTGCTGCCCCACAGACAGGAGGGCCCGGGGCCTCAGGTGCCACAGAGGTGAGGTGCTCAACTCTGTAGGCTGCAGAGTCAGCTCTGGCATCTCTCCTGAGTTTCAAGTCCAGTGAAAAGATATGATGCAGAACTGTCTCGTTAATTATTTGTTAATCAAAGGAAGAGCAGATCATTCGGGGTAGTGATACGAATGGGGATATTTTGAAAACTGGTGGCAGCACTTTCTTTTTCATTGCAATGATTGCTACCTCTGTGGCTGGCGGGCACCAGGGGTGCTGCACTGTCTGCAATGCATGCGACAGTCACTAGCACGACCAAGGATTGCTTCTCATCCTGCCTGGCTTCTGTGTGCTCTATGAGACATCTGTGTGGATGGGGAACCTGATTAAAACCCTAGAATCTAACTGCTTTCTACACAATCCTACAACATTTGTGCATGGTTTTAACCTATGTTGACTATTCCAAGAGTAAAACTAGACTCCTGTGTATACTGAGAGACAATGGTACTTTGGCTTCTAAGGATTATTTACTTAAACACACACACACACACACACACACACACACACACACACACACACACACACAATCCAGCCTGGGCAACATAGGTAAACCCTGTCTCTAAAAAAAAAAAAATTAATTAAAAAAAAATTAGCCAGTCATGGTGATGCGCCTGTAGTCCCAGCTACTTGGGAGGCTGAGGTGAGAACATCACTTGAGCCCAGAAGTTCGAGGCTGTAGTGAGCCCTGATGGCGCCACTGCACTCCAGCCTGGGGGACAGAAAAAGACCTTGTCCCAAAAAAAACAAAACCTCCCCAACCCAACCCCCCCCACAAAAGTACATTATCTAGTCCTAGCTACTCAGGAGGCTGAGGTATGAGAATTGCTTGAGCCCAGGAGTTCAAGACCAGCTTGGGGAACATATGGAAACCCTGTCTGAACACCCCTCCAACCCCTGACAAAAGCCCTACATTCTCAAAGCAATAGATCCATGCTATTTACCAAGACACAAACCTATGTGAGCCTCCATTTCTGGCTCATTTACACTGGTAAGTCCAAGCCTCTGATGACTTTATTACTTCCCCTAAGCTAGTTCTGCCTCTGCATTTATGAATCCATAATGAAATCTGTATCTTTATCACAAATATTTTCATTTTTTCTTATTTGCATTAGGATATTTTTTTTTTGAAATGACTAGTATAGGTAATTCATATTATCTATGAATTTTATTTCAAGATAAGGAAGCAAAACAAAATACTTGTTATTAAAAAGGGTCCTTGGGTGTGATGGGGTTAACTACTGATTTAGAGCATTTGAAATGCCAATATAAAAATACTGGAATGGGAAAACTCTTTTTGCATATTGCAAGGCAGAAAAGAGCAGCAGTGTAGAGCCATTTAAACATAATTTCACAGCCATAACCAAATGCAAACATTTTTATAATATTGATATCTATTTAAGTCATGTTAAATCAAATGATATTCTTCAGTAAAGAGACAAGGACAAAGCTAAAATCTATTAGAAATTCTCCTGTTCTTCAAAGCAAACGCAAACAAACTGACATATACCTACTTCTAGATTTATGTAAAAAGCAGATTCTTGGCTGGGTACGGGCATGGTGGCTCACGCCTGTAATCCCAGCACTTTGGGAGGCCAAGGCAGGAGGATCACTTGAGGTCAGGAGTTAGAGATCAGCCTGGCCAACATGGTGAAACTCTGTCTGTACTAAAAACACAAAAATTTGCTTGGTGTGGTGGCAGGCGCCTGTAATCCCAGCTACTTGGGAGGCTGAAGCAGGAGAATCGCTTGAACCTGGGAGGCGGAGCTTGCAGTGAGCCGAGATTGCGCCACTGCACTCCAGCCTGGGCCACAGACTGAGACTCCGTCTCAGAAAAACAAAATAAAACAAACAACAGATTCTTGGTCCTACAGCTAGCACCTTGGCTTTGAAGGACATTGGACATCAACACCATCCTTGAGCTTTTGGGCTCTTACCTCTTTCAGGATGCCTGTGTGTTTTGATTTTGCTTTTAGGATTTTCTGAAATTCCTCAGATTCCAGGTAGGCAAGTTGTTCTCTCCTTTTTTTCCTGGCAGGCTCCAATTCATCCTCAGCTAGGGCACAAGGAACAAACAGCAGCAGTGACCAAGAAATTTCAGAAAGCCAGTGCGCCTCATCAACTCCATTCCCTCCCACTCCCTCCTCCTCTGCCTACCAGCCCTTCAAACTTGACCTACCCAGCTGGTCCCAGCAGGGAAAAGCTCTCAGAGGTGAGCCAAGAAGCTGAGCCTAGAATGTGGGGTGGTGGCAGATTTTACCACTAAATAGAATCTCTTTTTCACCTTCAAATAGGCAGCTGACGATAATAACAGATAACAACAATGTTAAATAATGTTGACAATTATGTTAAAATGATATTGCCAACTTCAGAGTTTTAAAAATAAAGATACCGCAATTTAAAACAAAGGAATTCTAGTTCTGTCAAAGTAAATCTTTATGCTAATATATATATGTACAAAGATCCAATGAGCAATCCTATTCCCAAGTATTCAAATTGTGCCCAATTTCATTCCAATTTAATGTGATTATAAAAAAAATCAGTTCCAGCTCACGTCTGTAATCCCAGCACTTTGGGAGGCCAAGGCGGGCAGATCACGAGGTCAAGAGATCGAGATCATCCTGGCCAACATGGTGAAACCCCATCTATACTAAAAATACAAAAAAATTAGCTGGGTGTGGTGGCGCGCGCTTGTAGTCCCACTTACTCGTGAGGCTGAGGCAGGAGGATCGCTTGAACCCAGGAGGCAGAGGCTGCAGTGAGCCAAGACTGCGCCACTGCACTCCAGCCTGGCAACAGAGCAAGACTCCATCAAAAAAAAAAAAAAAAAAAAATCAGTTCCACCTGTAGAAATTCTATATAGGTATTCAATATAGGAGGAAATGGAAGTAATTGCTTGATATCTGGGTGCTGGTTTGGGTTTAGAACATATTTCCCTTAGAAACAGTTTCTCTTTCCCACTGTTAACTGTGAAACTGCAGTACCTTGAGAAGAAAACATGGTGTTTTTTTCTACACGTTCCTTCACCTCCAGGATGTCCTGAGGGTCCTTTTGCTTCTTCTTAATGCTGTTTGGGTTTGTTTTTGTAAGAACCTGGCCTTTTGTCCTTAATTTGGTGATAGCAGCTAACTAGAAAAAAGGGAATGAGAGGGAGGTAAAGATCTAAAAGATGACAGAGGCACTTATAGACCTGGATCCCTTTTTTATTATTAACCAGTGAATTCTAGCTGTTCTCTGACAGAAATTGGCAGAACATATCTTAATTTTACTTAGTATTATTAACACAATTACTAGAATATAATAGCATGGGAGACAGGTCTATATGTTGACCAATAAAATCTTAGTTTATTTAAATATAACAAGTTTGACATCAGCAAGACTGCAGGCTTCCAGATCCATAAAGGAGCCACATCACCATTTTGGAAGTTTTAGAATCAGAGAGAATTAAGATACAGTTCCATCCAGCTCTGCCATGGACTAGCTTGTAACCCAAGGAAAATTACTTAATTTTTCATTTATAAAATGGAAATGGGGCTTGGCATGGTGGCTCTTTGTAAACCCAGCACTTTGGGAGGCCGAAGCAGGTAGATTTCTTGAGCTTGGGAGTTTAAAACCAGCCTGAGCAACATAGCGAGACTTCATCTCTACAAGAAATACAAAAATTGGCTGGGCGTGGTGGCTCATGCCTGTAATCCCAGCACTTTGGGAGGCTAAGGCGGGCGGATCACAAGGTCAGGAGATCAAGACCATCCTGGCTAACACGGTGAAACCCCATCTCTACTAAAAAATACAAAAAAATTAGCTGGGCATGGTGGTGGGTGCCTGTAGTCCCAGCTACTCGGGAGGCTAAGGCGGGAGAATGGCGTGAACCCGGGAGGCAGAGCTTGCCGTGAGCCCAGATCGCGCCACTGCACTCCAGCCTGGGCAACAAAGCCAGACTCTGTCTCAAAAAAAAAGCAAAAATTAGCTGGGCAGGATAGCGCATGCCTGTAGTCCCAGCTACTCAGGGGACTGAGGTGGGAGGATCACCTGAGCCCAGGGAGGTGGAGGTTTCAGTGAGCTGTGATTGCACCACTGTACACCAGCCTGGGAGACAGAGTGAGACCCTGTCTCAAAACAAACACACAAAAAAAGGGAAGGAAATGATGATATAGCATTGACCTACCTTTTGAAGGTCATGGTTGTATGGATGAAATAAGATAACATCTGCAAAGTATGAATCTTTACATAGTAAATACATTCCTGGCCAGGCGCAGTGGCTCATGCCTGTAATCCCAGCACTTTGGGAGGCTGAGGCAAGTGGATCACTTGAGGTCAGGAGTTCGAAAGCAGCCTGGCCAACATGGTGAAACCCTGTCTCTACTAAAAATATAAAAATTAGTCAGGCATGGTGGTGGGCACCTGTAATCCCAGCTATTCGGGAGGCTGAGGCAGGAGAACCAATTGAACCCAGGAGGCGGAGGCTGCAGTGAGGCGAGATCGGACCACTGCACTCCAGCCTGGGTGACAGAGCGAGACTCCATCTCAAAAAAAATAAATAAAAATAGATAAATAAATAAATAAACATAGTAAATACACGGCACACACATATCACAAGTACAGAGTAATATGGACATGTGCCATGGTTATTATAGGTATTACTGTTGTTATTATTATAGGTAAGGTTTTGGCATACAGCAAGCTTTGCCCTTCATTTGGCTGCAGCTGCTAACTTGAGGGAAGAGAGAGGCTCGATCAGGGAACTCAGGAAGCGGGCAGGTGGGGCTCTGGGTGCCCTACCCCTACTTCAGCCACAGCAACTCAGCTTTCACCTGTCATGGGACTGGACTTTTGTGTAAGATTTCTTTTAAAGGAGTCTTGGTTAGGCACAGTGGCTCATGCCTGTAGTCCCAGCACTTTGGGAGGCTGAGGTGGGACTGCTTGAGTCCAGGAGTGCAAGACGAGCCTGGGCAACAAAGGGAGGCCCCCATCTCTATAAAAAATACAAAAATTAGCCAAGGCATGGTGGCGTGTGCCTGCAGTCCCAGCTACTACTTGGGAGGCTGAGGCAGGTGGATCAATCAATCCTGGGAGGTTCAGGCTGCAGTGAACCAAACTGCACCACTGCACTCTAGCATGGGTGACAGGAGGAGACTGTCTCAAAAAATAAAAAATAAAATCGCCAGGCATGGTGGCTCACACCTATATTCCTAGTACTTTGGGAGGCCGAGGTGGGCGGATCATTTGAGGTCAGGAGTTCGAGACCACCAGTCTGGCCAATATGGTGAAATGCTGTCTCTACTAAAAATACAAAAATTAGCCGGGTGTGGTGGTGGGCACCTGTAATCCCAGGTACTCGGGAGGCTGAGGCAGGAGAATTGCTTGAATCCAGGAGGCGGAGGTTGCAGTGAGCCGAGATTGCACCACTACACTCCAGTCTGGGTGATAGAGTGAGACTCCGTCTCAATAAATAAATAAATAAATAAATAAATAAAACATTAAAAAAGAAGGATTCCTTAAACCACCATTTTACAGTCTCACCTCAACAATTCCAAGAATTGTTTTCCTACTGTCAATGCCTCTGGTTATAAAACACTATCTTCCTCTAGGCTACCTCTTGTAGCCTGACAAGAAAAAGTGTTGAGATAACAGATCTAACTTTCTTTTAATATTATGTTGACACTACCATGTTTTCAAATTACACTGACTCTAATGATCACGATCAATAAACAGCTATTAGGTGTCTGTCTTTCCTCCAGCTCTGCCCTACAGAATGCAAACTCAAGTGTTAAAGAGAAAAGATGCCAGTTACCTTTTTGGCTTCTGCTAAAGCACTCAGTTTTGGTCTTGGTGGTGGTGACTCATCATAAAAGAGAACATCATCTCCTTCCAAGACACCTCGCCCCAGCTTGGGCGTCATTGTGGCCGGGGCTCCCTCCAGCCTGGGGAACTCGGATCCTGTCCGTGGAGGCTGAGCAGCGGGCTGTCTTGATGAGGATGGCACAGCTGGGCTCTCAACTTCACTTGAGTTCTGCAGAAATCTTTAAAGAACATACAGTCAAAATATGCAAACAGGGTTTACGAAAATAAAAACTCTAGAACTCAAAGTGGACTGGGAGGTGGCAGGCAGGCCACCAATTGGGAGCTAGTTGTTAGCAAAATAATGTCCCCTTCTAGGCTGGTAATTCAAATTTGCACATGATAAGAACAATACTAGCTTTACTAACTCCTCCTGAATTGAGTTTTCTTTGAATAAGCTGTAATTGTCCTAACACTTTAGAACTGATAACTGTTTTTATCAATCGGCTGTCCAGTGGATGTCATCCACAAGGCACACAGCTGAAGATGCGGTGTGAACTGTATTCCCACCCCTACCGTCAGCTCTAGGGCCTGTAGGAACTCATTGCACATCCCTGCATCTTCGTTTACGCTACTGGGAAGAGACAATACATGTGAGACATTTGGAAGTCATTAATGAAAAACACTGTCACTTGCAGCGATTATTTTACATCTCTTTTTTTATTTTTTTTAATTTTTTTGAGACAGAGTCTCGCTGTGTCACCTAGCCTGGAGTGCAGTGATCTTGGCTCACTGCAACCTCTGCCTCCTGCGTTCAAGTGATTCTCGTGCCTCAGCCTCCCAAGTGTTGGGATTACAGGTGCGAGCCATCACGCCTGGCAAAAAATAGTTTTAAGAGCATTTTACTTTTATTTTTGGAGACAGGGTCTTGCTCTGTCACCCAGACTAGAGTGCACTGGCACGATTGCGGCTCGCTGCCACCTCTGCCTCCCAGGCTCAGGTGATCCTCCCACCTCAGCCTCCCGAGTAGCTGGGACCACAGTGTGCCTACAAACACCTGTATTGTTTGTAGAGACAGGATTTCGCCATGTTGCTCAGGTTGGTCTCGAACTCCTGGGCTCAGGCGATCTGCCTGCCTCGGCCTCCCAAAGTGCTAGGATTACAGACATGGGCCACTGAGCCAGCCTTGTAAGAGATATTTAAAAACAAATAACAAACCCCAGAAATCATCTAGTCCAAACTTCTCATTTGATCCATGAAGAAACTGAGGCCTAGGATCACATTACTCACAACGGCCAGACTCAGGAGGGGAGCCAGGCCATCCCAGAGCAGTACTCTTCCCAACCCCACAGCCACTCTTGCAAGCTCTAGGATGTGTTTGCAAACTGCCTATCAAATCCTGGGCAAAGATAAGGTTTCCTTGGCCAACAGAATTCTGAAAATTTTCATTACGCAATGCCTTCAAGCTGATGGGCATTCTCTATTTCCCACGAGGCCCCCAACTCTGTACATATTTCTATGTCCACGTATATAATTTATGTCACCTGTAGGCTCAAGATGAATAGCTTTATAGATATCCCACCAGCACTTCAAACTAATCTGCCTGAGACCAAACCCATTCTCTTACTTTCCCAAAGAATTTCCTCTTGTCTTATCATTGACTCCCTTTCATGGATGCAGCTGCCTTTCAGCAGCCCAGATTCGGGATGGCAAAAGGTTCAGCACCAGAGCACAACATGTGTGAGCCCAAAACTCGGCCCCACCATAAACTAGCTCTCTGACCTCCAGGCACACTATTAGTAAAACAAGGCTGAGAAGCCTCCGGAGGCTCAGATGCTGTGTTTATGGAGTACGTATGAAGTGCCTGTGAACCACAGCTCTCATTAGTATTCAGGTGACCTGAGTTCAGGAATCATTCGTTTGTCCACCTACCGTATGCATTTCCACTTGATTTTTTTTTTTTAATTATTAGCTGAAGCCAAGTAACACATTTCCACTTGCGTTTGCCTCTAAAATGACTCCATTTTTAGCGCTTCAGTTTTATCCTTTATCCAAAGAACTGTACTCTACCCACTGGCTCTGCCTGTCATAAAAAAACTGAATTGTGGCAAAACCCAGAAATGGCAGCCAGGCAAACCACTTGCATCCAGGAGTTTGAGACCAGCTTGGGCAACATGGCAAAACCCAGTCTCTATAAAAAAATGCAAAAATTAGCCAGGCATAGTGGCACATGCCTGTAGTCCCAACTACTTGGGAGGCCAAGGCAGGAGGATCATTTGAGCCTGGGACATGGAGGTTGCAGTGAGCCGACACTGCGGCATTGCACTTCAGCTGGGGCGACAGAGTGAAAACCTGTCTCAGAAAAAAAAAAAAGAGAGAGAGAAAATGACAGCCAGCGGGTGAACCTATGCTCTCCCCCTTCACAAAAACCCTCTTTACATACATTTCACTCCTTTCCCTTTTCCATGGTGATAACGACTCTAACCTGTACCATTTGGTGTTGGGAGTCACCAGCGTAAGAAATAGGCCGGGCACGGTGGCTCACGCTTGTAATCCCAGCACTTTGGGAGGCCGAGGCGGGCGGATCACGAGGTCAGGTCGAGACCACGGTGAAACCCCGTCTCTACTAAAAATACAAAAAATTAGCCGGGCGTGGTGGCGGGCGCCTGTAGTCCCAGCTACTCGGAGAGGCTGAGGCAGGAGAATGGCGTGAACCCGGGAGGCGGAGCTTGCAGTGAGCCGAGATCGCGCCACTGCACTCCAGCCTGGGTGAAAGAGCGAGACTCCGTCTCCAAAAAAAAAAAAAAAAAAAGAAATAATACAGCCTTAAATGCTATTCAGGTTATGGGAAAACTATTTTAAACTTTCAGAGTTAAAACGCAGCCAACCGAAACCTGAAGTCACATTCTGGAAATCGACGAAGACATTCTGAGGACGCCTGAGATGGATGACCCAAGCGGGGAATATTAAATCTGCTCCTCTTACCGCTTCTCTATTTCTTCTGATTTCCTTCTCCTCATCTCCAACATACGCTGCTTCTGTTGCTTCAAGAGTGCTGAGGCCGAGATGGACTGGATGGTCGGTTTTGGGCTCCCCATGATCCCTGAAACAGAAGCCCACAGACTGAGGGGGTGCCCTGGGCGTCTGAGGGAACACAGGGACACACGTGTGGCTGCGCAGCTGATGGTACCTGAAGCTGTGGCTTTGGCTAAATGTTGTTTTAAGTTCCTGGCTCCACACGTCGGCAGGTCCATCAGTTCCTTGAACTCCTCGGAGCAAGACAGGCTCTTCTGGGGTATTCCTGTGCCAGGTCAACACCAGCTTTAGAGGATTCACATTCAGATAGTTTGAGGTCATATGACATAACACTTTGTAAACTCTGCACTCATAATTTTAGTCATATGTAAATGAAGAAGACGGAATACCAAGAGGAAAGAAAAGAATCCTTAACCTCTATCATCAGACTCATAGGATGGCAGAGTATCTTGAGTATATTTTATTTCTAGTAATGATTAGAATATTAAGCCCTTAAATCTGGGGGTCATTCCATACCCTGTTTCTGGAATATCCACTAAGGATAAGGGTCCCTGATCACTGTTTATGACCATAAGCCCAGGATGGGGGCTGCATTCTCTGATCAAGACAGGTTTTTATTTATTTTTATTTTATTAAAATTTTTTTTGTTTTTATCACCAAGACCCATTTTAACAAAAGATAACCAATAAGTTTGGCCAGGAAGATAATACTGCTGATTCTAATGCTGGGTGTAAAGAGTTGGACCCAGATACACCAAGAAATTTTAAAAAGCATACTAAGGTAAGACACAGCTAAAATCAATATGCTGTTTTTTTCTTAAGGTCCTGCGAACCTGGCTTGATTCCTTTAGGTTAGACCACACCACTCACTAAGTACAGGTGATGACTGGATTCTTATTACTTAACAGTATGAGCTGTATCCATTTTCAACCCTAAAGACTGCTTGCTTGCTTATTTATTCATTTATGTTTGTGCATGAATAAGTTCTTAGTGGTGATTTCTGAGATTTTGGTGTACCCATCACCGGAGCAGTGTACACTGTACCCAATGTGTAGTCTTTTATCCCTAAGACTGCATAATTAAACTGGAGAAAGAAATTTCTTATGGAAAAACAGTTACCGAGCTTTTGCCGTGTTTCCTGGATGATCAAGTTTGTGCCCTTAACAACCAGATTACTCAGAGTGGTTTGAATTTTCTTCTTAGGAGCCACAGCTGCTGCACTGAAATGACAAGTCACGCCCAAAAGGAGAATCACTAATGCCCCAATGCTCTGATGAGGTAAAGAAGGCATAGATATAATCATTTATTACACACACCGTCAAAGTTTCTCAAAACACCATCTAAGTAGGCTTTCTTAATGTCACGGCCCAATAGCATAACTGGTTTATGCACTGTGTCACAGAGGAAAAGCTAGAGGCAGCCTACAAATCCGCTTGAGGCCATTCTGGAAGGAAATTTGGCAAAAGAAATAAAAAAAAGCCAATGCTTTGATCTAGCAATCTGCATATTTATCTCAAAATAATTAAGGATTATGCAAAAATTTAGGATATTAATGGCGGCTTTGTTTATAATGTCACACATTGGAAACACCATTAATGTTCACCCATAGGGAATTGTTTACATGAATTAAGGCAGAGTATGTAAAAGAACACTATGTAGCTGCTAAAAATACATAAGAAAAACATTAATTATTTCACACTGAAAAAAAGTGGATACAAAGAATAGGAACAATATGACCTCATTTTATATTACTAAAAATTTATACATATGAAAAAACAAAACACAACACCTAGGAGTATATTACCAAGAAACTAACAGTTTGGGGATTTTTGTGAGACAAGATCTCACTCTGTTGTCCAGCCTGGAGTGCAATGGAGCAATCGTGACTCACTGCAGCCTCAACTTCCCCAGGCTCAAGCAATTCTCCCATCTCAGCCTCCCAAATAGCTGGGACTACAGGCGTGTGCCACCATGCCCAGCTAATTTTTTTGCATTTGGTAGAGATGGGATTTTGCCATGTTGCTCAGGTGGGTCTCAAATTCCTAGGCTTAAGCAATCCTCCTGCCTTGGCCTCCATTCCCAAAGTGCTGGGATTACAGGTGTAAGCCATCGTGCCTGGCCTAGAACTAACAGTTTTTCAGGTGGTAGGATTATAGTTGGTTTTTATTTTTTCCATTGGTTGGATTGTATGTTCTTTTAAAAGACAAATATACATGTATTGCTTTTACATTGGAAAAATTCAGAAATCATTTTAAATCTCAAAAACATGCTTACTGTTAAAAAAGAAACAGGAAGTGAGTCCTCTTGCCCCATTCCTGTTGGAATGGGAACAGAAATCTGTATTTTATTTTTGGACCAACTGTAGCTGCCTCGTGCCAAGTCCTCAGATATGCTTTATATAATGTGGTGACGAGGCCACCGATTACAAGCTTGTCCAAACCATAGCCCGCGGGCCACACGCAGCCCAGGATGGCTTTGAATGCGGCCCACCACAAATTCATAAACTTTCTTAAAACATTAAGAGATTTTTCTTCTTTCTTTTTTTTAAGCTTATCAGCTATCATTAGTATATTTTATGTGTAGTCCAAGACAATTCTTCTTCCAAAGGGGCCCAGGGAAGCCAAAAGATTGGACACCACTGGATTACAGCGTCAGGGACTCTAGTGACTCTGAATCCCCAGGCAAGGGGCCATGTATGCCTGCCCAGCATCGCCCACTCCCCGTGTGAGGCTTCATAGTATATTCACTCACTGAATGAAATCTGGGTTCCACGAGGTCTGTAGCCTCACTCAAATAGTCGTATGAGAAATAATTAAAAGGTGTTAACACTGTAATTAACACATTTTTAATGGCCCTAACAAAGGTGCACTATTTACATTAGAAGTCAAAGAGGGGCCGGGAGCAGTGGCTCATGCCTGTAATTCCAGCACTTTGGGAGGCCAAGGCAGGCAGATCACCTGAGGTCAGGATTTTGAGACCAGCCTGGCCATCATGGTGAAACCCTGTCTGTACTAAAAATTCAAAAATTAGCCAGGCGTGGTGGCACGCATCTGTAGTCCCAGCTACTCAGGAGGCTGAGGCAGAAGAATCACCTGAACCCAGCTGGTGGAGGTTGCAGTGAGTTGAGACTGCACTACTGCACTCCAGCCTGGGTGACAGAATGAGATTCCGTCTCAAAAAAAAAAAAAAAAGTTGAAGAGGAAGAGTGGGCTCTCTTAAAGTCCAACACAAGTTAATCTCTCTCTCTCTCCTGAAAATTTTTCTCTCTACCTGGGAATAAAAGCGGTCTTTAACCAACTTGTTTCAGGCAATGAGTTATGAAAGATAAAGCCTGTACAAGTATCCTATGGCGGTTACAGGAAGGTATAACCAGTAGGTTTAGTCTTTGATAAGCAAAATCCTCTGCCCAAAAGAAGCCCCAAGAACGTCTTACATTGAAGCTGCATACGAGGCAGAAGAAACCCCTCCGTAGTAAAAGCCATCTTGGCACAGCCGTTCTTTGAGGCTGGTGCCTTTGCGGGCAAACTTCTTTGGAATTCGTCCTCCAGAGAAGGTGGACTGCAAATCCGCACGCTTTGCACTGAGCTTCTTGTACTGAGCCTGGATATGGTACTGACAGTACTCACAGTCACGCTGCAAAAGGCAGAGCAGTGGCATCAGGATGAGGGCAACAGGCCAGGAAACAGCAGTGAGCAGACACAGTTCCTTCTCCCCGCTTCCCGGAACATGACGCATGCAGAGTCCTCCCTGCTGACCTCCATGACTGTTCCCAATGTGGAAGGGCTACTCAGTCCCTGAGGGGAAGAAGTTCTTCCCTTCGAGTCCCCTGAAAGCACTGTTCTGGTGAAATACCCCTTGCCCTCTTTCTACAAAGGAAATCAGCTTCTAGGATGAACCTTGAAAACAAGTTAGGTGAGAGAAGTCAGATACACAAGTTCCCATGTTATTTAAGTCCTTTTACTTAAGAGGCAAATCCATAGAGACGAAAGCAGATTAGACATCACCAGGAGATGGAGGGAGTGGGGATGGGAGTGATGACTTTATGGTACCAGTGTTTTTACAGGGTGATGGAATTCTGAAACCAGGGAGCTGGTGGTTACACAACTAAATATCACTGAATTATATATATATATATATTGTAAATTGGTTAACTGTATATTTTGAATTTTGCCCCAATAAAAAATAATTTAAAAACAAAATCAGCTCCCAGCGAGGTTTTTCTAGCTGTTTCTCTGGTTGATCCTCGGACAAGTGCGATCCTTTCAGTGAACGAAACAAAGAGAGATGGTGCACCATTGTTCTACTGGGTGAACAGTAGTTACGGCAACAATGGAATTTTTTTGGAGACAGAGTCTCGCTCTGTCACCCAGGCTGGAGTGCAGTGGCGTGATCATGGCTCACTGCAACCTCCGCCTCCTGGGTTCAAGTGATTCTTGTGCCTCAGCCTCCCAAGTAGCTGGGATTACAGGCGTGCACCACCACGCCCAGCTAATTTTTGTATTTTTACTAGAGACGGGGTTTTACCATGTTGGCCAGGCTGGTCTCGAACTCCTGACCTCAAGTGATCAGCCCACTTCGGCCACCCAAAGTGCTGGGATTACAGGCGTGAGCCACCGCCCCTGTCCAGACAATGGATTTTTAAGAATCTAGTTCTCACGGAGAGATCTGTTACGTACTTCACTCTGAAACCTCATTTTCCAACCATCTCCCACCTTATTCTTTCCTGCCCACTAATTCATCTAATAGGAAGGAATAAGGAAATAAAAAAAGATGAAACCAAAACCTGTCATTTAATCCTTTCAAAGAACTCTGAGAAGTACCTCTTCACACCTACTACAATGGCTGTAACAAAAAAGAAATACAGTAACAGGTGCCGATGAGGACAGGGAGAAACTTGAAAGTTCATCCATTGCTGGTGGACCACTTGGGAAACCAGTCTGGCAGTTCCTCCAAAATCTGGACAGTTACCGTGTTGACCCAGCAATCTCACTCCCAGGTATATGCCCAAGGGAGTGGAAAACATACATCCACATGAAAACTTGTATGTGAGTGTTTTAGCAGCATTATTCATAATAGCTAAATGTGGCAACAACCCAAGTGTGTATTAACTGATGAAAAAGAATAAACAACATGTGGTATATCCATATAATGGAATATTATTTACCCACAAAAAGGAATAAAGTGTTGATAAATGCTATGGCATGGATTGATTGTGAGAAAAATTATGCTAAGCAAAAGAAGCCAGACAGAAAAGGTCACATATTGTGATTCCATTGTATGAAACGTCTAGAAGAGGCAAATCCATAGAGACAGAAAGTAGGTTAGTGTTTACCAGGCGATGGGGGAGACGAGACTGGGGAGTGATTGCTAGTGGGTACTGGGTTTCTTTCTGGGGCAATGAAAGGGTTCTGAAATTACACAGTGGTGATGGCTGCACAACTCTGTGAATGTACTAGAAATTACTGAATTGTTGGCTTTATTTATTTATATACTTTTTTGGAGACAGAATCTCACTCTTTCGCCCAGGCTGGAGTATAATAGTGCGATCTCGGCTCACTGAAACCTCTGCCTCCCGGGTTCAAGTGATTCTCTTGCCTCAGCCTCCTGAGTAGCTGGGACTACAGGCGCCCACCACCATGCCCGGCTAATTTTTGTATTTTCAGTAGAGATGGGGTTTCACCATGGTGGCCAGGCTAGTCTCAAACTCGTGACCTCAGATGATCTGTCCGCCTCGACCTCCCAAAGTATTGAGATTACAAGAGTGAGCCACCACACCTGGCCTGAATTGCTTACTTTAAAAGAGTGAATTGCATGGTATGTGAATTATACCTAAATGAAGCTATTACTTTTAAAAAAGCCCGAAGAAAAGGTATAATGGAGTTAAAATATAGGATAAAATACAATTTTCTTTGTATTTCATCACGTTTGCTCTGTGGAATTACAAGAATTAAAGGCAAACAAAAATTCTGTCTTAAACCTCTTGGTCAGATAAAAGATCACTTTCCTAAGAGGTTAAATCCCCCCACCTTTCCCCTGCCCTCACTTTTTTAAACTGGCAATTATTAACTACACATTAAATTTTCTCATTTTGACTCTTCCTTTACGTGGGAAACTCAGTTCCAAACTGGTCATCACAGCTAAAGCACCTACAGTTTATTCCTAACTGTTCTTTTCTTTAGCAGAAACCATCCTAACAAGGCTGAAACTAACCAAATTCACAGTCTGCGTGCAGGGCTCTCCATTCTTCTTCTTAGCTTTACAGGTTCCCAGGTCAAGAGCTTCACCCATAATTAAGACCTTCTGAGGATGATCGATAGATAAACACACCTGTAAGAAGAGGTGGGGCAGGAGTTAGAGGTGGACAAAATTATGGCCTTTTATTAGCAGGAATAGAAAAAAGAATGGTTGGTGCTGATTTAAGAAGGTTATTGCCAGGCGCAGTGGCTCACACCTATAATTCTAGCACTCTGGGAGGCTGAGGCAGGTGGATCGCTTGAGGCCAAGAGTTTGACTGGCCTAGGCAATGTGGCAAAACCCTGTCTCTACAAAAAAAACACAACAATTAGCCAGGCATGGTAGTGTGTGCGTGTAGCCCCAGTTACTTGGGGGGGCTGAAGTGGGAGGATCACTAGAGCCTGGGAAGTCCAGGCTGAAGTGAGCTGTGATCACACCACTGCACTCCAGCCTGGGCAACAGAGTGAGGCCGTCTCAAAAGGAGAGAGGTTTTACTAGTCTAAAGGAATTCGAAGCCAGTGCTCTATGACTGTTTTAGGAACAGGGGTGCCGAAGGCACCTTCAGTTCTCTTCCCATTTTCCATCCTTTCCTTCATCTTTGCGATTGGAATCCTGATTTTGTCTGGGCTGGCCGAGTTCTCAGCCTCAAGTAATAGATCCTGTTCCCTGTTTTCCCAGCACTCCTTAGAGTTAGCATTGGTTATGGGATAAGTTCTAGATGCTCAGACATAAACAGGAATTGGCAGGGAAGCTTCTGCTTTCCTGATAAAATGAGTTAGGAGGCTGGCTCCCCCTTACTCCTCACTTCTTGCCTTGAATGGAGATGACTGGAGGGAGACAAGTCCCTGAAGGGCCTTGCTGAATTCAGCTCTTTCCCTTCTTGTTTGCAATTCTCTTCTTGGAGAGATTGTACCAAGAGGGACTGTCCCGAATAGCTCGGGCTTTGTCCCCACCCCTCCTAGGACAAGATCTCTTACAACAGTTGAGCTCAATAAGCCAAGTGGCCTCCAGGTTATAAAACCCAGATCAGGGTGCTTTCATAATCCCTCCGCTGCATGGTGAAGAGAGCCATGAGCAGACAGGACTCTGCCTGCCTGGAGTGCCTTTCCTGAGCCTTGGTGGACTGGCTCAACTCAGATCCTAGGCTTCTGTGGACTCTCGCTGCCTAAGGTGCTTTGCCCAACTTATGTAAGTGTTTTGTCTCCCAGATGCATACTCCTGCAGGCAGGCTTGTGCAAAGCTGCGGGTAGCTTGGCTTATGCTGAACCACTGGCAGCTGGGTTTGTACAAAGCTTCCAGCCAGACCTGGGAACCTACCAGATCTAGAAATAGTAGAAATTGGCAAGGTGTTTACAGCCCTCCCACGGGACTGGTAAACAGTGCATGGTATTCCTCTCCGAGAAATTGGCACCTTCCACGGTATGCCACTTCACACTTCTCTAACTACAACAGAGTAAAGCTCCGCGCTGGGTCAGAGCAGAGAAACTGCCAGTTGCTATTCACACTGTGTCTAGGTTTACGATTTCCTAGAGAAGCAGTAGTGCCAAAACTCTAGTATTTGAGAAGATGAAAATTCACTTTGATTTTAAACCGCAGCTATGGTTGTCATAGTCAACGGAGCAAAATTCCCTCAACTATAAAACACGGCTTTCTTGATGCCACCATAAAAATTTATGTAAGAAATCATGCTGGGCACGGTGGCTCACACTTGTAATCCTAGCACTTTGGGAGGCCAAGGCAGGTAGATCACTTGAGCCTAGGGGTTCGAGACAAACCTGGGCAACATAGTGAAACCCTGTCTCTACAAAAAACACAAAAACAGGCTGGGCGTGGTGGCTCATGGCTGTAATCCCAGCACTTTAAGAGGCTGAGACAGGTGGATCACCTGAGGTCAGGAGTTCGAAACCAGCCTGGCCAACATGGTGAAACCTCGTCTCTAATAAAAATGCAAAAAAATTAGCTAGGTATGGTGGCACATGCCTGTAATCCCAGCTGCTGAGGCTGAGGCAGGAGAACCACTTGAACCTGAGAACTATAGGTTGAAGTGAGTCAAGATCGCGCCATTGCACTCCAGCCTAGGCAACAAGAGCGAAACTCCATCATATACACACACAAAAACCCACAAAAATTAGCAGAGCATGGTGGCATGCACCTGTAGTTCCAGCTACTCAGGAGGCAGAAGTGGAAGTATCACTTAGGGCCAGGAGATGGAGTTTGCAATGAGTCAAGAACACATCACTGTACTCCAGCCTGGGCAACAGAGCAAGACTCACTCTCAAAAAAAAAAAAAAAGAAGGTATGAATCTAAGGAAATCTGAGTACAATAGTTCAAAAAACTCAAGGAACTTTGTAACTAATTTGAAAAGATGGAATAAAAGTAGTTGTTACAAAATACTTTAGAATAGGTGGAAATTCAGAATACTGATGGGTAATGAATGAACAAAAAATGAAAAGCCAGATTCACGGAGACACAAGCACATAAAAGCATGACTTACTTTCTGGAGGTAGACTAATACAAACTTTTTTCTTTTCTTGTCTTTTTTTTTGAGATGGGGTCTTACTTTGTTACCTAGGTTGGAGTGCAGTGGCACAATCAGGGCTCACTACAGCCTCAACCTCCCACCGCAGCCTCCTGAATAGATGGAACTACAGTTGTGCGCCCCTACTCACAGCCAATTTTCACATTTTTTGTAGAGATGGGGGTCTCACTATGTTGCCCAGGCTGGTCTTGAACTCCTGGGCTCAAGTGATCCTCCTGCTTTGGCCTCCCCAAAGTGTTAGCATTACAGGTGTGAGCCACTGTGTGCAGCCTCAAAAGTCTTTGATAAAACTCAGTTAACTCGTAAAGACAATCATCAATCAAATCCCAGAAACAGGCTCTTACCTCCTCTGAACCATCCTTGGGCTTCATGGGGTTGGCATTGAGGATCCCTACGACAGTCCCCTGCTCCGTCTTCCAGAGTGCTTTATGAACTTCTCCAAATAAGAACAAGGACACACATTGTGTCAGGTCACGAAGATCATTCAGTTTCCAGATGCTGAAGGTTTTTCCCTGGAACAAATAGTTATTTTTATTTTTTATAATTTTGAACTGTAGGTTATCCTGTCCACATTTATGGTTCAAGAGTTTTACTATGGAAAACTATATGCCTATAATCCATTAAATCCAAGTTTTTTTGTTATTATTCAAATATGTATCATCAACATGTGTGATGACTTTAAATTAACCCATTCTCTAGGCTTTCGCATTCTATTACCCTTCTCATTTTAGAGATGAAGGTGAAATAAAGCAAGCCAGTGGCAAACTTGTTAGCAGAGTCTCTAATTATCTCGGGTCTAAGCAGAGGGAGTGGGATAGCACTGCCTTTCTAATGACACAGAGACACACACATCATTAAAAGGACAGTGGAAGGTATGACACTACCATTTAATAACTTACTGATATGAATCAATATTAGGTAAATGAGTAAATCTATTCCATATCATTGGTTAATTATATGATGATTATTATTTTTAGAGACAGAGTCTTGCTCTGTCACCCAGGCTGGAGTGCAATGGTGCAATCACGTCCCATTGCTCACTCCAACTCCTGGGCTCAAAGAATCCTCCACCCTCAGCCTCCCAAGCAGCTGGGACTACAGGCATGTGCTACCAGCCCCAGCTAATTTTTTTTTTTCTCTTCATAGAGATAAGGTCTCACTATACTGCCCAGGCTGGTCATGAATTCCTGGGCTCAAGTGATCCTCCCACCCCATCCTCTCAAAGCGTTGGGGTTACAGACGTGAGCCACCAAGCCTGGCCTAAGTCTATTATTAATATGAATAAAGAAGTTTCCTTTCTAGGCTATTAAATCTTTGCTTAGCTTACCAAAGCATCATTTCAAGAAAACTGGTTGAGTTTAACCTTAACATTTCAGAAGTATGATTAAGTATCTGAAGAAATACAGCTCAAAATGCTGACCGATTATAATGTGAAAAACCTCCACTTTTACAGTTGTTTTTAAAACCAGAATACTGTGAATAATCTTGACTTGCACTATCTCATAGAGGCATCCCGGGCTGGGTATGGTTATGGCTTACAGCATGGAATCTACTGCCCGGACTCTGAGCTGGCATCCATCTTCCATGGATTTGTGCAGTGCCTGTCTTGGAGGAGTTCAGATAAATTCTCGTGTCTATTATTATCATGTCATTACAGCCACTTATGAACTAACTAAGAATTTGATCAAAGGAAAACCAGACCTGTCCACATGTACCTCAACAGTAATAGGGCTAGTGTAGGACCGGGTAATCTTTAATGTTTTTTTAAATTTTTTAAGTTCCGGGGTACATGTGCAGGATGTGCAGGTTTGTTACATAGGTAAATGTGTGTCACGATGGTTTGTTGCACCTATGAACCCATCACGTAGGTATGAAGCCTGCCATGCATTAGCTCTTTTCCCTAATGCTCTCCCGCTCCCTGCCCTCCCCCAACAGGCCCCAGTGTGTGTTGTTCCCCTCCTTGTGTCCATGTGATCTCATTTATTTAGCTCCCACTTATAAGTGAGAACACGCAGTGTTTGGTTTTCTGTTCCTCCATTAGTTTGCTGAGGATAATGGCTTAGGACCGGGTTCTCTTAAAATTCAACTCCATGTCAGCTCTAACAAAAAACCAAAGGTTGGCCAAGATCTAAATTAGAGAATAACATCATGATTGAGCATGATCAATCATAGTATTTTAGAGATAGGAGAGATTTTCAATCTAAGTTCCTTCATTTTATAAATAAGGAAATGGAAGCCGGTAAGGAAAGATTAACAGCCAACCTAAGGTAACATCGCTCGTTAAAGGCAGAAGGCTTAGAAGCCAGGCTATCTGACTTGCCAGGTCACAGAATAACTTTCCCATTTATGACTCAGTCAAAAGTGATTTTGAAACTTGTTAGATCTTTGGTAATAACCATCAAATTAAATATATCATAAGGCACTGACACAGGCCAGCAATTTCAGCACTTCTGTGGTTGGTATCTTACATCTAAAGGGACCTCGAAACAGTCTGTGAACTCAGCCTGTTTGGGTACTTGCGCCTCTCCTCCATGGAAGAGACCACAGTGTCACGGGGACAACTATATGTGTCACCAAAAAAAGTGACAAGTGAAATGCAGTAAGGATGATTTGGACAATGGAAAGCCCAAGAAACCTGTACCACCAGGTCTTATTTAAACAGGGCATCCTTTGCTTATACCCGCTGGATACCAACTCAGTGATGTGTGGCGATTCTGGAACTCACTATACTTATTTCTAAATGAAACACCAACAGGTTCCAGTTAACAAATTCAGGACATCGAATTCCCACTGTTAGTTTGTAGTAAAACAGCTAAGAAACCAATACAATGGCTCACACTATTCACACTCTGTGGTGTAACCTTCTTCAATATAACCCCAAATGTCACCCAGTCTATTTCTTCCAGCTTCTCTCTGGCCATCTTTTCCTTGATCTGAGACAGTCTGATCAGTTTTCGGCCGGTCATTTTCTTGTTCATTTCTGTGGAGGATACTCGAGGACGCCTGGGTTAAGAAACCAGCGATTAGTAATTATGATTCTAATAAAAAATTACCTGGCACCTTAGCAGGTGGTAAGGGAGTGTGATGGTCAGAAACCTCTACAGTACCTGTTCTTGGGAAGCTTAGTTATATAGTATGACCAAGGCATCCATTTTTATAGGAAATAAATAAATAATTCTTTCTTTCTTTTTTTTTTTTTTTTAAAGATGGAGTCTCAGTCTGTTGCCCTGGCTGGAGTGCAGTGGCGCAATTTCGGCTCACTGCAGCCTCCACCTCCCAGGTTCAACTGATTCTCCTGCCTCAGCCTCCTGCGTAGCTGGGACTACAGGCACGTGCCATCATGTGCTAATGTTTGTATTTTTAGTAGAGATGGGGTTTTGCCATGTTGGCCAGGCTGGTCTCAAACTCCTGGCCTCAAGCAATCTGCTCGCCTCGGCCTCCCAAAGTGCGGGGATTACAGGTGTGAACCACTGCACCTGGCCTCTAAGATCATTTTTTTTTTTTTTTTTGAGACAGAGTCTCACTCTGTTGCCCAGGCTGGAGTGCAGTGGCGCAATCTCGGCTCACTGCAACCTCCGCCTCCCGGGTTCACGCCATTCTCCTGCCTCAGCCTCCCAAGTAGCTGGGACTACAGGCTCCTGCCTCCGCGCCCGGCTAATTTTTTGTATTTTTAGTAGAAATGGGGTTTCACCATGTTAGCCAAGATGGTCTCGATCTCCTGACCTCATGATCCACCTGCCTCGGCCTCCCAAAGTGCTGGGATTACAGGCGTGAGCCACCGCGCCCGGCCTAAGATAATTTTTAAAGCTAGGTTTGCCTTTCTTTGGATATTGATCTAGGGCTTATATAGAATACAAGAAAGATCACAAATCCTTTAAGCTCTTAAACTATGCAAATTTTAATATTCTTCTGCAAACAATCCTTTTTTACTTTATTACAAAACCATGAATTAATATTCATAAATAAGACACAAATTTCATCGATTATGCAAGAATTTCACAGGTTCTACTATTCTAACTGAATTTTTTTTAAAGACAACATTTTGACATACAATAAAGGCTTCTGAATGTAGCTTCAATTAATATATTCTTATTCCTAATGACTGGGTCAAAAAACTCTCAGGGTTATTAACATTTGTTTCATCTTTGATCGCATTATATATTTGCAGACGAGAAAAGACACTCACAGAAAAACATGCTTCTTCACTATTTAATGAGTCTTCCGGAACAGAAAGTCCCAGAGCTAAGTTTGAACAATGAAGAATATTCAGGAAGCAAAACATTGACTTCAGTGGGAAAATTCTTTCCTTTGTCTGATTTCTGTGATTGTAGTGTGATAGGTTCCCCCCCACCCCAAGTTACTTAAGGGTGTATGTCAGCTGCCTGAACCCCGAAGGCCGGGTAGGGGGCCACAGCCATGGTGCCCAGCCGAGGAGCAGATGTCCCTAAGAACCCAACCATTCTGGAGCATATATGGGAACACACCAAGAAAAGAGCCTCATCACACACACACAGTAGGCAAACAGCTTAGGGGAGTCCTAGCTAGAGCAATCAGATGAGAAAGAAATAAAGGGCATCCAAACTGGAAAAGAAAAAGTCAAATTATCCCTGTTTGCAGATGATATGATCTTATATTTGGAAAAACCTAAAGACTCCACCAAAAAACTGTTAGCACTGATAAACAAATTCAATAAAGTTGCAGGATACAAAATCAATATTCAAAAATCAGTAGCATTTCTAGATGCCAACAACGAACAATCTGAAAAATCAAGAAAGTAACCCCATTTACAACTGCTCCAAAGAAAACACCTAGGAATACACTTAACCAAAGAAGTGAAAGATCTCTACAATAAAAACTAAAAAACATTGATGCAAGAAATTAAAGAGGATACCAAATATGGAAAAATAGCCCATGTTCATGGATTGAAAGAATCAATGTTGTTCAACTGTCCATACTATCCAAAGCAATCTAGAACGTCAATGCAATCCCCATCAAAGTACCAATGACAGTCTTCACAGAAATAGAAAAAACAATCCTAAAGGTATATGGCACCACAAAAGACCCAACATAGCCAAAGCAATCCCGCGCAAAAAGAACCAAACTGGTGGAATCACATTACCTGACTTCAAATTATATGAAAGCTATAGTAACCAAAACAGCATGGTACTGGCATAGAGAACCCAGAAACGAATCCATAAATCTGCAATGAATTCATTTTCAACAAAGGTGCAAAGAACATACACTGGGGAAAGGACAGTCTCTTCAACAAATGGTGTGGGGAAAACTGGATATCCATATGCAGGAGAATGAAACTAGACCCCTATCTCTTGCCATATACAAAAATCAAATCAAAATGTATTCAAGAGGCTGGGCACGGTGGCTCACGCCTGTAATCCCAGCACTTTGGAAGGCCAAGGCAGGTGGATTACCTGAGGTCAGGAGTTTGAGACCAGCCTGGCCAGCATGGCGGTTTCTACTAAAAATACAAAAATTAGCCAGGCATTGTGGTGCGTGCTTGTAGTCTGAGCTACTCGGGAGGCTGAGGGAAGAGAATCATTTGAACTCGGGAGGCAGAGGTTGCAGCGAGCTGAGATCACGACACTGTACTCCAGCCAGGGCGACAGCACAAGACTGTCTCAAAAAAAAGATTAAAGACG
Organism: Nomascus leucogenys; assembly: GCF_006542625.1. Classification (NCBI taxonomy): domain Eukaryota; kingdom Metazoa; phylum Chordata; class Mammalia; order Primates; family Hylobatidae; genus Nomascus; species Nomascus leucogenys. Next base: position 101,363,840 of record NC_044389.1, on the reverse strand, counting down.
TAAATCTAAGACCCAAAACTATGAGATTACTAAAAGAAAACATTGGGGAAACTCTCTAGGACATTGGTCTTGGTCGTGGCTAAGATTTGTTGAGTAGTAACATGAAAGCACAGGTAACCAAAGCAAAAACAGACAAATAAGCAGATCTCCCAAACAATCTTGCTGCCATCCAGGGGTGCCTTACATATATGTCCAAGTCATTCTTTGGCTTTTGGATCCTTCCCAGTTTTGAGGAAACTTTTTTTTTTTTTGAGATAGGGTCTTGCTCTATTGTCCAGGATGGAGCGCAGTGGAACAATCTTGGCCCACTGCAGCCTTGACCTCCCCACTCAGCCTCCCAAGCAGCTGGAACTAGAGGCGCATGTCACCACACCGGGCTAAATTTTGTTTTGCCCTGTTGTCCAGCTGGTCTCAAACTCCTGAGCTCAAGCAATCTGCCCCCCCCTCAGCCTCTGCAGCATTTCAGATTTTGGATTTTCAGATTTGGGATGCTTAACCAGCAAGTCTATTTAATGTAAATATTCCAGAATCCAAAATCCAAAACAGTTCTGGTCCCAAGCATTTTGGATAAGGGACCCTCGACCTGTGTCGGGGAATTTCTATGAATATGTCCTTTAGAGTATTTTTAGGGCCTGAGGTTCACGTATAACAATGACAAAGAGACTCAAACAATTCTGTACTCCCTTAAATTTAAAAGCCACTCAGAAGCTTTTGCTGAGTAGTTTAAGTATCTTCTATCTCAATTCTGATTCACATGTGCAATAAATGCCCACCAGCAGCAACATGGTTCATTACCCATAGGGAGCTTCAAGTGGGCCATGGCTGGGGCAGGCAGTAGCATCTCAGGTGGGGGCAATTCTCTACCTTGAGAAGGAAGCCTGCAGCCCCTCAGTGAGAACCACAGCTTCTACTGCTGTATTCTATTTCTTAGACTCCTCTCAGATGTAATTAAGATATAAATACATTCTTCAGTTTTGGAGAATACCAAGTCTTTACAAGACACTTCTTTTTTGTTTGTGGAAACAAGGTCTTGCTCTGTTGCCCAGGCTGGAATGCAGTGGCATGATCATAGCTCACTGCAGTCTTGAACTCCTGGGCTCAAGCGAACTTCCTGCCTCAGCACCCCCAAGTAGCTAGGACTACAGGTGCACACCACTGTGTCCAGCTAATTTACTTTTTGTAAAGATGAGGTCTCACTATGTCACCCCGGCTAGTCTCGAGCTCCTGACTTCAAGCAATCCTCCTGCCTTGGCCTCCCAAAGGGTTGGGATAGCAGGTGTGAGCTACCACGGCCAGCCTTATAATACACTTTTATTGTATGTTGGCAACACTTGTTCTCCTCTGCTAATAATATATACTTTAAGAGCTTAGCAGTTTTAGTTGTTGGCTGATATTTAGACTGACAAGGTTTAAGAGTTTTAGAGGGTTTCACGGGTTCCTCAAATGGACTGTGCTAAAAGCAATCCAGTCTCACAGTAAGGATTACTGTTCTGCCCTAGGATTATCCAGATGTAATGATGGAGATGCAATGGAGTAGTGATACAGAGTATAGATAATTAAAAAAATTAAAGTTAAAAAAAAGGTCCAGGATTTGAATATAGCTTTTAATTGAATTGAGCTTGGAATATATTCCTATTATAACAGGCTATCTTAAATGTATCCCTATAACAGATGCAAAGGATATAAATTTGCCTTAAAAAGGCTATAAGAAAGAAAAACAGCATAGCTATTTTTCTTAACATCAATTACAAGAATCAATAGAAATAGAAAAAATTATCCTAAAATTTATACAGAACCGCAAAAGACCCAGAAGAGCCAAAGCAATCCAGTAATTGCTTAATTGCATAAATATTATCCTGGTTAAACTGTCTGTGTATTTAAAAATAGTCTAAATTACAACTCAATAGAGATGGAGAAAATTTTAAATCTACTATTTCCGTCTGTCAATTTCTGATTAAATATACTACCACTTGTCCATTTCTTTTTATAGATACATATTCTTTGTTGATTATATACACAAGAAAAAGTCTTTCTTAAACATTTTATATGCAACTGTACTTAGTCAAACCCAGGGCTACTGCTAGTCTTCTGGCAGTGTGTTGTCCAGTTCAAGAGCTGCTGCTGTTTTGTGGATCCTGATGTATAAACACACTACTTCTAAAAGACTCCGAGAGGCACAAAAAGCTATGTAGTGGCGCACATGAATAGACAGCATAGCTACTGACCTGAGCCGCAGGCCGGAGAAGGCTTCCACACAGATGGGTTGAGTCGTTTCCCCAGAGCTTCCTGGGGTTCCCACAATTTGACCTTTAGTTATCCCACTAGGTTTGTTCCGAGAAATCGTCTGGAGTGGTTGGGAGGGTGCACTTGTCATCCTTGAAGATGAGCTTTTGGGCTCTAGAAAGTTAACACAATTAATGAAAAGGCAACCACACCAATAATCACGAATGAAATTTAGAAATTTGTTTTTACAGATTCATTCCTTTGAGATAGGGACTCACTGTGTCACCCAGGCAGAAGTGCAGTGGTGGCGTGATCTGGGATCACTGCAACCTCCATCTCCTGGGTCTAAGCGATTTCTGAGTAGCTGGGACCACAGGTATGTGCCACCATGCTCGGCTAATTTTTGTATTTTTTGTAGAGACGGGTTTTGCCATGTTGCCCAGGCTGGTCTCAAACCCCTGAGCCCAAGCAATCCACCTGCCTAGGCCTCCCAAAATGCTGGGATTACAGGCGTGAGACACTGCACATGCACACGGCCCATACTGTTCCTTTTTCTTTTTATTTTTTGAGATGGAGTTTCACTCCTGTTGCCCAGAGTACAGTGGGGCGATCTCGGCTCACCACAACCTCTGCTTCCCGGGTTCAGGCGATTCTCCTGCCTCAGCCTCCCAAGTAGCTGGGATTACAGGCATGCGCCACCATGCCCAGCTAATTTTGTATTTTTAGTAGGGATGGGGTTTCTCCATGTTGGTCAGGCTGGTCTCGAACTCCTGACCTCAGGTGATCCGCCTGCCTCAGCCTCCTAAAGTGCTGGGATTACAGGCATGAACCACCGCCCCCGGCCAGGATTGTTCCTTTTTTAAAGCAACACATGCAATAATCAAATCTTGGGAACAAAGCATGCCCCACAAGACCATTTCTTGGCCTTACAGTCCAACAGAACTTTCTCTGATGATAACAGTGTTCTACATTGGTGCTGTCCAATAGGGTGCTAGCTAACAGACACATGTGGCCACTGGTCACTTAAATGTGACCCTGTGCTTTTAAGGAAATACATTTCTAACTAAATTTAATCTAATTTAAACTTAAACATCCACATGTGGCTAGTGGCTACTGTACTAGATAGTGCCGCTCTAAAATACTGATTCTCTATGCAATGATGTTTACTAGGTATTCATCAAGATACAGAGCACCGGGGCAGATTCTCAAAGGGAGGACAAGACCTCCTCCGGAATGAGTAATTAGTGGAGATTTGTGTACAGTTCAAATTCTACTTTAAGAACCTGTAATCCCAGCACTTTGGGTGGCTGAAGTGGGCAGATCACTTCAGGTCAAGAGTTCAAGATCAGCCTGGCCATCATGATGAAACCCTGTCTCTACTAAAAATACAACATTAGCTGGGCATGGTGGGGCATGCTACTCGGGAAGCTGAGGCAGGAGACTCACTTGAACCCAGGAGGTGGAGGTTGCAGTGAGCCCAGATCATGCCGCTGCACTCCAACCTGGGTGACAAGAGTGAGACTCTGTCTCAAAAACAAAAAAAAAAATTCCAAAACTAGCTCCCCTTTTCTTCTTTCTTGTTTCATTTCATTCCATTCGATTTTATTTGTGGGGCCAAGGAGAGTTCGAGGTCTGGTATTCTATTCACTATTGCTTCATTAAATATCCCTGATGGAGTTACTTTTCATATTTTAGAAGTGTTTGATAATTCTCCTGAAAGTCAGATGCTTGGGTATTTTCCTTAATAAAATATCACTCTCTCTTTCATAAGATTGTTGTTTGCCCTCAAAGGGACTTTGGATCACTGCTCTCACACTGGGGGCCAGGGTGACCCTAGAACTTTAGAACCTAGAGGCCAGGCCCATTCCCCACCCCTCAAAACCAAACTTTGGACATTACCTAATGCAACACCCTAGTAATGCCAAAAGTCCTCAGGGGATGGATGCTACTCCCGAATGGATATCTGAATATATAACTTGCTGTCAGATTAATATGAACACTCAGGCGGAAGTAGTTCTCTACGGCTGTGGCACAGAACCATGCTATTCAAAGGGGCTTTTCCAAACACATGCAGCCAATAAAATGCTGTGTCCTCCAACCCACCATGTTTTATCAGGACCATCTTGTCTTAGGTCTCCCGGCAATACAAGAAAAGCAATACATAGGGCAGAAAGCCTTTTCACTGCTGTTTTGTACATATACATGTGTGTGCTGAACTAGGACTGTATTTGAATACTATCCTCTCAAAGAAGACTTTTCTAAAAAACAGCACTTTTGATTTAATACAACCTGGCTTCAAATAAAACTTGACCATTTTCTAGGGAAATAACCTCACAAGCCTAAAGCATGAGAACCTAACCGGTGGCTTTACTTACTACAATCCGGGTAAAACTATGAGACTACAGAGTTAAAAAAAAAAATTCAACCTGTTAAGTACTTAGTAAATAGCTACTCTGTACCTAAGGATTTTCCTTTTTTCAGACAGGGTCTTGCTCTGTGGAACAGGATGGAGCGCAGTGGTGTGATGACAGCTCACTCCAGCCTCAACCCAAATGATCTAGCCTCACTCTAGCCTGAGCCCAAATGATCCTCCCACCTCAGCCTCTCAGGTAGCTGAGACTGCAGGCAAGCACCACACCTGGCTAATTTTTTTTATTACTGTAGAGATAGGGTCTTGCTATACTACCCAGCCTGGTCTCAAACTCCTAGGATCAAGCAATCCTCCTGCCTCGTGCCTTGGCCCTAATAATTTTCTAGGCACTTTGAGATGTAGACGAAGAACACAAAATACATCATGTGGCTCCCATTCCCAAGAAACTTTCTTTCTTCCTCAATGGAGAGATAAGACAGACCAAAAGACACAGACACCCCCCCACACACGAACACCCACACACACATGAACACATACAATAGTGCCAAGATACTGAGACCGCAAGTACCGCACCTGGAGGTGAAGCCTTTGGTGTCCGGGCCACCCGCTTGGCTCTTGGTAGTGCAGGGACATCAAGCTCCGCAGAAAAGCATGTCGACTCCTGAATTCTCTGAACTCTCCTCTCCTTAAGAGGTGGCCGGGGAGACTTCTCTACTTAATCAAAAGTAAAATAAGTGAGTAAAAACCCATTCAGAAAGAGGTTCAAAGGGCTGTTTGGACAGGAGTTGGATGCAGAAATAATGTGATAATTTCTAATAAAAGAAATGCACACGATTGCCAGAATGACAGTCTTCTTACCAGGGGATTTTTGTAGACGGGCTGGGCTTGCTGTCTGTTTAATTGTTGTTACTTTTAGCTGTTCTTGTAGGGACTTCATTTGCTCTTGCAAATTCCTTAATTCCTCTAGGAAATGAAAATATGTTAATTTAAGAACCAGGCAGGAGAAAATGTTCTACATGACAAAAATGCTGGCAATATTTTTGTTGTCCACTCCTTGCTCCAATACCTTGAGACCCACAATATAATTACATACCCAAAGATCATGATTAACTTTTGTACTTCAAAGAGGTCCCTTAGAGAAATACATATTTTATTTAAAGTAATGAAGCACCCAAGAGTCAAACTAGTTATAAATCTGTACTATTAAGAGATATCAAATACAAATCCACAGTTAACAAGTTTTTAGGAGTTGAGAAATAATTATAGGCCAGGCATGGTGGCTCGTGCCTGTAATCACAGCATTTTGGGAGGCTGAGGCAGGAGGACTGCATGAGCTCAGGAGTTCGAGACCAGCATGGGCAATATAAGGAGATCCTGTATCTACAAAAAATGAAAAAAAAAAAAAAAAAAAAAAAAAAATTAGCTGGGCATGGTGGTGCATGCCTCTGGTCCCAGCTACTAGGGAGGCTGTGGCAGGAAGATCACTTGAGCCTGGGAGGTGGAGGCTACAGTAAGCCAAGATTGCACCACTGTACTCTAGCCTGGGTGACACAGCAAGAATCTGTCTCAAAAAAAAAAATTATATTTACTTCATAAATTGGATATCATAACTAATATAATAAATGCTGGCTTCTGTATTAGAAGAAACAGCTAACCATCGAATTTTATTACAGCTTAAACATGTATGAGATGCCAGGAATAAGAAAAGAAGATGTGTCAAAGCTTCTGTTCAGGAATGCTCTGCTCAAATAGATATGTGGCAGCTTTGCAGCCTTGTCTCTGGCTCCACATCCACATAAATCCCAAAGTACTACTATTCCATAAGAAACATGAAAAGTTTCAGAGCCACTCCGTACAGGATCAAGTGCAGCTGGCTGACACTGATAGAGTCTGTAGTTTGTGCTAAAATGCTGGCCTTAAACATTTCATCTACCAACTCATATAATTTTCTTTCTTTTTTTCTATTTTTGCAAAGTCATTTATCTCTACCCTTGAATCAGCAGCTATTTTGATGACAACTATCAGATTGGTGGTCTTCATCCAACTTATCCAAAAGAAATAAGGAAGGCAAGTAGTTAGGGCACCTTGCAACTCTTCATTCGTTTTCTCTCGCCTGGGGGCAGGAGCAGGGAGGACCCTATTTTCAGTTGACTGTGATGCAGGAACTTCTTCTTCATCTGTTAAGTCCTGCATGTCTCCAAAGAGAGTGGCCAAATTTTCCTTTTCATCTTTGGTCCTTCCTGTTTCTCCATCATCAGCCTCTTCTGTATAAGATTCACCATCGCCGTCGGCATCGAAGAGCTCATCAAATGTGTCGGGCTCGCCATTTTCCTGCGTCAAGAAGTTACTTTCTTCTGAATTACAATCCAAGGCTGACTCATTTTCTTCCAGCAATGCGGTCAGCAGAGACAGATTGTCTTCCTCCTCTAGGGGAAAAGAAGAGAAAGGACAGAGAATAAGCACAGCTAATTCCAAACATTCAACTTTAGGCAATTTAAATGACCCCATGGGGGTAAGAGAAACTACCTAATGGGTACAATGCTCATTACCTGGGTGATGGGTTCAACCATACTCCAAACTTCAGCATCACACTATACACCTCTGTAACAAGCCTGAATCTAAAATGAAAGCTGAAACTAAAAAAAAAAAAAAAAAACCTACAGATGCACCATTTTGCCTGGTCTTTACTCTCCTTGTCGCCATCTTTCCTGTCCCCAGGTGCTTCTTAGGGGACACTGGGCTAAGAAGGAGCCAATACTGCTTAGTGAGTAGAGTGGGCCAGCCACGGGGCCAAATGTCCTCAAGCATTCTACTCCAATCAATGAGACAGCTTCCCACACACCGACTTCCATGAAATTCAACCAACAAGGGAATAATTTTAAAACACCAAACATAGATTTAGGCTTTAGATATATATAATTCCTGACCTTTAAATTATTTGAGATTAAAAAAATACAAACTATATAAAAAATACTAAGATCCCATCACCCAGAATTAGCCATCATTAACATTTTGTTGTTTGCTTCTTGCCTTTAACATTAAATAACACCTTCCAGATGAAGTCTGTCATGCCAAATCTTATCCCAACTCCTGACCACTGCCCCCACTTCCCATTGTAATCACTTTCATAATTTTGAGGCATCATTCCAGTCCATTCATATGCTTTTACATAAATATATAGGCAGTCATAGTCAATATATATTAGATGGTTTTAAAAATATTTACATAAATATTCCACACTGCATTACTCTGCATTCCAGGTTCTTTCAACATTGCTTGTAAGATTAACCCAAATCAAAACATATAGTTCTAGCCAGGTGCAGTGGCTCACACCTGTAATCCCAGCACTTGGGGAGGCCAAGGCGGGAGGATCACCTGAGATCAGGGGCTCAAGACCAGCCTGGCCAAGAAAGTGAAACCCCGTCTCTACTAATGATATAAAAATTAGCTGGGCGTGGTGGCCTGTGCCTGTAATCCCAGCTATTCAGGAGGCTAAGGCAGGAGAATTGATGGAACCTGGGAGGTGGAGGTTGCAGTGAGCCGAGATCACACCACCGCATTCCAGCCTGGGTGACAGGGCGAGACTCCATCTCAAAAACAAACAAAAACCCCCATATAGTTCTAGTTTATTTCTTTTCGTTGCTATATTGTATCCTATAATAAGACTGCATTACACCTTATTAATCCATTTTCCAATAAAGGACAATATGGGCTATTTCTAATTTTTCCCCACTACTAAATACGCTGTAATCGTGTATCCGTCTTCTTGCACATGTGTTTCTTGGGAATATCTATCAGAAATGGAATTGCTGGATTGCTGGGTATCCACGTTTTCCAGTTTTGCTAGATGCTGCCGAGTTGTTCTCAAAGTGGATGCGCTCTTGAAATGGCATCGTTCGTCTGGGGTAATACCCGAGGTTTGTCGTCTCACGCAAAGGAAATCAAGGACGCTGACACACAAGGAGTAAGGTTAAGCGCAGAGATTTAATAGGCAAAAGAGAAAGAAAGGCTCTCAGCAGCAGAGAGGGGTCCCAGAAAAATGGGTTGCCGCTTCCATGGCAAAATGCATGGGGTTTCGTAGATGAGCTTGAGGACGCACTGTCTGATTTACATAGGACATAAAAGATTGGCTGGACTAGGTATGCCATTTGCAGAGGGTGGAAAACCTGGCTGCCCCACCCTAGTCTTTTATTATACAGGTGGTTCTCTACCTGGCCAGCGCCATGTTGTCTGTTTCTTTACTGTACACGTGGTTGACAAAGAAAAGGGGCCGCCATGTTGAACATGCCTGGCCCCCAGAGAGCCTTTTCCTATCGGCACAGCTGCAGGTATTCACCCTGCAAATTACTAGCTTGCTTTTGTATGTCTGCAGCTTGATTTTTCAGGCTGGTCTTTGTTAGAAATTACTTGGGGGCTGCTTTTTGTTAAAAGGGAAATTCTGCTGAGGACTCTGTTGCCCTTACTATCTCCCTAAAAAATTGCTATCTCTCGTATCACTCTCACTAGAGCTGTACACAAGGGCCACTTCTCCCCACCACCTCATCAATATCTGATGTGTCACTTAAATTTTTTTTGTCAGTCTGATGGACGGTTTAAAAACGCATCTCACTGTTTTGATTTGCATTTCTTGGATTACTGGTGAGGTTAAGAGTTGTTTATGTTTATTTGCCAATCGGATTTCTTCTTTCTTGATTTGTCTATTTTCTTTGCTCTTTTTTGCCCCCCTATTTGGGCACTACTTGTTTATAAAATCAGAGGTATTCAATGGAAAAATATTAAGAATATCTGACCTACTCTCCTTGTCTGAAATTCAGGGGCTAGAGTATGAGAGGGTGAGGGCTTTTTCAGGATCACATGGAGAAACAGATCAGTGCAGGAGCTGGGTTAATAAGGAATCTCCAGATCAGCAAACCAATGTCCTTTCTACCACTCTACACTCCCTTACCAGAAGGAAAAAGCCAGTAGCCAAACTTCAGGCCTAGAATCTGTTGACGGGGCCTAATGCTCAGAGTCAGAGGTTGTATGAGGATTAGCTTGAGTTGCTTAGTCCACGAAGACTCCAAGACTGCACAGTGCAAGAGAGAAGACGCCAGGCAGCCCCCTGTGCTCTAAGTGAGAATGTCACATGTCTGCAAGGAAGCAAAGAGGCCTCAACCATCTCTTGTTCCCATCTGCCAAAGAGGGCACACCCTGGGAAGAGGCTCTGGCTCACACCACTGGGGGCCACAGGTGGAAAATGCTGCCTGGGGACCCCATACCATTCACTTTGAACCCTTCATAAGAGAACCAGGGCTAATCCCATGGTGCCTCACAACCCCGTTTACCTCAGTCACCACCAAAAATCATGTCTTCTCTGTATTGTGCTGACTCAATCTCCCAGCCTCTTTGTTCTCAAACCCCTGGGATGTGAAATCTACTATCAGCACGTCTCCCGGATCCCCAGTGGCTCTTACAACAGAAATCTGGCTACCCCTGGAACCCTCTTGAATGGAAAGCGTTTAATTGTTCATACCTCACATGGCAATGTCTAGAATAGTGTTTGGCGTGTATTAGGCATGCAATAAATACTTGTTGATCAACTTCAGGTTCCTGATGTCTTCTTTATCCCTGTCACTTTGGAATGATTCAGTCTCATTCCAGATCACAGCTCTCTGAAGTTCAAGACACCAGACGCTGGCATCAAGAACCTCTCATGGCACTGTCATGTGCTGATCATAATGTGTGTATCATACATGCTCCCCGGTCCTCCCCTCCATCTCTACTGCAATCACCCTCCCGGGGCACTTCAACCTCCGCAAGGATGATCCAGCCAACATCTTGGTCACTGGGTTTCTCATCCACTCCCCATCTTAGCTACCCACTCCCATAGTAACTCCAACTCATCACACAGCAAAGCACAACTGACCTCTGAACGTCCCTCTGTGATCCAGCCTCCCATCCTTTCAACCCGCTCACTCTAGTATTCATATCCAGCAGCTCTTCAGCTTCATCCACATGTCTAATCCATCAACCTACCTACAATGTGTTTCCTGTCCATCACCCCCTGCCCCTAATGCCCTCCCTGTGGATCCATGTTCAACACCATCATCACTGCCTTCTAAAGACTCAGCTCCCTGGCTGGTGAATGGCCCTGGAGAAAGACTCGCTACCATGCTGACTGGTCTTTTTTGTTTATTTATTTATTTATTTATTTTTTCAAGACAGGGTCACACAGGCTGGAGTGCAGTGTCGCGATCTTAGCTCACTGTAGCCTCAAACTCCTGGGCTCAAGCGATCCTCTTGCCTTAGCCTCCCAAGCAGCAGGGACTAGAGGTGCACACCACCACGCCCAGCTTATTAAAAATTTTTTTGTAGAGATGGGGTCTTGCCATGTTGCCCAGTCTGGTCTTGAACTCCTGGCCTCAAGCAATGCTCCTGCCTTGGCCTCCTAAGGTGCTGGGACTACAGGCGTGATCAACAAGACCCTGCCTCAGTCTAACTTTAAATTTTTGCACACCCATAACAAGCATTCAGCACTGCTTAAAGATTCCCACACTTCCCCAATTCATTCACTTTCCCAGGCTCTGACCACTTCACACTGTCTCTCCTCAAACCTCCTATGCCCACTCCCCACTCTTTATTCTTAGCTGATTATACATATATATATATATATATTTTCTTTTTTTTTTGAGACAGAGTTTCGCTCTTGTTGCCCAGGCTGGAGTGCAATGGCGTGATCTCGGCTCACTGCAACTTCCACCTCCCGGGTTCAAGTGATTCTCCTGCCTCAGCCTCCCGAGTAGCTGGGATTACAGGCATGCGCCACCACGCCCAGCTAACTTTGTGTTTTTAGTAGAGATGGGGTTTCTCCATGTTGGTCAGGCTGGTCTCAAACTCCTGACCTCAAGTGATCCACCTGCCTTGGCCTTTCAACGTGCTGGGATTACAGGCGTGAGCCACAGCGCCCAGCCCTTGGCTTATATTTTACAGAAAAAATAGATGCAATCAGACTTCCTCATCCTTCACTCCCAACTCTGAACGTATCTTCTCTGCTTTCCCTCCTAGGACTAAGTATCTAGTGCTATTCACAGCCAATTCTTCCACTTACACTCTTACACTGGGTCCCACTTCTCAGCTTCTCAAAGACTTCATTCTACAATTACCACCTCTCTGGCTCCTGTATCCCCAATTTCTCCCTCTCCTCTGAAGCACTCCTGTCAGCATACAAAGACATAGCAGTGTCTCCCATCTACTAACTACCCGTTTATTGTTTTGTTATCTTGCTCCCTCCACTAAAATATAAGCAGGAACATTGTTCAACAGTATATCCCAAGTACCATACACTTTCCTATTTCCTCTACACCAGCCAAATTGTGAACCCATGCCAATCAAATGAGATTTTCTTACTAAACATTATGATTTCTTTTTCCTTTTTTTTTTTTTTTGAGACAGAGTCTTACTCTGTCACCCAGGCTGGAGGTGCAGTGGCGGGATCTCATGCAATGCAACCTCTGCCTCCCAGATTCAAGTGATCCTCCAGCCTCAGCCTCCTGAGTAGCTGGGATTACAGGCACATGCCACCACACCAGGTTAATTTTTGTAGTTTTAGTAGAAATGGGGTTTCACTATGTTAGCCAGGCTGGCCTCGAACTCCTGACCTCAGGTGATCCACCCACCTTGGCCTCCCAAAGTGCTGAGATTACAGGCATGAGCCACCGCACCCAGCCTAAACATTATGATTTCTTTTCTTTTTTCTTGACCTATACTGTTTCCAGATAGATAGTATGATTTCTTAGAGAACATGTATCCATTCACCTCTTATTTTCATGTCAATCTCATAGCAAAAAGTGACGCTTTGTATTATATAACCTGCCCTGTAGGCAATTTGCCAATTTTAAGAAACAGGAAACCACCATGATACCATCAGGCAATGAGTTTCACATAAGGAAAAACCCCTTTTCTGAGGGTTTATTTTCTGTGGTTTTGATTTTCCATGGTCACTGTGGTTGAGGACAGTACAATGGATATTTTGAGAGTGCAATAGATACTTTAGAGAGAGACCACATTCATATAACTTTTATTACAGTATATTGTCATAATTGTTCCATTTTATTATGGTTGTTCATCTCTCACTGTGCCCAATTCATAAATTATACTTTATCACAGGTATGTATGTACAGGAAAAAACACAGCATGCCCAGGGTTTGGTACCATCCTCAGTTTCAGGCATCTGCTGGGAGTGTGGAAACACATCTCTCAGGGGCAACGGGGGGCCACTGTGCATCACAGTGTGAGGAATTTCAAGTTTTTTTTTTTAAAGGGCAAAGTGTAATATGTTTGAATTTTTTTAAAAAAATCCAGTTTCAGATTATGAGTTCAATTATGCAACTAGATCTCTTCACAACGAGCACAATCACTTTAAGTTTTTAAAAACAGAAATAAGGTCTCATTCTATTGCCCAGGCTGGTCTTGAATTCTTGGGCTCAAGCAATCCTCCCACCCCGGCCTCCCGAAGTGTTGAGATCACAGGTGTGAGCCACTGCACCCCGCCCAGCACATTCATTTTAGGTGATTGCTAATTAGTGCAACATCTATTTTCTAGGTAAACATTTTGTACACATCCTTGCAAAATGAACAAAATTGGAAAGGATTATGTTAATAAAAACTTAAGTCAGAGCTAGACTAAAATCGCTTCAACAGATTTCATTATCAAATGTAAACCCTGAAGTCAGACTGCCTGGTTCAACGCCCTGCTCTGCCAGCTTGAACTGTGACAAGTTACTAAACATCCCTGTTTTCCTGCCTATAAAATATGTTTGCCCGAGGACTGAATCAGTTAACTTCCACAAGGGTCTTGGAGCAGTGCCTGGCCCACTGTATACCTACCAGCTATGGTAATTATGAAAGACAATCACTGTTGCCAGAAGAAATGTCATCTGATAAAAGCAAGTAACATTCAGTGACCTCTGTGAGATGTGAGATTGCTTCAGAACCACTAAGACAACACCTGAGGGCTGGGAGCATTTTCACGATTTTACAAGTGGAATAAATAACAAGTCCATGGACAAAAGGTTAGTTTTCCGTGAAACAGAGAAACAGAAAACTGGCAGGCCTTACCATCCATGCTGTCAAGAGGACAGTTGTGACAGGAAACTTCAAAGGAGGCTCAGGTGTCCAGATGAGCAATGTAGAACCTTGGCTGTGTGAAATCAATATTAGAAATGTCACTTTTAATTCTTCTCTTTCTCTCACAACACACATCCAACAAACCCAGAATCCTACCACTCCTATGGGCTTTAACCTCAGAATTCATCCAGAATCTGACCATTTCTCACCTCCTCTCTCCATACCGCCAATGCCATCTCCCTCCTTGGATGTAAGAAGCTCACTTTTACTTGTCTTTAAACTAAGGTTACACAAACTTATTGAGATGCAGAACAGTTTGTAAATCACACCAGATTACATGGATGCGATAATAGCAGCACTTTGGGAAGCTAAGGTGGGCGCATCACTTTAGGCCAGAAGTTTGAGAGCAGCCTGGTCACAGAGCAAGACCTTGTCTTTTTAAAGAATTACACACACACACACGAATTATTGGGGTTGATCTAAATTAGGCTATTCTTTCATTGTATTCACTGTAATACATCTGACATCTGCGTTATCCACAACAGCTACTGTATGATTCTACTTAGTTGCAGCCTTAGTGACAATCACGATTTTGATTCAATACTAGTCAGCAAAGCACAGAGCAACAGCATAGCTAATTAAGACAAAGTTGTATTACTCTATGTACTTCTCTTTTCATTTAAGATGATTTTTTTAAACTGCAAGTAAAAAAGTATAAATTTTTCTAGGCTCTTATTTAACTTACATGTGCTCTTTGGCAAGTTCAGTGTCAAGGAACTAATTACAGTGATTATGGTGCTTTCTTTTCTTTTTTTTAGACAGGATCTTGCTCTGTCGCTGGGGCTGGAGTGCAGTGGTGCTATCAGCTCACTACAGCCTCCGCCTCCCAGGCTCCAGCGATTCTCCTGCCCCAGCCTCCCAAGTAGCTGGGATTACAAGCGTGCACTACCACACCTGGCTAATGTTTGTGTTTTCTGTAGAGACAGGGTTTCACCATGGTGCCCAGGCTGGTCTTGAACTCCTGACGTCAAGTGATCCATCTGCCTTGGACTCCCAAAGGTGCGTTTTTTTTTTTTTTGAGACGGAGTCTCTGTCACCCAGGCAATGGCGCCATCTTGGCTCACTGCAAGCTCCGCCTCCCCGGTTCACGCCATTCTCCTGCCTCAGCCTCCCGAGTAGCTGGGACTACAGGCGCCCGCCACCATGCTCTGCTAATTTTTTCTATTTTTAGTAGAGACGGGGTTTCACCGTATTAGCCAGGATGGTCTCGATCTCCTGACCTGGTGATCCGTCCACCTTGGCCTCCCAAAGCGCTGGGATTACAGGTGTGAGCCACTGCGCCTGGCCGCTTTTTAAAAATTCATTCAACAAACATTTCCACGGATCCCTCAAGTGCCACACACTGTGCTATCTACTGGGGAATCTATTGGACAGTAAGCTTCCTGAGGGTTAGGAGCAAACTGTCTTGTTCAAGTCTATAACCTGCCTCGCCTTCCCCCAGAATGAAACTATGCACCCTCCCTCGCCCTCACATCCAGGGCTACTGACAAGTACTGTGGTTCCAACTCCAAAACACTGCTCAAATCTACCACTTCTCTCCAACTTCACTGCCAGAACCCTAGGCCAAGCCACCATCAACCTTTCACCCAATGACTGTGTTAGCTTTCTATCTTGGTCTCTTTGTCCCCCTGCAATCTGTTCTGCATACAACAGCCACAGTAATCTTCCCTTTCCTTAGTAACTTTTAGGAACATAAATCAGATCATGGGGGTCCCTTCATTGAAATTCTTTAATGATTTTCCATTGCCCTTAGAAAAAAATCTACAAAGCCTGCGAGGCAATGATTCATATTCTCTCTCTCTCTTTCCAAGCTTTCTACTCTCTCACCTTTTCCACAATCCACCACGTCCAATTCTACCCACCCCGACACCCAAAACGATGCTCCAGCCGGGCCAGCCCGCTTCCACCTTCTGGAACACACTAAGCTGATTTGAGGTCTCAGGCTCTGTCGGAAGAAAGCTACCCCCAGGTCCTTTTCGCCCTTTGATCTCCACTTATTCATCTTTCTGAGACTTTCTGGACCACCCTGAGTCGTCCACTGTCGTGCATTTGTTTATTACCTGCTCGTCCCTTTAAACTGTAAGCGCCGTGAAGGCGGCGGAAATGTGATCCGAACCCTGCACACCGTCCGCGTTCAATAATCATTGGCAAATCATGAATACGAGAAATGAATGAATGAACGAATGAATAAAAGAAAGCCCAGGAGGCATGCACTTGGCTGCTTTTAAAAGGAAGAACCCGATTCCTTAGTAGACGGCCGGCAACTCCCAGCCCCCGGCCCGGCCATGCCAGCCCCGCGCGGTCCCGAGCTGCTGCCAAATCCAGATCGCGCCCACCCGAGCTCCCGGGACCCCGCGCCTCTAGCCCTAGGACCCCTTGCAACCCGCGCAGAGACGTGCGAGGCGGCCCCGGCCCCGCTGCCCGAAGGTCACCCGCACGCCAGGGCCCCACTCTGCTCACCCGGTGCCGGGACGCCTTCTTGGTTCACAGCCGAACCCGCCAAAATTCCAACCGGATTCCGCCCCTGCCTTGACGTCAGACGCACGCGGCTCTGGGGCCGCACTGACTGGCTACGTCAGCGAACCCCCGCCCTCGCGCAGAGCAATCGGATTGGTTTACGTCATTGGGCGCCCTCTTCGGTGGGGGCAAGGGACCTTCCTGTCGGTAGAAGCCAGTCTCCTTTAGGTGAAATAGAGTGTCTGGCGCTCCCTGGTGCCGGGAAGTTTAAGTCGTCCCACCCAGTATTTTCCCTGCGGTCCCACCTCAACTCCTGACGCTCTGGGACCTACTATTCCTTTGTCAGCCTTATGAAATGTTTGGGCTCAGGACCAAACAGATCCGGTCCACTTTTACCGTCTGACCTTGGGGACGTGACATCTCTCTGAGTTTCCCCTTCACCATCTGTGCAGTGAGGGAAAGGGTGGATGACATCTTTTACACTGAAACCACTGTTTCCCGAGTAATTCCTGGTCCATAGATTTTGGGACTTCTAAGGGGCGTCAGGGCTGAAGAGAACTTAGCAGCCCATATCTTTCACATAAGTTTTTTTCAGTAAAATTCAGGCCTCTTTATGTATTTACACTCTAAAAAATAGTGTTTGTACATAATACTAACAACAGAGTTTCTAAATGCAGAATAACACTTAGCTTTTACATAATTTTTGATAGCAGAAGAGACTTTGATGGACCGAAAGACCACTTTAAGTCTTTCTCCCCTTTCCCTCCTTGCAGACAGTATTCAGGCACTGCAGTTCCCACAGTAATAATCCCTTTGGTATAAGATCCTATCTCTATCCACTACCTACTTTCATTTTCAGAACAATTAAAATCGACTTTAGGAAGACTGAGGATAAACAGTCCTGATGCCATCTACGGTGACTTTTTTCTCTGTCCTAATGGAATATTACTGCTCCATTTATGAGCTCAGCCCTATTATTTAAACCTATATTGGCTGAGGAATAGGAATAAAACCATTTCTGAGAGCTGCTAGTGTTAAAAATTCATAGTAATGGAGGAACTCTAGTAATCAAATTGAAAAAGTATGTTTAAATGCATCACTACGGCCAGGCGCGGTGGCTCACCCCTGTAATCTCAGCACTTTGGGAGGCCGAGGTGGGCGGATCACGAGGTTGGGAGTTCGAGACCAGCCTGGCCAAAACGGTGAAACCCCGTCTCTACTAAAAACACACACATACAAAAATTAGCTGGGTGTAGTGGTGAGCGTCCGTAATCCCAGCTACTGGGGAGGCTGAGGCGGGAGAATCGCTTGAACCCGGGAGGTGGAGGTTGCAGTGATGAGCCGAGATCTCGCCACTACACTCTGGCCTGGCGACAGAGCCAGACTCTGTCTAAATAAATAAATAAATAAATGCATCACTACATCTAGTTATTAAAAAAAAAAAAAAAAAGGCTTGTCATAGATTTATTCTTAGCCATTATGCAGAAATTCCTTGACCAATTCTGATCAGTACTCTGAAGTCGCTTTCCAGGTCCTCTTTGCATCCAGTTCCGTGCAAGGAGTCAGAAACAGAACCAATCTAAGCCCGCAAACCTTCCTTAAGTGAGGAATCAAGCAGTTTTTATTGGAATTAGTATGGTGGTGACTTTGAGAAAAGAAGTGGAGGTGATTTTGAGAAACAATTAGGCATACAGATTTTTAAAAATCCATTGAATGTGGCTTTTCCGTGCCCATAGTGCTCACACAAACATTATGAACGTTTCTAAAACCCGCCAGGCTTTCTGTAAGAAGTGTGGCAAGCACCAACCCCACAAAGTGACACAGTACACGAAGGCCAAGGATTCTCTGTATGCCCAGGGAAAGCGGCGTTATGACAGGAAGCAGAGTGGCTATCGTGGGCAAACTAAGCCGATTTTCCGGGAAAAGGCTAAAACTACAGAAGATTGTGCCAAGGCTTGAGTGCGTTGAGCCCAGCTGCAGCTCTAAGAGAGTGCTGGCTATTAAAATATGCAAGCATTTTGAACTGGGAAGAGATAAGAAGAGAAACGGCCAAGTGATCCAGTTCTAAGTGTCATGTTTTCTTTTATTATGAAGACTATAAAATCTTGAGTTTATATTTTAAAAACATCCATTGAATGTGGAGATATTAGCGAGAAGGAAGCAGAGAGGGGATGGGGAGACAGGTTTAGGATGACTGTTAGGTTTCTGATTTATACAATAGGGTAGTTTTTGAGGTTGTGCACTGAAGTAGGAGACACAGGAAGAACGGAACAGGTTTAGGGGAGAAGACAGATTTAGTTTTCTATTTCAGAATGAGATGTATGAGGGATACTGATTAAGAAAGGCACGGTAGCCAGCTTGATCTCCAGATCTGGGGTTCTAAGGAGAGGCCTGGACTCTCCTTAAAATACAAACGAAGGCCAAAAAAGAACAGCTCTGACAGTCATCAACACCTATCTAAAATGAAATCTAAAGCAAACAGCCCATATTGCAGTGGTCCTTATCCTTTTTTGGGCGGTAGGAGGGTGTTTATCACAGAGCCCTTTGATGTAATAAAAGTGGGCTGGGCACGGTAGCTCATGTCTGTAATCCCAGGACTTTGGGAGGCCGAAGCAGGCAGATTACCTGAGGTCAGGAGTTCGAGACCAGCCTGGCCAACACGGTGAAACCTCTTCTCTACTAAAAAATACAAAAATAAGCCGGACGTAGTGGCGCATGCCTGTAATCCCAGCTACTCGGGAGGCTGAGGCAGGAGAATCGCTTGAACCCGGGAGACGGAGGTTGCAGTGAGCCGAGATTGGCCATTGCACTCCAGCCTAGGCAACAAGAGCAAAACTCCGTCTCAAAAAAACAAAAAACAAAAAACACACACAAAAAGGCCAAGCCGAGCCCCTCCTGCTCCCTCTAGGAATCAAAATGGCGGCGAGGGAAACCTGGAGCAGTCCCGCAGCCTGAGCCACTGACAGGAGAGGAGAGGGCGGCGGCGGCGGTGGGAGGAGGATGGCGGCGGTGTGCTGGCGCCGGTGCCTACCGCGGTGCTGGTGGCGGAGGCGGCGGGGGCGACGGCAGAGGTCCCTGCGGCAGCAGAAGCAGCGGCGGGAGGAGCCTCCGGGTTGGTTGAACTATGGATGCGGAACCTACGGAATACGAAGGGCAGACTGTATAGTAAACCCTTTAGGATCCTTGCTGTGTGGTTCTTACAGAACGCACTGTCCGTGTGTCTGGCTGCCCACAGCCTTTCATACTTCCAGTAGTATGCACTGAAGTAAGGTCTAATGGCCCTGTTCTCATAGAAATACATTAAGAGGCTGCTGGATCCAGGGTTGAAGGTTCGTAATGGCCTCCGGGATTATACTCTGAAGAACCCGCAGACGGAATGCCTGAGTGACTGAAGAAAATGGGTGCTAATGCATCTCATTATCTTCATTCATGTTTCGCAAAGGTAGGGGGAAATTCACAGGCCCAACAGACTTTTATAGGAACGTCATCCTATTCTCAGCAAGGCTATGGTTGTGAACCAAAATTGTATAGCCTTGACCATGGCCATGAGAAACCACAAGACAAAAAAAAGAGGCCGGGCGCGGTGGCTCACGCCTGTAATCCCAGCGCTTTGGGAGGCCCAGACGGGCAGATCACGACGTCAGGAGATCGAGACCATCCTGGCTAATATGGTGAAACCCCGTCTCTACTAAAAAATACAAAATATTAGCTGGGCGTGGTGGCGGGCGCCTGTAGTCCCAGCTACTCGGGAGGCTGAGGCAGGAGAATGGCGGGAACCCGGGAGGCAGAGCTTGCAGTGAGCCGAGGTCGCGCCACTGCACTCCAGCCTGGGCGACAGAGCCAGACTCTGTCTCAAAAAAAAAAGAGGACCTCTGGCCCTGCTACCTTCAGAAAGAACTTAATTAAGCGCCGAAAATCTGATAGGTCTGCCAATCATGCCAAGCAGATGCGAGAACTCCTCTCTGGGTGGGATATTAGAGACGTAAATGCATTAGTGGAGGAATATGAGAGAAGGTCAGCATTAAAGGAGCTTTCCCTACAAGCCAGTTTGGCTAGACCGGAAGCCCAGACATTGCAGAAAGATATGGCTGATCTTTATGAGTACAAGTATCGTACTGATATAGATTTCATATTTCAAGACACTTGTTATCCTGTTCATCGTGCCATTTTGGCAGCAAGGTGTCCATTTTTTAAAACAATGCTGTCTTCCTCACCTGAGTATGGGGCAGAGATAATAATGGACATCAATACAGCTGGTATTGATATGCCCATGTTTTCTGCTTTGTTACACTATCTTTATACAGGAGAGTTTGGAATGGAAGACTCAGGGTTTCAAAATGTCATTATCCTTGTTCAGCTTAGTGAAGAATTCCCTCGATGTAGATATGCCTGGACTCTTTGATTACATGTGTTATTATGATGTCGTCCTTAGTTTTTCTTCAGACTCTGAACTGGTTGAAGCTTTTGGTGGAAATCAGAACTGTTTAGATGAAGAGCTCAAAGCCCACAAGGCTGCTATTTCTGCATGGTCCCCATTTTTTCAAAATTTACTACAAAGGAGAATACCAACTGTTGAAGAAATCACAGATGGAACTTTGAGGACTCCCACAAGAATTATATTAGATGAGTCCATTATACCAAAAAAAATCCAAAAGTGATATTACACTGTATGTATACCGACGCGGTAGACCTCTCTGTCTGGCACTGTAGCCCCTCTGTGGGGAGTCTCGGTGAAGTTCACGATCTCATCACAGGGAAGCCAAACATGACCAGGGCAGAAAAAGCCATGGAACTTTACCACACAGCACCGTTCTTGGAATTTAACATGCTTACACAAGGTATGAAGTTCTGATTTTTAATTTTGATTTCTAGAATTATGTATTTATCTTCCAAACTGAAAACACTACTAGCATAGTCTATGATTTCAGTGTTTGGGATGTTACAGGGTCAGTTTTTTTGAACCTTCAGTTACGACATCTGAGACAGATTGAGCATCAGTATTAATGTGGTTCTTTATTTACTATGAAAATCAAGCACTCAATACTACAAAATATTTTATATGTCTATCTCTCTATATATCTATATCTATATAGATAACTATATATCTTTTTTAAATTTTATTATTATACTTTAAGTTTTAGGGTACATGTGCACAACGTGCAGGTTTGTTACATATGTATACATGTGCCATGTTGGTGTGCTGCACCCATTAACTCGTCATTTAGCATTAGGTGTATCTCCTAATGCTATCCCTCTCCCCTCCCCCCACCCCACAACAGGCCCCGGTGTGTGATGCTCCCCTTCCTGTGCCCATGTGTTCTCATGGTTCGATTCCCACCTATGAGTGAGAATATGCGGTGTTTGGTTTTTTGTCCTTGCAATAGTTTGCTGAGAACGATGGTTTCCAGTTTCATCCATGTCCCTACAAAGGACATGAACTCATCATTTTTTATGGCTGCATAGTATTCCGTGGTGTATATGTCCCACATTTTCTTAATCCAGACAATCATTGGACATTTAGGTTGGTTCCAAGTCTTTGCTATTGTGAATAGTGCCACTATAAACATACGTGTGCATGTGTCTTTATAGCAGCATGATTTATAATCCTTTGGGTATATACCCAGTAATGGGATGGCTGGGTCAAATGGCATTTCTAGTTCTAGATCCCTGAGGAATCGCCACACTGACTTCCACAACGGTTGAACTAGTTTACAGTCCCACCAACAGTGTAAAAGTGTGCCTATTTCTCCACATCCCCTCCAGCACCTGTTGTTTCCTGACTTTTTGATGATCACCATTCTAACTGGTGTGAGATGGTATCTCATTGTGGTTTTGATTTGCATTTCTCTGATGGCCAGTGATGATGAGCATTTTTTCATGTGTGTTTTGGCTGCATAAATGTCTTCTTTTGAGACGTGTCTGTTCATATCTTCGCCCACTTTTTGATGGGGTTGTTTGTTTTTTTCTTGTAAATTTGTCTGAATTCATTGCAGATTCTGGATATTAGCCCTTTGTCAGATGAGTAGGTTGCAAAAATTTTCTCCCATTCTGTAGGTTGCCTGTTCACTCTGATGGTAGTTTCTTCTGCTGTGCAGAAGCTCTTTAGTTTAATTAGATCCCATTTGTCAATTTTGGCTTTTGTTGCCATTGCTTTTGGTGTTTTAGACATGAAGTCCTTGCCCATGCCTATGTCCTGAATGGTATTGCCTAGGTTTTCTTCTAGGGTTTTCATGGTTTTAGGTCTAACATTGAAGTCTTTAATCCATCTTGAATTAATTTTTGTATAAGGTGTAAGGAAGGGATCCAGTTTCAGCTTTCTACATATGGCTAGCCAGTTTTCCCAGCACCATTTATTAAATAGGGAATCCTTTCCCCATTGCTTGTTTTTTTCAGGTTTGTCAAAGATCAGATAGTTGTAGATATGCGGCATTATTTCTGAGGGCTCTGTCTGTTCCATTGGTCTATATCTCTGTTTTGGTACCAGTACCATGCTGTTTTGGTTACTGTGGCCTTGTAGTATAGTTTGAAGTCAGGTAGTGTGATGCCTCCAGCTTTGTTCTTTTGGCTTAGGATTGACTTGGCGATGTGGGCTCTTCTTTGGTTCCATATGAACTTTAAAGTAGTTTTTTCCAATTCTGTGAAGAAAGTCATTGGTAGCTTGATGGGGATGGCATTGAATCTATAAATTACCTTGGGCAGTATGGTCATTTTCACGATATTGATTCTTCCTACCCATGAGCATGGAATATTCTTCCATTTGTTTGTATCCTCTTTTATTTCACTGAGCAGTGGTTTGTAGTTCTCCTTGAAGAGGTCCTTCACATCCCTTGTAAGTTGGATTCCTAGGTATTTTATTCTTTCTGAAGCAACTGTGAGTGGGAGTTCACTCATGATTTGTCTCTCTGTTTGTCTGTTATTGGTATATAGGAATGCTTGTGATTTTTGTACATTGATTTTGTATCCTGAGACTTTGCTGAAGTTGCTTATCAGCTTGAGGAGATTTTGGGCTGAGACGATGGGGTTTTCTAGATATACAATCATGTCATCTGCAAACAGGGACAGTTTGACTTCCTCTTTTCCTAATTGAATACCCTTTATTTCCTTCTCCTGCCTGATTGCCCTGACCAGAACTTCCAACACTATGCTGAATAGGAGCGGTGAGAGAGGGCATCCCTGTCTTGTGCCAGTTTTCAAAGGGAATGCTTCCAGTTTTTGCCCATTAAGTATGATATTGGCTGTGGGTTTGTCATAGATAGCTCTTATTATTTTGAGATACGTCCCATCAATACCTAATTTATTGAGAGTTTTTAGCATGAAGAGTTGTTGAATTTTGTCAAAGGCCTTTTCTGCATCTATTGAGATAATCATGTGGTTTTTGTCTTTGGTTCTGTTTATATGCTGGATTACATTTATTGATTTGGGTATGTTGAACCAGCCTTGCATCCCAGGGATGAAGCCCACTTGATCATGGTGGATAAGCTTTTTGATGTACTGCTGGATTCGGTTTGCCAGTATTTTATTGAGGATTTTTGCATCAATGTTCATCAAGGGTATTGGTCTAAAATTCTCTTTTTTGGTTGTGTCTCTGCCAGGCTTTGGTATCAGGATGATGCTGGCCTCATAAAATGAGTTAGGGAGGATTCCCTCCTCTTCTATTGATTGGAATAGTTTCAGAAGGAATGGTACCAGCTCCTCTTTGTACCTCTGGTAGAATTCGGCTGTGAAACCATCTGGTCCTTGCCTTTTTTTGGTTGGTAAGCTATTGATTATTGCCTCAATTTCAGAGCTTGTTATTGGTCTATTCAGAGATTCAACTTCTTCCTGGTTTAGTCTTGAAAGGATGTATGTGTCGAGGAATGTATCCATTTCTTCTAGATTTTCTAGTTTATTTGTGTAGAGGTGTTTATAGTATTCTCTGATGGTAGTTTGTATTTCTGTGGGATCAGTGGTGATATCCCCTTTATCATTTTTTATTGCGTCTATTTGATTCTTCTCTCTTTTCTTCTTTATTAGTCTTGCTAGTGGGCTATCAATTTTGTTGATCTTTTCAAAAAACCAGCTCCTGGATTCATTAATTTTTTGAAGGGTTTTTTGTGTCTCTATTTCCTTCAATTCTGCTCTGATCTTAGTTATTTCTTGCCTTCTGCTAGCTTTTGAATGTGTGTGCTCTTGCTTTTCTAGTTCTTTTAGTTGTGATGATAGGGTGTCAATTTTAGATCTTTCCTGCTTTCTCTTGTGGGCATTTAGTGCTATAAATTTCCCTCTACACACTGCTTTGAATGTGTCCCAGAGATTCTGGTATGTTGTGTCTTTGTTCTCCTTGGTTTCAAAGAATATCTTTATTTCTGCCTTCATTTCTTTATTTACCCAGTAGTCATTCAGGAGCAGGTTGTTCAGTTTCCATGTAGTCGAGCGGTTTTGAGTGAGTTTCTTAATCCTGAGTTCTAGTTTGATTGCACTGTGGTCTGACAGTTTGTTATAATTTCTGTTCTTTTACATTTGCTGAGGAGTGCTTTACTTCAACTATGTGGTCGATTTTGGAGTCGGTGTGGTGTGGTGCTGAAAAGAAGGTATATTCTGTTGATTTGGGGTGGAGAGTTCTGTAGATGTCTATTAGGTCTGCTTGGTGCAGAGCTGAGTTCAATTCCTGGGTATCCTTGTTACCTTTCTGTCTCGTTGATCTGTCTAATGTTGACAGTGGGATGTTAAAGTCTCCCATTATTATTTTGTGGGAGTCTAATTCTCTTTGTAGGTCACTAAGGACTTGCTTTATGAATCTGGGTGCTCCTGTGTTGGGTGCATATATATTTAGGATAGTTAGCACTTCTTGTTGAATTGATCCCTTTACCATTATGTAATGGCCTTCTTTATCTCTTTTGATCTTTGTTGGTTTAAAGTCTGTTTTATCAGAGATTAGGATTGCAACCCCTGCCTTTTTTTGTTTTCCATTTGCTTGGTAGATGTTCCTCCATCCCTTTATTTTGAGCCTATGTGTGTCTCTGCACATGAGATGGGTTTCCTGAATACAGCACCCTGATGAGTCTTGACTCTTCATCCAATTTGCCAGTCTGTGTCTTTTAATTGGAGCATTTAGCCCATTTACATTTAAAGTTAATATTGTTATGTGTGAATTTGATCCTGTCATTATGATGTTAGCTGGTTATTTTGCTCATTAGTTGATGCAGTTTCTTCCTAGCCTTGATGGTCTTTACAATTTGGCATGTTTTTGCTGTGGCTGGTACCGGTTGTTCCTTTCCATGTTTAGTGCTTCCTTCAGGAGCTCTTTTAGGGCAGGCCTGGTGGTGACAAAATCTCTCAGCATTTGCTTGTCTGTAAAGTATTTTATTTCTCCTTCACTTATGAAGCTTAGTTTGGCTGGATATGAAATTCTGGGTTGAAAATTCTTTTCTTTAAGAATGTTGAATATTGGTCCCCACTCTCTTCTGGCTTGTAGAGTGTAACAGCCAAGAGATCAGCTGTTAGTCTGATGGGCTTCCCTTTGTGGGTAACCCGACCTTTCTCTCTGGCTGCCCTTAACATTTTTTCCTTCATTTCAACTTTGGTGAATCTGACAATTATGTGTCTTGGAGTTGCTCTTCTCGAGAAGTATCTTTGTGGCATTCTCTGTATTTCCTGAATCTGAATGTTGGCCTGCCTTGCTAGATTGGGGAAGTTCTCCTTGATAATATCCTGCAGAGTGTTTTCCAACTTGGTTCCATTCTCCCTGTCACTTTCAGGTACACCAATCAGATGTAGATTTGGTCTTTTCACATCGTCCCATATTTCTTGGAGGCTTTGTTTGTTTCTTTTTATTCTTTTTTCTCTAAACTTCTCTTCTCGCTTCATTTCATTCATTTTGTCTTCCATCACTGATACACTTTCTTCCAGTTGATCACATTGGCTACTGAGGCTTCTGCATTTGTCATGTAGCTCTCGTGCCTTGGTTTTCAGCTCCATCAGGTTCTTTAAGGACTTCTCTGCATTGGTTATTCTAGTTATCCAATCATCTAATTTTTTTTCATAGCTTTTAACTTCTTTGCCATTGGTTTGAATTTCCTCCGGTAGCTCAGAGTAGTTTGATCATCTGAAGCCTTCTTCTCTCAACTCATCAAAGTCATTCTCCATCCAGCTTTGTTCCGTTGCTGGTGAGGAGCTGCGTTCCTTTGGAGGAGGAGAGGCGCTCTGATTTTTAGAGTTTCCAGTTTTTCTGCTCTGCTTTTTTTCCATCTTTGTGGTTTTATCTACCTTTGGTCTTTGATGATGGTGATGTACAGATGGGTTTTTGGTGTGGATGTCCTTTCTGTTTGTTAGTTTTCCTTCTACCAGACAGGACCCTCAGCTGCAGGTCTGTTGGAGTTTGCTAGAGGTCCACTCCAGACCCTGTTTGCCGGGGTATCAGCAGCGGTGGCTGCAGAACAGCGGATATTGGTGAACCGCAAATGCTGCTGCCTGATCGTTCCTCTGGAAGTTTTGTCTCAGAGGAGTACCCGGCTGTGTGAGGTGTCAGTCCGCCCCTACTGGGGGATGCCTCCCAGTTAGGCTACTCGGGGGTCAGGGACCCACTTGAGGAGGCAGTCTGCCCATTCTCAGATCTCAAGCTGCGTGCTGGGAGAACCATTACTCTCTTCAAAGCTGTCAGAGAGGGACATTTAAGTCTGCAGAGGTTACTGCTGTCTTTTTGTTTGTCTATGCCCTGCCCCCAGAGGTGGAGCCTACAGAAGCAAGCAGGCCTCCTTGAGCTGTGGTTGGCTCCACCCAGTTCGAGATTCCTGGCTGCTTTGTTTACCTAATCAAACAACTAACTCAATGGCAGGCACCCCTCCCCCAGCCTCGCTTCTGCCTTGCAGTTTGATCTCGGGCTGCTGTGCTAGCAATGAGCGAGACTCCATGGGCGTAGGACCCTCTGAGCCAGGTGCGGGATATAATCTCCTGGTGTGCCGTTTTTTAAGCCGGTTGGAAATGCGCAGTATTAGTGTGGGAGTGACCTGATTTTCCAGGTGCCGTCTGTCACCCCTTTCTTTGACTAGGAAAGGGAATTACCTGACCCCTTGCGCCTCCCGGGTGAGGCAATGCCTCTCCCTGCTTCGGCTCATGCACGGTGCACTGCACCCACTGTCCTGCACCTATTTTCTGGCACTCCCCAGTGAGATGAACCCGGTACCTCATTGGAAATGCAGAAATCACTTGTCTTCTGCATCGCTCACACTGGTAGCTGTAGACCGGAGCTGTTCCTATTTGGCCATCTTGGCTCCTCCCTCTATATATCTATAGATCTAGATCTAGATCTATATATCTATATAGATATATATGTGATGAAAGTGATAATTTTTTTTTCTCCCAGAAAAATGCACACCCATACACTCAAATTTCTGTATGCCCTTTCAAGGGATACATGTGTTCTCCTGAAGCCCATCTACAGACACGCCTCCAAATTAAGAACTTCTGGTACAAAAGGCCAGAACCCTGGGGAGCACAAACATTTGAGGGTCAAGCAGCCAAGGCAAAGAAGAGAAGCCAAAGACAGGAACCAAGCGGGAGCAGCCAGGGTGGTTCAGAAAGCAGAACCAGCCCTAGCCTAAGGCAAGACGGCACCCTGGCCTGGGCCTGCCTTTCACAGGGCCCAGCTCTCCTCCTCTTCCAGCTGCGTTCCTCCCCTTGGGATGACCAGTCCCAGGGCAAAGGGGATGTATCCATCTGGATCCTGGGCAGCTCCATGTGGTCAAAGCTCTAGGTCCTGGGACCCTGGGATGTTTTACCCAGACAGCCCTCAGCCTGCTTCAGAGACCTGTGTGGGCCCCTCTCTCTGGTTATCGTTCTAAGGAGTGGCCATTCGGTGTGATTGGAGGGTTGAGTGAGGGAAGGGAGCTTGGACAGCAGTCTGGGGTATCCCTACAATTGGGAGAGAGGCCAGCAAAGGCTGCACAGAACTCAGCCCTGGTGTTACAGGAAAGGGGTCCCGATCCAGACCCCCAGAGATGGTTCTTGGATCTTGCACAAGAAATAATTCAGGGTGAGTCCTCAGAGTAAAGTGAGAGTAAGTTTATTAAGAAAATAAAGGAATAGGCAGGGCGCCATGGCTCATGCCTGCAATTCCAGCACTTTGGGAGTCCAAGGTGGGTGGATCACGAGGTTAGAAGTTTGAGACCAGCCTTGCCAATGTAGTGAAACCCCATCTCTACTACAAATACAAAAATTAGCCAGGTGTGATGGCGGGTGCCTATAATCCCAGCTACTTGGGAGGCTGAGGCAGAATTGCTTGAACCCGGTAGGCAGAGGTTCCAGTGAGCCAAGATTGCGCCACTGCACTCTAGCCAGGGCGACAGAGCAAGACTCCGTCTCAAAAAGGAAAAGAAAAGAATGGATATTCCATAGATAGAGGAGCTCTGAAGGCTGCTGATTGCCTATTTTTGTGGTTATTTATTGATGATATGCTAAACAAAGACTGGATACTTCATGTCTCCCCTTTTTAGACCACATAGGATAACTTCCTGATGTTACCATGGCATTTGTAAACTGTCCTGGTGCTGGTGGGAGTGTAGCAGTTAGGACCACCAGAGGTCACTCTTGTTGCCATCTTGGTTTTGGTGGGTTTTGGCCGGCTTCTCTACTGCAACCTGTTTTATCAGTAAGGTCTTTATGACCTGTATCTTGTGCTGACCTCCCATTTCACCCTGTGACTTAGAATGCCTTAACCATCTGGGAATGCAGCCCAATAGGTCTCCGCCTCATTCTACCCAGCTCCCATTCAAGATGGAGTTGCTCTGGTTCATATGCCTTTGACACTGGTAGGAAGGGAAGAAGGGTTTGCAGGGCTGGGGCCCACTTCTCCTTAAGCTGTTATGTTTCAGTGTGAAACTCCAAGGAGGTTGTTAGCTTTATCTATAAACTTAAAAATTTTACACTTAGAGGATGTGGGCCTATGTCTGTATTCTTGCCCCGGGGTTTTTCCAATGTAAAGGGGTGAGCCTGCGGGAAAATGATGGCACAGGATGCCAGGGAAGGAGAGTTTTAGGAAGGACACGACAAACGTCACTGCAGCAGGACAGCGGTGCATCCTGAAGCCTGGTCTTTGGGCCAGCAGGAGCAGTGTCACCTGGGAACCTGTTAGAAGTCCCATGCTTGGCCTCGTTCCAGAGCCTCGGGAGCACTGACTCTGGGGTGGGACCCAGCATTGCATGTTCCACCTTTGGAAGGTTTTGTTGCTGTACAGCGGTGGTTCATAAAACATCAGAGTGCATCAGAATCACCAGGAGGGCCTTGGAAACATGGCGTGGTGCAAGACAGTGAAACAGGCAGGAGGGGGGAGAAGGTGAGTTGGCTTCAGGTCTCCTTCCCCCAAATGCCTCTGGCTTATATTGCTAAGCCCCTCTCCTTGTCACCTCTGCCAATATGGGGAAGTTCCTCATCCTTGCATCCAATTATCCTGCCTCACAGACTGTGTGTCTCTTTCCTCTGGAACCCATCCACTCCTCTACCTCCTTGCTATGGCAAAACCCCATTTCTACTAAAAATACAAAAATTAGCCAGGCGTGGTGGCAGGTGCCTGTAATCCCAGCTACTCAGGAGGCTGAGTCAGGAGAATTGCTTGAACCCCAGAGGTGGAGGTTGCAGTGAGCTGAGATCGCGCCATGCTTGCTATGGGTGGATGGGTTCCAGAGGTGAGGGCCTAAGCCTCTTTAGACTCTTGTCATCTCTCTCCTTTTTACCTCCAACTGGTCTGTTTCCAATCTCACCCACCTTCAATCCACTTCTCTTGTTGCCTCCACTAACAACAAAATCTTGGCATGGCCTTTTTCTGTTTAAAATCTGTTAATAGGCCAGGTGTGGTGGCTCATGCCTGTAATCCCAGCACTTTGGGTGGCCAAGGCAATTGGATCACTTGAGCCCAGGAGTTCAAGACCAGACTGGGCAACATGGAGAAACCCCATCTGTACAAAAATTACAAAAATTAGTCAGGTGTGGTGGCAAGCGTCTATAGTCCCAGCTACTCGAGAGACTGAGGTGGGAGGATGGCTTGAGGCTGGGAGGTAGAGGCTGCAGTGAGCTGAGATTGTGCCACTGCACTCCAGCCTGGGTGACAGAGTGAGACCCTGTCTCAATAAAATAAAATAAATCTGCTAATAACTTCTCAGGTCCTATTAATTCCAAACTTCTCACCACTGAAGATCTTTCCTTACAGACCTGATTCCTGCCTGCTTTTCCACTAACCTCAACTCTCGTCTTTCCCCACTGAATGAGTCTTCCAGCCATACTGAACTTTTCCCTCTTCCTCAAATATTCTAGGCTCTAGCATGCATCAGAGCCTTCGTACTTGCCAATCCATCTGCCCGGAATGCCTTTAACCATGAGGTCAACTCCCAATGACCTGTCGACTCCTCCTCTCCCACCTAAGCTCCGTTGGGGCCTCCTCTCCTTTACAAAGCTCTCCTGGATCCCCTGGGCTAAGCATTTCCTACTTCCTGGAGCTCTAGAGCTTGCACACAGAGCTTGCGCACAAGCAGCTCGCACACAGACCTTTCCACAACGCACCCTAATTCTTCACGACTTCTGCTTCTTCCCTCTATAACATGGGCACCTAGAGAAAAGGGAACTATGTCTTGCTCCTCTTCCTCTCTCTCTCCCTCTGTCTTCTGTCTTGCCCACAGTGCCTGGCACACAATAGATGCTAATAGAAAGAAAGAACTGAATAGCATATTTGCTCCTGCACAAGTCACTTAGCATCTGGGAGCTCAGTTTTTCCACTGAGCTGATGACAGCAATACCTGGATTTGAGGGTTTTGGGGAAGATCAAATGAGACTTTCCAGGACGTTTTCACACAGCTGTTATTTATCTCCTTATGTTGAAGTCTATGTTGCCCAGGCTGGTCTTGAACTCCTGGGTTCAAGCAATCCTCCTGCCTCCACCTCCCAAAGTGCTGGGATTACAGGTGTGAGCTACTGGCACCTGGTCCAAGACTGCACTTTTTTTTTTTTTTTTTTTGAGGCAGAGTCTCACTGTGTCACCCAGGCTGCAGTGCAGCGGCACCACGTCGGCTCACTGCGACCTCTGCCTCCCGGATTCAAGCCATTTTCCTGCCTCAGCCTCCTGAGTAGCTGGGATTACAGGTGTGCACCACCATGTCCAGCTAATTTCTGTATTTTTTAGTAGATACGGGGTTTCCCCATGTTGAACAGGCTGGTTTCGACTTCCTGGGCTCAAGCGATCTGCCCAGCTCAGCCTCCCAAAGTGCTGGGATTACAGACGTGAGCCACCGAGCCTGGCCAAGACTGCACGTTTTTAACTGCCACATACAATAGGGATGCACAACCTTGGGTAAGCTACTTAACCTCTCAAAGCCTCCACTTATTCATCTGCTTAATGGGGACAGTAATAGTTATTTCATAGGCCATCATGAGGATTAGATGAGAAAAATTTGGAAATACACAATAGTGTGCCTGGCACCTGTAAGCATTAAATGTGTGTTCATTTATGTTCTCATTGCTCCATCAGGCACTGTTTAGGGAGATTAAGCTAACAAAGGCAGGTGCTCAGGCACTGAAAACACAACAGACTGGAGGCAGAGAAAGGAAAAGACAAATGGAAAATGTATCTGGGAAAGCCTATCTGCTTTGGTAACTGACCAAAGGAAAGTTACCTTGGGTAGGAAAAGGAGAGGACAGTGGGCAGGTTGGCGATGCCCAGGAGACTGGCAGAACCATGGAAATAGATGAGGAGTCTGAAAGAGGAGCTTACTGTGGACCAGACGGGGATTCAGTCCCAGGCTATGGCGTGGAGATTTCCTCCTTCAGGTTTGTGACTGAAGCCAGGGGGATCTGGGTTTCAAATGTAGGTCTGGGGTGTGGGTTTAGAGAACATAGTTGAGGCTGGTGCAGTGGCTCACGCCTGTAATCCCAGCACTTTGGGAGGCCGAGGCGGGCAGATCACTTGAGGTCAGGAGTCCAAGACCAGCCTGGCTAACATGGTGAAACCCCATTTCTACTAAAAATACAAAAAATTAGCCGGGCGTGGTGGTGTGCACCTGTAGTCCCAGCTACTTGGGAGGCTGAGACAGGAGAATCACTTGAACCCAGGAACCGAGACTGAGCCATTGCACTCCAGCTTGGGCAATAAGCGAAATTCCATATCAAAAAAAAAAAAAAAAAGAGAACGTAGTTGAGTTCTCCAAGTAGACATTGCAGAGTATCTCTGAATGTGTTTCCTTAGCTAATGCACCAGATCGTTAAAACAATGATTCCATCCTTAGGCCCAGCAGGAGGCAATGCTATTCAGAGTCAGACCTACTGGGAGTAATAGCCTGGTTTCTGCAACCCACCCTGCCGCCACCATCTCTTGTAGGCCCCTGTATATGTCTGACTTCACATCTTCCATGCTGGATGGTGCAGAAATCTCTAGAGTTTTATCCCAAACTTGAATTTGTCCAGCTGACTGGACAAAGACCTATATCTCTGCTTAGAGATAAGTGGCCTTCTTGAGAAAGAAGAAAACCCAACCTCTTTAATTTTCATTAACAGAATATTGTCTTTGTTGCCCAAATAGATGTCTATTGCTCTTCAGCCAACCTGGAGGTTACTTCCATCTAGTTACCTTGACTGATGTTTTGCAAAGGGAAGCCAATAAAGAGTCTAGCCACCCTTAGAGGCAACAGATGGCACATGTTTCCTATTCAGATCTTTTAAAAGGCCAGAGTCTCGGTTAATCTGTTCAGGATCAGAAAAAGACCTGGAAAGGGAAGGGGATTCTCTACACAATGTAAATTACCCCACAAGAGACAGCTTTGCAGAGCCACTTCAACATATGTCAAAGAAACACATTTTGGGGTAAAATACTTAAGTTTCTGTCCAGGCCTGCTGTCATGTGATGCTATACTAGATTCAGGTTGGAATCTTGTATCTTATTGCTACAAAGAGTCTGCTTCATCGGTCATAAGATCTCTGCTTCCCATCATGGCTTGAACTAGTTTTTCAGGTTTACTCTGGAATCCAGTTGGCCAAGAGGAGTTTCCATCCAGCTGGTTGGGGGGCTTAGTATTTTATTTTTTGGCTTATGACTTAAAAGCTGCAACTAGGCCAGGCACAGTGGCTCACACCTGTAATCCCAGCACTTTGGGAGGCTGAGGCAGGTGGATCACCTGAGGTCAAGAGTTCGAGACCACCCTGATCAACATGGTGAAACCCTGTCTCTGCTAAAAATACAAAAATTAGCTGGGCGTGGCTGGGTGTGGTGGCTCACGCCTGTAATCCCAGCACTTTGGGAGGCCGAGGTGGGTGGATCACAAGGTCAGGAGATGGAGACCATCCTGGCTAACATGGTGAAACCCTATAACTACTAAAAATACAAAAAAAAAAAAAAATTAGCCGGGTGTGGTGGTGCGCACCTGCAATCCCAGCTACTCAGGAGGTTGAGGCAGGAAGGCGGAGGTTGCAGTGAGCCAAGATCACGCCACTGCACTCCAGCCTGGGTGACAGAGAGAGACTCTGTCTCAAAAAAAAAAAAAAAAAAAAATCAGCTGGGCATGGTGGCAGACGCCTGTAATCCCAGCTACTTGGGAGGCTGAGGCAGGAGAGTCGCTTGAACCTGGGAGGTGGAGGTTGCAGTGAGCCAAGATGATACCATTGCACTCCAGCCTGGGCAACAGAGCAAGACTCTGTCTCAAAAAAAAAAAAAATAGCTGCAACTAGGTGTCATATCCATTTTCCCCCACTGAATTAATGATGGCATAATAAATTTAATATTTCATTAAAAATAATCCAAGTTACCCCTTTCCTTATGGCTCACATGGAAGTGTTAACTAATCTTTACAACAACCTTGATTTTCTGATGCAAACATAAATTTTAGGTGTGTTCATATTAAATAATCTTATAGTTCAAAGTTTTTTTCATTTAAAAAAATAATAGACTTTATTTTTTTTAGAGCAGCTTCAAGATTACAGAGAAATCAGCTGGAAAGAACAGAGAGTCCCCAAATAACCCCTTCCACACACACAGTTTCCCTTCTTACCAACATCTTGCATTCGTGTGGGACGTTTGTTACAATTGATAAATCAATATTGATACATTATTATTAACGACAGTCTACAGTTCATTAGGGTTCACTCTTTATGTTGTACAGTTCTATGGGTTTTGACAATGGCGTCCACTATTACAGTATCCTACAGTGTAGTTTCACTGCCCTAAAAGTCTCTCATACTCTCATGCCTCCCTCCCTGCAATCCTTGGCAACCACTACCATCTCCATAGTTTTGCTTTTTGCATTGTCAGATGGTTGGAATCATACAGAAATCATACTTTTTCAGAATGGCTTCTTTCACTTAGCAATCTGCATTTTAAAAAGTGCAAGGAATTCCACCCCAAAATATGACTCCTTGGCATAATAAGCATTTTGAATTAAAAGTCCTTACAGACCGATAGGACTTGGAAGAGACTTTTCTCCTAGCTACACAAAGACCTGACAGATCCACCAAGAAGAACAATGGTTTTTTTCTGCCATGTCGTTTCATTATCTATTGCAGGAATGATGATCAAGAATGTAACCAGACTTGGCCCAACCTTTTTACAAAATAATGTCTGCCTCTCAGGCTCATTCATTTTCCAGAGAGAACCAATTACAAATCAGTCTCTGTTCCCCTATCTATTCACCCTCCTAAGTATCCACTCATTCTCCCTAGTAATCATTTACTGCCCTTCAACGGAATTACCTATATTCCTCATCCCTACCTCCCTTTTGGCATGAGGTTATATAAGTATTTGGGCCCCACTGGGATATTGGGTAATCACTCTGTGATTCTCTCCACATGCGTGGTTAAATAAATTTGTATGCTTTTCCTTTATTTTTATTTATTTATTTATTTATTTATTTTATTTTTTTGAGATGGAGTTTTGCTCTTATTGCCCAGGCTGGAGTGCAATGGTGCGATCTTGGCTCACCGCAACCTCTGCCTCCCAGGTTCAAGCAATTCTCCTGCCTCAGCCTCCTGAGTAGCTGGGATTACAGGCATGTGCCACCATGCTCAGCTAATTTTGAATTTTTAGTAGAGACGGGGTTTCTCCATGTTGGTCAGGCTGGTCTCGAACTCCTGACCTCAGGTGATCTGCCCACCTCAGCCTCCCAAAGTGCTGGGATTACAGGCGTGAGCCACCGCACCTGGCTTGCCTTTTATTAATCTGCTTTATTCTGAGTTGATTTTTTCAGCGAATCTTTCGAGGGTGAAGGGGAAGCTTTCCCTTCACCCCAACACATGTAAGTCTCCTCCACGTTTTGTCATGTCCTGCTAACTAATTTATTTTTATTGCTGAATAATATTCCTTTTTATGGATGCACTACGGTTTGGTTATCCATTCACCTATTGAAGGACATCTTAGTTGCTTCCAAATTTTGGCCAGTATGAATAAAGCTGCTATAAATATTCATGTGCAGGTTTTGTGTGGACATAGTTTCCAACTGATTTTAGTGAATACCAAGGAGCATGATTGATGGATTATGTGGTAAGAGTATGCTTGGTTTTTTAAAAGAAACTGCCAAATTTTCTTCTACAGTAGGTGGCTGTACCATTTTGCATATCCACCAGCAATAAATGAGAATTCCAGTTGCTCCACATCTTCATCATTTAGTCTTCTCGATGTTTTGAACTTTAGCCATTCTAATAGGTGTGTGGTGGTATCTTCTTGTTGTTTTAATTAGCAATTCCCTAATGACATAAGAGGTTGAGCATCTTTGTCATATGCTTATTTTCCAACTGTACATCTTCTTTGGTGAGGTATCTGTTCAGATCTTTTGCCCATTTTTGTTTATTTTTTTGAGGTAGGGTTTTGCTCTGTTGCCCAGGCTGGAATGCAGTGGCAATTATAGCTCATGGCAACCTCAAATTCCTGGGCTCAAATGCTTCTCCCACCTCAGCCTCCAGAGTAGATGGGACTACAGGCATGCACCACCACACCTTGCTAATTTTTTAATTTTTAGTAAAGATGGGGGTCTCCCTATGTTGCTCAGGCTGGTCTTGAACTCCTGGCCTGAAGTTTTCCTCCCATCTTGACCTCTCACAGTGCTAGGATTACAGGTGTGAACCACTGTACCTGGCTGCACATTTTAAAATTGAGTTTTCTTACTGTTGAGTTTTAAGAATTCTTTGTATATTTTGGATACCAGTCTTTTATTAGATACGTATCCTGTAAACATTTTCACGCAGTCTGTGGCTTGTGCTAGTTTTTATAAAAGATATAAAGACTATGTCTAGGTTCTTTTTAATTTTTTTTTGCATGTGGATGTCCAGTTATGCCAGAAACATTTATCAAAAATCCTTTCTCCACTGAATTGGATTTGCTCCTTTGTCAACGATTAGTTGCCTGTATTCACGTGGGCCTATTTCTCAGCTCTCAATTCTCGTCCACTGATCTATTTGCCTGTCCTTTTGGCAATGCCACACTGTCTTGATAATTGTAGCTTTATAGTAAGTCTTTAAGCCGGTGGTGTCACTTTCCCAACTTTGTTCTCCTTCAATACTGTGTTGGCTATTTTAGGTCTTTTGCTTTTCCATATAAACTTTAGAATCAGTTTGTTGATACCCACAAAATAACTTGTTGAGATTTTGACTGGAATTACATTGAATCTATAGACCAAGCTGGAAGAACTGACATCTTGAATATATTGAGTCTTCCTATCTATGAACATGGAATATCTCTCCATTTAATAGATTTTATTTGGTTTATTTATTCTCTCTTTTTTTTTTTTTTTTTGAGACAGAACTCTTGTTGCCCAGGCTGGAGTGCAGTGGCGCAATCTCGGCTCACTGCAACTTCCACCTACCGTATTCAAGCGATTCTCCTGCCTCAGCCTCCCAAGTAGCTGGGATTACAAGTGCCTACCACCATGCCCAGCTAATTTTTGTATATTTAGTAGAGACGGTGTTTCATCACGTTGGCCAGGCTGGTTTCCAACTCCTGACTTCAGGTGATCTGCCTGCCTCAGACTCTGCAAGTGCTGGGATTACAGGCGTGAGCCACCACGCCCAGCCTATTTGATTTATTTCATCAGAGTTTTGTAGTTTTCCTCATATAGATCTTAAATGAATACTTAGGAATACCAAAGTGTTCCATTTTTTGGTGCTAATGCTAGTAGTACTATGTTTTTATATATCAAGGGGCAATGATTCATTGTTGGTATACTGGTATTGGTAGTTTGTACCTTGTCTCTTTTTCTTAGTTAACCTGGCTAGAAGTTCATCAATTTTATTGATTTATTTCAGATAACCAGCTTCTGGTTTCTCTGTTGATTTCCTTGTTTGTTTCATTAATTTATGCTCTAATTTTTACTATTTCTTTTCTCCTGCTTATTTTGTACTTTGCTATTCTTTCCTAGTTTCCTAGGAGGAAGCTTATATTACCGATTTTAGTCTTTCTTCTTTTCTATATATATATATTCAATGCTACAAATTTCCCTCAAAACACTGTTTTCTCTGAATCCCACAAATTTTAATAGGTTATATTTTCATTTAGCTTACAATATTGCTTGAGACTTCTTCCTTAAACCATGTATTGTTTGTAAGTGTTGTTTTTTTGTTTTTTTTTTTTTTTGAGACGGAGTCTCGCTCTGTCGCCCAGGCTGGAGTGCAGTGGCACAATCTCGGCTCACTGCAAACTCCGCCATTCTCCTGCCTCAGCCTCTCCGAGTAGCTGGGACTACAGGCGCCCGCCACCACGCCCGGCTAATTTTTTGTATTTTTAGTAGAGACAGGGTTTCACCATGGTCTCGATCTCCTGACCTCGTGATCCGCCCGCCTCGGCCTCCCAAAGTGCTGGGATTACAAGCGTTTTTTTTGTTTTGTTTTGTTTTGTTTTTTTAGACAGACTCTTGCTCTGTTGCCCACGCTGGAGTGCAGTGGTGCAATCTTGGCTCATTGCAACCTCTGCCTCCCAGGTTCAAGCAATTCTCCTGCCTCAGCCTCCCAAGTAGCTGGGACTACAGGTGCACACTGCCACACCCAGCTAATTTTTTTTGTATTTTAGTAGACAGGGTTTCACTGTGTTGTCCAGGCTGGTCTCGAACTCCTGAACCCAGGCAATCTGCCTGCTCAGCCTCCCAAAGTGCTAAGGATTACAGGTGTGAGCCACCACGCCTGGCCTATAGGTGTATTGTTTAATCTCCATGTATTTTTGGAGTTTCCAGCTCTTTCTGTTATTGATTTCTCATTTAATTACATTTTGATGTGACAGCATACTTTGATTTCCATTGTTTTAAATTTGTTAAGCTGCATTTTATGGCCCAGAATGTGGCCTATCTTGGTGAATATTCTATATGAACATGAGAAGAATGTAAATTCTGCTATGTGCAGGGTATGAAGTATTCTATAGGTGTCAATTAGATCTAGTAGACTGATGGTTTTTAATATAGTTTGGATACCTGTCCCCTCCAAATTTCATGTTGAAGTTTGATCCCTGGTGCTGGAGGTGGGGCCTAGTGGGAGTGTCTGGGTCATGGAGGTGGATCCTTCATCAACGGCTTGGTGCCATCCTCATGGTAATGAGTTCTGACTCTAATAGTCTCTGGGAAAACTGATTGTTAAAAAGAGCCTGGCACCTACCTCCCTTCTCTCTCTTTCTTCCTCTCACCATGCAATGCCTGCTCCCCTTTGCCTTCTGCCATGAGTGGAAGCAGCCTGAGGTCCTCATAGAAGCAGATGCTGGCTGGGCACAGTGGCTCACATCTGTAATCCCAGCACTTTAGGAGGCTGAGGTAGGTGGATCACCTGAGATCAGGAGTTTGGGACCACCCATGGCAAAACCCCATCTCTACTAAAAATATAAAAATTAGCCAGGCGTGGTGGCATGCACCTGTAATCCTAGCTACTTAGGAGGCTGAGGCAGGAGAATTGCTTGAACCCAGGAGGTGGAGGTTTCAGTGAGCCGAGATCACACCACTGTACTCCAGCCTTGGCGACAGCGCAAGACTCTGTGTCAAAAAAAAAAAAAAAAAAAAAAAAAAAAAGAAGCAGATGCTGATGCCATGCTTCTACAGTCTGCAGAAATGTGAGCCAAATAAACCTCTTTTCTTTATAAATTACCCAGTCCCACACATTCCTTTATAGCAACACAAACTAAGACAGTGTTGTTCAGTTCAACTCTGTCCTTACTGGTTTTCCGCCTCCTGTACCTGTGATATTACTCACAGAGGGGTTTTAAAGCCTCCAACTGTCAGTCTCCTCAAGCTGCCATAACAAAATACCATAGTCTGGGTGGCTTAAACAACAGGAATTTATTTTTCACAACTCTGGGGACTAGATATCAGAGCTCAGGGTGTGGGCAGGGTCAGAGTCTGGTGAGGGCTCTTTCCTTGGGTTGCAGATGGCTGCTTCTTGCTGTGTCCTCACATGGCTTTTCCTTGGTGCATGCACACAGAGAGGGAGGAAGAGAGGGTTCTCTGGTATGTCTTCCTGTAAGGGCACTAACTCCATCATCAAGGCCCCACCCTCGTGACCTTATCTAAACATAATTAACTCTCAAACGTCCCATCTCCAAATATCATCACACTGGGGTTAGGGGTTCAACATATCAATTCTGGGGGACACATTTTAGTCCATAATACCAACTATACTAGTGAATTCATCTATTTTTCCTTGCAGTTCTATCAATTTTTGCCTCATGTGTCTTGACATTCCATTGTTAGGTGCAAACACACTCATGATTGTTGTGTCTTCTTGGAGAACTGACCCCTTTATCATTATGTAATGTCCCTCTTTATCCTTGGTAATTTTCTTTGCTCTGAGGCATGTCTGAAATTAATGTTAACTACTCCAGGTTTGTTTTGATTAGTGTTAGTATAACATATCTTTCTCCACCTTTTTCATCTATGTATGTCTTTATATTAAAAGTGAATTTCTTGTCAACGACTTATAGTTGGGT
The DNA here is from genome assembly GCF_006542625.1 of Nomascus leucogenys. Taxonomy (NCBI): domain Eukaryota; kingdom Metazoa; phylum Chordata; class Mammalia; order Primates; family Hylobatidae; genus Nomascus; species Nomascus leucogenys. Next base: position 101,323,731 of record NC_044389.1, on the reverse strand, counting down.
CTTGTTTTTTTTTTTTTTTTTTTTTTTTTGAGATGGAGTCTCACTCTGTTGCCCAGGCTGGCGTGATCTTGGCTCACCACAACCTCTGCCTCCCAAGTTCAAGTGATTCTCCTGCCTTAAGCCTCCCCAGTAGCTGGGACTGCAGGTGTGCACCACCATGCCTGACTAATTTTTGTATTTTTAGTAGAGACAGGGTTTCACTATGTTGGCCAGGCTGGTCTTGAATTCCTGACCTCATGATCCACCTGCCTCAGCCTCCCAAAGTGTTGGGATTACAGGCGTGAGCCACCGTGCCCAGCCTAGTCTTGTTTTTTTTTTTTTTTTAATCCACTCTAACAGTCTCTTTTAATTGGTATCTTTAGACTACTGATGTTTAAAGTTACTATTGATATAACTTGAATAATGTCTACCATATTTATTGCTGTTTTCTATTTGTTGCCTTTAATCTTTTTTATTGTCTTCCACTGTATTTCTGCCTTTTATGGTTTCAACTGAGCATTTTATATAATTTTCTCTCCTCTTTTAGCATATCAATCATACTAATATATATCAGTTTCCCTCACTCTGAATAACTTCTTCTAACATTTCTTGGAAGGGAAGAACTAATGGCACCAAATCCTCTTAATTATGGTTTGAAAAAGTCTATTCCTCCATCACCTTTGAAGGATTATGTCCATATATAATTCTAAATTGGTGGTTGTTCTCGCTCAACACTTATTTCACTTTATTCTCTTCTTGCTTGTGTGGTTTCTGAACATAGGTCTGATAGTTCTTGTCCTTGCTCCTCTCTACAGGTAAGGTTTTTTCCCTCTCTGGCTTCTTTCAAGGTTTTCTGTCTTTGCTTTTCTATGGTTTGAATATGATATGCCTAGGTATAGATTTTGTTTTGTATTTATCATGCTTGGTATTCTCTGAGCTTCCTGGATCTGTGGATTGGTGTCTGTCATTAATTTTCGAAAATTCTCAGCCATTATTACTTCAGATACTTCCTTTGTTTTCTTCTCCTTCTGATATTTCCATTACATGCATAACTTTTATAATTAACCCACGGTTCCTGAATATTCTGCTCTTTTCATTCATTCTTCTCTGTGAATTTCAGTTTTAGAAGTTTCTATTGATATTTCTTCAAGCTCACCGATTCTTTCCTTGGCCGTGTCCAGTCTATTGATGGGCGCATCAGAACCACTCTTCATTCCCATCAATGTTTTGATTTCTAGTACTCCTTTTTGATTCTTTCTTAAAATTTCCATCTCTGGTTATGTTACCCATCTTTCCTTGCATTTTAAACACTTTTCCCGTTAGAACGCTTAAGAGTATACATCATAGTTATTTTAAATACCCAATCTCATAGCTGTCATAACTGAGTCTGGTTCTGATGCTTGGTCTATCTTTTCAAATGGTGTGGGGTGTTTTTGTCTTTATGATGCCTTACAATATTTGTTGAAAGCCTGGCAAGATACACTGGTTAAAAGGAATGTAAGTAAATAGGCCTTCAGTGTGAGGTTTTACATTTATTTGGCCAGGAGTTAGGATGTGTTTACTATTTGCTTTTTCCACAAGTATCAGAGGCTAGAATTTCCTCTGAAGTTATTGTTTTTGTTTCCCTTGTTGATTTGGGTTTCCATACAGGTATCTTCTTAAATAAGATCTGAGACACACAGTTTTTTCATTTGTAACCCTGTTATTATACAGGAGCCCTACTGATGTGGTGATAAGGTGTAGAGGGGAGGAGAAACATTCTACAATCCTATGATAAGTAAGGTCTCAGTCTTTTAGTGAGCCTGTGCCTCCAGGCTGTGACCTTCAACAGTACGTCTTAGGTTTCTCCCCACTCCCTCTTAGGTGACAGGAGGAAGCCTATGCAGGGCTGGGTTGGATATTTCCCTTCCTCCAGGTCAATAGGGTTTGATAAAACAATTTCTCACAACAGTAGGCCTTTTTAAGAGGAACAGAATGCTCTGGCATATTTCCAAATGGCTACTCCCACCCAGATGCATGAGGGGATTTTTCTCCAGTCTTCACTTAAGAATCTGGCAGGACTCCTGGAGGTAAAAATCACAAAAGTGTAAGAGTTCTTCTAAGACTTGGCCCTCCAGGAGTTTCTAACTCTCGAGCTTGTCCACACAGAACTTCCAGCCATTTACCAATTAAGCTAGCTTAAGTTTTTCTACCATGGCACTGGCTCCAGTGGTGGTTTCTGCTTCTGAGCTTCGGATCTGGTATCCTGCAACTCTCTGTATTATCCTGTCTTTCCAATTTTGGGGATAGTGGTTTGCCCTGCAAGCTCAATTCACTGACAGACTTAAAAATGAGTTGTTGATACGCAATTTGTTCAGCCTTTTTCTTGCTATGAGAACAGGAATGATGACTTCTCAGCTCCTCACTTAGACTGAGTCAAAGTTATTTTCAAATATAAAAGTTTAAGATAATATTTTAAAATAATTGTGTTAAATTTTTTTCTTTTTTTTTTTTTTTTTTTTTTGAGACAGAGTCTCACTCTGTCACCCAGGCTGGAATGCAGTGATGCAATCTTGGCTCTCAGCTCACTGAAACCTCCACCTGCTGGGTTCAAGTGATCCTCCCACCTCAGCCTCCCAAGTAGCTGGGATTACAAGTGTGCACCACCATACCTGGCTAATTTTTGTATTTTTAGTAGAGACAGGGTTTCACCATGTTGGCCAGGCTCGACTCAAACACCTGACTTCAAGTGATCCGCCTGCCTCCACCTCCCAAAGTGCTGGGGTTACAGGCATAGCCACTGTGCCTGGCTGTAACTCAGTTAAATATTCACTGGCTCATTCATATTTCCCAGTTCCCAATCTTTGTATTGCTCCCATTTAACAAGACTTCAAGAATATGCACAGCATGGATCGGGGTAGGGAAGGAAGATGGTGGCACCCAACAGCCAGTGAGGAGAGAGGGACGTGGGGATCTGAGGAGTGGCCAGTCTCTTGTGTTATGGCCATAGCCCTTCATATGCTCTCCTCATACCTCCTGACAGGTTGGGTAGGAGGATGTGTCTGGTATCTCAGAAGAAGAGCCATGCAGGAATCCCCTCACAAGTTCATGCATCTTTTTAGGAATGCCAGTAAGAAGTGGATTACATTTCAGCACTTTAGCTTCCTCAAATGCAGATATGTCACACAGCTGAACAGAAGCCTCAACCAGCAAGTAGAACCAGGCCAGAACCAGTAGCATCTCCTTGCCTTGCAAAAAACATCTTCGGGTCAAGCAAAACCAGAAATACATTAGATAAGACTTCTTCCAGCTCCTAGCCTATCTTCCTCCAGAAAGCCCAATGAAAAGGAATTGACAGAAATAGAGTGTGCCTCAGTAATTACAGTTTCTTTTTCTTTTTTTGAGACAGAGTTTTGTTCTGTCACCTAGGCTGAAGTGCAGTGGTACAATCTCAGTTCACTGCAACCTCCGTCTCCTGAGTTCAAGCGATTCACCTGCCTCAGCCTCCCGAATAGCTGGGATTACAGGTGCATACCACCACGCTCAGCTAATTTTTGTATTTTTAGTAGAGACAGGGATTTCACCATGTTGGCTGGGCTGGTCTTGAACCCCTGACCTCAGGTGATCCACCCACCTCGGCCTCCCAAAGTGCTGAGATTACAGGCGTAAGCCACTGCACCTGGCCTAGTTTCAATAGATGTAGGAAAAGAGACAAAAAAGAAAAGCAATGGAAAGAGATGAAGGTGCATGTGGATGATTTGCAAGGAATTGTGGCTTGACTACCCAAAATCACAAACAGGTACTTTGTTTTTCTGATATAGTTAGAGAGTTGAAATCTTACTTTTAGTTAAACAAAAAGCTAATTTTATTGACTGCCCTGAAAGGAAAAATTTGGAACTGCAGTTCCTCTCAGTAATTTTCCTCTCTTTAATTGGGATTTGAAATCGAAGTTTCTGAAATCTATTTATACAGAATTGCAAATAATATTGCGTTACAAGTATCAGACTAAAAATCATCTCCTTTTCATTTCCAGTTAAAGTTGAATGTTAATCCTGCTTTAAAAAAAAAAAAAAAAAAAAAAGAATACAGCATGGCAGCATTTACAAAAGGGAGATGGCAAAACAGGAAGCCCCAGGCCCTCCTTCCCTGCCGGGAAGACACTGGTTCAACAATATATGGATGAATTCCCTTTGTAAGAAATCAAGAAAATAGTTAACAGGCTCCTCCACTCCAGATGAGCATGAAACCAGCCATGGAGGAGAACCCGTGGCACTCCCTTGCCGTAGTACCTCCTGTGGCTCAGTGTGGCACAATCAGGAGAAAGCTCCCAGCTCCCGAGCTCTCCCTGGGGAGGCAAAGAGAAGCCTAATACCTATGCCCAATGTGCAGACTTTTCAGGGGGCTGCCTGAGGGATTAGTTTCTATCTTGCCTGAATTTAGGAACTGACTGAAAAGGGTATCAGTCTAGGGACCACTCAGAACAAAAGAGGAGACTGGGATTGGCATGTACTCTGTCACCATACCCATTGCCCCAGCTCGGTGTGAAACAAGTGGGAGAAAACACCTGGCTTTTGGCTTTCCCTGGGGAGGGAGAGAGTTGGAGCCTGAATCCAATTTCCAGTTTTTCAGGGGGGTTCTCAAGGGACTGTTTCTCTTGTCTTGAGCACTGAAAGGCTTGATATACCATAGATGCCTGGGGACTACTGAGAACAAAAGCATGGCAGCTTGCTGCTGCTGTAGAGGATCTGCAGTCCAGCAGAGGCCAGTAAATCTTGGCAGCCTCTCCTATACAGGGGAAAAGAGAAGAGCAAAGTGTGTCCAACACTCTGCCCTTTTGGGAGGCTGTCTGAGGGACTCGTTTCTGTTTTGTCTTGGAGTGCTGATGGAACACAGCATACTCTAGATGCCTGGAGGACACTGGGAAAGAGAGAGAGCTGGGTGACCTGACCTGCTACTGCTTCAGGACTCATGGTGCAGCATACAGAGGTTGATACAGCTCAGCCAGCCTCTCCCTTGTGGAGGGAAAGAGACTAGTGGAGTGTGTTTCAAATGTTCTGGCTTTTAAGAGTTTTGACAGAACCCAGAATGCTCTAGAGAGAGACCTGGAGGCTGCTGAGAATAAGATAAGGAGTGCGGGATGGCTTGTGGCAGCTCCAGGGAATATGCAGGGCTGCAGGCAGACACCAGAAGGAACAAGAGGGTGCAGATTCTGAAAAACGAGACTAGCAAATCTAATTGAACATTTGCATGCACAGGTCTAGGGGGATGTATCTATGGAAGAGGTCTGGGAGATCTCGGAATCTGTAGCCAAGATAATTGGTAAAGATCTTTCCCTGTATGAAGCCAGTCCCTAAAGACTGGAAGACAGAGTTGTTTTTCAAATACATGGATCCCGACACAAAATCACAAGACACATGAAGAAACATATGAAAATACGGCCCAAAGAGGCAAATGAAATCTCTAGAGACTGACCCCAAGAACTAGAGGTATATGAATTACCTGAAAAAAAATTCAAAAGATGTTCAGTGAGCTCAGGAAAATGATGTATGAACAAAATGAGAATATCAACAAAGAGAGAGTATAAAAAAGAACCAAACAGAAATGTTGGCAGTGAAGAATAAAATAAATTGAAAAATTTATTAGAGGGGTTCAACAGCAGATTTGATAAAGCAGAAGAAAGAATGAACTCAGAGACAGGTTATTTGAAATTATCCAGTCAGTGGATCAAAAAGGGAAAATAATTTTAAAACGATGAAAGTCTAAGGAACTTCTGGGACACCATTAAGTGGACCAATATAAACACAATGGGAATTTAAGAAGAAATAGAAAAAGGGACAGAAAATTTCTTTAAAAAAATAATGGCTCAAAATTTCCCAAATCTGGGGAAGAAAATAGACATCCTGATTTGAGAATTCCAAAGGACTCCAACTAGAATGAACCCAAAGACATCCACATTGAGTCATTTTAAAATCAAAAAGCAACTTGTCACGAACAAGGGATCCTTCATGAAACACTGGATTTCATAGCAGAAACCTTGCCAGATGGCCAGAAGGGACTGAGACAATATATTCACAGTGCAGAAGGAGACAAACTGCCAAATAAGACATACTATGTCCAGCCAAACTGTCCTTCAAAAATGAAAGAAAAATAAAGACTTTCCTAGGCAAATATAAGCTCAGGGAGTTCATCACCACTTGATTTATCTTCAAGGGTTGAAAGGGATTCCTCTCACACCAATAATCCTAGCACTTTGGGAGGCTGAGGCCAGAGGACTGCTTGAGCCTAGAAATTTGAGACCAGCCTGAGAAACACAGTGACAATCCACTTCTACATAATTTTTTTTTAAAATAGCCTGTGGTGTCCCCGTGGTGCCAGCTACTCCGGAGGCTGACGGTTTATAAGAAACCTATTATTACAGCAGCAAATAGCCCGGCCATTGGGCTAGGGGCACCCATGTTGCCTCTCTGTGATATGGATTGGGTTAATGAAGAGGCTTAGTTTCAAATACTTTATACCACCTTCGAGCAGTGTCCCCATGGCTCTTCTACCTTGTTTCTCAGGATAACATGAGAGTGTCAGCAAATGGAACGGTGCTCAGCAGGTGGAGGCATGGGACCGGGGCAGGGGGTAAACGAGTGGCAAAGGCGTGGTTTCCCAGGTGCTTTTGCCTGAAACCTTCATCCAGGAAGTTATGGTTTGAATGAGGGAGCTATGTTAAATGAAATAAGCCAGTTACAGAAGGAAAAATACTATGTAATCCCACTTATAGGAGGTATGTAAAGTAGTGAAACTCAGAAGCAGAAAGGAGAGTGGTGGTTGCCAGGGATTGGGGAGGGGAGAATGGGGGCTGCAGTTGAATGGGTATAGAGTTTCATTCACGCAGGATGAAAAAGTTCTAGAGATCTGCTGTGCAACAATGTGCACACGGTTAACGATACTATCCAGGATAGTTATAAACCTGTTAAGAGTGTAATCTTCAACCATGTATTTTTTTTTTTTTTTTTGAGACAGAGTCTCGCTCTGTCACCCAGGATGGAGTGCAGTGGCGCGATCTCGGCTCACTGCAAGCTCTGCCTCCCGGGTTCACGCCATTCTCCCGCCTCAGCCTCCCGAGTAACTGGGACTACAGGCACCTGCCACCACACCCGGCTAATTTTTGTTGTTGTTGTTGTATTTTTAGTAGAGATGGGGTTTCACCGTGTTAGCCAGGATGGTCTTGATCTCCTGACCTCATGATCCGCCTGTCTCGGCCTCCCAAAATGCTAGGATTACAGGCGTGAGCCACCACGCCCGGCCTCAACCATGTATTTTTACCACACATAGACACAAAATTCCTAGGAGGTATAGTTAACTGGTCACATGGAACAGAGCCTTTGAAGGGATATCAGACTAAATAAATGAGGTAAGATGTGCACAGTTTATAAGCTATTTACCAAGCTGGAAACAACAGCCTTGATTTAAACTGACTACATGAAATTGCCTTCATTTGTAATTCTTCCAACTATTAAACAAACGATTTGGTCACAAGCTTAATAAGCCCATTCATGTTATTATTTCAGTCTGGCTTTGCTGAATATTTTGACTTGAACAAAGTAAAAGGATTATGTCCAATAACTTTAAATGTGAAACCAACTGGTTTCCTTTTCTATTTAGGAGACTATAGAAATATATCTCCTCCAGTATAAGATGATAAGGGAAAAAATGTACATTAGAAACCATAACGAAGAAAAGTAAAAATGTCAGAGTTACTTTAGAAATGTCTTTAACAAATATTCTCCCTGAGGTGTGGTAGGGGACTCGTTTAATTGAAATTACTGTTGAATTTGTGTCATGTGTCCTCTTGGCATGAAGATATAATGAACTATTTTGATTCTTATTGAAGTGTGTGTGTGTGTGTATAGTCAAGTTTGTCTAGGAGAGATTCTTAAGACAAATTTAAACCAAAGAGATCTTTTAATTTTTTCTTATATGCTTTAGTATCTCAATGCATAAACACACTGTTTACTTTTACAGCTGGTCCAGTGTTATTTACTCTTGGCAAATTGTAGACTTACAAAACAAGGCAAATCCCTACCTATTCACCTTCTCAGCAAGAATGACTTCTAATTCAAACAGCACATACTGGGCTCTAGTAAAGGGATCTGCTCATATTCATAGAACTAATGAAAGATATATGACTAAGTATTCAGCTTAAATGAAGCCAAATGAGCTTAATACAGAAAATATATATGATGATATTAATCATATATAAAAAATGTAGGCCGGGCGCAGTGGCTCACGCTTGTAATCCCAGCACTTTGGGAGGCTGAGGCGGGCGGATCACGAGGTCAGGAGATCGAGACCACAGTGAAACCCCGTCTCTACTAAAAATACAAAAAAATTAGCCGGGCGTGGTGGCGGGCGCCTGTAGTCCCAGTGACTCGGAGAGGCTGAGGCAGGAGAATGGCGTGAACCTGGGAGGCGGAGCTTGCAGTGAGCCGAGATTGCGCCACTGCACTCCAGCCTGGGCGACAGAGCGAGACTCTGTCTCAAAAAAAAAAAAAAAAGTAAAAGATTCACAAGCAAAATTTTATTTTGCAATCACTAATTCTTGTGATTATGAAGATATAACCTAACCTAGGAAGAAATAGGCAGCTGTTCTTTTTAGAAATTAATTATCTACTGTACAAGCCCATAGGCCTGCAGGTACAATGAAAGAAGGAAGGTAACTTCTTTACACTGTGAATGGGTAAAGAAATCCAGTGAGGCCAATGTTATCTGTTTCATCGATGCCAATATTTTTTCACTTGTCTTGATATTAAGTGAAGGCTCACAGTGCCTATGTGAAAACTTTGGTACAATTATTGTGGCTGTAATAAAACTACAACATACATAACCTCCAATAGATCCATTTTAAATGAAGAAAAATAACTACAGTTCATTTTAAAAAATGCTTCACAAACATTTTTCTTGATTAAATCTGTGGCTACTTCATTGTTCCTGCATCCCTAAAAGGTTCTTAAAATTAATCAGTGAGGTTTCTTCCATCTAATTACATGAACTTTGTCGCATGATGTCACATGCTAGCTAACTGCATGAGCAATGCAGCTGCTCGCATCAACCAAACATAAAAAATACTAAAGTTATTATCAGAAGAGTAGTAGGTAAGGATTCTACTTTGCGAGTTGATAGAACTCCACCAAAGGTGTTCTAAGTAGAACAGGTACCTTTTCTTCTCCTTCCTTCTCCTTCTCCTTCCTTCCTTCCTTCCTTTTCTTTTTCTTTTCTTTTCTCTCTCTCTCTCTCTCTCACTCTCTCTCTCTCTTTCTTTCTTTCTTTCAAGACAGAGTCTTGCTCTGTCACCCAGGCTGGAGTGCTGTGGTGTCGTTTCGGCTCACTGCAACCGCCACTTCCTGGGTTCAAGCAATTCTCCTGCCTCAACCTCCTGAGTAGCAGGGACTACAGGCACGCACCACCATGCTCGGCTAATTTTTGTAATTTTGGTAGAGACACGGTTCTGCTATGTTGGCCAGGGTGGTCTCAAACTCCTGACCCCAAGCGATCCACCCACCTCGACCTCCCAAAGTGCTGGGATTACAGGCATGAGCCACCGCGCCTGGCCTGTTTTCTTTCTTTTAAAACAAGAATAATGAGGCAAAATATTTGAGTGAAAACAAATAACACAAAAAGACAACTCTTGGAGGAAAAAATCTGACATTTACCAACAGTTTTGGGGAGGTGACACATCAACACTTAAATGATGCAATCCATCACGTGAATCTGTAACGTGTCTATGTCAGGCAGAACCTCTCCACACTTGGGGCAAGAATGAATCGGAATATTCAGCTGTGGCCGCCGGTCCCAGTCCTCAGCTCCTGGTAATAAGTATGAAATGAAATATTCCATTAGTTCCATTTTGCAGGCAGTTTTGTTTGTTTCACTTGAAGAACAGATGGTGAGTTTTAACATCAGTTCAACTTTGTATTCAACACGTAGTGGGACATGAACAGAGGTGTTTGGTCTTTAACTGAAGTCATCACGATGCACATAGAGAAAAATCTCTCCAAGTGATACCTGCTTCCCTATTATTTTAGTTTTTTTTTTTTTTTTTTTGAGATGGAGTCTCGCTGTCATCCAGGCTGGAGGGCAGTGGCACAATCTTGGCTCACTGCAACCTCTGCCTCCCAGGTTCAAGTGATCCTCCTGCTTTGGCCTCCTGAGTAGCTGGGATTACAGGTGTGTGCCACTACACCCAGCTAATTTTTGTATTTTTAGTAGAGATGGGGTTTTGCACTGTTGGCCAGACTGGTCTCGAACTCCTGACCTCATGATCTGCCCGCCTCAGCCTCCCAAAGTGCTAGGCTTACTGGTGTAAGCCACCATGCCTGGCCTGTTTTAGGATTTTTTTTCTTTTCTTTTCTTTTTTTTTTTCTTGACAGATGGAGTCTCGCTCTGTCTCCCAGGATAGAGTGCAGTGGCACAATCATAGCTCACTGCAGCCTCTAACTCCTGGGATCCAGTGACCCTCCTGCCTCAGCCTCCTGAATAGCTGGGACTATAGGCACATGTCACCACACCTGGCTAGTTTTTACAATTTTTGTAGTGATGGGATCTCACTATGTTGCCCAGGCTGGTTCTGAACTCCTGGCCTCAACTGATCCTCCCATCTCGGCCTCCCATGTACTGGGATTACAGGTGCATTGGTGCATTCTTTTAGGATTTAAACTGTATCCCAGTTTCAAGGTATGTGAAAATACATGGTTTCAGTTCTAGGTACAGGACAACGCATGTTCTAGTAAATACTAGGATATCTGGGAGAAGAAAAGGGATGAATGAGGATATAGCAAAAGAGGGAGGGAATGTGGAGAAAGAAATCCACCAGAGCCCAGGACAGGTCTCCTAGAACAGAGTGTACCTTCCCAGAAGCAGAGGCAATCATCCCATTTGTTCAGCAGACAATTTTGAGTCCTCCGGGATGTATAGAGACACTGCTGTGTGCCAGGAGACAGACATGGTGGAGAAGCCAGGTGAGAGATGTGGCAGCAGTGTCATGGCAAGGTGTTAGGCATGAGTGTTAGGCCAGGTGAGTGTTAGCTGCAAGGGCATCCAGGGGAGAAAGGGAAGGGCCCCTAGTTTAGATCTGGGTGCAGAAAGGCCTCCTAGATGAAACCAATTAACTTGAGAGGGGCCTTGAGAATGAACAGGAAGTTAACAAGGAGGAATGATGGAAGAATGCACCCTATCATTTCCCCCAGTTTTGGAGTAGTACTGAGGTTCAAGCCTCAATCACAGCATGTTCAAAATAAACCCTGACCCTAGCTAGGTCCTGGATCCATACAAACTGTGATTGATGCAGGAAATTATTTCTGGCTCCCAGGCATCTCTCTGTTCGGACCTTTCTGGACCAATGCAAACCATCTTGGTTTTTTGATCTCAGCCTAGACTTTGGTTAGGCTCTCAAAATGTTTGTTTCTGGAGGCAACCTTTATTTGCTTCTAAGTACATTACTTGGATGTAGTAACATGTATGAATATTTGAGATTGTGTTCAGCAGCCTTAAGAAGCATTTCTGAAGAGATATGTATTGATCATAGAGGATGATTTCCAAAGCAAGGAGCTTTCTAATCACCCCACTGCCAGAGAAGAGGGGTCAGGATGCGGGGCTGCCTCTGCTCTCTGACTGCTAGCATAAGCAGTACGTCTTGCACATCCTGGAGGACTCAAAAGTATCTGCTGAATAAATGAGACCATTGCCTCTGCTTCTGAGAAGGTACATTCTGTTCTAGGAGACCTCTCCTGGGTGGGTGGATCACCTGAGGTCAGGAGTTTGAGACCAGCCTGGCCAACATGGAGAAACTCTGTCTCTACTGAAAATACAAAATTAGCCGGGTGTGGTGGCTCATGCCTATAATCCCAGCACTTTGGGAGGCCGACGTGGGCAGATCACCTGGGGTCAGGAATTTGAGACCAGCCTGGCCAACATGGCAAAACGCTGCCTCTACTAAAAATACGAAAATTAGCCAGGCGTGGTGGCGTGCACCTGTAGTCCCAGCTACTTGGGAGGCTGAGCCAGGAGAATCGCTTGAACCCGGGAGGTGGAGGTTGCAGTGATCCACGATCATGCCGCTGCAGTCCAGCCTGGGCAAGAGAGTGGGACCCTGTCTCAAAATAAAAATAGAAATAAAAATAAAGTACTTAAATATCTACCTAGAACACACAAACACCTATAAAATAGCAGACAGGTATCAACATAGAGGAATAAAGTACTTTGGAAGTTCAAAATGGAAACAGTTCATGGAGATGGAGTTTGAAATAGATTTTAAAGATGGGGTAAGAGGTCACTGGAAAGAGACTGGAGGAAAACAGGAATATGCATAAGAAAAGGGCACCTATGTGAAGGGCACTAATACAAGCAAATACAAGCTTAGGACAAGTTCAAGGGGATGATTCAGTCTGGCTAATATCTGTAAGAGAACAGAGGGAGACACGGTTTAAAAGTGTGGCTGTAGGCCGGGCACAGTGGCTTGCGCCTGTAATCCCGGTACTTTGGGAGACTGAGACAGGCAGAGCAGTTGAGGTCAGGCGTTCGAGACCAGCCTGGCCAACACGGTGAAACCCCATCTCTATTAAAAATACAAAAATTAGCTGGGTGTGGCAGCGCACGCCTGTAATTCCAGCCACTTGGGAGGCTGTGGAAGGATAACTGTTTGAACACGGGAAGCGGAGGGTGCAGTGAGCCGAGATCTCGCCACTGCACTCCAGCCTGGATGACAGAGCGAGATTCTGTCTCAAAAAAAAAGAAAAGAAAAAGTGTAGCCGTGCCAGGCACCTTCTGGCAGGTTGAAGGGTCTGGTCTGGATTCGGTGGGTAATGGATGGAGATGGGAGTGCTGTGGAAATGAGACAGACGGGTGCTATATTTTTGGTGCCTTGATTTGGAATCCATTGCAGAGAATGAAGTGGAATTTTCCTTCAGGCATCTTTTTCATAGGATAGCTGTTTCTTGAAAATCCAGGATCACACGGGACTCACCTCTTTGAACAAGGTAAGCCTGCTGGTCAGGGTCACCTGTTCTCGCCCCGTGACGACTCTGCATCTCCATCAAGGACTGCCTGCTGGGACGAAAAGCAACATGCCGTGTGATGTTCTACAACCCCGAAACATGACAACGCTGAGCAGACAGTCAACAGAAGTAGGGAAAAAAGACTCAAACTACGCTGCCAAGGTTCATAAAAACCAGACTAATTTTAGTTTTAAATACTATTGGCACTAGGAGACTACGTTGTGAAAGTAAATAATTACGGTTAAAAAAATCAGGAAATAATCAAACTGTCATCAATAGGAAACAGATTAGAAAGAAGTGGCATATTTATAAATCAAAATACAGCAATGAAGTATAATAAATTACATCCGCACATATCAACAGAGCTCAAAATCACAATATAATGTAAAGTAAGTTGCAGAACAATACCTATAGTGATCATTTTGTAACTTAAACACAGAAAAATCAATATTATCTGGTTTTGAGACATGATATAGGGGTGTGTGTGTGTGTGATATGTAAAAGTATAAAATAGATGGGGAAGCTACCCACCAAATTCCTAACAGCACAAGGTAAAGGAAGAAAGGAATGTAATGATGGATGGGGAACAAAGGAGACTTCAACTCTAACTACAACTCCCTTTTTCCTTTAATAAAAAAAAATACTTGAAGGAAATAAAAGCAGCTGTCAGTGCAGGAAGGAGTACCTAGTAGAGTCTGTTATTTTATTCTCTGAATTTTGCTGTGTTTTAAAACTTTCTCAAAATAAATTTCTAAAAGTCAGAAGTAATTTTTGGCAGTATTTTTTAAAGAATATTCAGGAATTTAAAGTGCTATGAATATTTCATCCATGACAATAGCAAGATAGGTCATTGGGACACGTAACATTATTGTTAGAAGTGCATGGTGGCATGCACTTGTAGTTCCAGCTACTCGGGAGGCTGAGGCATGAGGATCACCTGAGCCCAGGAAGTTGAGGCTGCAATGAACCATGATCATGCCATTGCACTCCAGCCTGGGTGACAAGAGTGAGACCCTGCCTCAAAAAAACAAAACGAAACAACACAACATTTTAAAAATCAAAATCCTTGCTTATCTGTAAGCAAGGAGCTTGATCAAGCTCCCACAAGTCTCTGTCAAGCTTTCCTGTAAGACAAAGTAAGTGTTGGGAACTTGATCCCATGAAGTGTAAGTGAAGCAATTATTATTATTATTATTTATTTTTCAGACAGGGGACTCGCTCTGTCACCTAGGCGGGAGTGCAGTGGCGTGAACACAGCTATTCTTATCGTTCATATCAGGAATATCTGGACAGGCACCTCTTCTACAGCCATGCCGATGTGAGCTCTGGGTCCTCCTCTCTCTTTTCCTTACCTGCCTCCGTCTTCGAAAGCATCATTCTCTTTCAGCAGAACTGCCAGCTGCAATGCCAGTTGCTCCTTTTGCTCATGAATTTTTTCTCTCGCTGCTCTTTCAGCATGAAAATCAGAACAGTAGACTTCCATCTGTTAGAGGAAAAATAGATACAGAAGTTAGTACCTAGATGAATGCAGATTCTCTACAGTGTTTACATGATGAGGAGGTAGTGCTGTATCCTTCAATAGCCCTTGTGAATCACAGATGCATAATCCTGCTAGAAAACAGTATAATGACCATGACTTTCCAGTTACATTCCAATAGCAGATACAAGCTGTGTTTGTGTGTGCTTTAAACAACACAAATCCTGCAACTGCACTGATACAGGTAGTTTAAACACTGTAGGTACCATTAATTCAGCAAAATTATCTGGACTTTTAGATAATAAACAATTCAGGATCAACTTAATATAGTAAATGGCTTATTCATTCTGCCAGGTGTATTTATGAAGGCTGGTCTTAAGCTAAATTTAAAAGAATAATCATCACAAATAGATGCTATTTGTTAAATTCCAAACATGTGTGAGGTCCTACGTTGGGTGCTTTACATTTACTATCTTATTTTACCTTATGAAAAATCCTGAGAATATAGAATTGCTATCCTCATTTTACAAACTTAATGGCTCTTAATCTTGAGAAAATTTGTTAAGTGGCCAAATCAGCACTTGAACCAGACAGAAGACCATTTCCCATGGACTTTTCCATATTCAATCCACGTCCCATGTGTGGTCACCAGCCTCCTAAGATGGTTCCAGTGATCCTTGCCTCTTGGTATTCATCACCTTGTATGTTTCCCTCCCACAATGAATAAGGCCAACCTGTGTAACCTCTAGGATACTGCAGAAGTGATGGTGTATGGCTTCTGAGACTAGGTCACAAAAGACACTGTCACTCCTTGCTCTGTTGGATCACTTGCTTTGGGGGAAGCCAGCTGCCATGACATGAGGGCACCCAAGCATCCCTCTGGAGGGGACCACATGGTGAGGAACTAAGGCCTCCTGCTGACAGCCTGGGCAACATGGCAAAACCTCATCTCTACTAAAAATACAAAAAATTAGCTGGGCATGATGGCATGCACTTGTAGTTCTAGCTACTTGGGAGGCTGACGCACGAGGATCACCTGAGCCCAGGAAGTTGAGGCTGCAGTGAACCACGATCATGTGACTGCACTCTAGCCTGGGTGACAGGAGTGCGACCCTGCCTCAAAAAACAAAACAAAACAACACAACATTTTAAAAATCAAATACTTTTTTAAAATTATAAATAACAAAACACTTAATAGTGTTTTAATATTTAATGATGTCAGCTAATTGAGTGAACTGTTCCATTGGTATTGGAATTTAATACTAATTTTTAACTTTCTATGTTTAAAATTAATTTTTTCTTTTCAAATTTGCTGGTTCTGAGATATAAATTATTATCCATTATTTTAAAAGTAAAATTAAAAATCTAAATCTTCTATCAAAACTATGGTTACTTAAAAGTATGTAATAAAGAGATCAATTTAAGGGATTTCCTATCAATTGTGAGTGGTCCAGCATCTCACAGTGTTGGCGGTGGATCATGGGTGTTTTGGAGTATGACTTAAATTCAATTTAGTCTCACTTCTGTCACTTACTAGCTCTGAGCCAGTAAGGATAGAGTCTTTGTTTTGTCCATTCCTATATCCCAGGCAGTAAGAACAGTGTCTGACATATATATATATATATATTTTTTTTTTTTTTTTTTTTTTTTTGAGATAGGGTCTTGCTCTGTTACCTAGGCTGGAATGCAATGGCATGATCTTGGCTCACTGAAACCTCTGCCTCCCAGGTTCAAGCAATTCTCCTGCCTCAGCCTCCCAAGTAGCTGGGACTACAGGTGCCCCCCAACACGCTCGGCTAATTTTTGTATTTTTAGTAGAGACGGGGTTTCACCATATTGGCCAGGTTGGTCTCGAACTCCTGACCTTGTGATCCGCCTGCCTTGGCCTCCCAAAGTGCTGGGATTACAGCACCACGCCTGGCCGTGTCTGACATATTATAAGTGCTCAAAAAAGAAGTTATTGAATGAACGAGCAAGAGTATCCATCAAGAGAAAACAAATGTCTATGTCTAGAATGAGCGAAAATACACGACTGCAGCAGAGTGGAAGAACCCAATAACATGAGTTACCCAAGCAAGGAAATGCTCTGAAGAGCAGAGAATGCAGGTTGAGGCTCTATTCCTGGAGAAATAAAACTGAAGCTATAAGTACCAGTCAACTGGCTGCATTTCACAGGGGTCAGCCACTCTGGGCAGCTGGTGATAATGAATCTGTATGTAGGGGATAACAAACTGCTGACATTATTGTATTAAAAATAATATGTTCATCAGATTGGCCAAGGTTTTTAAAATAATGCAAGAATGCGAGGACATAGGAGTGCTTATCTTTTGGTGAGAGTATAATTTTGGTTAGGCATTTTTAGAAGACAGCTTGGTAATATTTATTTAACTGAGAAATGGACACAACTTATGATCCAACCATTCAATTGGATGCTGGCCGGGCGCGGTGGCTCACGCCTGTAACCCCAGCCGGGCAGATCATGAGGTCAAGTGTTCGAGACCATCATGGCTAACATGGTGAAACCCCATCTCTACTAAAAATACAAAAATTAGCTGGGCATGGTGGTGCGTGCCGGTAGTCCCAGCTACTCGGAAGGCTGAGGCAGGAGAATGGCTTGAGCCCAGGAGGTGGAGGTTGCAGTTGAGTCGAGATCATGCCACTGCACTCCAGCCTGGTGACGGAGCTAGACTCTGTCTCAAAAAAATAAAAAAAAATTTCATGCTTTATAATAAGACAGCATGGTACCAGAGCAAAGATACACGAGTAGACCAATAAAATAGAACAAAATCCAGAAACAGACCCATGCGTACATGGACACAAGTTATGATGAAGAGGGCAGCAGAGCACTTAAGAAAAGATGATTTAAATGGTACCAAGTTAACTGGATATTGATATAGGAAAAAAATAAATATTTGCCCTTACCTCACTTTCTATACACAAGAGCCATTTTCAAATGGTTTGTACATCTTAATGTAAAAGGTAAAACAACAAAATTTTTAGAAGACAACACAGGGAATATCTTCCTGGCCTTGGGGTAGTAAACGTTTCTTAAACAGGACACAAAAAGTACTAATCATAAATAAGAAGGCTGATATACTGGACTACCTTAAAACTAAGAACTTTTATTCCTCAAATGATACCTTCATGAGAGTGAAAAGGCAAAAATAACTGACAAGGGCTTATATGTGCAGTATATACAGAAGTCATTACATTTTTTAAAAAACCCAGGCCAGGCGCGGTGGCTCATGCCTGTAATCCCAGCACTCTGGGAGATGGAAGTGGGTGGATCACCTGAGGTCAGGAGTTTGAGACCAGCCTGGCCAACATGGTGAAACCCCCTCTCTATTAAGAACACAAAAATTAGCAGGGCATGTTGGCACGTGCCTGTAGTGCTAGCTACATGGGAGGCTGAGGCAGGAGAATCGCCTGAACCCAGGAGGCAGAGGTTGCAATGAGCCGAGATCACACCACTGCACTCCAGTCTGGGCGATAGAGCAAGACTCTGTCTCAAAAAAAAAAAAAAAAAAAAAAATCCAGGCAAACTAAACCAAAAAAAAAAAAAAAAAAAATAGGCAGGGTTGATCAGGCACTTCAAACAAAAGAGGATACCTCAAAGGCCAAAAACACTTGAAAAAGTACTCTTTCCCATTAGTCATCAGGGAAATGCAAATTAAATGAGATACCACTATATACCCTCCAGAGTGGTTAAAGGAAAATGACTGATAATAGAAGTGTTGGTAAGATGTAGAGCCATGGAAACTCTCTGTTGATGGGAGTGGAAACTGGTCCAACCACTTTGGAAAACTGTTTGGCATTACCTGTTAAAAGTGAATAACATGCAGAGCCTATGATCCAGCGACTCTACTCCTAGGTGTGTACCCAATAGAAATATAAAATACCCACATGTGAACACAGCAACATGCACACGAATGTCTTAGCAACATTAATCATAATGCCACAAACTGGAAAGAATCCAATTACCTATTAAGTGTAGAACAGATAAGATCCACTGAACACTTTCCAAATGCTTCAGTTTTAAAGTTTTAATACATTCACGGGTGAAAAAAATATAAAATGGAAAATTATAAACATTCTAAACACCATCACTTTCCAATGCGAGAATACAGTCAGGGATGGCCTCGCTCAGCTGGGGTTTCAGAAGGTGCCTCACCTGAGCCCTGAGGACGGTCATGGTTTCCAGGTCCTCCTCCTGCTTGGCAATGGTTTGCTTCATTTCATCCATTTGCAGCTGTTTGGAAGCCAGAGCCTTCTCTGCCAGTTCCAGTTTTTCACTCAGTTCCTTCAGCACTGCCCTGTCCACTTTTTCTGACTGAAAAAGAAACATTTATTCTAAAAATGGTTTTGAAATAATTCTGCCTATTTTAGTAAAATATTAGGAAAAGGTTTATTTTTTGAATTATCAGCTCTGGCCGGGTGTGGTGGCTCATGCCGGAATTGAGAGGCTGAGGTGGGAAGATCGTTTGAGCCCAGGAGCGGGAGACAAGCCTGCGCAACACCGTGAGATCTAAAAAATGTATCAGCTCTAACCAGTCTGTTCATCAGCAATGCTAACTTATTCAGAAAGTTGTATTTAAGTTGTGGCTTGCAAATAATGAATTCCTAAAAAAAAGAAGATAACGCCAAAATCAGGGATACAATAACAAACTCCAATTTTGATAAGGCTGTGACTCATTGATACTGTTATTTTTCCACTTGTTACTCTTACTTCCTGAAGTCAGTGGAAAAGAAAAAACATGTTTTAAATTTAAAATTATTAGGTCCAAGAGAGGAACACTACTGCTGGGCATGATAGCTCACACCTGTAATCCCAGCACTTTGGGAGGCTGAGGCATGTGGATTGCCTAAGCTCAGGAGTTCAAAACCATTCTGGGCAACATGGCAAAACCTCCTCTTTAAAAGAAAATAAATGAAAAACAAAGAGTATATTTACAGGGCTAAAAATTCAAAGATCCCTTCTAATTCACAAGCTTCTGTGGTCTCTAAACTATCACACCATGCTAGCATTATTACTAATTTATTTATTTATTTATTTTTTCAGAGATAGGTTCTCACTGTCACAGGCTGGAGTGCACTGGTGTGATCACAGCTCACTGCAGCCTTGACCTCCTAGGCTCAAGTGATCCTCCTGCCTCAGCCTCCCAAGGAGCTGGGACCACAAGCACGAACATCACACTTGGTTAACTCTTTATTTTTTACAGAGATAGGGCCTCCCCGTTGCCCAGGCTGGTCTCAGACTCCTGGGTTCAAATGATCCTCCAGCCTTGGCCTCCCAAAGTGCTGGGATTACAGGCATGAGCTACCACACCTGGCCCATTATTATGAATTTAAACTGCAGGCTGATGATTCCAGTGTCCTAAATTCACTGACAGCAGGCACGCTGGTCTTGCACAATTCCCCAAAGCAGATGGCCCTTCCTACCGATAGAAGCCCATGCTCTTAGCTCTCCTACAAACCTACCCTTAGAAACACGAAGTGCTTGGCCAGGCGTGGTGGCTCATGCTTGTAATCCCAGCACTTTGGGAGGCCGAGGCGGGTGGATCACGAGGTCAGGAGATCGAGACCACGGTGAAACCCCGTCTCTACTAAAAATACAAAAAATTAGCCGGGTGTGGTGGCGGGCGCCTGTAGTCCCAGCTACTCGGAGAGGCTGAGGCAGGAGAATGGCGTGAACCCGGGAGGCGGAGCTTGCAGTGAGCCGAGATCGTGCCACTGCACTCCAGCCTGGGCGACAGAGCAAGACTCCGTCTCAAAAAAAAAAAAGAAATACAAAGTGCTTAATCCCTGACCATAGGACATTAACATCATCTTTGTACGCAATAAAGCACATTACACATATGTGGAACATCAGAAGTTATAAACCCTAGATGCAAGAAATAATGATACACTGGAAAACCACCTCTGAAACCAGATTTAGTGAAGGATTCATGCAACTATTTTATATACAAAAGGTTCAACAGTTTCTGTTCATTACTATGCTATGGAAGTAATTTTTTTCAGTGAATACCTCTTTTCTTGTTAGTTCCTCAATTGCTTTCAATGCATTATTATGTTCTTGAAGAAGCTTGTTGTGTGTCATCTGTAGCACAGCTAATTTGGACCTATTAAAAAAGATATTAAAAAATGGAATCCTGGGGAAAATATCATAGAAACTTATAGTCTTGCCTCCCAACCTTCTGAACACTCAAGTAGAAAAATCTTCTCGCCTACCTTTATCATCCCACCACCTACTAGCATTTCTTACTCTCAAAAAAAATCTTTTCTGAAAAATCAAGACAGAGTGCAAACAATCAGCATAATTTTATTATGACAAAACTTTTAAACTTTATCCCCTCTGAAGAAGTCTCCTAGGACTCCTTCAGATAAGTGAAAAAGAAATTTTTTAAAATTTATTCTCAAATGCGAATTCCAATCCGTATAAAAAGGCGATTCTCCCTCCTCTGCCCCATCGCTGCCCTTCTGACTCAGCATACTCACTTTTCATCCTCTGTTTTAGCCTGTTCCATTTTGATTTCTGATAGCATGCTTTCCACTTGTAGCTCTAACTTTTTGTTAGTATAAACAAGCTCTTGCTTTTCATTCAACTCTGATGGAGTTGCAGAATTTTTCCTTTCAAGGGCCTGACACCTAAGAAAGGTCAAGGTTTCATGAGGATAAACAATGCTCCTTTACGCTCAGTGGTTTTTAAACAAACCCCAAGGTTATGTACAATACAAGAATTTTAGGGCTATAGGGTTTATGAATGCAAAATGAAATACATACTCCTCCTTGCTTCTTCACTAGACCTGGCCGTATTTTTGAACCCTTACGCCTAAACATAAAAAAGTACAGATCTAAGCTCACATGCAGTACTGTCCTCTTTGAATAACTGTTTTAACTAGTCATACAGATACATTTTTAGTATTTAAACACAGACCACAGTAGTAATTAGCTAAAGGTGCTTCTCATGTAGTGATGCATGGATATCTTTTATATTAAAAAAAAGTTATAGGTTCTGTCAATTGCAAAGACTTTAGTTTCCGACAAAGATTCAATAAGGGAAAAAGGAAGTTCCCCTAACTCTTCTTAAAGAGCAGAAAGAGAATTTCAATATAATACAAATAAATGACAGCTATGCACAAAGCATTAATGCCCAGCACATTGGACATATCATTTAACACAATGTATGTAGAAGAAATTATAACACACAGTTTACAAATGACAAGACAGGCTCAGAGAAGTGAAATAAATACCTTGCCCAACACAAATAAGCTGCAGACTCATATGTCAAATCTAGGTCTGTTTGTCCAAAGTCCTTAGTTGTAGCTGCCATGTTGTATCATGTTACCATAATACTACAGAGTGTTGGGAATTATAACCTCAAGAAAACACACACACCTCCGTATTGTGCTAGAAACATGTTTGCCAATGAATCCAATAGAACAACATCAGCTTAGGTTTGCTAAGTTTTGGGTAACTTCTTACATCAAGAGAAACAAACAAATGCCAAACTCTCAATCTACATGTTAGCCTGAAATAATTAACTGATTGAAATAACAAATTGAAATTGACCTTTTTCCAAATAAATGTCACTCAAGATCTTTATGCTCTTTTCATCTTTCTTTATGCTTACTCACATCAATGTCATCAGCTTAAGTCAGTAACAGGAAAACTAGCTCACAGCTTTGTAGAGATCTCACACAGGCTCGTACATTTACCAAATGCCCCTAAATGGCAGAATTAAAGTTCTCCAGTCCCCAACCCCCCATCTTACAAGTATTTCATGCTCACACATTAACCGGAACATTAGTATTTTCTGAATTCATATTTTAATTAAGTGTCTATTTTTCTTTTAGGCATAACATAGTTAAAAAAACTATGTTTTTATATGGTAGTATAATTTGTAAAAATGTGTATTTCAAAGGAGGATAAAATTGCTCTCGCGTTCTTACTTTTCTTGAAGTCTCTTCTTCATTAGCTCAGCTTCGCTGAGTTTTGTATGAGCCTCTTGAAGCTCCTTAAACAGAGATGTCACCTGAAGGTTCAGTGCTTCCACTTCACTTCCAACCTATCATATGGGAAATCCCAAACATATGTGTACAATTATTATCAGAGATTAAACAAACCTCTTTGGGAGAAAACAGGCTGAACCGTTAGTAGCCAATTAAGACTGGCTGGTGAATTGATCCAACTTTGACAATACCCCAAAGATAGTGTAGGAAAAGAATGTTGTGGATACTTGGTACTTAGGTTTGCTAAGTTTTGGGTAACTTCTGTTTCCTAATAAAGCATGAACTAATCAATTTGGATGCACTGTGATAATGACTTTATCGCTGTTAAAACGAACCCTATTCCAGGTTCAGAGATCATAGACCACAGAGGTGTCAAAGCACAGTCCTATCTATCCAGCTAACAACTTGCCCCCATACTCCCTTCCCAGTGTATGTTTCTAGTTTACTCAAGTATTTTTGTTGTGCAGCCTTTTTCCTGGCAGCTCTATAATTTTTGTAAATGAGTTTCTGATGCCTTGAAAGGCCATACTTCCCTGCTATTGGCTGTAGAATTCGTTTTAGTCAACAGGGAACTATTATTCACTGGTGGTCTCTTCATCTGTTTTCTAAATGTTCTCTCTTCTTTCAACAGTAAGGTCTCAGTCTCCTGGCATATGGTAGGCAATGTACATATTTGTTGAATAAATTAATTACCTAAAGTGAGTATTTTATGTAAATGCCTTTCACGTGGGCCACTATGGCTATCAACCTTCACGGCTTCATTAACTTCTCAAAGCTGAAGACTCTCTGCAGACTCAAAGGCACCTCTCTCAATTACCAGACAACACTGAACAAGACAACACTGAACCTTTTTCTTTCAAACTACTTTATTCAAACCAGTAATGGGATAGAACCCAAATCTTTCAATTCTCCCTCAAGTTTCTGAGTCATATCCTCAAATGATCTCATTATAAAGTGGACAACATTCCTTTTCCTACAGTAGGCTTGTTCATTGAAGGACTGAGGAGAAGAAATCAGTCAAGAAGAGACATAGGAAATGGTTTTGTAGAATACTGATAGAAATACATCTCGCAGCTGGGTGCAGTGGCTCACGTCTGTAATCCCAGCACTCTGGGAGGCTGAGGTGGGAGGATCATGAGGTCAAGAGATCGAGACCATCCAGGCCAACATGGTGAAACTCTGTCTCTATTTTTTTTTTTTAGACGGAGTCCTGCTCTGTTGCCCAGGCTGGAGTGCAGTGGCGCAATCTCGGCTCACTGCAAGCTCCGCCTCCTGGGTTCACGCCATTCTCCTGCCTCAGCCTCTCCGAGTAGCTGGGACTACAGGCGCCCGCCACCACGCCTGGCTAATTTTTTTTTGTATTTTTAGTAGAGATGGGGTTTCACCATGGTCTCAATCTCCTGACCTTGTGATCCGCCCACCTCAGCCTCCCAAAGTGCTGGGATTACAAGCGTGAGCCACCGCGCCCAGCCTCTGTCTCTATTAAAAATACAAAAATTAGCTGGGCGTGGTGGTGGGCACCTGTAATCCCAGCTACTTGGGAGGCTGAGGCAGGAGAACTGCTTGAACCTGGGAGGCGGAGGTTGCAGTGAGCTGAGATCGCCACTGCACTCCAGCCTGGGAGGCAGAGTCAGACTCCATCTCCAAAAAAAAAAAAAAAGAAATACATCTTGCTACAATTGACACAGACCAGGACAAGGAAATACAAAAGGAACAGATATATAATATTCAACATCAACATGATTTTTATATTTCTAAAGCAAATAACACATCACGAGATTCAAATTCAGTGGCTGGACTACTGTCGTGTGTATGGGTGTGACAGTGGCCATGGAATCTTAGGACTCACAGTCTCCGGGCCTTTCTCTTCATCATTCTCTTTCTCTGTGCTCCCCTCTGTCTGGGTTTCAATCTCAGAACGATTACTTGCTTTCTTTTCAAAATCTAAAACTCTGGAAAATCACAGAAGGTAGAAAAGTTACTTTCTCTTTGGCTTTAAGAGAAATAGCAATTACAGAAGCACTAAAAAGAAGATTGCTTACAATTGGGATAAAGGATCAGGGTTTTCAAAATCTCTACACATTCACTATATTAGCATTAGTTTTATTTTTCATCCTAAAATTGGCTAGAATTGATTCACAGATGAATACACACAGAGGTAAAAGGCAAGTGAAACTCATCTTGAACACCATCTGTTTTCATGTAACTGTACTATGCAGCAATGTTTTTGAAATTGTGTGTTTATACATGTGGATGCATGTGTGTTCCATGAACATGGTATCTCATTTATAAGAATTCAGTGGAGAAGGAAAGACTTTTCCTTTTAGGACACAGGTAAGTTTAAAAGTCACTGAATAAACAACAAAAAAAGTAACACCATTCTTAACACCAAATCATAACCACAGGAAAGCCATCCCAATCCAAGTGAAACAATAGAGACTGTGGTTAAAGATAATGGGTTGAATAGATGCATACAATTTTTTTCCAGCCCAAACTCTACTAATAGGACCTTCAAAAAGCCATGTGCCTACAGGAACAAAGAAAAAGGGAGAGGAAATAAGAGTAGGAAAATATAGAAGTACAGGTCTGAGTGGGGCCTTACCAGCCCAAGAAGGCCGACCTTTGAGCCAACAGTAGGGACAGCCAAGAAGCAACCAGATTCACACTGTGGGAACTCCAGGACACTCAAGCATGAGTGATACCAGGAACCTCTGAAAGTGACGACAAAGGTGGGGCCTTAGCTTTCCCCCTAAGATTAGGAAAAAGACAAGGATGCCTGCTCTCTCCATTTCTACGTAACACCTTTTTTTTTTTTTTTTTTTTTACAAGATAATCAGGCAAGAAAAAGAAATAAAAGGCATTCAGACTGGAAAGGAAGCAGCAAGACTATCTCTGCGATGGCACAATCCTGAAGATGGCAATTCTCCCCAAATGATTTGGGGATACAATGCAATCCCTAGTAAGATCCCAGCTGGCCTTTTTCACAAATTAACAAGCTGATCCTAAAATTCTTATCGAACAGCAAAGAACCCAGAAGAGCCAACAGTCTTTAAAAAGAAGAACAAAGTTGGAAGGCACTATCTCTTGAGTGCAATTTCAAGTCTCTCCACCTTCTGATTCCCTTCCCTTAGGCACAGCGGGAGCTGGCTCACAGTTAACTCCTTCCTCATACAGTTAGGCTTTGTGTCCCCACCCAGATCTCATCTTGAATTGTAATCCCCATAATCCCCATGTGTCAAGGGAGAGACCAGGTGGAGGTAACTGAATCACGGGGGCAGTTTTCCCCATGCTGTTCTGGTGATGGTGAGCGAGTTCTCACTAGATCTGATGGTTTTCTAAGTGTGTGGTAGTGCCTCCTGCGTTCCTTCTCCTTCCTGCCGCCTTGTGAAGAAGGTGCCTTGCTTCCCCTTCGCCTTCTGCCAGGATTGTTAAGTTTCCCGAGGCCTCCCCAGCAATGCTGAACTGTGAGTCAGTCAAACCTCTTTCTTTTATAAATTACCCAGTCTCAGGCGGTTCTCCATAGAAGTATGAAAACGGGCTAATATACTTCCTGATTTCAAAACTTACTACAAAGCTATAGTACTCAAGACATCGTGGTACTGGCATAAGGACAAACATAGATCAATGAAACAGAACTGAGAGTCTAATGAAGTTGGACTCCTATATCACAACATACATGGAAACAAACTCAAAATGGACCACAGGCTTAAATGTCAGAGATGAAATTACAAAATTTTTTTTTTTTTTTTTGAGACAGAGTCTTGCTCTGTTGCCCAGGCTGGAGTGCAGTGGCCAACCGTAGTTTTGGCCACTGCACCAGGCCAAAACTACAAAATTCTTAAGAGAAAAACATAGGAGTAAATCTTTGTGACCTTGGGTTAGGCAACGGTTTCTCAGATGGGACATCAAAAGCACAGGTGACAAAAGAAAAAGGAGATAAACTGTATTACATCAAAATAAAAACAAGTGTGCTGCAAATGATACCATCAAGTGAAAAGCCGATCCACAGAACGGGAGAAAATAGTTGTGGATCTGCTGGGCGCGGTGGCTTACGCCTGTAATCCCAGCACTTTGGGAAGCTGAGGCGGGCAGATCACGAGGTCAGGAGATCGAGACCATCCTGGCTAACATGGTGAAACTCTGTCTCTACTAAAAATACAAAAAAAAAATTAGCCGTGCGTGGTGGTGGGCGCCTGTAGTCCCGGCTACTCGGGAGGCTAAGGCAGGAGAATGGCGTGAACCCGGGAGGCGGAGCTTGCAGTGAGCCGAGATTGTGCCACTGCACTCCAGCCTGGGTGACAGAATGGGACTCCATCTCAAAAAAAAAAAAAAAAAAAAAAAAAGAAAATAGTTGCAGGTCATACATTTAATAAGGGACTTGTATCCAGAATGTAAAATGAACTCTTATAATTCAACATAAAAAGACAACCCAATTTTTAAAAATGGGCAAAGGCTCTGAATAGACTTTTCTCCAAAGCAAACAATGGTCAACATGAAAAGATGCTCAACATCGCTGTCACTAGGGAAATACAAATCAGAACTATGAGATACCAATTCACATCCACTAGGATGGCTGAAGTCAAAGTGAAAGACAATAAGAAACAAGCGTTGGTATGGACGTGGAGAAAGTGGAATGCTCATGCACTGCTGGTGGGAATGCAAAATGGCACAGCTGCTTTGGAAAATGATCTGCTGGTTCCTTAGAATATGAAATAGAGGTACCATATGACCCAGCAATTCCACCCATAACGATATACCCCAGAGAATTAAAAACACATATCCAAGCAAAAACTTGTACACAATGTTCATAGCAGCATTATTCCTAATAGGTAAAAAGTGGCAACAACTCTAATGTTTATCAGCTGATGAATGAGTAAACAAAATGTTTTATATATAGATAATGGAAGATTATTCAGCAAGGAAAAGGAAGTACTGATACATGCTACATTGTAGAAGAACCTCAAAAACATTATGCTACGTGAAAGAAGCCAGTCACAACAGACCACAGACTGTATAATTCCATTTATATGAAATGTCCAGAATGGCCAAGTCTATAGAGACAGAAAGCACATTGCTTGGAGGAGCAGACAGTGAGTGCTGTTTGGGGAAAAAAATGTTCTAAAATTACATTGTAGTAACAGTGGTTGCACAATCCTGGGAATATTCTAAAAAACACTGAAATGTATATTTTAAATGGGTAAACTGTATGGTATCTTAATTATATCTCAGGAAAGCTGTTTTAAAAAAACACATATTTCAAGTTAACCTATTTCATACCTTTCTTTGGCCTCCTTGAGTGCAATTTCAAGTCTCTCCACCTTCTGATTCCCTTCCCTTAGGCACAGCAGGAGCTGGCTCACAGTTAACTCCTCATGTTCCAAGTAATTCTTGGCCCCCTCTGCAGATCTGCTCCTATATTTAGACAATGCCCTGTTCAGTATAAAGGTTAAAAGATTTTCATCAGAAAAATACCAAAGCCTAAGAAGAGAGTAACCCAATATAACTGGGACCAGCTTAAAGGAACTGCTTTCCAGAACATTCTCCAACTAATTCTCAACTAGTGAACAGGCAAAGCTGTCCTGGACCCCCAGTGCCAAGCTCCTCCATGCTTCCTAGGGAAGGTGTGGAGACTCAGTGAGGCTCCGGAGAGGCCAGCCTTACACTGCACACACCCACTTCCTCCAAACAGTCACTGTGTACCTGACACCAGACCACAAAACCCACGGAACAGTTCAGCAGAGGCAGCTGTGGCTGAAGGTGCCAAGCTTTCCAGAGATCTAGTCTCAAAGGGGACTGCAGTCAGACAAAAGATAAGGACACATTGTACAGACCACTAGCCTTTCTCCAAGTTAACAGAGACCATCACAGCTTAAGTCAAGGGGAGAAAACCTTTTTCACTTGTGGTTTCAAATAATGAGAGCAGAGAAATGGAAGCGCTGTTGATATGTCAAGTATTTTTCTCGATTTCAAAATCTGACTAAATCAAGAGACATATCAGTGACAAACAGAATCATGATCACTGTTACAAAACATGAGGGACAACTATGATGATGCTAATGGCAGCTACTCTTTCAGTCACCGACTCGGGTTCACATAGCTAATAAACAGCCAGGATTAAATCCCAGTTTCCAGGACTCTGAAGCTCCAACTCCAAACCTGGAAATCAATCTCAGACTAATTACGATACTCACAAATGGTACAGAGCTGTTATTTTAAAAATAGCCATGTGGCTTAAAAGAGGAAGCGGTCTTTGCATCTGGATATGAACGATGAGGAAGTGGCTTTGATCTTTCAACCAGGGCTTTTTTATTTCCCACTACTTCCAGGAACGTCTTTAAATATTAAAAAGCAATTTGGGGGAAACGTGAAGAATTTTTAACCAAAAACGGGAATTACTTTCGTTTATGCCAATTACCCTGTTTGACGAAAGAATATTATCTAATACTTACTTTCTTCCTTATACAAGGGCTTAGAAACATAATGGAAGACAATTTTTTTCCCGTTTTGTAAGTCAATCTATATGCACATTCGTCAAGTTATACAAAGAAGGTTTTAAAAATCTATGAGATGGCTGGGCACAGTGGCTCACGCCTGTAATCCCAGCACTTTGGGAGGCTGAGACGGGCGGATCACCAGAGGTCAGGAGTTCGAGATCAGCCTGGTCAACATAGTGAAACCCTGTCTCTATTAAAAACACAAAAAGTTGGCCAGGTGCAGTGGCTCACGCCTGTAATCCCAGCACTTTGGGAGGCCGAGGCAGGCGGATCATGAGGTCAGGAGATCGAGACCATCCTGGCTAACACGGTGAAACCCCGTCTCTACTAAAAATCCAAAAAATTAGCCGGGCGTGGTGGCGGGCGACTATAGTCCCAGCTACGCGGGAGGCTGAGGCAGGAGAATGGCGTGAACCCTGGGGGGCGGAGCCTGCAGTGAGCCGGCCGAGATCGCGCCACTGCACTTCAGCCTGGGTGAAAGAGCGAGACTCCTTCTCAAAAAAAAAAAAAAAAAAAAAAAGACCAAAAAGTTAGCGGGCGTGGTGGCGGCCACCTGTAATCCCAGCTACTCAGAAGGCTGAGGCAGGAGAATTGCTTGTACCCGGGAGGCGGACGTTGCAGTGAGGTGAGATTGCGCCACTGCACTCCAGCCTTGGTGGCAGAGTGAAACTCCATCTCAAAAAAAAAAAAAAAAAAAAAAATCTATGAGATAAGAGATCCCGTGGCTCACGCCTGTAATCCCAGCACTTTGGGAGTCCGAGGCAGGTGGATCACGAGGTCAGGAGATCGAGACCATCCTAGCTAACACGGCGAAACCCTATCTCTACTAAAAATACAAAGTTAGCTGGGCGTGGTGGCAGACGCCTGTAGTTCCAGCTACTCGGGAGGCTGAGGCAGGAGAATGGCGTGAACCCAGGAGGCGGAGCTTGCAGTGAGCCAAGATCACACCACTGCACTCCAGCCTGGGCAACAGAGCAAGACTCCGTCTCAAAAAAAAAAAAAAAAAAAGAGAGAGATCCTTAGAGTTCTTTTCAGACAATCATCTCTTGAATAGATGATTACAGGAGTAAGCAGCTTGCAGAAGGCGAGCTAGCAGTCTCCTCGGTGAGCACTGCTTGTGAGAGTCACGAGGTTCAGGCGCTCAGTTCTAGGTCTGCCTCCCTCCCCAAGGCCACGCCACTATTTAAGATGTCTGTTTCCTCACATCTACATAGGACAGGTACACTTGAGACTCCACAGGTAAGAAATCTGGGCACTTTCAGGCAACACCCACAATGACTGAGAGTGCTATCGGTCATTGTTACAAAAGATGTTCCAGTATTGGTCATGCTAGCTTATAACCGGGAAGTTGGAGGGAAAAGAAAATGAAAATATTTCACTTATGGAAGCTGGGCAGGCTGGTCTGGGTCAAATGGCACTGGGGAACCAATGAGTAAACATGTCTTTGATTAGGAACAAATCATTGACTTGATTGAGAACCAGTTTGCTTTCACTCTTCATCTGCTGGAGGTGAGACACCACCAGAACAGAGCAGTCAGTGTGAGCCAAACAGGAACCAGACAGTTTTTAATCTTTGCCAGTTTGAGCTGCAACATTAAATAGCATTCAAATCAAATATTCTTGAAAGATCCTGGTATAAATCATAAAGAAGTTACTTCCTCAGGTCACTACATTTGACCTCCAGTGACAAGCACCCAGTGACAAGCCTGCCCAGCCTGTCTGCCTGACAGCCCAAGTCTTCCTTCACATACGTGCCACTGGAGACTGTTCTCGTGGGCCCAGGACTATGCTTGATTTCTTTTACTGACCCTTCTGCTTCTCCTTCCTGTAAAAACAGAAATGCAAGGGATTTAACACAATATGTCTGCAAGACAAATTCTTTGTCAAAAGAAAAAAAAGACAAAAGATGAATTTTTGTGACATGCAACCCAAAGAACCTTCCAAACATTCAGATGTGCACTGTTTAAACTGGGTGGCTCAAATGCAATGGAAACGTACCCTCCCCTCACCTGGCACACCCTGTCGGGATTATAAATACCCCAGCTAAGGCGTGAAGGTCAGTTTCCTCTGGCCATACACATTCTACCTGACTCTGTAAACATGAAAGCTTATCTGCTCCTCTCTTTCCTTGGCAGTTCCCTCTTTCTCAAGGTTAAGGTCATACAGAGCTGGTGACAACTCCACATATCCTTCCTTTAAAATGCAAAATGCTATAACTCACCGAGGCAAAGTTAAAAAAGAGGCAGTTTCTGTGAATGAGATTCACAAAGCGCCATCTTGGCCAAGTTGGTTCCCATTAGAAATGTGTATGCACCGCAGGTCAGTTAGGGAACAAGATAGTCTAAGACCCACAGGATTTGAAAGACATTTATATTCCAGTAAGCTCCCAGGGAAAATCTTCAAAAATGCACAAAGATGGTTCTAGATATATATGTATAAATATATATATTTATATATAGAAATATAGGTATATATTATAATATATAAATATATAATGTTATGTTATATATACATTATATATAAATATATATAATATAGATATATATTATATAAATATATGTTATGTTATAAATACAACATTATATATAAATACATATATAATATATATAAATATATATAAATATAATGTTGTATATATAACATTATATATAAATATATATAATGTTATATATGTAATTATATATTAATTGTATAATATATTATACAATTATATAATTGTATAATATATAATTGTATTATACAATTATATAATTGTATAATATACATAATAATATATAATTGTATTATACAATTATATAATTGTATAATATATTATACAATTATATAATTGTATACGTTCTGTATTATTAGAGAATATATTACATATATTCATTATATAATATATAGATATATCTATTATAAAAAATATAGATACATATATGTGTATATATTATACAATTATATAATTGTATAATATATTCTATATTATATATTATAGAATATATTATATATATTCATTATATAATATAAATATAGATATATCTATTATAAAAAACATAGATACATATATTTTTTCTCTGCTTGGGGCCATGGGGGTTCTAGATATTTTTGATATTTCTTCCTAAATCTTGGGCAGTGCTTTCCAGTTCACAGAAGAAATGCATGCAAAACATGTTTACACTAAAAATAACTGTCACTCATCTGACAGGGGAATGAGATGCTAACCATGCACCCTGAAGGAAGAAGCTTCATTTGGAAACTTCTCATATGCTGTTGGGTTTCCTGCAGCTTATCGGTTATTGACAGAAGGGTAAGGTTCTTTGGTTAAACTTCTGTCTCAGTCATCTTCGATCACTTGCAGAAAGGGTACTCTGGCAAAATACGCTTTTCGATTGACATTTTAATTGTCTTGATTTTGGCCACTAAAATGTATGAGGGGGCATGGATGGCAGGGTTATTCAGAGCTGTTTCCTAACTCTACTGCAGCAAATAAATCAGAAAGCAAAGACAGTTAGACATTCATATTTCAGATATAACCAGTAGGTGAGCTTTTTTGCAAGTTGCTACCCACTCCTCCTGACTTATCTACAATGTACATTTTTCTCTTCCAGGGACACAATATTTTTCTTTTCTTTTTTTTTAAATTTAAAGACAGAGTTTTGCTCTGTCACCCAGGCTGGAGTGTAGTGGCACAATCATGGCACAATGCAGCCTCTCAAACTCCCGGGTTCAAGTGATCCTCCTGCCTCAGCCTCCTGTGTAGCTGGGAGTACAGGCGTGTGCCAACATGCCTAGCTAACTTTTCGTCCTTTTTTTTTTATTATACTTTAAGTTTTTTAAGTTTTAGGGTACATGTGCAATCATTAAAAAGTCAGGAAACAACAGGTGCTGGAGAGGATGTGGAGAAATAGGAACACTTTTACACTGTTGGTGGAACTGTAAACTAGTTCAACCATTGTGGAAGTCAGTGTGGCGATTCCTCAGGGATCTAGAACTAGAATTACCATTTGACCCAGCCATCCCATTACTGGGTATATACCCAAAGGATTATAAATCATGCTGCTATAAAGACACGTGCACATGTATGTTTACTGTGGCACTATTCACAATAGCAAAGACTTGGAACCAACCTAAATGTCCAACAACGATAGACTGGATTAAGAAAATGTGGCACATATACACCATGGAATACTATGCAGCCATAAAAAATGATGAGCTCATGTCCTTTGTAGGGACATGGATGAAACTGGAAACCATCATTCTCAGCAAACTATCGCGAGGACAAAAAATCAAACACCGCATGTTCTCACTCATAGGTGGGAATTGAACAGTGAGAACACATGGACACAGGAAGGGGAACATCACACACTGGGGACTGTACTTTTTTTTTATGTACACACAGGGTTTCGCCAGGTTGCCCAGGTTGGTCTTGAACTCCTGGGCTCCAGTGATCCTGTCTCCTCAGCCTCCCAAAGTGCTGGGATTATAGGCGTGAGCCACCACACCTGGCCAGTCCCTTTTCTTGTATCAGATATGTACTCTGACTCATGGAAAGTGACCATCTGTACTACAAAGGATTTTATCCTTGTCTATCTTTCTCCCTATCTAATCTTTATTAGTGGCAATGAAGGAGAGGCCCCCACCTGGTACATGGACCTGCTCTGCTCTTTAATAGGGCTGCCCCTATGCCCAGGCACAGTTGTAACAGATGCTTCTCAAGAGCTTAGGGCCCCCTCGCTTAGCGCACTTCATTTGGGGTTGCAGAGAAATTTGATTTTCATAGCAATGGCTTCAAACTCAGTTCTCAGAGGCTCCTGAGTAGCTGCTTTTGAAAGGGAAGGAAAAGCCAGGACACTCCCTTAACCTACAACCAGAGCAGTTCTGCTCTTTCTTTTCTCCTCTTCTTCTTTTTAATATATCAGGGTTCCTCATACCACTGTGTTTGAAAAGAGGGTTCTGTTGGCCAGGCGGGGTGGCTCATGCCTGTCATCCCAGCACTTTGGGAGGCCGAGGCGGGTGGATCACTTGAGGCCAGGAGTTTGAGACCAGCCTGGCCAACATGGCAAAAACCTGTCTTTTTTATTAAAAATACAAAAAATTAGCTGGGTGTGATGGCATGCGCTTGTAGTCCCAGCTACTTGGGAGGTTGAGGCACGAGAATCTCTTGAACCCCGGAGGCAGAGGGTGCAGTGAGCCGAGATCGCATCACTGCACTCCAGCCTGGAGGCAGAGTGAGACTGTCTCAAAACAAAAAAGAGGGTTCTGTTGTTAAAATATGTTTGCGGCTCCCTTAAGTGAACTGCGGAATACAGCTTTGAGACGTAGTTTGAAAAATGACAGAAAGTTCATGCTCATGTGGGTTTTTTCCTTTTCTGGTCACAAAAATGTTCAGTTTGCCAGGACATGATGGAAAAAAAAAGACTACAGCTTTCATCATAAAAGGTAATTAATATTTTTCCATTTTAGCTATGATAACCCTTACATGCATTATGCTATACTTAGAAAATGAGAGCCAATTTATCTTTGCTACACTGGAATTTCCTCAATCCTTGGCTTGTGTTGACAAGAAAAAGTGGTATTTGTTTCATGTTTCCAGGTGAGGCTTTATAGTTTGCTCATAACAAAAATAAAACCCAAAACTCACAGCCATCCTAATTTCAACAAAGGAATCTTCTGAGGAGCCGCTGGAGTTCAGCTTGAGCTGCAGTTCAGACACGATGCCCAACAGGTCTGCCTTCTCTGCTTGTAGCCTCACCACCTGGGTCCTGAGCTGGTCCTTTTCCTGCTCCGCTTCTGCCCTGGGAAGCCTGGAGTCATCAGTGGGGTCCTGGAGATGACAACGAGTAAAGTGAATGAACAGATCAAACTAAGGCCAGGCACCATGGGCTCATGCCTGTAATTGAAGAGCTTTGGGAGGCTGAAGCGGGAGGATCCCTTGAGGCCAGGATTTCGAGACCAGCCTGGGCAACATAGCAAGACCCCCATCTTTACAAAAAATTTAATAATTAGCCAGGTGTAGTGGCACACACCTGTAGTCCCCATTACTTGGGAGGCTGATGCAGGAAGATTGCCTGAGCCCAGGAGATCAAGACTGCCAAGGCCCTGTCTCCAAAAAAAAAAAAAAAAAAAAAAAAGCCAAGCCAGGCGCGGTGGCTCACGCCTGTAATCCCAGCACTTTGGGAGGCCGAGGTGGGCGGATCATGAAGGTCAGGAGATGGAGACCATCCTGGCTAACACAGTGAAACCCCGTCTCTACTAAAAATACAAAAAGATTAGCTGAGCGTGGCAGTGGGTGCCTGTAGTCCCAGCTACTCGGGAGGCTGAGGCAGGAGAATGGCGTGAACCCGGGAGGCAGGGCTTGCAGTGAGCTGAGATTATGCCACTGTACTCCAGCCTGGGCAACAGAGCGAGACTCTAGCTCAAAAAAAAAAAAAAAAAAAAGTCAAAATAACAAATACAAATCAAACTAAGGACCTGGCCATGAGACTCAATTACCCCCACACCTACTGACAAGGAAGTTTCTCAACACCTTTATGCCCTGTGCTTTAATGTAGAAAATTCCAGCTTTTACCTGACAATTTTTTTTTCCAGACAGAGTCTCACTCTGTCGCCCATTGGAGTGCAATGGCTCAATCTCAGCTCACTGCATCCTCTGCCTCTCCGGTTCAAGCAATTCTCCTGCCTCAGCCTCCCAAGTAGCTGGGACTATAGGCGCCCACTACCATGCCCGGCTAATTTTTGTATTTTTAGTAGAGATGGGGTTTTGCCATGTTGGCCAGGCTGGTCTCAAACTCCTGACCTCAGGTGATCTGCCCACCCTAGCCTCCCAAAGTGCTGGGATTATAGGCGTGAGCCACCATGCCTAGCCCATGATTTATTTTGACATAACATTTAAAATGGAAATTTTTACATTATTTTATTGTATCCAAATAATCAAAATTTAAAGTAACTTCATGACAAGAAAGAAAGCCTTCCTTGCCATGCTGGAATAATCTGATATTATAGAAATAATCAACCATACTTTGGCAACAGTGGACTTATAAGCTGTTGTCTAAAATTCCAGAAAGGAAGGGAGAAAAGTTCCCACCACCCAACCTCCTGCCCTTTTCCTCCCATCAATGCCCACCCACACCCCTTCTCCCCACACTTGGCATGGACAGCAGAGGCCTCCGTAACAAAGCACGCCCAGTGGGGATTTCAAACGTGTTCTGGGTTGTGTCATTACTAACGTCTTTGACATCCACTCCCAGGTATGAGCACATTTTTCCAGGTTCTTTGGGTCAAGAAAAATGTGTCTCTTTCTCTTTTCATCTGTGGCGATGCGATAGCCTCCTACCACATGACATCTTCCAAAACATTTTTAAAAAGGAAAATGTAAAGTGAATAATCTCCATTTTAGACTGAGAGAACAGACAAGGTCAACAAGTAAAAATTCTGAGTAATGGGTTTTTCAAACATATTTTTTATATCAAAGACAGAAACTAAAAACAATTGTTGGTTCTAGGCAGAGGCCCATCTGCACCATCTATAATGAATACAATACAATGATTTATAACCTTACTGTTCTTTTGCCTACAATCAATATGGTCAAAGCTTTACAAATTTCTTTCCTCTAAAAGAGATTATCCATGACCCTTAATAGGGCAACCAATCTTTTCAGCAAAAGCACTTCTTCCAAGACCAGGCAAAACACCAATCCAGACTGAACCATGAAAGGTTTTGATCTAGGAGTCTAGACACGTAAGATTCTACTGCAAATGTCAAGGGGAAAAAAAAAAACACATCACGGTGGATCAGTCTGCTCACCTCAGATGACCTTTCTGATTTCCCTTTTAGTTTTCCAAGCTCTTCCTTCAATTTCTCATTCTCATGACTCAAGGCCATTAGACGCTCTTTGGCTTCTTTGCTCTGTATCTCAAAAAACTGGCGTTCTTCCTTCTGTTTCTCTGTCCAGGCCGAAAGCTCCTCAAATCTCCCTTTCATGGCTTGATTATTTAGCTTCATGGCTTCTGCAGGAGGTTCAGAGTGATGGAGTCACACACCAGGAAAGTGGACTTGATTTGATGAACCAAATCTCCCTCTAGTCCACTTGACCACATGGCTCTGAATCGAAAGATGCCATGCTTAGCCTCGGCCCAAGGGTCAGCAGCAAAAAGATGAAGTGGTTTTTGCTTACAGAAAAGACTAGTGGGATGAACATCATTTCTAGTCCTTAAAAGTCCCAAGAAAATAAAGTTGATTTGGGTACTGCCACTACAGCACAAATATCTAAATATCTATCGTTACTAGGAACTAAGGAAGTTCTTACTACTCCTAGATTCAAACACTGGTCCTGCCCAAAGCCACGGCTTGAGATACCAGGATGCTTCCTCTTAATAAGGTAATATTTAGGACTAACTCTGGAACCATAGCAGCCTTTCTTCCTTTTTCCTTTTTTTTTTGAGTCAGGGTCTCTCTCTGTCATCCAGGCTGAAGTGCAGTGGCACGATCACGGCTCACTGCAGCTCCAACTTCCCGGGCTCAAGCAATCCTCCAACCTCAGCCTCCCCAGTAGCTAGGACCAGAGGCATGCACCATCACGCCCAGCTTTTTTTTTTTTTTTTTTAATTTTTTTGTAGAGATCAGGTCTTGCCATCTTGCCCAGGCTGGTCTTGAACTCCTATACTCAAGCAATCCTTCTGCCTCAGCCTCCCAAAGTGCCGGAATTACAGGCATGAGCCACCACGCCCAGTCTCTTTTTCCTTTTGAATGGGCTAAATATCATTATGCTACTTCCATGAGATACACAAACAGTTTTTATTTTTACCTGTTTCCAAAAGTAAAAATCAGAACAGATTTAGCCTTGCCACAAGCTAAATCCTGTGCTTCCCCACCCACTACCACCTATGGAAACGGGGAGAAGAAGGGAGGTCACCACCAAGCCTTAGTGCAAAGGGATGGCATTTGTTGAAGGCCCGGGATGAATGGGGCATGCAGGGGCCGGCTCTGCTCACCTTTCAGCTGGTGGTTCTCGGTCAGGAGCTCTTTCATCTGCTGCAGCAGCTCCTCCGGGGTGAACGTGTCCAGGTTTGGGTGGGCCAGATGTGGGGGTCCATTTCCTGTGCTTTCACTGGGGCTGTCCCCCTTTTCAGTGAGGCAGCTGAGAGGTTGATGGGACATTGCAGAAGTTCCTGTGGAAAAGTCACCTGTTGAAAATAGAGCTGTCCCCCGCCCCACAAGGGGTCCCCGGGAGTCCCACAAACCCATTGGCGATTTTTAATATTTACTCCAAAAGTTGCCCACTTTCTCTCCAGTTACATTTTGAACATTTTTGATTCTTCCTTTTAAACAAAAAAGGTATATGTAGCTTCAGAAAAGTGTGTGTGTGTGTGTGTGCATGTGTGCATGTGTGTGTGTATGGGTGTATAAAAGGGTACAAAAAAATGAGGATTTGGGAAATGGTGGAGGGAGATGAGGGTATGACATCATGATGATCAAGATATATGTAGACATGGGCAAAGTATCATGAAAAATATTTCCCATGCAAATCTTCAAATTCAAATCTCCTTATTTCAAGTGAATTGCATGGTAAGTGAATTATATCTCAAAAAAGCTGTTTTAAAAACTATATTTTGTTTACTGTATTTTTGGTTAAGAAGAAAGGGAGAATTAACATTCTTTGAATGCTTACTATGTGCAGACTCAGCACACCAGGCCTGTCACTGACTAATCTTCATTAACGCTGAACCAGGCAGCTGTTTTATAGGTGAGGAAGTTGGGTTTACAGAGGCGTACAGCTCATCCAAGGCCAGGAAGTGGCACCACCAGGTATCAAAGCCACACCTTGTAAAACAACAAAGTTATACTACTGAGTACTTAGGCTTTAATATTCTATTTTTCGATGCATGCTGAAAAGACTAAGATATCTTTAGGTATTGCATGGTCTGAAAGTTCTTTACACGTATCACTTTGTTTTGTAGAGGCATCCATGTGGACATAGAAATGCAGGACAAATGAGTAAATCCCCACTCTGCTTCTGTGTTACCAACCACCCAGGCAAACATGTTCAGCACAAATTTCCACCTTCACACTTGGTGAAAATGATGTATTTTCTTCAAGAGCTGATGGGGATAGATTATAAAGCAATACATAGCAAAGGCAACTCCTCCCCGCTGATGCTGTATACACATGGCCCACACACCCATTCCACAAAGGTCAACAGTGGCCAAAGTCCAGAGAGATGCCTGAAAAAGCATATTATTACTTCCAGGATGTTTACTGTTAGAAGATTGTTTTTGAGCCGGGCGCGGGGGCTCACGCCTGTAATCCCAGCACTTTGGGAGGCTGAGGCGGGCGGATCACGAGGTCAGGAGATGGAGACCATCCTGGCTAACACGGTGAAACTCCGTCTCTACTAAAAAAATACAAAAAATTAGCCGAGCATGTTGGCAGGCGCCTGTAGTCCCAGCTACTCCGGAGGCTGAGGCAGGAGAATGGTGTGAACCCGGGAGGCGGAGCTTGCAGTGAGCCGAGATCGTGCCACTGCACTCCAGCATGGGCGACAGAGCGAGACTCTGTCTCAAAAAAAAAAAAAAAAAAAAAAAGATTGTTTTTGTTTTTTGAGAGTCTCTCTCTGTTGCCCAGGCTGGAGTGCAGTGGAGCGATCTCGGCTCACTGCAACCTCCACCTCCTGGGTTCAAGTGATTCTCCTGCCTCAGCCTCCCAAGTAGCTGGGACTATAGGCGTGAGCCACCATGCCTGGCCAATTTCTGTATTTTTAGTAGAGACGGGGTTTCACCATGTTAGCCAGGCCGGTCTCGAACTCCTGACTTTAGGTGATCTGCTGGCCTCGGCCTCCAAAAGTGCTGGGATTACAGGCATAAGCCACTGCTCCTGGACCTTAGAAAATAATTTTAAATCCATCTATCCAACAAATAGGTATTAAGCACCAATGTACACTATACAACTGTGATCAGGCAGAAAGCCACGGATGCACAAAAGGGGTGAAGAGAGAACTTGGAGGCGAGCATCCCATTTCTGATGGGGGAAAGGCACTGGTCTCAATGAGATCCATCAGCCACTCATGACTATGGAGCCTGTGTGACCCCTGAGTTGTGGAGAATCCATTACACATGATATCAGTCCCTGAAAGATAGAGATAAGAGCACCGCCTGTTTCTGACATGTAACTGTGTCATAGTATCTATGTGTGTATTTAATAGCCATCAATTAAAATAAAATGCACCAATGTGGTGTTGCGTCCTTGGCCACAGGAGGCAATACCTTGGGCTTTCTGTAGATCTTCTGGAAGCAATACCTGGTAACCTCCTGTTGGTGCGAGGAACTTGTAGGTAATCAGAGACAGAGCTACCTACCACACTCTGTGACAGGACAGCCTGTGCCACTTCTTCCTACAAGAGCTAGCACCAAGAGGGGCATTCTCATATAGTCATGTAATGAGGGTGATGGCAATATTATGAAGCGGAAAACACTGATAAACCATAGGATTCATTTTTGAACCTTTTGTATCTATGTGTCACACACCCAAATTCACTTAGAAAACAGGTATAATGCAGAAATGTTCCATAGCTTAGCATTAGGTGACTAGAACAGACTGCTCTTCTTCTCACAAAAATAATCTGAATAGACCATCAGTTTCTAATTTTCCGTGAAATTCATTTTTTTGTACCCAGAATCATCTCATTAAAATAGGGTTTTACTGAGTAACAGTGTTCCTACCAATTTGCAGAGGAATACTAAAATTCTAGGTAATAGACCTAAAAGAGAAAATCCTTGTGATATGTATCATTTACTTGCCAACATTTAATTTTTCTTAGGTATTCAGTGATTATACTATATTTTGCAAAGGCCATGAAAATATTCAACAGATTTTTTTAAAGAAAGGACCTAAGCAGATTTTTAGAAATGTGTTTGGTTTCGGCCGGGCGCGGTGGCTCACGCCTGTAATCCCAGCACTTTGGGAGGCCGAGGCGGGTGGATCACAAGGTCAGGAGATCAAGACCATCTTGGCTAACACGGTGAAACCCCGTCTCTACTAAAAAAATACAAAAAATTAGCCGGGCGCGGTGGCAGGCGCCTGTTGTCCTAGCTACTTGGGAGGCTGAGGCAGGAGAATGGCTTCAACCCGGTAGGTGGAGCTTGCAGTGAGCAGAGATCTTGCCACTCCAGTCTAGCCTGGGCAAAAGAACGAGACTCCGTGTGAAAAAAAAAAAAAAAAAAAGAAATGTGTTTGGTTTCATCTTATTATATGCACAAATTTCTCCCTTTTTTCTGAAAACGAAAGGAAAGGAAGGGGAGGGGAGAAGAGAGGGGAGAAAAGAAAGAGATGTTTCTTTGAAAACTGTTAAGATTTTTTTCCTCAATGAACTTTTTTTTTTTTCAGACAGAGTCTCACTTTGTTGCCCAGGCTGGAGTACGGTGGCACAATCTCAGCTCACTGCAACCTCTGCCTTTCAGATTCAAGTGATTCTCCTGCCTCAGCCTCCCAAGTAGCTGGGATCACAGGCATGTGCTACCACACCCGGCTAATTTTTGTATTTTTAGTAGAGACAGGGTTTTGCCAAGTTGGCCAGTCTGGTCTTGAACTCGTGACCTCAGGTGATCCACTCGTCTCGGCCTCCCAAAGTGCTGGAATTACAGGCTTGAGCCACTGTGCCCGGCCCCTCCGTGACCTTTTATACCTCCACCAAGCCTACAGATACCACCATAATAAAGTTAAAACTGGTTCTAGTTATTACATCAGTGTTTCTGACTTCTCATGTAGCCCGGATTTTATAAGGATACGAGGAAAAAAGTGGGGTCGTGCTAAGGGAGGCCACAGAAAAAAACATTTGTACCATTAGCCAGATGTGTGGCCTTGGGAAGTCACATGACCTCTAGTGGTATTTATTGACTCATCCAGCAAATGATAATCCTTATGTTGTTGCTTTCAGCTCAACAACTCTGTGAAAAATATTCTTTAGTTTCTAGAAAGACCACAATCTAAACCCCACCCTTCAATGCATATACAACATGTATCACGGGCAGGCCAGTCACTCTCATGAATAGCTATACCTGTCCTAATGACAGCAAATTCTGTGATATCGTGTATTGTCAGAAAAAATATTTTGTAATTCAAATGTCATCAAACATAAGAAGTTAGCGTAAATGGTAAATATAAGCATGTAAATACTTAATACCAAAATTTTACTAAAAGTAATTTAATTGATGCCGGGCGCAGTGGCTTATGCCTGTAATCCTAGCACTTTGGGAAGCCAAGGTAGGCAGATCACTTGAGGCCAGGAGTTTGAGATCAGCCCGGCCAACATGGTGAAATCCCATCTCTACTAAAAATACATAAATTAGCGCCAGAGCTCACGCGTCGGCATGGTTACCGCCAGCAGCCACTGCACCTCCTTCTGGCTGACTCGCCTCCCAGTCCTGCGTCGGACCCCTGGTCACCCCCACGCTGTCCCTCCTTCGTTCCTTGAAGACCTCGAATGCCACCTTTTGTTGAACATCTCGAATAGCATCATGTTCTAACCAGATGGCTAGACGGGATTTATGGACAAGAAGTTATCATTGAAATTAAATGGTGGCAGACATGTCCAAGGAATATTGCAGGGATTTGATCCCTTTATGAATCTTGTGATAGATGAATGTGTGGAGATGGCGACTAGTGGGCAACAGAACAATACTGGAATGGTGGTAATACGAGGAAATAGTATCATCACATTAGAAGCCTTGGAATGAGTATAAAAAATGGCTGTTCAGCAGAGAAAGCCATCTCCTCTCTCCATAGGGCCTGTTTTACTATGATATAAAAGTTAGGTCATGTACATTTTCATATTAGACTTTTTGTTAAATAAATTTTTGTAATAGTAAAAAAAAAAAAATAGCTGGGTGTAGTGGTGCATGCCTGTAGCCCCAGCTACTTGGGAGCTGAGGCATGAGAATCGCTTGAACCTGGGAGGCAGAGGTTGCAGTCAGCTGAGATCATGCTACTGCACTCCAGCCTGGGTGACAGAGTGAGACCCTGTCTCACAAAAAAAAAAAAAGAAAAAAAACCTAATTTAATTGATTTCGGATAACTCAAAGGGCACTTCATAATCTTAGGTTGTCTTAGGACATCACTATGAGCTATCACTGTGCAGTGCACATATGAAATATCTATCGGTGGAATGCCAGTTACAGAAAGCTTCGTTCTCTGTTTTTAACATCACCTTGAGCTACGTTCAACTGAGGAAAGACAGAGATACATTACATATCCTTGCACATGTCTTCGAAGGTTACAGAAACTGGAACTAAGCCATTTATTCTAATATTCTATCTAATAACAGAGTTTCCCATAATCAACTGACCTAGATGTGAAGTATGTAATTTCTAGGCAAAAGTGATATTTAATGATGGAAGCATGAATTAATTGAGCACAGGATTTGTCAAGATTCCACCAATGAGGAAGACTGAGGACTGCCTAGTAGGTGGATGGCCAAAAGCAAGTCCGCTAGATTTTATTCCCAGATCTGCTATCTCAATTGTGTATGTGTGTGTGTGTGTGCCTGTGTGTGTATATACATTTAAATTCCAGAGATCAAGTAATTATAGTAACGACTTGACCTTGTAAACATGAGCATACATCTGATTGCTGAGTTGGCCTTAGAAATGGTCCAGACCAACATATTCAATGCAAGAACGTCTTGTCTGGTTTTGATGGCACATGATCCTATAGAGCAGGCTTGAGTATTTCAGTGATAGAGCACGAGTGCAGTGACCTTAGCAGGCACTGTCTGTTCCACTGTGGGATGGCTCTAGTGGTCAGAAAGTCGTAATGTGTCAAATGGTACCTGCCTTACACTGACTTCCCCCCAATGGACACTGGACACGGTATAAGGTTAGGTCCTTGGCCTGGTATGGCCAAGTCTTCAAATTTGCTAATGAAGTATTCATAGGTTCAATCCCTATGGGAGAAGTGAGTTTTAAACAGTGAAAACTTGCTTTTTGACCAGAGACAAGAGTTGGCTACTGGCAAATTCTATGAAGAGTTTGGGTTCACAAGGCGGGTAAGATTCTAACATTGCATTGACTAAACCCTTCACCACCCTGGAAAAAGAACTTAGAGTATGCATCCTACTAATGGGGTAAAAGCAGCCTCGTCATTACACACTAGAAGGGATATTGTGACTTTGTATTTTAGTAATATACAGAAAATGGCAGCAGCTTTAACCTAGCTCCCCAAGGCAGGAACCTGGGAGTGAGGCTTGATTCTTCCCAGCCCCCTTTTCCCCAAGTCTAATGGGTCACCAAATGCCATCACCTCTACCTCCTAAATATTTCTTTTTTCTTTTTTTTTTTTTTTAATTAAGACTCAGTCTCACTCTGTCGCCCAGGCTAGAGTGCCATGGCAAAATCTCGGCTCACTGCACCTCCGCCTCCCAGGTTCAAGCAATTCTCCCACCTCAGCCTCCCAAGTAGGTGGGATTACAGGCACATGCCACCATGCCCGGCTAATTTTTGTATTTTTAGTAGAGACAGGGTTTCGCCACGTTAGCCAGGCTGGTCTTGAACTCCTGATCTCAAGTGATCCACCCACCTCGGCCTCCCAAAGTGCTGGGATTACAGGCATGAGCCACCACACCTGGCCCTCCTAAGTGTTTCTAAAATCCACTGCCTCCTCTCCATCCCCACAGGCTTAGTTCAGGCCCTTATCTTGTCTGTACCACAGCCAGGTTGACCTCCACAAAGGACAAGGGTTCTGCCTCTTT
This sequence comes from Nomascus leucogenys, assembly GCF_006542625.1. NCBI lineage: Eukaryota > Metazoa > Chordata > Mammalia > Primates > Hylobatidae > Nomascus > Nomascus leucogenys. The sequence continues at coordinate 101,279,035 of NC_044389.1, read as the reverse complement.
TGTCCACTTCTGTATCCCCAGGACTGAGAACATTACTTGCCACATAGAAGGGAGGACTCAGTAAATATCTGTTGAATACATTTTAACAGCCTCCTAAATGACTGGCTTTCAGCCCTATCAATTTCAGTCCTCTTGCCCTCATGGTTTCTTTCGCAATATGAGGTCATTCCCCTGAGTCCATCCTTCCCATACAAGACAGACTTTCAGCTTCTTAGCAAGACAAACGTGGCCTTTCAGGGCCCAGGCCCAACTGACCCACCAGAGTCACCTCCTGCTACCAAAACACTCGTATCTAAGGCACGTTAAAGAGCTCACGGTTCCCTGCATTCTTCTGTCTCTGCGTCCTTGCCTCTCTTCTGCCCTCTGCCCGAAATGTCTGGCTCCCCTTGTGTCCTGGCAAACTTCCACTGGACAGATCAATGTCCAGCTTAAATATGATGTCCTGTGTCATATGAACTGTTCCCTACTCCGAGCACCCAAGAACAATGCATTTCCACCTCCTCCGCCCATTCTGAAATTACTGCTATCGTCTGCTCGTCTATTTTCTCTCCATGTTAATCTTACTAAAGACTGGTACATAGCAGGCTTGCAGTAAACGTTTGTGGAAATGAAATGAAAATATAGCATAATGAGGTATTTTTAAGTCTAATATCTGTAAAAATGCTTTCTGCTGTGTAGGTGACAAACTCAGCATGCTAGTATTGTCAGGAATTTCTCCACAGTTCCACCGCATTCACTTCCAGATTCTCGAAATCCACTTTTCTAACTTATTTGAAAAATCAGAAGTGCTTTTTTTCTGTCACTGCAAAGCCATCTGGGTATCACTTCATAACACAGATTCTAATAATCCTCATACACATGTCAAAGTGGAAACAACAAAAACTTTTAAAATAATTTTTTTTTCTAAATGAAATATTTTTTTTAAAAAAGAGATTAATTTTTTCTTTTTCCTTTGGGTTTTCTATTTCATAAATTCCAAAAAACATATATCAAATATGCCAAATCTCTATAAAACAGAAGGTGTATTTCATGGTCAGAATACTTACGTGCCTCTGCCTAAGTAAGGGCGGGGGTTCGGCAGGACATAATACTGTGTCCAGTTGCCTTCGAGAATACAGTTTCGTTTTCCCGGGGTGGGGGGGATGGGGGGTGAAGGTTAGGTTAGTTATATTCCTAGCATAATATGCAACCTAAAGGTTAGTTTATAAAAAAGAAGCTGCTACTTTTATTGTGTTGTATGTAATATGTAAAGATCGCCTAAAATTGGCCCAGTGGAAAAACAGATCAATTATGCCAGGACTTAAATCAATGATCGTCCTCTCTCTACAGGTCACATTTAAACTTTCCTTGTCCACTCCAGGACAATCCCTGGCCTTGGGGTCTGCTCTGGGACCTTTCCAGCCCCCGCCCCAAAACTGGGCCTGTCCTGGAAGGCAGCCTGGCCCCACCAACTCTTCTCTCCCGGGGTCAAAAGAGCAAGGTGGATTCTTCGTTCACAGTGCCTGCACCTTGCTAACCAGATCCAAAGGCTTCTGAGGGTCCTCACGTTGCCTTACTTTTCTATGCTTTCATTTTCCATTTCATCCTTACAAACATTTCCATGGTGTACATTTCCATACAACAGTTTTCCTGGTGGTGCAGGCCAGGTCGGAACCTGGGTTTCATTTTCTTTGAGCGATGTTTACTTCCTGTAGCTTATACATTTCGATGGCAAAAACAATTCCTTTGGAGGTCTCGGCCTCATCAAATATTCTCTCTATATAGAGTGTACACACTCTCCTAGACACAGCAGTCTATGTGGATTCCCACCCCCTTAGAAAGGGGTCACTCTGCGGTACCGACCCTGGGCACCTCATTCAGCTCGAGTAGTGGTCCCACGTCTCCCACAGGTGTGTCTGTAACCACCTCCTCCTTATGGCGAGGAACTGGCTGCGGAATCCTTCCCAGCCTGCGGGAGGACGTCACCTCCAAGTCTCTGGGTGACTTGCAGGGTACCTGCGGCCGCCAGGCCGGCCCTGGACCCTTCTTGGGCCCACCCTCTGTTCACTACCCACCCTTTTCCACCAGGTCAGGACCGTCCGGGGCCTGGGGATCCTCCCAGGGCAGCCGTCTCGCGGGAGGGCCGCCCCACCCCTCGCCACCCTCACCCCGACAGGCTCCGGGCCGCGGGGCAGGGCGGCGGGAACCGTTTTCAGGCCGCAGAAGCGCCCGCCATGAAGGAGCCGCCACCCCCTCGCCCACCCCTGCAGCTCCCTGCCCTGGCTCACCTGCCGCCCGACTTGGCTTCGCTCAGGGTCACTGTTTCCTCGGCATCTTGCCGCCTGGAGAGAACTCCCGACCAGGATGGGACGCTGATCAGGGAACCTGCCGGGGGGGTGGCGGCGGCGGAGCGGGCAGCAGGGCTTGGGAAGCCTGGGGCTGATGCGGGGCCTTGCTACCCCGCCCAGCGCCGCTCAGCTGACCCGCAGCCGCTCCCTGCCCGCGCCGGGGAATTTCCCGGGCCCCGCCCCCAGGCCCCGCCCATCCCCCACCCCGCCCCGCCCATACCCCGCCCATCCCACACCCCGCCCCTCCCATACCCCTCCCGACCAAGGCCCCGCCCCTCCTCTTTTCTGCGCCCGCCCGCAGCTACCCACCCTCGCGGTCCGTGCGGGGTCGAGGCTGGGACCCGGGTGAACAGGGACTACGCTAAGGCGTCACTGTGACGGCGTTAATCGCTGCGAGCGAGCGAAGGAGAGAGAGAGAGCGAGAGAACCTAATCTGAAACAGGAAGAGAGAGAGAGAGAGAGAGAGAACTAATCTGAAACACGAAAAAGGCAGATGCGCCCTCCTCTGGTATCTCCGAAGGATTCCGCTTCGCTGTCTGGACCTCTGGCTGCCTGGCCAAGCCTGTCCCTCAACCCTGCCCCTGAGGCTAACCCCAAGAGCAGGGCAGAGAAGCAAGCAAGTCAGCGGCTGCCCCAGACCAAATGCCGGGCCCTCGAGTTGGTGTGGTGTAGGAGGGGCAGATGAGGCTAGAGGCTGCTTTATGAGGAGTGAGCCTGGGGGTGGGATTGGGGAGAAATAGAGAAATTAAAAAAAAAATTTTTTAAATCAGTGCAGGAGGGCCAGGCGCGGTGGCTCACGCCCGTAATCCCAGGACTTTGGGAGGCCAAGGCAGGCAGATCACGAGGTCAGGAGTTCAAGACCAGCCTGGCCACTATGGTGAAAGCCTGTTTCTACTAAAAATACAAAAATTAGCCGGGCATGATGGTGCTCTCCTGTAGTCCCAGCTACTCTGGAGGCTGAGGCAGAAGAATCGCTTGAACCCGGGAGACAGAGCTTGCAGTGAGCTGAGATCATGCCACTGCACTCCAGCTTGGGTGACAGAGTGAGACTCCGTCTCAAAAAAAAACAAAAACAAAAACAAAATCAGTGCAGGAAATAACTGATCATTCATGAAAAGGGCTTGGAAAAATATATACAGAGAGAAATGGAATGACATTCTCTAATTTTTGTTTAGCTACTGGGATAATCCACGCAGAAAAGACGGTGTCACAGCTGTACCCTGGGATCGGCGGAAGAGGGTCCCTCTGGGGCCTGTAAGGGGTGCCTGGGGTAAGTCGTACTTCACTAGGCTCCTTTTACTATTTAAAACCCTATAGGTGGGGCACGGTGGCTCACACCTGTAATCCCAGCACTTTGGGAAGTCAAGGCAGGAGGATCACTTGAGCCCAGGAGGGAGAGGCTGCAATGAGCGGTGATTGCACCACTGCACTCCAGCTTGGGTGAGAGGGAGACTTTGTCTCAAACAAGAGCAAAAACGAGAACAAAACAACCCTGTGAAAGTGAATTAAAAGGAGCATCAGTGAAGCTCTGAGCCAACACACACTCCCCCCACAACCACTTCTTAGCTATAGGACCTTGACCAAGTTACTTCGTCTTACCCTTCCTCATTCCCTTTATCTGTAAAATGGGGAGTATAGTACACTCCCAAATCCAGAAAGTTCTAAGGACCAAACCTCTTTTCTGACTGGACCCAACTGATAGAAAGCTATTTACAGTCTTCATTTGGATCTCTTGATGTGATGTTTAAATTTGTTTTATGAAGGAAAATCAGTAAGTTGATAGGAGAACTGCGTCACACCCCGTCAGGGTGTTATGTGATATAAATCCTATGCATTGAATAACCTTTTGAAAATCCTCAAAATTCTGGACTCTAAAGCAGAGCTTGCCCCAAAGGTTTTATTTTATTTTTTGAGGTGGAGTGTCGCTCTGTTACCCAGGCTGGAGTGCAGTGGTGTAATCTCAGCTCACTATAACCTCTACCTCTTGGGTTTGAGCGATTCTCCTGCCTCAGCCTCCCGAGTGGCTGGGATTACAGGCGTGTGCCACCACACCCAGCTGATTTTTGCATTTTTAGTGTTGATGAAGTTTTGCCATGTTGACCAGCCTGGTCTTGAACTCCTGACCTCGGGTGATCCACCTGCCTCGGCCTTCCAAAGTGCTGGGATTACACGTATGAGCCACGGTGCCCAGCCACCCAAAAATTTTAGATAAGGCCTCTGGACCCACAGCCCTCACCTAAGGATGCTGAGAGAATTTAAGAGGAAATACGTCTTCAACACGTAGAAGAATGCCTGGTGCATGGTGTTTGTTGCTGTTGCTTGTGTTAGAGCAGGTTCTGTTTCTTAGCCTGGATCATCCCGTTTGGTGACACCATCCTCCCGCACACTTCCATGGGTAGATGGAATCTAAATGCAGCGAAAAAACTGAAATAATAGCACGCTCTTAGCTGATTTGTTGATGTGGTTTTGTGGTGGGTAAATGTAGAGCAGTGTGGGAAGGTTTTTAGTGAGATCCTAATCTGTGTTTGATGTTCCTTTTGTTCCTTTCCACCCCGATCTCCTCTGTTTGGAGTTAGCAATGAGTCCCTTTGGGCTTCCTACTTTCAGGAGTGTTGGCTGGACTCCTGGCAACAGCTCTTAGAAGTACAGCCTTTCTTCTTGTCTTTTGAGAAAGCCTGATCTCAGTACATCCATGATCTACCCCAGATGTCCTGGAGGAGGAGGAGCCAGAGGTGGGTGGGGGGGAGGCTTTCACAGGAGTTGGAGGGAGGAGTGACTCCCCCGCCCCCAGATTGGGAGGAGGAGTGGGATGGTGGTCTTATGAGCGTCAGGGACTCAAGCCTCAGTCCCTGCAGCACCCAGAAAGACAGCAAGCTCTTGGGATGCACCTACTGGACCTTGGGAACCTTCCACAGATTCTGCTGCCCAGGCTTGTCATTGGAAACAGCAGAGCCTGTTCCCTAGAAGAACCATTTGATAATGAGGGTATCAGTGGCAAGGTTGCTGGGTTGAAAAATAAATGGCCCTTACTTCAATGGGTACCAAAAGCCCTCCTGGAGTTTTGCATGGCCATAGAGAAGGAGACCCCCCCTCTCCAGACCCCAGTGGTGCCTGAAAATAGGTTTCCCTACACCCCTGCAGAACTGGGTTTAAAGAAAGTAAAGAGGCCTGGGACAGTGGCTCACACATGTAATCCCAGCACTTTGGGAAGATCGTTTGAGGTCAGGAGTTCAAGACCAGCCTGGCTAACATGGTGAAACCCCATCTCTACTAAAAATGTAAAAATTAGCCAGGCAGTAGTGGTGCGCACCTGTAATCTCAGCTACTTGAGAGGCTGAGGCAGGAGAATTGCTTGAGTCTGGGAGTCAGAGGTTGCGGTGAGCAAGATGGTGCCTCTGCACTCCAGCCTGGGCCATGGAGTGAGACTGTCCAAAAAGAAAGAAAGACAGAGAGAGAGAGAGAAGGAAGGAAGGTAAGAAGGAAGGAAGGAAGGAAGGAAGGAAGGAAGGAAGGAAGGAAGGAGAAGGAGAGAAAGGAAGGAAGGAAGGAGAGAGAGAGAAAGGAAGGAGGAGAAAAGAAAAGATATGTAATATTTTTATGTGCATCTGAGCTGGTAGACTAATATTCGTACTTGCTAGCCCAGATGCCAAAGGCTACATATGCTATGACTCCATATACATTAAATGTCCAGAAAAGGAAAATAGAAAAAGACAGAAATCAGAACAGTAGTTGCCTGAAATTGGGGGTGGCTTTGAACTGCAAAGGAACTCGAGGGGATTTTTGGGGGATGATGGAAATATACTAAATCTGAATTGTAATGATGGTTTTACAACTTTTTAAGTGTAATTGAAAGCCATGAATCATACACTTACAAATGAGGTGAATTTTATGGCATGTGGATTATACCTCAATAGAGCTGTACAAACAACACTAAAAAGAACACGACCTAATAATTATGTCCAATAAAGCAGGGGTCCCCATCCCCCAGGTGGTGAACTAGTACTGGTCTGTGGTCTGTTAGGAACTGGACTGAACAGCAGGAGGTGAGCGACGGGTGGGTGAGCATTATGGCCTGAGCTCCGCCTCTTGTCAGATCAGCAGGTGCATTAGATTTTCATAGGAGCAGTAACCCTATTGTGAACAGTACATGCAAGGGATCTAGGTTGTGTGCACCTTATGAGAATCTAATGCCTGATGATCTGAGATGGACCCATTTCATCCCAAAACCACGCCCCCACCCACCACCATCCATGGAAAAATTGTCTTCCATGAAACCAGTTCCTGGTGTCAAAAATGTTGGGGACTGCTGCAGTAAAGGGTGTGCCCGTGCTCCTGTGAGGCCACTGGTGTGGTCGCTGCATGAATCATCTGCCTTGTAGTCGATCTGGGTCTGGGCTTTGTCTCAGCTTTAGTTTGATTCAGTTCATCACCGGTTCCAAATATTCCGAGGATGAGTTCCTTGGAAAGTTGAACAGAGAGTTATGATATGACCCAGCAATTCCACTTCTAGGTGTATACTCCAAAGAATTGAAAACAGAGACTCAAACAGGTGCATGTCTATGGCTCTAATAGGTTGCTTTCCTTTCCCTGAAATCCAGCATGAAAGCAACTCCCTGTATGAGAAGCGAGGTGTATGGTTGAAGCCTCCATCAGAATGAGGCTCTGGGATTAGGGTCCAACCTGCGGCCTCAGCCAAGTACCCAGAGTCCCAGGGACAATGGTTCTGCTTTGAGACAGGCCAGTTCATGGTGTGCTGTGCTCCACTCCTGCTTCCTCTCCTTTGTCCCGTGTTTTTCTTTGGTTTGCTTTTTGAGACAGCATCTTGCTTTGTCACCCAGGCTGGAGTGCAGTGGCATAGTTGTGGCTCACTGCAGCCTCAAACTCTTGGGCTCAAGCAATTCTCCCACCTCAGCCTGCCAAGTAGCTGGGACTATAAGCATGCACCACCATGCCTGGCTAATTTTTGTATTTTTTGTAGACATAGGGTTTCACCATGTTGCCCAGGCTGGTCTTGAACTCCTGACCTCAAGTAATCCTTCCACCTTGGCCTCCCAAAGTGCTGGAATTACAGACATAAGTCTCTGTGCCTGGCCTGCCCCATGTTTAAAAATCTTGAAATAGGCTGGGCGCAGTGGCTCACACCTGTAATCTCAGCACTTTGGGTGGCCGAGATGGGCAGATCACGAGGTCAAGAGATCGAGACCATCCTGGTCAACATGGTGAAACCCCATCTCTACTAAAAATACAAAAATTAGCTGGGCATGGTGGCACACACCTATAGTCCTAGCTACTAGAGGCTGAGGTAGGAGAATCGCTTGAACCTGGGAGGTGGAGGTTGCAGTGAGCTGAGATCGCGCCATTGCACTCCAGCCTGGGTGAGTATAATAATAATAATAATAATAATAATAATAATAATAATAATAATAATCTTGAAAAGTAAACTCATTGGGAAAGAGCCAGGTATTTACCCCTTAGGTTATGGTTGGCCCTCTGTAAATAATAGATAAGAACGCTGCTTATTAATTATTTCCTATGCCTTTCCCATTAGAACCTGTCTAATCCCTGCCACCTTTTGTACCAAATCAAAGCGGAGCACAGATGAAATGTTAAGTCTTTGCTTCCTTGTTTTGCTACAAAACTGTTATGAGTTCCTGTAGCAAAATTTTTTGTTTAAGTATTAATTAGCCAGAGCTGGTGATTTGGGAAAATAATCACTGTAATGCACCACAATTCCTTGTCATGGTCTGAAAAATACTATCATTATCTTCTTTGCATGCCTGAGGAGTGAAACATGGCCTGGCTGTCTAATTTTAGACATAGTTTGAACTTCTTTGGATTAAATAATTGATCAGTAGTAGGAAAGTACAAGTGATTTGTCTTTTTTCCATCTCACTTATTTTTTTTTTCCAAACTAAGGTGTCTCACTTCTCTGAAAAAGTGCATGGTGGAGTGAGGGAGGACACAGAGACCTGGGTATCAGGCTACCTGGGCCGTACCTGAGAACTCACCCCTAGGCCTTGGCCTCTTCATCAGTGAGGGAAGTCAGGGGCTAGGACAGATAACCTCTTAGCTTCTCTCCAGCTTGAAAAAAATTAGAATTTGTTTTTCATTTCTTATATTTGGTATCCGATTTTAGTAGATGCCAAATTAATTTGAATTTAAGCCTCTTCCTTCTGTAGAGGCTGACTTAATGCCTGGCTGGTGATATGGTTTGGCTGTGTCCCCACTCAAATCTCATCTTAAATTGTAGCTTCATAATTCCCGTGTGTTGTGGGAGGGACCCAGTGGGAGATAATTGAATCATGGGGGTGTTTTCCTCCATACTGTTCTCATGGTAGTGAATAAGTCTCACGAGATGTGATGGTTTTATAAGGGGAAACCCCTTTCACTTGGTTCTCATTCTCTTTCTTGCCTGCTGCCACATAAGATGTGCCTTTCGCCTTCTGCTATGATTGTGAGGCCTCCCCAGCCACGTGGAACTGTGAGTCCATTAAACCTCTTTTTCTTTATAAATCACCCAGTATCAGGTATATCTTTATCAGCAGCATGAAAACAGACTAATACAGCTGGTTAAATTGTCATAAATGATTTTGCAGTTAGAAAAGTCAGTAACTCCCTTGTTTTTGAAAAAAAAAAAAAAAAAAAAAAAAAAGGTGGGGGGTTCATACATGACTTTCCAGTAGATCACAATACACCTGCCTTAGCTAGATTGTCTGTGCCTTTTATACCCACAAAAAGTCAACATTTCTCTCACCAGGTTGCCTTGACCCTTTTCGGCTTTGTGGGCAGAGTTCCTGACAGGAGACAGTTGTTAAATTTGTGGGCACATTGCATTGTCTTCTGGAGCAGTAACATAGATTTCTGGGGGGCTGATCTCATCAGATCTGCACAGCTGGATGCCAGCAACATTTTCCTTCTTTCTTTCCTAAGGCCCGTGGTTCGCTTCTCCAGCTGCTATATCTTTAAATTTTGCAACTGGTCACCCCTTTGTTATTCCTGACCTCATCCATTCCTTTTTCTGAATCTATTGGGAGCCAGGGGAGAAGATGACTTAGGTCACACGGGGGTTACTCCAATGTGGGTTAGCTTTACAGAAAGCAATTCTTACCAAGTTAATTTGATCTGACCCCAGGGAGGCAGAAAGAAATCTCAGTCATAACAGACTTCTTGCAGAGACAATTGGATATTCGTGGACTATTATGGCAAAGGTGGCCAAGTTTTGAAGGGTTGGCTGTGAAAACTCCTAGAGAAGATCTGTTAGTGAACTTGGAAGCACTTAGGCAGTATTTCCCATTGCAACAATTTCAGAGACTTCAAAAGCTGATCTTACATAAATTTAGAACTTTCCCATTCACTGTGTCTTATTATAATTCTGGGAAGTGGCTCCATTCTGTTTATTATGGAAACAAGAGAAGAGTCTCTGTGAATCTTTTTATAAAATGATTTCCTGTCTACCTTGGTTCCCATACTCACGAATTGTTTAATTCACCTTCAGCACGAAAGTGTATTTTAGTTGATTCTGGCTTGGTTGGCTCAAGCGAACGTTCTTTATATGTTCACAATGTGCCCCCCACCACCACCTTTGCTGCTGCTATCTGCACCCTGCACTTTTTCTTCTTTGCTCTTATCTGCCACCCTCCAATTTTCCACCCTCCCCTCTCCTCCCACCATCACCCCTTTTCACTGCAAGGCTGTATGACACAACATTGACACTTTGGTGTCCTTTCAATTTCAGGTGGCATCTTTCCAGAGCCTCTGGCATTTCGGATTATTTCTAATTCTGCAATAAAAACCTTGTCTGCCAAAGGGATTTCAGGGATCTGCCAGCAAGGAGGAATTTTTTTTTTTTTTTTTGGATTGGGCTTTTCTCAGTAAGCTTGAAATCAGACACTTAGGGAACTTCCATCTTGGCTACAAAAAAGGTTATGTATTTGACTCTGTTATTTAAAAGGGGTTACGCTTGGAAGCTTTTATGCAGATGGAGTGGAGAGAACTTTAGGATGATGAGATGTAGCTGAGAAGATGAAGGGAGTTGTTGAAGGTGAACATTTCTGTGTTAGACGACTGAATGGATGGTAGCAATATTAGCTGAGATGGTGTTTTTGTCCATCCTGGCTGTTATAACAAAATACTGTAAACAGAGTGGCTTATAAATAGAAATTGATTTCTCACAGTTCTGGAGGCTGGGAAGTCCAAGATCAAGGCACTGGCAGTGTTTGGTGAGGGCCTGCCTCCTGGTTCATAGACATCATCTTGCAGTGTCCTCACGTGGTAGAAGGGGTGATGCAGCTCTCTGGGGTCTCTTTCATGAGGGCACTAATCTCATTTATGAGGGTTCTCCTCTCGTGACCTAATCACCCCCCAAAAGGCTTCACCTCCTGTGATGGCTAATATTGAGTGTCAACTTGATCAGATTGAAGGATGCAAAGTATTGTTTCTGGGTATGTCTGTGAGTGGGTTGCCAGAGGATATTAAGATTTGCTTCAGTGGACTGGGAGAGGCAGGCCCACCCTCAATCTGGGTGGGCACCATCCAGTTGGTTGCCAATGAGGCTAGAAAAAGCAGGCAGAAGAAGGTGGAAGAGCAGACTTGCTGAGTCTTCCAGTCTTCATCTTTCTCCCATGCTGGATGCTTCCTGCCCTTGGATATCAGACTCCAGGTTCTTCGGCCCTTGGACTCTAGGACTTACTGCAGTGGTTTGCTGGGGGCTCTCAGGCTTTTGGCCACAGAATGAAGCCTGCACTGTCAACTTCCCTACTTTTGAGGCTTTGGGACTTGGACTGAGCCACTACTGGCTTCCTTGCTCCTCAGCTTCCATACAGCCTGTTGTGGGACTTCACCCTGTGATCGTGTGAGTCAATTCTCCTTAATAAACTCCCTTCAATATATGCATCTGTCCTTTTACTTCTGTCCCTCTAGAGAACCCTGACTAATAACACCTCCTAATACCCTCACCTGCGGGTGAGGATTTCAATCTATGGATTTTGGGAGGACACAGACATTTAGACCCTAGCAGATAAGAAACCCAGGACAGGCAGCTGCCCTGGGGGAAGGAGATATTCTGAGTAACTTGCATTACTTGTGGGATAGGTGAATGAAAAGGTCCACACCTATTTGGAAAAATGGGCCTGAACCTCAGGATAGAGATTAAGCTTGGAAATATGGACTTAGTCATTCTCAGAGACCTCCTCTAAAAGGGCTGAATTCTAGCACAATTTGAAATTGCAAAAACGTGGAACCGACCCAAATGCCCATCAATCAATGAGTGGATAAAGAAATGGTATGGCTGGGTGCGGTGGCTCAAACCTGTAATCCCAGCACTTTGGGAGGCCAAGGCAGGTGGATAACGAGGTCAGGAGATCAAGACCATCTGGCCAACATGGTGAAACCCCGTCTCTACTAAAATACAAAATAAATTAGCTGGGCATGGTGGCATGCACCTGTAGTCCCAGCTACTTGGGAGGCTGAGGCAGGGGACTCGCTTGAACCTAGGAGGTGGAGATTACAGTGAGCTGAGATCGCACCACTGCACTCCAGCCTGGTGACAGAGCAAGACTCTGTCACAAAAAAAGAGAGAAAGAAAGGGTGATATATATATAATGTATATACATATATATGTGTATGTATGTATATATATAATGTATATACGTATATATGTATGTATGTATGTATATATATATATAACAGAATACTACTCAGTCATAAAAAGGAATGAATTAATGGTGTTTGCAGCAACCTGGATGAGATTGGAGACTATTATTCTAAGTGAAGTAACTCAGGTATGGAAAACCAAACATCGTATGTTCTCACTCACAGCAGTGAGGATGCAATGGCATAAGAATGACACAATGGACTTTGGGAACTCATGGAGAAAGGGTCGGGGGGGTGAGGGATAAAAGGCTGCAAATTGGGTGCAGTGTCCACTCCTCGGGTGATGGGTGCACCAAAATCTCACGAACCACCAGTAAAAAATTTATCCCTGTAACCAAACACCACCTGCTCCCCAATAACCTTTGGAAATAAAAAAATTAAAATTTAAATTTAAAAAATGGCTGAATTCTAGAGAATTCTTCCAATTTAAGAGGAGGGGGCTCAAAGAAAATAAAAAGCTGGACTGGAGAGAAGAGGGAGCATCCAGATAAGAGAAAGCGTAACTAGGAGAGAACAATGTCCCCGAAGTCAAGCGAGGAAAAGTATCAGGAAGGGGAGGGCATTGAAGGTGTCCGGGGCCAGGGTACCCAGAGGAATGGGGACAGAAAAGCAAGTTTGAGAATTGAAGACTCTAATCAAGTGATGGGACAATAGTCCCAGCGACTTCAAAGAATATAACAATAGCACTAAGTTGTTTACTTGCATTCTTTATATGATTCATATAAAGAATTCATAAGTGTTAAACTTATAAATAAATGTTCACTTACAAATATTCATAAATAAGTGTTCACTTACAAATATTCATAAGTGTTTATTTATAAATAGTCATAAATAAGTGTTAAACAAATAAAGTTACTACTTTAAGACGACTCTTTCTAAATAGTCGGCCGCTATCTGTAAGCTGCAAGATGTATTTTATATGGTCAGCTATGTAGTTTTTGGATCTGAGTCAGAACCTGGAGAATTTGAGAAGGGAATTTGTCTTAGACCTATTCTACATATATCTCAATATCTGGTTAATATTTCTTTCTTCTTTTCTTTTTTTTTTTTTTTTTTGAGACAATCTCACTCTGTCACCCAGGGTGGAGTGCAGTGGCACAATCTTAGCTCACTACAACCTTTGCCTCTTGGGTTCAAGTGATTCTCCTGCCTCACCCTCCTGAGTAACTACAGGTGCCTGCCACCATACCTGACTAATTTTGGTATTTTTAGTAGGTGTCACTATGTTGGCCAGGCTGGTCTCGAACTCCTGACCTCAGGTGATCCTCCTGCCTTGGCCTCCCAAGTGGTGGGATTACAGGCGTGAGCCACTGCACCCAGCCAATATTCAGTTAATTTTTAAAAAATGCTTTCCTCCTTTCCATCTTGTCTCCTTAATGCTGCTTAATGCCTCATTTGCTTCTTTTGCCCGGGCTTTTGGGGACAGGGCAGGCAGGCGAGCGGCAGCCTGTCTCATTCTATTCCCTCGGTAGGCTCGATTTTTTGCAGTGTGTCATCTACAGCTTAGTTTTCATCTCTAGTTTTCATATTACTTTTCAAGATCAAAAACCTATTTCTCAATATAATTCATGCTCCTTGGAGACTTGTGCTAATTATAGTTTGATGATATTAACTCTGCTGGGTTTGGGGCGATGTCATTTTATGACGTCCCTTTCTTGTGTTTATCAACATTGGTTTGCTCAATTCACGTTTCCTTTTCATTTATTCTAAGAGTTACATCTCTCCAATAGAATTAGAATCTTTCTATCTTTGGAGCAGCATGTAAATTTTTTTTATCCTTCTCAACATTATTTCTAAATTGTTGAGTCTTTTTAATGATAGCTAAAGCCAACACTACTTTTACAATGACTCAATGGTGACTCAAAGTTCTTGCATCTAAGTTTGCTAACATAAATTTACTATAGATTAGTCTTTCGCTAGGATTTGATTGGGGGTGGCTGTGTAGGGTTGTGCAGGCTGTTCACTGCATCCCCAAGGGGATGAATGCAGACTGAAGCATGCCAAGTCATGCACTTTGGTGTGAAGCTGTGTCTTCCCAAGGAAGTAACTCCTTTCTCAAATGCACACAAGGACTTTTTACCAACTAGTGGAATCCTGGATCTGATCATTTTATACAGATCCTCAGCTTGCAATGCTATCCATGAAGTCCTTGCCAAAAGGTTCCTAATGTGAGCACATCCAAAGTCTGGAGGACCACAATTGCTAGTGCACCAACCTTGTAGATCTCTTACCTTCAGGCTGTAGATATGCATTCCGGCCCTTTGCAGAGTACACAGGAAAGCGGCGGCTATGGCTTCTCTATACTCCTAGCTCTCTGCTCCAGTTTCTCCACTGACCTTAGACCATACTTCTTGCCCCAACATAGCTTATCCTTTTATAGTAGGGAGGAAAACGTCTACCCCTTAGGACCTCCTATTTTTCCCCAGACTTCCATAGCCCTTCTATGCTTCGATCTCACCCGCCCATTTCCAGGGTCCAGACTTCTCTTGTGCTGGTTTTTAGCCTTCTATCTGGTCTTCTGTTATAAGGTACACTGCTAAGAGGAGTGGACACGGAGAAGGGAGAGGGGCAAAGAGGGTGGGCCAGATATCGTCAAAACTGTTCCTAGCACCATTTTTTTTTTTTTTTTGAGATGGAGTTTCACTCTTGTTGCCCAGGCTGGAGTGCAATGGTGCAATCTCAGCTCACCACAACCTCTACCTCCTGGGTTCAAGTGATTCTCCTGCTTCAGCCTCCGGAGTAGCTGGGATTACAGGCATGCACCACCATGCCTGGCTAATTTTGTATTTTTAGTAGAGACTGGGTTTCTCCATGTTAGGCTGGTCTCAAACTCCCGACCTCAGGTGATCCACCCACCTTGGCCTCCCGAAGTGCTGGGATTACAGGCATGAGCCACCATGCCCGGCCTTGTTCCTAGCACCTTTTATGCTCTTCTCTATATCTTAGGCCTTAGAAGCCTAGGGACTATATTTCTGAGATGCATTTGCCAACAGGCTTTAGGATACAGCTGAGAAGATGTGTCTGTGCCAGGTTTGAAAAGCTGAGGCTGCAACAGGTGTGTGGGCTTCCAACAGATGAATCTGCAGCCCCTTTCATGTTTCCTTAGCTGTTATTAGCCCAGGGCTATAGGCATCTGGGACCACTGGCAGTGGTTTTCTACATTTTACTCACCTCTCGGTGGCAGGTGCCACTTCCTGACCCCCTGGACCAACCACAGCTTTGGTGGCAAATTTGAAAATTAGGATTGAATTCCCTGAAACTCACTGTAGAAACCTTTTACGGAGGCTGGGCGCGGGGGCTCATGCCTGTAATCCTAGCACTTTGGGAGGCTGAGGCAGGCAGATCACGAGGTCAGAAGATCGAGACCATCCTGGCTAACACGGTGAAACCCCGTGTCTACTAAAAATACAAAAAATTAGCCGGGCATGGTGGCATGTGCCTGTAGTCCCAGCTGCTGGGGAGGCTGAGGCAGGAGAACTGCTTGAACACGGGAGGCAGAGGTTGCGGTGAGCTGAGATTGTGCCGCTGCACTTCAGCCTGGGTGACAGAACAAGACTCCATCTCAAAAAAAAAAAAAAAAAAAGAAAGAGAAAGAAAGAAACCTTTTGCAGAGAGGATTCAGAGTTTTATTCATAACTCCCAAAATATTCTAAACAATTGCCTTAAATCTTAAATATTGATGAGAATATTTACTCAATGACTTGGAATTGTTATGCTAACTTTGGAACTATCTTAAAAGTGATTATTCATCTACTTTGCATTTGAAACTTACAAATTTTGGGTTTCACTTCCTTTCATTTATTATTCATATAAGAAGTATTTACCAAGTAAAAGCTACTTGATTATAAATCCCTTAAGGGCCTTGCTCCATGAATTATTCTGTTTCTCATATGCACCATCTTTCCTGCTTCCCTTGGCCTAAGAACACATTTCTACCAATCTAAAAATAATCACTAAATAACAAGGCCTCTCTTGGTTCATCTTTTCCCTTTATGACCACTTTTTCTAATTAATTATCTTTTCATCCAAACTTCTTCAATATATACTTGGTCTCTTGAATTTCTTTTTTTTTTTCTTAAGACGGAGTCTCTCTCTGTCACCCAAGCTGGAGTGCAGTTGCACAATCTTGGCTCACTGCAACCCCCAGCTCCTGGATTCAAATGATTCTCCTGCCTCAGCCTCCCGAGTAGCTGGGATTACAGGCATCTGCCACCACACCTGGCTAATTTTTGTGTTTTTAGTAGAGATGGGTTTTCACCATGTTGGCCAGGCTGGTCTCAAACTCCTGACCTCAGGTCATCTGCCCGCCTTGGCCTCCCAAAGTGCTGGGATTATAGGTATGAGCCACAGTGCCTGGCCTCATGGGCCCTTGAATTTCTGATGTTTTATGGAATATTTGAAAGTTTTCTGCCTGGAAAGGAGGGAGGATTGTGGATCAGAAAGTTTGAGTTAAACAAAATTTTGGAGATTCCTTTCCAGGGCCTTCAATATGCTAATATGCATTACAAAGCCCCAGGACGGGGGTGGGGATGGGGGGCACAGATTTCAGTGCTTCCTGAATGCTTTGGACTGAAAATCCATCTGCTGTGTCCAAAATCGCTAAGGACCTCCTGTTGTTAAATTCAATGGGCATGTAACAGGGTGTGGAATTGTTGTTAGCAGAAGAAACTGCCATGTGAAAGTTGCCAGCCATTTCTATTTCTGGCATGGGGACACTGAGTCATCTTGAAGCCGGCTTCTTTGGGAAGAACCACTGGAGTGGCTCCCTTTAGTGACAGAGCCGTAAAGTTTCTGGGGTGCGCGCACAACAGCACGCTCACTCAATATTCCCTTGGCTGGGGCTGGGACCCGGGCTTGCTAGGCAGACCCCAGTGCCTTGATGTCAGGTTGCTGGGGTGGTGGTGGCAGTTTGCCTGGAAGCCAGAACACTTTCTGGAAGGAAGGATATTGACGCTTCAACTATTCTCTTTGTTGTCAGGATCTTCAGGGGGCCTCAGAAAACAGTTCTCTTCTTCCCAGCCTGGGTTCTGAACAAGTGTGAACCAGAGAAAGGCAGATGAGAGATTTAAAACTTTTTTGTGTGTGACTGACAAAGGCTTGGTTGGAGGGCCTGACTTTTCTGTTGGGGAACCTCAGCTGCTAATGGGGTGCTCTAGCATTTTCCAGATGTGTCCACACAAGCCCGGCCCCTGCACCCATACTGTGCTCTCCTTCCTCTCCCTCGACAATCTCACTCCTTCTCATGGCTTTGCTCACCTCCTCCCCACGTCTTCAGACCTCTGTAATCCACTGATGGATGGCAACTTTTTGGGCATCTCAAAATCAAGATCTCACAATGTTACTGGAAAGGAGTCCCACTCTGGACCCCAAGAGAGGGTTGTTGGATCTTGTGCAAGAAAGAATTCAGGGTGAGTCCACAGTACAAAGCAAAAGCAAGTTTATTAAGAAAGTAAAGTGGTGAAAGATGGCTACTCCATAGACAGGGTAGGGTGTTCCCAAAAGCAGGAGAAGAAACATGTCCACCCTAGGTGTAATACTCGTTTATGTAGGATAAAGAAGATCATGGGGAGATGTGCTCTGCTACAAGGGTTTGTGATAAAGGATTAATTTTCTTAATGACTATATCTTGCAAGAATCGATATTACTATCTTTAAAGCAAAATTAGGAATGCTTTTCTCAAGATATTGGGATATCAGGATGTTTTATATAAAATGTTTATTCAGAAACAGAATGCTTTTTCCTTGGTACCATAA
The DNA here is from genome assembly GCF_006542625.1 of Nomascus leucogenys. Lineage (NCBI taxonomy): Eukaryota > Metazoa > Chordata > Mammalia > Primates > Hylobatidae > Nomascus > Nomascus leucogenys. Next base: position 101,261,304 of record NC_044389.1, on the reverse strand, counting down.
GGAAAAAAAAATCAGCATTTAGACAAAAAGTTTTCTCAGCAAGTTTATTTTACTTTCTGCAGAAAGGGTGCTCCTCGCAGATGGAAAAATGGCAAGAGCACAGCTGAATAAAGGAGGGAAGCAATTTTTATCCCTTATGCAGCTTGTCCCTGCTCCTGTGTCCTGTCTCCATTGGCTGAAGCCAGACCTCACAATAGAAACTGAACCTGATTGGCTAACAATTTAAAACTTTTCTAAATAGGTAAAAGCAATGGAGAACAAAGGAAAAGAGGAAGTTGCTTACGAAAGGACTTAGAAAAGTAATAACATTCCCAAATAAGGAAGGGGCATAGGCTGTGAGCTGGGACATGGCTGTGAGCACGTCCAGCACAGATATGTTGGTTAAAGTACAAGGACATAAAATGTACTATGTGCCTGTGAGCATGTTTAACAACTACATATGATAGGGCTTAACAAAGAGTTATTAGCACAAAGCAAGGAGGCTTGAAGGAAGTTAGTCTTTAAAAGAAACTTATTTCTAACACTTATGATTTATTCTTTAACAAGAAGGGAAACTTTGAAGAGGAAACTTTTTACTTTCTACAGTTCCCTCCTTCTTGATTTTATAGGTTTTTCCTCTTCAAACTTTCTTAACATGTCTTGGTCTAGCTATTTTGCTTGAGTTTTTAAAAGAAAAAGCTTTTCTGGTTGATGAAATGCCAGGGTAAAAGGGATAGCCAATTGAACTAGAACTCAAGTACTGCTCTAATTGTTTGGCAGAATGTCCAGTAAGGGTCCTCTACCATACTGCCATACATCTGCTTGGTGACGAATAACGGTGGACCGATGGGTCAGCTCTTGGAAGTGCCTGATCTCACTGCATCCCATTAAGTCTCCAAGGAATGCCAAATTTTCCCCTTGTCATTGGAGACAGGAGGTAAAATTGGTCTTGAAAGATGGAGGCTGTGTGGCCAGCAAGCCATCCAGGTGCTGAGGCAAGAGACCGAGGGCACAAGCTGTTCCAGCATAATAAAGAAAATACATAGAAGAATAGTTGTACTAGAAATAGAATATAGATATGATTATATATGAATATTATTAATCATTAGTTTGTAGCATTACTCTTTATTCCACTATTATAATAATCTCTGTTCTACAATCATAACCTAGGAAAAACCAGGCCATACAGAGATAGGAGCTGAAGGGGCACGGTGAGAAGTGACCAGAAGACGTGTGAGCCCTCTGTCACGCCCAGATAGGGCCACTAGAGGGCTCCTTGGTCTAGCGGTAACACCAGTGCCTGGGAAGGCAACCGTTACTTAGCTGACCTTGGTCTAGCAGTAATGTCAGTGCCTAGGGAAGGCACCCATTACTTAGCAGACCGGGAAAGGGAGTCTCCCTTTCCCCAGGGGAGTTAGAGAAGACTCTGCTCCACCACCTCTTGTGACATCAGTCACGCCTGCCCACAGCCATCCAGAGGCCTAAACGTCTCCCTTTGATGCTGTGCTTCAGCGGTCATGCTCCTGGTCCACTTTCATGTTCCACCCTGTATACCTGGCTCTGCCTTCTAGATAGCAGTAGCAGAATTAGTGAAAGTACTAAAAGTCTCTGATATGCAGAAATAATGGTGTAAGCTGTCTCCTCTCTCTCCACCTTGGCTGCCAAACAGGGAAGGGCCCCCGGTCCAGTGGACACGTGACCCACGTGACTTTACCTATCATTGGAGATGGCTCACACTCCTTACCCTTCCCCCTTGTCTTGTATCCAATAAATAACAGCACAGCCTGGCGTTCGGGGCCACTACCAGTTTCTGCGTCTTGGTGGTAGTGGTTCCCTGGGCCCAGCTGTCTTTTCTTCTATTTCTTTGTCTTGTGTCTTTATTTCTACCATCTCTTGTCTCTGCACACAGGGACAAAGACCCACAGACCCTGTAGGGCTGGTCCCTACAAGGCTGGATGGCCCTCGGGGGCTGACCCACAGGGTACTGCATTTTAGGAAATAGCAGAGAGAGTTTGGCACAGTTCACTATCACAGGCTGTAGGATTTTGAAAAAGAGCTACCATGCGGTCCATGTCTTGTCGATTAGAGGATTATCCGAGTGGAAAGGGGACAACCCGGACCTCTGGCCTACCATGCACACAAGTGTAACAATTGCTTTTATTTAGAGTGCAGATGGAATATTTCATCCATTTTAGCCAGGCATTTACATCCCGATACCTTGTCTCAATTGTTCTTGTTTGCCTTGGGTGTTTCACTTTTACTGTAGAGACTTTGGTCTTGCCATTGTGTCTGGGAGGAGTGATAACTAAACAGGCATTAAAAATAATAACTTGAGGTGAGTTAGATTTAGTTACCTTAATAAGATGGAGAGTAGTTAAAGGGAAGAAAATAAAAAGAAAAGATAGATTAAGTTTTCTTAGCTTTAACTTGGTAGGGCTTGATCCTGGAACAATGGCCTATGACTCTGATGGTGATAATGCTTTCTTGACTCAGGTATGATGTGTCCATCCTTTTCTGCTGTGTGAATGGCAGTCTCAGTGGTTAGCGGCACAAGGTAGGGTCCTTCCCAGGCTGGCTCAAGTTTTTCTTCTTTCTGACCTTTGATGAGGATGTGGTTTCCAGGCTGGTGCTGGTGTACTGGAAATTCTAGGGGTGGTACCTGTGCTAAAAGACTTAGTTCTGAGGGAAGGGAAAGTGGAAGATAAACCAAGTATATAATTTCTGAGAAATTTTGTTTTAAATGTGGGGACATCGGCAGTGGAATGTAAGTAAAGCAACCTATAGGTATTTTTTTTTTTTTTACTTTATAGTCCCTAGTACCTTCTTGCTGAGAAATTTCCTTTTTAAAAAATGTTTACTTATATTGTTTCTGAGGGACCCTTTGGGGCTCCTTATTTTGTTAGAACTTTGCATATCTTGGGGCTTGAGGTCCCATGGTGATGCCTCCTGCCCCATTCCTACTTAGTGTTGCCTAGGGGACCTGGCGGCCCTGCCCCTCTCTCAAGGTCTTGGCCTCTCTGTGGCCTTCATCGCCCCTGTGCGTTGTGGCCTTGGGGATGAGGGGCCTTGTGACTTACCCGGCCACCCCTAGACTTTGCTCCTGCCCGAGCCCCCACTGTCTGGCCTCTGGCCTTGGGCTGGGCTGTGCTAACGGCCACCTGGCCCCCTCCCCGACATAGGAAGTGTCTGTCCATGGCTAGGTCCCCCTGCTGGCTTGTACCCTGGCCTCTGTAGGAGCCGCTGGAGGTGGAAACTTGTTGGTATTAACTCTGTGCTGGAGGGCCCCTAATGGGTTCTTTGATGCAGTTGGAATAAGATTTTCTTTATAAGGGGTTGGATAATATTTCTCTTTGGTTTAGCAATATTTGTTTTTCTTTTGAATTTTCTTTAGCACCTTTTTTTAACCTTTTAATGTATGTAAAAATCCATATTCTTATGCCTCCTTATAATCCTTTTACTAAAAGTATATTTTATTTTCGTTATATGCCTTGCACATAAACGTTTCTTTAATAGTTTTACATTCAGGAGGCCTAATTACTTTTAAATTATACAATATTTCTTGCATAAATTCTCTTTTGTAACATTTTTATGGCTTTCACAGACAATCTTTGACATGCTTTAACTTTCTGACTTCCTTTTACACAATTTCTCTTCCTACTCTTACCTTCCGTGTCTTTCTCTGATCTTTGTCTCTTCCAGTCTCTCTGTCACTTATTCTCTCCCTCTATCTCTCTTTCATTTGCTCGCTCTCACTCTCTCCCTCTCTCTTTGCCATCCCCTGTTTCCTCTCTCCCTTACACTCAGTCTCTTGGGTTGGGTGGGATCCACACGGCTGCACTCTGGGCCCAGGGCCGCCACCGGCCCAGAGGCTCGGCAGATGCCAGATTCAAGTTCTATGAGTCATTAACCCTGGGCCAGAGGGCCCCCTTGTCTTTCCTCCTTATCTTTACATCCACAGCCCTTATAGCACTTTCTTTGACCTTCTCCTTTAAAGTACTGACCTTGCCTTCTTTCTCTTTGCATTCTTGAGTTCCCTTTCTTTTTTTTTTTTAACCTCGTCTAGAAAACTTTGGAACTTTGCCAAAAGATTTTTGCTTTCTGTCTCTGCCTTTCTTTTCTCTCTCTGCTGGTCTTCCCTGCCTCTGCCAGCCAACCACGCTGCTGCTCTCTCTTCTCCTTCCCCTTCCCCTAGGGAGCAGGCAGTGGTTGTGGAGCTTAGCCTCTTTCTTCCCCTGAGAAGAGGGGAAGAGGAAGTTTTGAATATCCTTTTTACTACTTGAGGTTTGTGTGATGTTTAATCTTCCCCTAATGGGGATTTTTCACCTCTTTTTAACCTCTAAGACATCCTGTCTAAGGAATACTTCACCACCACCCCCATCCTCCCCTGCATCCCGTGGCTTTTCTTTCCTCAGTCCTGACCTAAGGAATGCTTTACCGCTCCTGCTGTTTCTCTTACCTTGGTATGTGTCCCATCCAAGGAATGCTTTATGGCCCCGCTTTAGTCCTGACTGAGGAATGCTTTACTGGCCCCTCCAGTGTTTCCTTCCTTGGCTCGTGCATGAGGTCACCTTGTCCACGTGGTGTGTGAGGATCCTTTACTCCAGGTTGCCGGCCAGTTTCTTTCTGCATTGCTGAGAGTCCAGGTTTATTCATCACACCAGGTGGGTCTCGATTCCTTACCCCTAAGGCCACCGCAACATGTGCCTCCTCATGAGAAAGGAGTAGAGGCCACCCCCAGAGGGGAATGTATCCCCATATGTGCCACCATTTTGTTATATGTCAAATGTTTATTCAGAAACAGAATGCTTGTTCCTTGGTACCCTAAGGAAAGATCAGCATTTAGACAAAAAGTTTTCTCAGCAAGGTAATTTTACTTTCTGCAGAAAGGGTGCTCCTCGCAGATGGAATAGTGGTGAGAGCACACCTGAATAAAGAAGGGAAGCAATTTTTAAAAAATTATTGTTATACTTGAAGTTCTAGGGTGCATGTGCACAACGTGCAGGTTTGTTATATATGTATTCACGTGCCATGTTGGTGTGCTGCACCCATTAACTTGTCATTTACATTACGTATTTCTCCTAATGTTATCCCTCCCCCCTCTCCCCACCCCACAACAGGACCCGGTGTGCGATGTTCCCCACCCTATGTCCAAGTGTTCTCATTGTTCAATTCCCACCTATAAGTGAGAACATGTGGTGTTTGGTTTTCTGTCCTTGCGATAGTTTGCTCAGAATGATGGTTTCCAGCTTCATCCATGCCCCTGCAAAGGACATGAACTCATCCTTTTTTATGGCTGCATAGTATTCCAGAAGTGTATATGTGCTACATTTTCTTAATCCAATCTATCATTGAGGGACATTTGGGTTGATTCCAAGTCTTCGTTATTGTGAATAGTGCCGCAATAAACATACATGTGCATGTGTCTTTATAGTAGTATGATTTACAATCCTTTGGGTATATACCCAGTATTGGGATCACTGGGTTAAATGGTATTTCTAGTTCTAGATCCTTGAGGAATTGCCACACTGTCTTCCACAATGGTTGAACTAGTTTACAGTCCCATCAACAGTGTAAAAGTGTTCCTATTTCTCCACATCCTCTCCAGCACCTGTTGTTTCCTGACTTTTTAATGATGGCCATTCTAACTGGTGTGAGATGGTATCTCATTGTGGTTTTGATTTGCATTTCTCTGATGGCCAGTGATGATAAGCATTTTTTCATGTGTCTGTTGGCTGCATAAATGTCTTCTTTTGAGACGTGTCTGTTCATATCCTTTGCTCACTTTTTGATAGGGTTGTTTGATTTTTTCTTGTTAATTTGTTTAAGTTCTTTGTAGATTCTGGATATTAGCCCTTTGTCAGATGGGTAGATTGTAAAAATTTTCTTCCATTCTGTAGGTTGCCTGTTCACTCTGATGGTAGTTTCTTTTGCTGTGCAGAAGCTCTTTAGTTTAATTAGATCCCATTTATCTATTTCAGCTTTTGTTGCCATTGCTTTTGGTGTTTTAGTCATGAAGTCCTTGCCCATGCCTATGTCCTGAATGGTATTGCCTAGGTTTTCTTCTAGGGTTTTTATGGTTTCAGGTCTAACATTTAAGGCTTTAATCCATCTTGAATTTATTTTTGTACAAGGTGTAAGGAAGGGATCTAGTTTTCAGCTTTCTACATATGGCTAGCCAGTTTTCCCAGCACTATTTATTAAATAGGGAATCCTTTCCCCATTGCTTGTTTTTGTCAGGTTTGTCAAAGATCAGATGACTGTAGATCATTTCTGAGGGCTCTGTTGTGTTCCATTGGTCTATATCTCTGTTTGGTACCAGTACCATGCTGTTTTGGTTAATTTAGCCTTGTAGTATAGTTTGAAGTCAGGTAGCGTGATGCCTCCAGCTTTGTTCTTTTGGCTTAGGATTTTCTTGGCAATGTGGCTCTTTTTTGGTTCCACATGAACTTTAAAGTAGTTTTTTCCAATTCTGTGAAGAAAGTCATTGGTAGCTTGATGGGGATGGCATTGAATCTATAAATTACCTTGGGCAGTATGGCCATTTTCACGATATTGATTCTTCCTACCCATGAGCATGGAAGGTTCTTCCATTTGTTTGTGTCCTCTTTTATTTCATTGAGCAGTGGTTTGTGGTTCTTCTTGAAGAGGTCCTTCACGTCCCTTGTAAGTTGGATTCCTAGGTATTTTATTCTCTTTGAAGCAATTGTGAATGGAAATTGACTCATGATTTGGCTCTCTGTTTGTCTGTTATTGGTGTATAGGAATGCTTGTGATTTTTGCACTTGATTTTGTATCCTGAGACTTTGCTGAAGTTGCTTATCAGCTTAAGGAGATTTTGGGCTGAGACGATGGGGTTTTCTAAATATACAATTATGTCATCTGCAAACAGGGACAATTTGACTTCCTCTTTTCCTAATTGAACACCCTTTATTTCTTTCTCCTGCCTGATTGCCCTGGCCAGAACTTCCAACACTATATTGAATAGGAGTGGTGAGAGAGGGCATCCCTGTCTTGTGCCAGTTTTCAAAGGGAATGGGAAGCAATTTTTATCCCTTAGGCAGCTTATCCCTGCTACTCTGTGCTGTCTCCGTTGGCTGGAGGCAGACCTTACAATCTAAACTGAACCCGATTGGCTGACAATTTAAAACTTTTCTAAATAGGTGAAAGCAATGGAAAACAAGGGAAAGGAGGAAGTTGCTTACTAAAGGACTTAGAAAAGTAATAACATTCCCAAGTAAGGAAGGGGCATCGGCATAGGCTGCGAGCTGGGACATGGCTGTGAGCACGTCCAGCACGGATATCTTGGTTAAAGTACAAGGACATAGAATGTACTATGTGCCTGTAAGCATGTTTAACAGCTACATAGGATAGGGCTTAACAAAGACTTATTAGCACAAAGCAAGGAGGCTTGAAGGAAGTTAGTCTTTAAAAGGAACTATTACTTCTAACACTCATGATTTATTCTTTAACAAGGGAAACTTTGAGGAAGAAACTTTTTGCTTTCTACACAGGACACTCCTAAGCCTGTGTCTGTTTAGTAAACGTTATCAATCTATTCCCTTAGCCACAAACATCTAGAGGCTAGGAATATCTAACTTTCGGGGAGGGCAGTCCAGCAAGTCCCAGCCTCATTTTTCCTCGTCCTCACCCAAGATGGAGTTGCTCTGGTTTGAATGCCTCTGACAACAATCCTAAATGTATTGCTGTTGGCTGAATTGCTTTATCCTCTCTATTTTTCATTTTTAATTCCAGCCATCAACGTTCGCCCATTTGCTAAGTTAGAAATTTGGAGGCAGCTTTGACTCTTCTGCCCATACTGAGTTAGCCATCGACACTTGCCTCCTTTGCTTCCCTATTTCCCTGATACCTGCTTCCCTATTATTTTAGGTTTTGTTTTTTTTTTTTGTGGATAGGGTCTCGCTCTGTCACCCAGGCTGGATTGCACTGGCACAGTCTTGGCTCATTGCAACCTCCACCTCCCAGGTTCAAGCAATTCTCCTGCCTCAGCCTTCGGATATCTGGGATTACAGGCACACGCCACGATGCCTGGCTATTTTTATTTTACTTATTTTTATTTTTTTTTAGTAGAGATGGAGTTTTGCAATGTTGGCCAGGCTGGTCTCGAACTCCTGATCTCAAGTGATCCGCTCACCTCGGCCACTGAAAGTGCTGGGATTACAGGCGTGGAGCCACCATGCCCATCCGCCTACCCACGTCGATACATAAAATTAACCATTGCACTGAGCAAGTCGGTTAATCATCAATTTTTGAAAGGTATATTGAGCATTGAAGGCTCATCCAATCTAGGCCAGGTTTCATGGAGAATCTATAATGCAAAGACCTTATTCCTTCCTGTCTCCCCTCCCCACAAAGGTTTTTTCCTGGTTTATTTATTTATTAGTGTTTCCTCCCTTATTATTAGCAGATTCAATACTTTAGTGGTAGGGAGAGGTTCATCCTTAGGAGCTTCTAAACCATTACCCACCTACCCAGGCTGGGAAGTCTAGAAAAAAAAAAAAACCTATCTGATGAAAATAGGAATATCTGTGTGTCATCTTCCCCGACTCAGATATCAATCACTTATTATTTCGTTTAAAAGCCAAAGAAACAAACAAAAAACCCCGCCGATTTTGGAGCTCCTACATGTGCCAGTCACTATGCAGGATGCTGAGGATACAGTGATATGCAAAACAAAAAATTGTTTATTGCTTGTTAAACAAAGCAAAGGCACTTTATGCACCAGCAGAGGAAATAGGAAAACCACAGTGGAAAAGACTCCCTAGCTTCTGAGATATTGATAAGAAGCTGGAGGGATGATTTGTTATAAAGGGATATAAAGCATCGTTCCAGTGGGAAACCATTGGTTCATTAGGGAGCCGGGTTTGCAGTGGGCACCTATAGTCGGTTCTGGTGTTCCCTGCCTACGACTGTTTGTCCCTGTCCAGCAGATGGCGCCAAGTGACCGGCCGCGGCTGGGCTGTACCAGATCCTCTTTGGAAAACACGAAATCTATTTCTATAGGGCCAGCATCTTAAAGAACGCACTCATATTGTCTGAGACCCTTTCTTTTGCTCCATTTTAATGTGATATGTGGATCAAAATAAGAAATAGACAATAAAATGGTTTCTCCTCCTGGAATGTGGTAATATTGTGGAATAACGGGAACACAGGTCCAACGTAGATAGCTCAGTAAAACAGCACCCAGACTCGGAGCCGGCACGGGGAACTCGTGTGAGTGTGTGTATGTGTGTGCTCGTGTATTTGTGCTCATGAGAAAGATTAAACAGTAAAGGATGGAAGTGATAACAAATGCTTTAACAAGGGTAAGGAGAAAGTATTGTAGAAAAATCTATAAAAGCTGAGGGGGAGGGGGAGGGAGAGTTAGTTCAAGTGAGCATGAGAGCTGGGACCTTGGTTTAAAGGTTTTAAAAGAACTCCAGAAGAAAAGATTTGATTCCACTGGTCGTGGTGGCTAACGCCTGTAATCCCAGCACTTTGGGAGGTGGAGGTGGGTGGATCACCTGAGGTCGGGAGTTCGAGACCAGCCTGACCAACATGGAGAAACCCCGTCTGTACTTAAAAAAAAAAAAAAATTAGCCGGGGTGTGGTTGGTGGTGCATGCCTGTAATCCCAGCTACTCGGGAGGCTGAGGCAGGATAATTGCTTGAACCCAGGAGGCAGAGATTGTGGTGAGCCGAGATCACGCCATTGCACTCCAGCCTGGGCAACAAGAGTGAAACTCTGTCTCAAAAAAAAAAAAAAAAAAAGATTTGATTCCTCTGTTTCGTGCAATCCTAGTAACAGGTGACTTGAATTTCAAGTGATTATCATGTAAATGGAGGATTAGAAAAGAGACACCAACTCTGGAACCAATTCAATGGAATTCTTCACGAGACTGTAACTTAGTGCTCACAAAGACTTGGAATGATCTACACTGCATGGTGTACCTGTTAGAGGAGGTGACATCAAAGCTTTAGGTACTGAGAGAGGATACTTCCCACTGTGGAAGGGGAGAAAAGAAAAAAGCAAAGCTGAGTTGGAATAGTAGACCTGTTGGGTGTATTCTCTCATTGTTAAGCTTTTAAAATCTCTCATTAAAAAAAAAAGTCTTGGGCAGGCCACGGTGGCTCAAGCCTGTAATCCCAGGACTTAAGGAAGCTGGCATGGGAGGACTGCTTGAGCTCAGGAGTTCCAGACCAGCCTAGGCAAATTTGAGAAACCCTGTCTCTACAAAAAATTAGCCAAGCGTGGTGGCAGGTGCTTGTAGTTGTAGCTGTAGCCTCCTAGCTACTCAGGAGGCTGAGGTGAGAGGATTGCTTGAGCCTAGGAGGGGGAGGTTGCAGTGAGCCATGATCATACTGCTGCACTCCAGCCTGGGTGACAGACTGAGATCCTGCCTCGAAAAAAAAAGTCTTCATCTAATAAGATGAAAGATGGAAGGGGATGTGGTTACTCCTGCTCCAGGTGGATTTGTTTGCTCCGTTTAGAAGCTGCTTTCAGAGCAGGAATGACACCTGAGTTTAGAAAAGTTCCCTGTGTCCGTGCTTGTGTGTTCTTCCAGCTCAGTGTCCTATGTCACCTGTCCTGAGACATTCCAAGAAGGAAGACCAAAAGACAGCATTCTTGAGCTATTCCAAAGAGATCACAGAGGCCACCACTAAAGAGAAGACCAAGAATCTACCATAGTTTGCCCCAGTAAAATGCTGTCTTTCTCAGGATCTACTGCAAGTTATAAAACTCCTAAGTGAAATGATTGTGTGGCCAGGGATAGTGGCTCACACCTGTAATCCCAGCACTTTGGGAGGTCAAGGCAGGTGGATCATTAGAGGTCAGGAGTTCAAGACCAGCCCGACCAACATGGTGAAACTCGTCTCTACTAAAAACATAAAAATTAGCCAGGCATGGTGGCACATGCCTGTCATCCCAGCTACTTGGAAGGCTGAGGCAGGAGAATTGCTTGAACCCAGGAGGTGGAGGTTGCCGTGAGCCAAGATTGTGCCACTGTACTCCAGCCTGGGTGACAGAGTGAGACTCTGCCTCAAAAAAAAAAAAAAAAAAAAAAAAAAAGAAAGAAAAGAAAAGAAATGATTGTGCAGGCAGAAATGTCTTTAAGGCATCATTGTTGCAGAATTTTGCTCCTTAATTCAGCTAAAACTGGGTTCATGTCACATGACCAGGAGACCTTAGACATGCGGACACATTGAAGGGTGGGCAGAGCAGCATTTTATTGGGCAAAAGGGAAAAAAAAAAAAGAAAAAATCTCAGCAAAGTGAGATGGAGTCCTATTAACAGGCCTCCCATCTCACAGATTGAATCCCAGGCCACCACACAGGAACTGAAGAGCCAGGCTCCTCCCACTGCCTGTGGCTCCGCCCCGTTCCCCCAGTGCACATGTGAGCAGGCTCAGATGAGGCCCTGGGCAGGTTCCTTCATATGTACAAAAGCATCTGATGTCAACACTTGTGGGGCGGGTCGGAGGTTCTCTGGGGATACCTTTATATCTGCTTAGGCATTTGGCTGTCTCATTCCCGCCTCTAAATAAGTACATCCAACGGCAGTTAGAATAAGGTAAGGATAAGGATGATGACCAAAGTTAACTGCTTTCTGCTAACAAGGGGCACTGTTTTGGGGAAAACAGCTGTCAGATCTCCCTCAGAGGCTTATCTAAGTATCCCCAGCAGAAAAGGCCATCGTCCGAGGCTCTGGTTGCATGATCATTTGGAGGTTGATGGCCTGAAGGCGAGAAGAGACAACCAGGTTATTAGGAAACATATATCAAAATGAAACAAGGAGGTTATGGTAAGGACAGCTCAAAAAATCCCAAGGCCTTTTACTGGTTTGCAAAGGGAGAGGGGAGGCCAAAAGCCCAACTGGTTAAAAAAATAAAAAATGAAACTACCCTTTTGCAGGCATTTGGACTTCTGGGTTCCCTTCCCCTGGGCCCAGTCCTAAACCAACCAGTCCAAGGTTTGGGAAATTAACTCTTCCCAGTCTGGAGGATGCATCTGAGGGGAGTGTCTCATAGTACAGAGACACTGTTATCTATCACTGAAGAGAGGACAGAGGAAGAAAAAGGAAGAAAGAAGATTTTTTTTTAGAGGAGTCCCAGGGGTTCAGGAGGCATTTGAAGGAGATACAGACTGAAGATGAATGGCTACCCATCTAGAAAGAAGGGAGCAGGCATCCCTGGTTCCTTTCTCTTCCTAGCAAATACCCAGAGTACGTGAGGGAGGAAAAGTGAGGCATTCCTTTTTCTTTCCTCTGTCTTTGTATCCCCAAGTCCTGGCAGCCACAACAGGGTGCCACCCATGGGTGTCAAAGTGGCTTTCACCCATGTTAAAAGGAGGGCCTAACGGGTGGGAATATCCACTCTTACCCACATACGCCGTGTCTCCCCTGCTGTCAGTAGCCTGTGAATTCCCTAGACCTCATTTATGCCATGGATACTAGCATGACCTTTATCCATGTAATGGGAAGCTTGGCTTAATCAGCAGGAATTAGTCATGCTCAGCTGTGCTGTGTCTTTTAACTTCCATTATCATCTGTCTCTGGATTCCTCAGATCCAGTTTTCTTTCCTAGGGCTTTGAGCCGAAGTTTGGAATTGAGTTTGGGACAAAAATATGGCTTGAGAGGGGTTGCATGGGCTCCTTATTATAAGCTGAATGCTGAGATGAAGCAGTGGAATTGAGTCCTCCTCCAACCAGGGAGAGAAAAGAATGTCTTGTGTCACCCCCAGATCACTGGTGGCTCTAGTTATGCTTGCTAAGATTTGGACGCATGGGGCTTGGTTTTGGTTAGTTCTCTTTGTCTTACTTTCCCAAAAAGGAAACCTCTGGGTGGTGGGCATCCTATTTATTTTCATCACCTGGAAGGATTTGCAGGATAATTGCTCAGAACTAGAATACTGATCCAGATTCTTACATCACCCATCCCTTTTGTTTCTTTCCTGAGCTGCAGCCAGAGATTGCTGTTTGGTTCACAGGAACAAGCAGGGTTCGTCTAAAATGTAGGCAAAAAGTTAAAAACAATTAATGAGTCTAGAACCTAATGATAAGTTTGGAAACAATATTTCTCTTTCTCTAGTCCTCATTTTTGTTTAAAACAAATCATGATAGGACTGAGTTGTTTGCAAAATAGACTTTAGTCTTATACTTGGCCTGATTATTTGCATAAAGTGCAGCAAGAATAACTATTTCTACATAGGCCCTTTAGATCGGCTTTCATGGAACTTTGTTCCACAGGGAATCTCAAATGAGACCTTTTAAAGCTGAGCCTAGCCATAGGTTTGTATCCTCAAATACCGATGAGTTGGGCAAACTCCTCTCTTCTTGAGGTTTCAAGAGATATGGTCCCTGGGTCTGTTGGAAAATGACACTCTTTACCTACTGCAGGTTAGGGACCCTGTATGGGGACTGTGTACACAAGGCATGAGGCCAGTTTCTCCCATGGGGCTTTATTGACTCTGCAAGTCAAGCTTGACTCCTTAAAGGGAAGCATACCCTTCCAGTCAAAGCCTCGGTAAAGCAACCAGTTTCTCCAATTGTGTCTTGTTGCAACCAGTTTCTCCAATTGTGTCCTGTTGCAAAAGAAAATGGATTCTCATTGCACTGATGCAAACAACTATATGGCCGTAAATTAAGAATACTCACAACTAGTTTCCAAATTCTGGAGAAGCTAGGCAGAGAGACAGAAACAAATATACTCTAAATTTTGTTCACAGGAGTATACCTTAGTCAATTATTAAAGGCTGTAAATAGCTCAAAATAAGTTTGCTTGACTCTGAAAAACAAAACAAGGATGAGCAATATTTCAAGCAAAAGTCAAAAAGATTACTTCAGTTTTGTATTAGTTTAGTCCATTCAGTTAACTCTTGTTTTGCTTGATATTCATAAACATTTCATCTTTTCGTGAGTCCTGTATGTTTTTCCTTTGGAATAATGTCACAATCTCCAAAGTTATCAGAAACCTGCATTTCAGAGCACCTGTCAAAGTTCTATAGCTGATTATAAACCATCTTTTGAAGAGGATCAAAATAAGACAATTGTCTGTAAATAACAAAATGACCAGGATAGTTATAGTCAGAAACATGATTGACAAATAAATTTGGTTATCTCTGTGGTTTACAAGAACTTAATAACCTTAATTGTGATTGATAGCATATACTCAGACATTAGAATTTTAGACATCCCATACGATTTTGGAACATATATTAATATAATTCTCTAAAATCTAACCTGAAGATTAAACATTATTTTGGCAATCCCATGTACTTAAACATGTCAAATATTCCTGTTCACCTCTCTTTTGGATACTCCAGGGGCCCTCTGTAGCATCTAAAAAGCCAGGCATCAGGAAAGACAATTTTGAAACTGAAGTTTGATTTTGGGAAGTCTGTTATGTGTTAGAGATTTAAAACACATGATGTTATGAAATACAATTCCAGATTGCCATAAATTATTTATTTTGCCAAAATGATGACTCAGAAATTTTAAAAGAGCAAAAAACCTTTTATAACCTTTTACAAATTTTGCTAAAGAGCAGATTAGTGCCTTAAGAGTACCTTGTTGTGCTTTTATTTCAATGCTCAATTTACAGAAGACCATATAATAACCATTTGAATTTAGTTAATATGTTCACACATGGAATTTCTTTTGCAAGATGATGATGATTATTTTTTTTTGAGGCAGAGTTTCGCTCTTTGTTGCCCAGGCTGGAGTGCAATGGCGCGATCTCGGCTCACTGCAACCTCCGCCTCCCGGGTTCAAGTGATTCTCCCGCCTCAGCCTCCCGAGTAGCTGGGATTACAGGCATGTGCCACCATCCCTGGCTAATTTTGTATTTTTAGTGGAGACGGGGTTTCTCCATGTTGGTCAGGCTAGTCTCAAACCCCAACCTCAGGTGATCTGCCCGCCTCGGCCTCCCAAAGTGCTGGGATTACAGGCGTGAGCCACCGTGCCCAGCCAGGATTAATTTTTATACTCCTTCCATCATTTGATTAAACCTTCAGCTTTACCTTATCTAATTCAAAACAATCCTTCAAGCCCAGGAAAGAATTACATTTGCCTTCTTATCATCTTTTGCTAAAAACACATCTTACTGTTCTTACACACCTCACATGTAAATCTATTTCCAGTAGTTTCAATTACATATTATAATGGTAACTCCCAGCAATTTTTAACTTTTATGTAGAACCTAGTAAGTTGTTATAATTATGTACAAGTCGCAGCCAAGGTTTGACTCCTTCCAGCATAATTAAGGGTGTGGTTAATTCCATATGTCTCTAGGCCTCACCAATTGTGAAGCAGGCAAGTCAAACTGTTCTCAAAAACCAAAAAAGGCAGTTTATAACCTTAAAACATTTAGCAAACCTAATATCTGACCTGCATAATTGAGATCACCTATTTACATTTTGATGACATCTGCATTTTACCAATAATCTTTAAGGCTGCTTTTATTTCTCAAGGATTAAAGTCATGTGAACTGAAAGGTACCACAGCTTTTATCTTTCCTTTTAAAAAATATTTGATTCAAGCGCCTATCCTTTTTTAAGTCAATGAATTAGAGCTCTTTTTTATAGACATCACATGCACGACACATATACAACTACACAGGCAGAAGAAAACGCAGTGGCCATGAGATTTTCCATCTGCCAATCTCCTAATTGGATTATTGGCTTCTGGGTGGTGCTCTTTAAGAGACAGGGCCAGAAAAACATGCAGCTTTTAAGGCCTAATAAAATAGGCATGACTGGGAGGCAAAAACAGATTTTGAGAGGGATATATCTGCATTTAATTCCTGGGGTTCCATGAGAAAAACAGGTTTCTTCCCAAAATGGGGTTAGTGGCACCTTGTTTGTTTTTCCCAAGGAGTCCCATGCCCCCAGGAGTTATCTTAGGGCCTCTCATGCATACATTAAGAGTGACAAGGCAAAATGGAGAAAAATAGTCTACTGAGAAAAAGCTGTTTTCCAGCAAAGAGATCCAAGAAAAACAAAAAACATAAACACCTTTTAAATATACTTATAACCTGGATATCCACTTTTAATTAAGCTGAGTGCTCTTTGAGAAAAACCTTTTAACTCCCTTATTACCCAACTAGCCACACCAAGCGGCCAATATTTCTGGCTTTCAAACTTTACTAAAGGTGACATCCCAGGTGCTCAGAGAAAGGAAGATAAAAGGCGGTTCGTGGAGGGGAAGAGAATCAGCAACAGGTCATGCAGATACCAAACCAGAAAGGACTTATTCCCTAAGTCAGGATTGAACCCAGCTGCCATTGTAAAATGGTGGAGGCTAAGACAAAACATTGCCACGTGGTTACAGGTCATGCTCCCTAAAACAAGATGGAGGCCTGCAGCAAGGTTTGCTACTCACCATACAGGAAGTCATGCAAAACCTACTAGACTGGCTACAGCTTAAGACCAACCTCAAAAATCCTTTTTCATAATTAAAACTTTACAGAGAATATAAACAGTGATCCTTATTCCTGGCCTAGTAAAATGTCTTCAAAAAGGAAAAAAAACCTCTCGCTTAAAAGTTAAATGCTGACAGGGTGGAGAAAAGGAAAAAATAGTTTAAAATGCAGGGTTGGAAAGATGCCTGGGGAAAATACCTCCTAGTCTTATACAAATGGGTTCCTCCAACAGGGAGAGAAAATTGCTGTCTGCCATTGAGCACCATTGGGCACCCTTGGGCCATGTACCATGCACCCCAGCCCTGGCTGGGAGGGGAGCGGGGAACCCACCATTTGCCAGTCTATCTCGCAGGTGCCTGCAGCCATTGGGGTGAGGGGTGTGCAGTTTCCTCTACCCTCAGAAGTCCAAGGGGAAGAAGATTTTTTGGTTCACATCTTACCCACCCCTTCTCAAGCCCCACACCTAGGTGCCAAAATGTTGCAGAATTTTGCTCCTTAGTTCAGCTAAAACTGGGCTCTAGCTTGTGAGAAGACCAGGAGAATTATATGCAGACACATTGAAGGGTGGGCAGAGCAGGGTTTTATTGGGTGAAAAGGGAAAAAAAGAAAAAAACTCAGCAAAGTGAGATGGTGTCCTGCTAACAAGCCCCCCACCTCACAGATTGAATCCCAGGCCACCACACAGGAACTGAAGAGCCAGGCTCCTCCCCCTGCCTGTGGCTCCACCCCGTTCCCCCAGTGCACGTGTGGGCAGGCTCAGATGAGGCCGTGGGCAGGTTCCCTCATCTGCACAAAAGCATCTGATGTCAACACTTGTGGGGTGGGTCGGAAGTTCTCTGGGGACACTTTTTTATCTGCCTAGGCACTGGGGGAACGGGGTGGAGCCACAGGCAGGGGGAGGAGCCTGGCTCTTCAGTTCCTGTGTGGTGGCCTGGGATTCAATCTGTGAGGTGGGGGGCTTGTTAGCAGGACACCATCTCACTTTGCTGAGTTTTTTTCTTTTTTTCCCTTTTCACCCAATAAAACCCTGCTCTGCCCACCCTTCAATGTACAAATACTATGGGTTTTGCTATTTGCCTTAATTCCAGTGATCTCACAACACTGGTGCCCAAAAACTAAACATCTGTTTCTTCCAGGAAAATTGATTTCTTACAAAAGAATATTACAAACTGTTACAAGTTTGAGCTTAATTATAAAATCTGTGGAGAGGTATAGTATGTAATTCAGATTATTCCAATGAAGCAGTCAAAAAATATCTACTAAAACATACCCTGGTAAACCAGTGGCTCTCAAATTTGTGGGCTAAAAAATCACCTAATTAGCTGAGCGTGGTGGTGCGCACCTGTGGTCCCAGCAACTCAGAGGCTGAGGTGGGAGAATCACCTGAGCCCGAGAGGGTGAGGCTGCAGTGGGCCAAGATCATACCATTGTACTCCAGTTTGGGCGACGGGAATGAGACCCTGTCTTAAAAAAAAAAAAAATCACCTAGGGTGCTTGTTAAGCTGCAAATTCCTAGGCTCAACTCCAGACATTCTAATGAAAGGAACTGGGGATGGAGCCCAGATTTTGCATCTTAATCATTTCAGATAATTCAGTTGCAGAAGATTCAAAGACCTCTTTTAGAGAAACATTACCCTAAGCAAGGGCAGAGTTGGTCAGTTGCAGAGGTCTTCCAACTCACTTCCCATTCATTCGTTCACTCATTCTTTCCTGAACTTATTAATTCAACAAACATTTATAGTGCCCTATCATTGTACACGGTGATGTGGACTTGGTAATGTAAAGAGACTCGATTCTTGTTCGGACAGAACTTATATCTAATGTCTAATATAATATATATACATGCCAAAGAGAATGTTGCAGGGATTTAGAAGGAAGTTGTGTCAACGTGGATTCAAGTGGGCAGGAATAGAGGAGCTATTCTGTGGAGGCGGTTGGACATTGCCTGGGCCCTGACTGATGAGGAATGAGCAGGATATCGAAGAGAAGGAAACAGCATTAGCTTCATATCGTAATTATTAAGCAAGAACGTTCTTAATATCCATAAGCCTATACTAAAGATAGCAGAGTGGCCAAGCATGCCTAGGATTAAAACTGTAATCTCATTAACTACCTTCCAAGGAGAAATAAAGAATAAGAAGTGAGAAGTTCCTGAATCAGCAACATCATCTCCTTGTTTTTTAAATATTCTGATGCCAACTGGACCATTTTTATGCTAATAAGTTGATCAATAGTAGGATGTTTTGATGTGACATGTTTATGTAGTATTGCTTTTCTCCTAGGTCCATATCTATTTCATCCAGCTACTTCCAAAAAGTTAAAAACACTAAACATAAGATCCTTGTAGGGTATAAACAATTAGCACTCTAGGAAGATTAGGACTGTTTGAAACCGAGAGGCAGATTAATCTAATTAAAAATTACTTCTTATTTAACAAAGAGATCTGTATTCATTAAGACTTCTACTTAGACTTACTATTTTTAGCTATATTTTGCCAATCCTATTACATAGGTGAAAAATAAATAAATCTCGGAAATCTTGGGGCTCCAAAATCACTAAGCTAAAGGGAAAAGTCAAGCTGAGAACTGCTTAGGGACAACTGCCTCCCACTCTATTCAAAGTCATCCCTCTGCTCACTGAGATAAATGCATATCTGATTGCCTCCCTTGGAAAAGCTGATCAGAAACTCAAAAGGATGTAACCATTTGTCTCTCATCTACCTGTGACCTAGAAGCCTCCTCCTTGCTTCAGTTGTCCTGCCTTTCAGGACAGAACCAGTGTACGTCTTTTATTTATTTACCTATTTATTTATCTATCTATTTATTTATTTATTTATGAGACAGAGTCTCCCTCTGTCGCCCAGGCTGGAGTGCAGTGGCGTGATCTTGGCTCACTGCAAGCTCCTCCTCCTGGGTTCACGCCATTCTCCTGCCTCAGCCTCCCTAGTAGCTAGGACTACAGGCGCCTGCCACCACACCTGGCTAATTTTTTGTATTTTTTTAGTAGAGACGGGGTTTCACCGTGTTAGCCAGGACCAGTGTACATCTTAAATGTATTGATTGCTATCTCATGGCTCCCTAAAACGTATAAAACCAAGCTGTGCCCCGACCACCTTGGGCACATGTCATGAGGATCTCCTGAGGCTGTGTCACAGGCGCATGTCCTCAAGCTTGGCAAAACAAACTTTCTAAATTAACTGAGACCTGGCTCAGAATTTCAGGGTTCACACATGAAAGAAATTTTATGTAATTTATTTCATGAAGACCAATTTCTAGCTGTCCAGCCACTGTTACATTTCATGTCTTAATCTGTAACACAGGTTTAATAACCCCTGTCTCAGAGAGGTGTTTGAGGATGAACTGAGAGGACAGTTGTGATTGAGTTTTAAAACCCATGCTGGCCGGGTGCAGTGGCTCATACCTGTAATCCCAGCACTTTGGGAGGCTGAGGCGGGTGGATCACGAGGTCAGGAGATTGAGACCAACCTGGCCAACATGGTGAAACCCTGTCTACTAAAAATACAAAAATTATCTGGGCATGGTGGTGTGCACCTGTAGTCCCAGCTACTTGGGAGGCTGAGGCAGGAGAATCACTTGAATCAGGGAGGCGGAGGTTGCAGTGAGCCGAGATCGCATGGTGACAGAGCGGGACAATGTCTAAAAAAAAAAAAAAAACCCAAAACCAAAACCCACACTAAGAATGAGTGTAAGTTATGAGTTTTCCAGCCATTCTAAAATCTTCCTCGGGATAAAAAGCAGTATCACAGACAGCTAGAACATACAATTCTACCTCCTCGCAGAACTTGTAAGATATTATATTAACAAGGAAGGCTTCCCAGCCTTCCTTGTTAATATCTTACAAAGCATGCAAGCCAAAATACTGAAGCAGTTGTATCCCAGAGTTTTCATGAGTTTGTAGAGAGGTGGTACATCTGGTGGCACAGACTCTGGCACTGGGCGACTGGGTTTTTAATCTTAGATCCATTACTTACTATTTACAAGGCTTTGAAGGTACTGAACCTTGATGTGCCTCAGTTTTCTTATCTGTGAAGTAGACATAAAAAGATTGTTGTGATTCAATGAATCTGTAAACATCTACAGACATAAAGCATTCCTATCTGCCCCTAGAGAAGGTTGTGTTAGCTGTTGTCATGAGCTGTGATGTTAAGGAAGGTACACAAGGGCATGACAGTTTCAGTTTCATGGAGTGTATAGGAAGACTGGAGATGTATTGATACATACATAAAAATCAAATAGAGATCGAAAATTAGCAAGACATCGTGCCTAGAACAATTATTTCTATTGTAACCACTCAAGGGGTTCACCTTGCCCACTGCCTGGACAGAGCTGATTCATCAAGACAGGGGAATTGCAATAGAGAAAGAGTAATTCACACAGAGCCAGCTGTGTGGGAGACCAGAGTTTTGTTATTACTCAAATCAGTATCCCGAGCATTCAGGGAGCAGAGTTTTTAAAGACAACTTGGTGGGTGGGGGGCAAGCCAGTGAGCCAGGAGTGCTGACTGGTCAGAGATGAAATTGCAGTGAGTCAGCTGCCTTCTTGCACTGAGTCAGTTACTGGGTGGGGGCCATAAGAGCAGATGAGCTGGTTTATTGATCTGGGTAGTGTCAGATGATCCATCAAGTGCAGGGTCTGCAAAGTATCTCAAGCACTGATCTTAGGAGCAGTTTAGGGAGGGTCAGAATCTTGTAGCCTCCAGCTGCATGACTCCAAAACCGTAATTTCTAATCTTGTGGCTAATGTTAGTCCTAGGAAGGCAATCTAGTCTCCAAGCAAGAAGGAGGTCTGCTTGGGAAAGGGCTGTTACCATCTTTACCTAAACTATAAACTAAGTTTCTCCCAAAGTTAGTTCAGCCTACCCGCAGGAATGAACGAGGACAGCTTGGAGGTTAGAAGCAAGACGGAGTCTTGCTTATTTCTTTAGATAAGCTTTCACTGTCTCAGTCATAATTTTCCAAAGGCGGTTTCAATATCATCCCTTATAACAGAAAACATTGAAGACTGTTTGTAAGAATGCATATATAAAATAGTGTGGCACAGGTTTAAAATATGAGAATAGTAGAAGTAGGAGCATTAAGGAGGACTGGAGAAGAATCCAGTACAAAAAAAGCATCCCCTGGCATCTTATGTCCATACAACGGGTGGGCCACGTGGTTGACACTAAGCTTTCTAGCAACCATTGCAAAAGGGAAACTCAGTGAGTCACAAGATAAAAGCAGGCCAGTTGTTCAGGAGAAGAACAATTATTCCTTATATTAAGACTGAGGACTAAGCTCTGATTTTTTCTGATCTTGCCCCAATTCTTATCTAAGGGGTCTGGGGAGTCATGCCCTACAAGCCATAAATTCTCATCAGATGGGTTTTATTTAACCCTACATATTGCGACTTACTTTCCTTTCTGAATCTGGCATAACATTACCTGGCAAAGAAGAACATCAAAATATTTTACCCCAAAACATGGTTCTTTGCGTATTTTGAAATGGCCTTGTAAAGCTGTCCTTTCTGGGGAGTGGGGGGGGAAATTTACATCTCTGAATAATCTCTATTAACATAGCTAGATCTTTTTCTTCCAGGCCCTCCCAATCCTGAGGAGATTAACTGAGAGTCTAGCACCTTCTAAAGGTCTGAATAGGAAACAGTTGTCATCTATTGTCTCTAAGGGCAGCCACTATGAGACTTCAAAAGAACCTCAGTCTCCACAACCTTTTATCTGAACCTGAATATTTCCTTTCTATTGATCCCAGGTCTTTAGACAAACTCAACCAATCGGCAGCCAGAAAATGTTTATCTATAGCCTGAAAGCCCCCATCCCCATTCCTTTCGAATTGTCCCGCCTTTCTCCACCAAACCAATGTATTTCTCAAATGTATTTGATTGAGGTCTCATGCCTCCCTAGAATGCATAAAACCAAGCTGCACCCTGACCACCTTGGGCATATGTTCTCAGCACCTCCTGAAGGCTTTGTCATGGGCCATGGTCATTCATATTTGGCTCAGAATAAATATCTTCAAATATTCTACAGAGTTTGACTGTTTTTGTCCACACAAGACCAGAGGGGATGCTCCCAGCCATCATCTTTGAGATGAGGCTGAGTCATGTAATAAACAACATCTCTGACATGTTTTCAGCAGATGAACCAATGTTTTACAGAACTGCTTCCCATGCTGTTAGGTAGATCATTACCGGACGCCCATTCCAGTAACAGCAGTTCTGTGAGGAGGCGGAATTGTGTGTTCCAGCTCTTTGCGATTCTGCTTTGTATCCTCAGGAAGATTTTAGAATGGCTGGAAAATCCATAATTTATACTCATTCCTACTCGTTTGGGTTTCATAACACAATCACAACTGTCCTCTCATTTCATCCTCAAAAACCTCTCTGAGACAGGGATTATTAAAACTGTTTTACAGATTTAGAAACTGAATCCAAGCGTGGTTGGACAGCTGGAAAATTATGGAACAAGGATTTGACCCTGCTAATTCCCAATCTAATCTTGGGCCATGCCTTTATTACCAAACCTCTTAGAGCCCTCGCTTCCTTGAATTTTTTCACTCCATTAAAATCTGATTTTTATATCAACACCTCCGTTGAGATTGCTATTATAAAACTCACAAATGATATTTTTATTGTCAAACCCAGTAACCCCTTTTTTTCAGCCTTTAAAAACAAAATTTGAACGCTAGGTGTGGTGGATCACACCTGTAATCCCAGTACTTTGGGAGGTCGAAGAGGGAGGACTGCTTGAGGCCAAAGTTAGAAACCAGCCTGGGCAACATAGCAAGACCCCTGTCTCTACAAAAAATTTAAAAATTAGCCTGGTTTGGTGATGTGCATCTGTAGTCCCAGCTACTTGGGAGGCTGAGGCAGGAGGATTGCTTGAGCCCAGGAGTTTGAGGCTGCAGTGAAGCGTGATTGCATCAGTGCACTCCAGCGTGGGCAACACAGTGAGACCCTGTCTGTTATTTACAGAGATACTCTTTGGCATTCTGTTTTCCTTCGGCCTTGGGGGTTCTTGTTACTCCTGATATCCCTCCCACCTCTCTGATGACTTATGCTCCTTGGCCTTTATGAGCAACTCCTCTCCAGCCCACATCCCAAATGCTGGTGCTCCGTGAAAGTCCATCTTTGGTCCTCTCCTCTTCTTACTCTATGCATTTTTCCCAAGAGAGCCAATCCCCTTCCATGAATTCAGACGCCATCTTGAAAGCACGAGTTCCCAGACACGCACAGCAAGGTTATGTCTTCCATGGGGTTGAGTTCCAAGGTCTGAGGCCGAGGTAAAAACAGCATTTTCTCACTGTGAGATTTGTTTGTTTTGTTTTGGTTTGTTTCATCAGAAACAGCTGGCTCGGATTTAGAGCCATTATGTAGAAAAACAATGTTTTTTGTTTTTGTGATGGAGTCTCACTCTGTTGTCAGGCTGGAGTGCAGTGGTGCAGTCTCAGCTCACTGCAACCTCTGACTCCCGGGTTCAAGTGATTCTCCTGCCTCAGCCTCCCAAGTAGCTGGGATTACAGCCCGCCACCGCGCCCGGCTATGTTTTGTATTTTTAGTAGAGAGGGGGTTTCATCGTGTTGGCCAGAATGGTCTCAATCTCCTGACCTCATGATCCGCCCTCCTCGGCCTCCCAAAGTGCTGGGATTACAAACGTGAGCCACCGCGCCCGACCAAAACAATGTTTTTTTAAAGGTTGGAATTTTACTCAGAGAGTTCACAATGTGAGAACGTACAAGAGAAATGAGGCCATCGGAGGAACAGCAGATTCACACCTCCCATTTCATGGTCAGTTTAGAGCACATAGCCATGAAGTGAAATGGCAGAAAAAAAAATTTCAGTAATTTTTCCTTTCTCTCTATGATTTATTTAGGAGCAAGCCCACACAGGGAATTTGTGTGTTAACGATGACTCTGTTCATCTCTGCCCCATCTCTCGCTGTCTACCTACTAGGCCTTTCCTGTTTGGTTGTCCTGCAAGATTTCAAATTCAACGTGTCCAATATTTCATTTATTGTCTTTACCTCCCATCCCATTTTAATTAGATGTAGCAAGATGTTCACTCAATATTGTTGCTATAACAAAGACACTCCCAAATTTTAATGCTTAACCAATAAAAACTTATTTCTCATCTCATATCCAAAGTAGGTGTTCTAGGGCAGGAGGCAGGGGGTGAAATTGAGACATGAGAGGTCCGCTCCGCAAGGTCATTCAAAGGTCCAGACTGAAGACTCTGCCATCTTCCATAGGTGGCTTCCAAGGTTGCCTTGGCCTCACCCGGACAGGAGAAGAGAACAGAAAAGAGGATGCAGAAGGGCATATCTAAATTTTAGCATCACCCTTATGAAGTGTGCGTATGCCAGCAATAAGTCTATGGTATGGGAGGGAGCATAACACCAAACTTTAGTGGACAGTTTGTCTGTCACGCTCCCTTCCTCCCTGTTTCTCATCTGTTCTTCCATCAGTATTTCCTTGTTTTGTTTTTTTTCTGTAAAATGGGCCAATAATAGTACTATCCACAGGAGTTGTGAAAATTGAGATAGTGTATTTGAAGCAATTAGAATCGCTTGAGTCATATGGATGAGCCGTAGTGTATGAATAATAATGGCTATTAATTAGCTGCAGGACTTCCTCAGCCACCCAGCTGTGCCAAGCTAGAAACTCTCTTCCCTCATCATCCACCTCCAATCAACAAGTCCTGCTTGTTAATTTAAAAAGTCATACATATTTACTTTTCTTTAAATGCAAGTAATAGGCCTGCAGGTCTCTGTCGAGCCACATATGCAGGTCTCTGTTCCACAGGATGAGGTTTGTTAAAGTTGTTAAAAATAAAGCCTCTTAAGAGATACCAAGTGAAATGTAGAAGACGACGAGAGGGTAAAACGGATTACTATGCCCAGAAATGCTTGGTGATACAGGATAAAAATAAATACAGCACACCCAAATACAGGATGATAGTTCGTGTAACAAACAGAGATCTCATTTGTCAGATTGCTTACGCCTGTATTGAGGGGGATATGATAGTCTACACAGCATATGCACACGAACTGCCAAAATAGGGTGTGAAGGTTGGCCTGACACACTACGCTGCAG
Organism: Nomascus leucogenys; assembly: GCF_006542625.1. NCBI lineage: Eukaryota > Metazoa > Chordata > Mammalia > Primates > Hylobatidae > Nomascus > Nomascus leucogenys. The sequence goes on along the minus strand of NC_044389.1, from coordinate 101,235,808 downwards.
CGTATTATACTTGCCTGCTGCTGGCCCTCAGTCTTCTCAGTAGGTTTGGCATGGACAAGATCTATGAAGGCCAAGTGGAGGTGACTGGCCATGAATGTGATGTGGAAAGCATTGATGGTCAGCCAGGTTACCTGCTATTTGGATGCAGGCCTTGCCAGAACTACCACTGGCAATAAAGTTTTTGGCGCCCTGAAGGGAGCTGTGGATGGAGGGTTGTCTATCCCTTGCAATACCGAGCGATTCCCTGGTTATGATTCTGAAAACAAGGAATTTAATGCAGAAGTACACCAGAAGCACATCAGGGGCCAGAATGTTGCAGATTACATGTGCTACTTAATGGAGAAAGATGAAGATGCTTACAAGAAACAGTTCTTTCAATACATAAAGAACAATGTAACTCCAGACATGATGGAGGAGACATACAAGAAAGCTCATGCTGCTATACGAGAGAATCCAGTCTATGAAACGAAGCCCAAGAAAGAAGTTTTTTAAATTTTTTTTGAGACGGAGTCTCACACTGTCACCTGGGCTGAAGTGCAATGGCGTGATCTCGGCTCACTGCAACCTCTGCCTCCCTGGGTTCAAGTGATTCTCCTACCTCAGCCTCCTGAGTAGCGGGGATTTACAGGCACCAGTCACCATTCCCACCTAATATTTTGTATTTTTAGTAGAGATGGGGTTTCACCATATTGGCCAGGCTGGTCTCGAACTCCTGACCTTGTGATCTGTCTGCCTCAGCTTTCCAAAGTGCTGGGATTACAGGTGTGAGCCACTGCGCCTGGTCAAACCAAACAATTTTCTATGAGGATTTTTCAGATAAAGACAATAAACTTACTGACAGAAAAAGAAAGCGAGTCATAGATGTTTCTGATGTGGAAATTATATGGATTTAGATTTTTTTTTTTTAAGAAACCAAAACAAGACACACTCTCCCTGAGGGACCCGATGTGTTTCTATGGCTTCAATTGCCATCTTGAAAATGGTCACATATGACTGTGGAACTGGATTGGAGCTCCCAGCTGGAAGGAATAGTGAAAAGTCTTCTTGTCCCCTCATTATTTTTACATTTTTATTATATTTTTTAAGACAAGGTCTCTCTCTGTTACCCAGGCTGGGGTGCAGTGGCACCACCATAGCTCGCTGCAACCTCAACTCCTGGGCTCAAGCAATCCTCCTGCCTCAGCCTCCTGAGTAGCTGGGATTACATGTACATGCCACCACAACTGGCTATTTAAAAAAATTTTTTGATAGAGATGGGGTCTTGCTATTGTTGCCCAGGCTGGTCTCAAACTCCTGGGCTCAAGCAGTCCTCCCACCTCGGCTCTCCAAAGTGCTGGGATTACAGGCAAGAGCTACTGTGCCGGGCCTGTCCCCTCATTTTAGAACTAAGGAAACTGCAGCCCAGATAATGACAAAGTGGGGCCTAGGACCCAGGTCTTTTGACTCCAGTCTTGCCTTCCATGATACTCAGCTGCCTTAATTAATTAATTCCACAGAAAGCCAAAACCAACCATACAACTCCTCTCCCCTCCTCCTCACAATTTTTATTTGTTGTCTGTTAAATGGAAGTGGCTGCTGCATGAATTTCCCCTAATCTCCTATGGTTACCAAACCAATGAAAATTCTAGAGTACCAAGTTCTGATTCTTCTAAACTGGTTACTCTGACCCCCAAGCCCAACCATAGCGCAGTCCACCTCCCTGCTTTTTATTCTGAGCAGCAGATGGCACTGTGTCCAAGTCTGGAAAGATACTGTCTGTTTCCAGGGAAAGTTGGGGAAAATGCACTCAAGCTTCCTGCTAAACACTCCTATAATTTTCTTGAGGCACTCGCCCTCCTTCTCCCAGGCTTGAGTGTGATCTGTGTGCTAACAGGCACAAGTAACACTGTCAGTATGTGTGTAATAATGTATGTGGTTCCGGACGAGTGGGCTTAGACTGCTAGTCCGTCACGGACTTGCTTCCTCTCCTTCCTGGGCACACAGCTGGACTACATTTCTTGGTTTCCAACAGAGTTAGATTTAGCCGTATGTCCAAGTTGTGGCCAGTAAAATGCAAGAGGAAGTGATGTATGCCATTTCTAGGCCCATCTGCAAACCCACACGCTCTTTGCCCTCCACTAGCTGATGTCAGTGCCCTGAATGACCTTGGAGGTCATGGGCTGAAGATGGTGGAATTGCGACCACCTTGGGTCCCTGAATGACTGCATGGAGCCGAGTCCCTGCATTGACTTGGATCTACATTGGGCTGTTATACAAGTTTAGAATTAAACTGTAATGTGTGAAGCCTCTGAAATTTTTTGCAGTAATTTCCCTACCACAACTGATACACAGATTAACTGATGAAACCCTAATGTCCTATGTGATATTCCTGTAGAAAATATTTCATAGGAAGTATCCGTGTTTCTGCACAATAGGGATTTCTTTCTCCATATGAGACTGCAAACAGGTTCCCTGTCAAAAGGGGTTGTAAAGAACTCCCCACTCCAATTGTTTTAGCAGGCAAAGGACTTGATCTGCAGACTCAGAGGCAGGCAGCTAGCAAGGAGAAAGCACAGTAGCTTAGGAAAAAGAGAGACTGTAGCATGTGGTCAAATTTGTTTATGAGTAAAGCAGGTAACCAGGAATTTGCCAAGCATTTTGGAGTGAATTAAATCCTTCAGTGAAGATAAAGGTACTGTGACAAGAACTATTCAGGTTGGAAGAGTGTCTTTACAGCTAGCCACCAACAATTTCTCACCTCCCTGTACACACATATCTCTTACATCAAGAGGTGGATTCTGCCTGTAATCTCAGCGCTTTGGGAGGCTGGGGCAGGAGGATTGCTTCAGCCCAGGAATTTGAGACCAGCCTAGGCAACATAGCCCTGTCTCTACAATTTTTTTTTTTTTTTAATTAACCAGGTGTGGTGGTGCATGCCTGTAGTCCCAGCTACTCAGGAGGCTGAGATGAGATCACTTTGAGCCCAGGAATCTGAAGCTGCAGTGAGCTATGATCATACCTCTGCACTCCAGCCTGGGTGACAGAGTGAGACCCTGTCTCAAAAAAAAAAAAAAAAAAAAGTGGATTCTGTTCCCCCCACCGTTGAATCTGGGCTTGAATGTGACTTGCTTTTGCTAACAGAATGCAGCTGAAATGGTGCTGTGCCAGTTCTGGGCGCAGGCAGCTTCCACTTTTGAAATCCAGTTACCTTGCAGAGAGGAAGTCCCCGTACCCTGTGGAGGAAGAGAGGCCTTGATGGCGAGAACCCAGAGGCCTCAGCCAAAGGCCAGCACCACCTGCTTGGCATCGAGTAAGTCTTCATGATATTTGGGCCTCAGCTGAACACCACTTGGTTGCAGCTGCCTGCATAACCACAATCTACACCACATGGGGCAGAGCTGTTGATCTGAGGTCAGTGCACCCACAGAATCATAAGAAATAATAACTCCTTGGCTGAGTGTGGTGGCTCATGCCTGTAATCCCAGCACTTTAGGAGGCCGAGGGGGGCAGATCACCTGAGGTCAGGAGGTTGAGACCAGCCTGGCCAACATGGTGAAACCCCGTCTCTACTAAAAATACAAAAATTAGCCAGGTGTGGTGAGGGTTGCTTGTAATCCCAGCTACTTGGGAGGCTGAGGCAAGAGAATCACTTGAACCAGGAGGCAGAGGTTGCAGTGAGCAGAGATCACACCACTGCCCTCCAGCCTGGGCAACAAGAGCGAAACTCTGGCTCAAAAAAAGAGAGGAGCGGAGAGGAGGGGAGAGGAGAGAGCCATGTTACCTGACTCGGGTTCCAGGGCTTAACTTCCCCTCGGCATAATGAGTTTGGAAGGTCCTGAACTTTCCTTTTCTTTTGACACCTATGACTGAGTCTGTTAGGCCAGGGGGTACCCAAAGATCATCGAGATGCAATTCCTGCCATCATGGAGCTCGTAGCCAAGCAGAGGGAGACAGAAATGCAAACAAACAGCGAGTTTTTGGAATTGCTACTGAGAGGCGGACAAAAAAAGAAGGAAGCAATCCACTTTGAAAAGCTTAAGCTGAGTTGGGAAGATGAGTAGGATAGGATGAGTAGCTGAGGGGATTGCAGAGGAGGAGCAAAACCATTCCAGGCAGAGGCAGCTCATGTACAAAGGTAGCCCGGAGTGGCCAGATGAGGTGATTGGAGGGAATGCAGATTGTTTGCAATAGCTGGGCTGAGAGGAGAGAGACCAGGTGAGGTGTGCCCCTTGCCACGTTTCCTCTTTTTTTTTTGAGACAGAGTCTCTCCCTCTCTCTGTCACCCAGGTCAGAGTGCAGCAGCCCTATCTCGGCTCACTGCAACGTGCACCTCCTGGGTTTAAGCGATTCCCCTGTCTCAGCCTCCTAAGTAGCTGGGATTACAGGCATGCACCACCATGCCAGCTAATTTTTGTATTTTTAGTAGAGACAGGGTGTCACCATTTTGGCCAGGCTGGTCTCGAACTCCTGGCTTCAAGTGATCCACTTGCCTCGGCCTCCCAAAGTGCTGGGATTATAGGCATGAGCCACTATGCCCAGGATGCCTGTGGGTTTTTTCATTGTAAGAACTGTTAACATGAGATCAACCCTCAACAAAATTTTAAGGGCACAAGACAGTATCATTAGGAATAGGTGCAGCAGATCTCCTTGTGTTTGCTTTCTAATCTAAGCTGCACTTAATATATCATCCATACATATGAATAAGTTATAACTGAACATATGTATGTAATAATTAATAAAATGGAATAGAATAAAACAAAGTACCTGATCAAATCAGGTTATCAATCAAGAAAGCTTGGAGATGTTTTTAAATTTTGAGATAGGGTCTTGCTCTGTTGCCCAAGCTGGAGTACAGTGGTGCAAGCATAACTCACTGTAGCCTCAAACTCCTGGGCTCCAGCGATCTTCCCGCCTCAGCCTCTGAGTAGCTGGGACTATAGGCACGTGCCACCATACCCGGCTACATTTTAAATTTTTTGTAGAGACCGAGTCTCACTATGTTGCCCAGGCTGTTCTCGACTACTGGCTTTAAGCAATCCCTGCTTCTCAGCCTCTCAAGGCGCTGGGATCACAGGTGTGTGCCGCCATGCCCGGCCAAAGTTTGGAGATTATACTGCCCTAGTAATTTGCACCTTCTAGGCTTCTCCTGAAGTCCCATAAAAGGGGCCCTCCTATCTTCATGCTTAGATGAGCAGCTGCATACACAGCTTCTGCAGAAGGAACCCAGGAGAGGAGTCCTCTGTCGTCCCTAGTGCCATAGCATAGTCATGAGCTGCAGGCAATTTCTGCATTGTCCTGTCCAAGCGGAAGTGCTCAGTCCGGAAGTCAGCTCCCTTTCTGGTTCAGAACTGTTCCCCCAATCTGTTGCCTTTATCACAATAATCCCACCACCCTCCATGCCCCTTCCCTTCACTCCTGGGTCTGGGACACTGATTCTCACCTGTCCCAGGCATACCACCCCCAGCCCTCCTGCCCCACGCTCTAGCAGTCTGCCCTTCCTTCTACCCCAGCCTTGCCCCAGACTTTAGATATTACCCAGCCTTGGTAACATCTGAAGTCTGTCCTTAATACACCAATGTCCCACCCGGGGACAGTGTTACTCTGAGTTTGAAAGAAGAGTAATTATACTCTTCTATTACAATAGTAATAGTAATGACAGCTGCCATCATACCTGCTAGGTGCCCTGCACTTGATGTGATAATCTTCAATGTGCACGGTGACTTTAAGGTGCGTGACACTTTAGAAATGAAACAATTGAAGCTGACAGTTGAAGCCCAAAATCTAAGCTGGGATTTGCACACTAATGACCCACCTGCCACCAAAGCCTAAATCTTCCTGCCATACCTCATTGCTTTTCTGACCACCCCTGCAGGGCCTAGGGTGGTGGGTGTTAGCTTACGCTAAACCGGCACTGGAGTGGCCTTGCTGGGTGAGAAGTAATCCCTCTTCCTCCCCACTAATTTGCAGGCTGTGACCAAAATAAATAAGATAGAATAGACTAAGCCGGTTGGAAATTCTTGAGGCTCGTTTGGGGGCAGAATCTGAATAATAACTCAAAGGAATCCCAAAGGATTAGAGCTTTGTCTAATCTGCTGATGATATTTAGACACAGAGCTCACACCTGTGATCCCAACACTTAGAGTGGCTAAGGTGGAAGGATGGCTTGAGACCAGAAGTTTGAGGCCAGCCTGGGCAACATAGTGAGACCTGGTCTCTACAAAAAAAAAAATTTTAAATTTAGCTGGATGTGGTGGAGTGCACCTGTAGTCTCAGCTACTAAGGAGGCTGGGGTGGGAGGATCACTTGAGCCCAGGAGGTTGAGGCTACAATGAGCTATTATCTCACCACTGCACTCCAGCCTGGGTTACAGTGAGACCTCATCTGTATTAAAATAAAAAACAAATAAACTAAAACGTAATGATAAAGAATAAATACAGGCCGGGCGTGGTGGTTCACACCTGTAATCTCAGCACTTTGGGAGGCCGAGGCAGGTGGATCACAAAGTCAGGAGTTCAAGACCAGCCTGGCCAACATGGTGAAACCCCGTCTCTACTAAAAATACAAAAATTAGCTGGGCATGGTGGCGCGTTCGTGTAATCCCAGCTACTCAGGAGGCTGAGGCAGGAAGATTGCTTGAACCCAGGAGGCGGAGGTTGCAGTGAGCTGAGATCGCGCCACTGCATTCCAGCCTGGGCTATACGGCAAGACTCTGTCTCAAAAAAAAAAAAAAAAAAGAATAAATAATCCAGTGATGACTATTACCAGTTTTCTCTAACCCTAGGCCCAGCCTTAGCCCATGGCCTCAGCCCTTGGATTGATATGGCTTATTTAGGCATTTAAAGGTCGACACCTGCCTCCTGCTGTTTAATTCCCTGCAGTCTGACAGATTCACCAATTACCAAGGAGAAAGCCTGCCTTCCTTGTGCTGTGTGTAAATGAGGCTTCCATCAGCACAGACACACACACAGGCTGCAAATGGACCAGGCCTGCCCCCAATTCCATACCCGTGGCCACAGCAACGAATGCTGTGTTCCCTTTCCCCAGCCCTCACACCCAGGTTAATACCTGGGCTCACACCCTCAGCCTCACACCCAGGTTAACATCTGGGCTAATTTCATTTTTTCACTTTTCGGGTTTGCAGATGGCCCCCCAGCGGATCAAAATGACAGATGTATGTCACATTGTGGGTTTGGATCAGAAAGCACCGTTGAGCAACACTTTGATTCCGTGTTTCTTCCCGTCCTCAGCTACTTCTTGGAAGAGCAGTGGAGAGAAAAATATTGTTTTTTTTTCTTGGGAAATTGGCAGAGGCACGCTGAAGAAATCAGCTACAGCTGTTCTCCACACCTGGATAAATTTTTAATAAGAACTTAACGCACCCGCCCTCCAGAAAGGGTGGTCTGTGGTGCCTCTGGTGTTGTCTCTCCCAGGGCTCTTCTGGGCAGCTTTCTCTGTGACCTGGAGAGCAAAGAGTCTATTTCCATCACATTTCCGCTGCCAAACTCCCCTTTAAACGTAAGTAAGCCATTTGATTTCTGCTGCCTTTGTTTTCCCATAAAAGGGCATTTAAAAAAATATAATTCTCCAAGAAATCTCTAGTTGTTTTGAAATAAAAAGCTAGTTTTCACTCTTGATCTCATTTCTTCCAGCTATTCTCTGCTTTGCCCTCCTTGGTTTGTGGAGCCTCATATGAATTCGTTAGTACTTTTCCAGCTTCACAGGTTGGGACTGAGGGTTCCAAAGAGCAAAATGCATTTTGGCTGAAGCAGAGCCAGGAATCCATGTTGCTTGCCATTGGCGCCATCCAATTCACTTGTTCTGAATAAGGGAATAAAGTTAATATTTATTCCCTTCATGATTCTTGTATTTCAAGAAAAAAAAAAGTGCTCTACAGGTTTTTTCCCCAGCAGGTACTGATTGATTTGTTTGAATTTTGAGCTGCAATCAAGGATGGAGAATCTAACTGATCTCCTTGCTCACCAAATGTTTATGACTTGTGCATAGAATATTGACTAATCTCTAATGTGCAGTCTTCTTGATGAAAAGGGAAGGGATAGCTGGAGCTCGTTATTGTCTCTTCAGTGGATTAGAGAGATTAGATGCCTAAGATGCTCCAAAGCCTGTATCGAGTCAGGTGATCTGATCCTCATTCCCATGCAATGAACAGCTTAGGAGGCCTCTCCCTCTCCAATTGTGGCACTCGAAATTTGTATGCTCATCTTCATCATGACTATGAGGCCAACTCTTGGTGTTGTGCAATGATAAATGGAAAATTTAAGCCAGATGACTTAAAAAAAAAAGACCACGTGGCTCTAGGTATAATGAAAGACAGGCATATGTTTTCAGACACAATCTCCGTCTCTCTTACCCACACTCCTTACTCTTAAATATTTGGATTTTTTACTTTACTCTGCATCTAATTTTAAACCCTTCTCAGCTGGCACCATACTATTGATGACCAGGGGACCCACAGGGACAGCTAGTGACGTGCCAAGTTGACTCATCTGCTTGTGGAGGTAACACTTAGGAAACACCTTCAAGTTCCTGTCTGTAGTGGGTGTTGCCCAAAGTCAATACCATAGAAACCTCCCAATTATATGAGAGTCTCCATCTAAAAGTGAATGGCATCAATAGGAAAGCAGCATTTTCTGAATAGGCAACAGAATCCATAAAGTGCAAGTGTAAAAGGAAAATAAAAACTTGGGACCCTGGCCAGGTGCAGTGGCTCACACCTGTAATCCCAGCACTTTGGGAGGCCAAGGTGGGCAGATCATGAGGTCAGGAGATCAAGACTATCCTGGCCAACATGGTGAAACCCCGTCTCTACTAAAAATACAAAAAAATTAGCCAGGCGTGGTGGTGCACACCTGTAGTCTCTGCTACTAGGGAGGCTGAGGCAGGAGAATTGCTTGAACCTGGGAGGCAGAGGCTGCAGTGAGCTGAGATCACGCCACTGCACTCCAGTCTGGCAACAGAGTGAGACTCCGTCTAAAAAAAAAAAAAAAATTGGGACCTCAATTCACTCTGCCAAAAGAAAACAAATTAAGCTGGAAGCGGAGTCATGCAAGAAGCTACCTTTTCTTTTGTTCCTAAGACAGCTACGGATAAAACATTAAACATCCCTGCAGATAGTTACTCTAAATTCACCTTACAGTGCGCGTGAGGTGAGTACGCAACTGACTATTCCCCTACTTGCTCCTTTTCTCTTGCGACATGTGGATTCAGTCATGTGACCATATCCTTCCTCTTTTCCCTGCAGCCTGCTTTTCCCCTTTAAACCCTCAAAATCGTCTTTGGAGAAAGGCACAGACCACAGACTGTTTCTGGGACTCCGTGTTTATTTCTTCGGGGCGTGTCCCTAACCTTGGCAAAATAAACTTCTAAGTTGATTGAGACCTGTCTCAGATGCTCTATGGTTCACACAAGTAAACAAACTGATCTCAGGTCTTAGTCCCTCTGGAGAGCTTTAGAGAGGCCCATGGCTAACGGGAATCGCCCAGGTCTCATAGGGAGGGCACGGATGGAGATCCAGCTTGCAGTTCTCAGGACCACACCGGGCTCTGGGGCAGATTACTGAAGTCTCTTTATATGTACCCAGGCATTCTGTGTGAAAGAAGGAGGCGGGAGGGGAGAGCCAGGTTAGTTTGGGAAATTTTGCATTACACAAAATTAAGCAGGTTTCTTTAGTCTTCGCTATGCAGATTTTATTGTGAATCTGTAAGAGGCAGAAAGAATAGAAAGCTTTCCCCAAACTTTTTGTCCTGAGAATCCCTTTCTCCTGGGGATCTCTAACATTTCAAAGAGCACTGTGATCCACAAAGCCCAGGCTGGAGAGAGCCACCCAGAGATGTCAAGGAAGCTCCAGCTGCCAGTCCCCAGCTCCATGGAGACTCACCTACCAGTTTAATGGGGACTTTCCAAACCCATGGGCTTCAAATTTGGGTGCCCCCATCTTCAGGGTCATAAGAGGACTTTCTAAGGCTACACAGGTACATGGTTTTTGTTCTTTTCAAATTCTAGGTCCACAATTTCCATGCATTCTTTCCCATAATTGTTCTGGTGAGAACTGAATGGCGATGAGCCATAGCCGCTGAATGGAGCCTCTCCATTCTGTCTCCTCTTTCGTAACAGCTGCTTCATAAATGCAAGACATCCCTCACTCTCTCTCATCTTACTAGGGTGCGTTGCCCCAGGGTGAACAGATATCTGGGTTACCAGACAAACTGCTGGATTGGCTTCTTTTTTTTTTTTTTTTTTAGAAAGTGAATGATTCTATTGACTAAGTAATAAATCTTTTTGCAGATCGGATGATTTCTAATTCTTTGCTTTCATGAAATTTGAGAGAAGACCTAATTGAGTTTTCAGAGAATTAGATCATTAAATATTTTCGATGATAGATCACTGTATCTGAAGGAGCTTGAGTAATAATTGATATTGCTATGATACAATTGCTTCCATTCTTGTCTACTTCTTCTTCTTCTTCTTCTTTTTTTTTTTTTTTGAGATGGAGTTTCGCTCTTGTTGCCCAGGCAGGAGTGCAATGGTCCGGTCTTGGCTCACTGCAACCTCCACCTCCCAGGTTCAAGCAATTCTTCTGCCTCAACCTCCTGAGTAGCTGGGATTACAGACATGCTCCACCACACCTGGCTAATTTTTTTGTATTTTTAGTAGAGATGGGGTTTCACCACGTTGGCCAGGCTGGTCTCGAACTCCTGACGTCAGGTGATCCACCTTGGCCTCCCAAAGTGCTGGGATTACAGGCTTGAGCCAACGCACCTGGCCTTTTTTTTTTTTTTTTTTTTCTTTTTTTGAGACAAGGTCTTGCTCTGTTGCCTAGGCTGAAATGCAGTGACACTGCAGCCTCAAACTCCTGGGCTCAAGGGATCCTCCCAACTCAGCCTCCCTAGCAACTGGGACTATAGGTGTGAGTCATCATGCCCAGCTAATGTTTTTATTTATTGTAGAGATGAGGTCTCACTATGTTGCCTAAGCTGGTCTCTAACTCCTGGGCTCAAGCATTCCTCCTGCCTTGGCCTCCCAAGGTGCTGGGATTACAGGAATGAGCAACCACGCCCAGCTTATGTACTTCTTCTTTTGTTTTGTTTTGTTTTGTTTTGTTTTGGAGACGGAGTCTCACTCTGTCACCCAGGCTAGAGTCCAGTGGCACGATCTCAGCTTACTGCAACCTCCGCCTCCTGGGGTTCAAGTGATTCTCCTGCCTCAGCCTCCTGAGTAGCTGGGATTGCAGGTGCATGCCACCATATCCAGCTAATTTTTGTATTTTTAGTAGAGATGGGGTTTTGTCTTATTGGCCTGGCTGGTCTTGAACTCTTTTTTTTTTTTTTTTTGAGATGGAGTCTCACTCTGTTGCCCAGGCTGGAGTGTAGTGGCGTGATCTCGACTCACTGCAACCTCTGCCTCCGGGGTTCACTCCATTCTCCTGCCTCAGCCTCCCAAGTAGCTGGGACTATAGGCGCCCGCCACAACGCCCAGCTAATTTTTTGTATTTTAAATAGAGACAGGGTTTCACCATGTTAGCTTGGTCTTGAACCCTTGACCTCATGATCCCCCTGCCTCAGCCTCCCAAAGTGCTGGGATTACAGGCATGAGCCACCGCTCCTGGCCACTTATGTACTTCTTTGCATGAAAAAAGTTTTATAGTGCTTACAATAGCAGTAGCAACAATAATTGTAAAATGACAAAAATGTTGATGAGGACCCTGCCTATTTTAGCAAGAAGTGGAATAAAGAATAGTTTTCCCAATAAAATTCTAATTTTTATGTTTTATATATACATATATATTTTTTGTTTGTTTGTTTGTTTTTTGAGGCGGAGTCTTGCTCTGTCGCCCAGGCTGGAGTGCGGTGGCATGATCTTGGCTGACTGCAACCCCTGCCTCAGCCTTCTGAGTAGCTGGGACTACAGGTGCATGTCACCACACCCAGCAATTTTTTTTGTATTTTTAGTAGAGATGGGGTTTCACTCTGTTAGCTAGGATGGTGCCCTTGTGATCTGCCTGCCTCAACCTCGCAAAGTGCTGCGATTACAGTCATGAGCCACCATGCCCAGCCAATAATTTCTTAAAAATATATTTGTTATTTTGATAAATTGCATATTAACAGTACCTATAATGGTAATTCAGTCCAGAGAGATTTCTTTGATACCTGGAGCCATACGGTCACAGAAAATTTTAAAAATTAATTTCAATTGATATGCATGCTTTTGTCATAGATAATTATGAGTGGTCAATAAAAGAATTTCTGGTATTGAATATATCACATTAATATAATATAATGTAGGGAAGGTGGAATGGAAATACAAGTTTAAGCAGTAAATGGAGTAATTTTTTACCTGTTAAAGATGAGCTTGTTTGTGTGTGTTTAAATTGAATTATGTTTGATATGAAATTGCTATGGCATTTAGATTCCATGGGAAACATTTTTAGAAGTCCTGTAAGAGCTTTCCTTCTAAATCATAGACGACACAAACAAATGGAAAAACTTCCCATGCCCATCAATTGTAAGAATCAATGTGTTAAATGGCCATACTGCCCAAAGCAATCTACAGATTCAACACTATTTCTATTAAACTGCCAATGTCATTTTTTTCAAAGAATTAGGAAAAAAAAACTATTCTAAAATTTATATGGAACCGAAAAAGAGACCTCACATTATTAGACTTCAAACTATAATATAAAGCTGCATGGTACTGGTACAGAAACAAACACATAGACCAATGGAACAGAATAGAGAACCCAGAAATAAGGCAACACACCTGCAGCCGTCTGATCTTCAACAAAGTCAACAAAAATAAGCAGTGGGGAAAGGATTCCCTATTCAATAAATGGTGCCAGGATAGCTGGCTGTCCACATGCAGAAGAATGAAACTGGATCTTTACCTTTCATGTAGAAAAATTAACTCAAGATGGATTAAGGATTTAAATGTAAGACCTTAAATGAAAAATCCTGGAAGAAAACCTAGGAAACACCATACTGGACATTGGTCTTAGGAAAGAATTTATGACAAAGTCCTCAAAAGCAATTGCAACAAAACCAAAAATTGACGAGTGGGATCCAATTAAAGGAGTTCTGCACAGCCAAATAAACTATTAACATAGTAAACAGACAACCTACGGAATGGGAGGATATTCACAAACTATGCATCTGACAAAGGCCTAATATCCAGAATCTATAAGGAACTTAAACAATTCAACAAGCAAGAAACAATAACCTTATTAAAATCGGGCAAAAGACATGGGCAGACACTTCTCAAAAGAAGCTGTGCAAATGGCCAACAAACATATGAAACAATGGTCAACCTCACTAATCATAAGAGAAATGCAAATCAAAACTACGATGAGATACCGTCTCACACCAATCAGAATGGCTGTTACTAAAAAGTCAAAAAACAACAGATGCTAATGAGGCTTCAGAGAAAAGGGAATGCTTATTTACTATTGATGAGGATGTAAATTAGTTCAGCTGTGGTGGAAAGCAGTTTGGAGAGTTCTCAAATAACTTAAAATAGAACTACCATTCAACCCAACAATCCCATTACTGGGTGTATATCCAAAAGAAAATAAATCATTCCACCAAAAAGATACCTGCAATCATATGTTCATCACAAGCAATATTCACAATAGCAAAGACGTGGAATCAACCTAAGTACCCATCAATGCCGTACTGGATAAAGAAAATGTGGTACATATGCACCAGGGAATACTATGCAGCCAGGAAAAAGAATGAAATCATGTCCTTTGCAGCAACATGGGTGGAGATCTTTATCTTTATGTCTTTATTGTTGTGTCTTTTTTATTTTTTTTTTATTTTATTTTTTGAGACAAAGTCTCACTCTGTTTCCCCTGGCTGGAATGCAGTGGCGTGATCTCAGCTCACTGCGACCTCTACCTCCTGGGTTCAGGCAATTCTCCTGCCTCAGCCTCCCGAGTAGCTGGGACTACAGGTGCACATCACCACGCCTGGCTAAGTTTTGTTTTTTTAGTAGAAGCAGGGTTTCACTATGTTGGCCAGGCTGGTCTCAAACTCCTGACCTCAAATGACCCACCTACCTCAGCCTCCCAAAGTAGCTGGGATTACAGGCGTGCGCCACCATGCCCAGCTTATCTTTGTCTTTGTCTTTGGTTTCATCTTTATGTCTCATGGACATAAGGATGGTAATAATAGACACTAGGGGCTCCTGGGTCAGGGAGAGGGAGAGGGATTAGGGTTGAAAAACTATTGAGTACTATGCTTACTACCTGGATGACAGGATCACTTGTGTCCCAAACCTCAGCATCACACAAATATACCCATATAACAAACCTGACGTGTACTCCCTAAGCCTAAAATAAAAGTTGAAATTATTTTTTAAAAGTTTTCCTTTTAAATGTTCAATATTTGCAAATACCAGAAGTTATATCCTTTCTGTCTATGTAAACTTATGAAGGAACATTTGAGATGTTAACTTAAATAGGTATGAGAAGCTATGGAGTTTTCTTTTTCTTTTTTTTTTTGAGACAGAGTCTCCCTCTGTCGCCCAGGCTGGAGTGCAGTGGGGCCATCTTGGCTCACTGCAAGCTCCGCCTCCCAGGTTCATGCCATTCTCTTGCCTCAGCCTCCCGAGTAGCTGGGACTACAGGCGCCCGTCACCACACCCGGCTAATTTTTTTGTATTTTTAGTAGAGACGGGGTTTCACCGTGTTAGCCACTATGGTCTCAATCTCCTGACCTCGTGATCTGCCCGCCTCGGCCTCCCAAAGTGCTGCGATTACAGGCGTGAGCCACTGCGCCTGACTGAGAAGCCATGGAGTTTTCGACCATTATTTTAGAAGGTAACCCAGCAGGAAGTTGAAGGTCTCTGCATCCAACAGCACATAAGAAGAATTTAAAAACAGGTATTCGGAGATGATAACATTTGGCTTCAACCAGGCTTTGAGCTAGTCCCACATTGCTTTCATACCTGATAACCAACCTCATCGACTGGGCCATGGGACCACCTTAGGGAAACCGTCCTGTGGGAGTCTCCTGCCCCTCATTCCCTGACTCATTCTTGCGTCAAATCCCAGAAAGCCTCAGAAAGTAGAAGGTGAAATGTTGGTCCTAGTTCCCAAGCCCTAGTCCACCCACCAACCATCTCAACAATTAGCAATGATTTGCAGATTTGCAGTTTTCAAAGTGTTTTCCTCTCCTTTCTCTCCTCACCGCTCCTGCTGTGATAGGTGAAGAAATTGGAGCTCGGAGGATTTCAGTGATTTGCACGGGATCACACAGCAGGAAACGGCATCGTTAATATTTGGATCCAGGCTATCGGTCTTCAAACTCTGTGTTTCATCCATGACATCTCATTGTTTCTGGGGAGTCTTCTTTTAGACAGAGGCCAAAGCGACTGGGATCTCCTGAGTCTGGGGAGCCCATTCAGCACTCTTAGGGAGATGGTGGTGAGTGCGTGTCCCTGGACTCTTCTGAGAGACTCCATCAAGATTCTCTGCCAGGGCTGGGCACAGTGGCTCACACTTGTAATCCTAGCACTTTGGGAGGCTGAGGCAGGTGGATCACTTGAGGTCAAGGGTTCGAGACCAGCCTGGCAAACATGGTGAAACCCCATTTTTTAAAAAAAATACAAAAATTAGCTGCACATGGTGGCATGCCCCTGTAGTCCCAGCTACTCAGGAGACTGAGGCAGAAGAATCACTTGAACCGGGAGGTGGAGGTTGCAGTGAGCCGAGATTGCACCATTGCACTCCAACCTGGGTGACAGAGTGAAACTCTGGCTCAAAAAAAAAAAAAAAAAAAAAATTCTCTGCCAGACACTTGGAGTGAACTTACACACAGCGAGGGGGAAATCAACACATACAGATACTTAGTGTGGAACAAGATACCACAGTGTGGAGCCAAGACGAGTATGAATAAACATTCACATAAAAATGTGCAAGATTTGCCGTGAGTGGTGTTTCAGTCTGTATAGTTATACCAGAAATAAGAATTGGTCGGATGTCAAAATACTACTCATCTAGCTTTAGTTTTTATTTTTAATTGAAGACAAAGGCTTTTAGAAACCAAGAGAAATACTAAATCTGTTTCAGCTTACCTCAAAGGGCCCAGATGAATAGTTACTTCTGGCTGGCTAAGTTGAATCTATGCTTTGGGTGTTATTTTTGAGAACTTTAGAGGAGAATTTTTTTTTCTTAGCGCACTTACTAAAAAGGTTGCTAGACATACTTATTGGAAAAATAGTTACTCAGGGTTTGGGACTTAATTTTTTTGGTTCCTCAGCATGAGGTATAATCATTTGAGGCTGAGCCCTTGAGAGCATTAAAAGTCAAATGAAATTTCTAAAAAACAAGAAAGATTATCAAGGTCTTAAAGGAGTAAATCTATAGGTGAGATACACAATAAGTAATTTTCATCCACTTAGTGCATACAGGAAATAATTTCCTAGATAGGACTGCAGCATTGTACATAATACAAGGTCACACTCAAAGGCTACCTGAAAGTTTGGGTATACAGGTGGCCAGGAGTTTAGTAACCTGGAATTTATCTTACCTGTCCTCATTGGTTGGCTCCAGCTGTTTACTTTGTGTGTGTGTGTGTGTGTGTGTGTGTGTGTGTGACAAGAGTTTTGCTCTTGTTGCCCAGGCTAGAGTGCAGTGGCATGGTTTCAGCTCACTGCAACCTCCGCCTCCCGGGTTCAAGCGATTCTCCTGCCTCAGCTTCCTGAGTAGCTGGGATTACAGGCGTGCACCACCACGCCCAGCTAATTTTGTGTTTTTGGTAGAGATGGGGTTTTACCATGTTGGTCAGATTGACCTCAGGTAATCCACCTGCCTTGGCCTCCCAGAGTACTGGGATTACAGACACGAGTCGCTGCACCCAGCCCCAGCTGTTTACTTTTGCGGATGACTCACGTTGCTGGTTGTTCAACCTCCGCTGATAGATAGGGCTCACTTCCTTTTGTCACAGCCTATCTTGGGCTGGCAAATGTGTTAACATAGGGGACGGTGTCACAAATATTAAATTCTGCGTGGAATTTAATTGCAAATCTGGGTTGACACAGTGGGGTCTTTCCCAAGCACAATCTGGGTATCGTGAAAAACTTGCAAATGGTACCCTCCATCCCAATTCACTGTGTTCACCCCAGCTTCTGAGACGTCCCTCTCATGCCCATCTTGCCTGGGACAGACAACCTGGATGTTGAATTTAATGCCTTTGTGACTAGGCTTTTAGTGCCAGAGAATCACTTGTCTGAAGCCATAATTCAAATTACAGTGAAATCAGACAGATATTCATAGACTATCAAGCTGGGAGGATGCCAGAGATCATTTACCAATGTCAGCGGTCACCTAGGTGCTATTGGCAGCTCAGGCAGGAAGATCTTTTTCTGTGAAATCTTTCCGTGCAGGACAAACAGCATTCTAGATCCTGCCCACTGCATGTCACCAGTACATCTGTCACAGTTATTGTAACAACTAGAACCCACCTCTCCCGCGTTTCCAAGTACTGGGGGAGACCGATGGTCCTACCATTTTCAGCTGACAATGCTGTGCACAAGGAGGAAATCAGATCCAGGAAAAGAGAATTACTTGCCTGAGGTCACAATGCAAATTACAGTGAAATCAGAATGTTACTCTGCACTCTCCCAACTTTAATCCCTGTCCCGATACTATCCATCTGTAAAGCAGCAGAAAAACATCCTAATTCACTTACTATTTGTGACCAGTATCTGTGAAATGCTTTAAACTCCTAGGCAAAAGATACTAAGTAACTACTCCTAGTTCTTTATTGCTTATTTGTAACTCAAAGCACTATCAATTCCAGTGTAAATAACTAAATAATAATTTAAATTGTAATCCATTCTGGAAGTACTTCTTTTTTTTTTTTTGAGACAGAGTCTCGTTCTGTCACCCAGGCTGGAGTGCAGTGGCACGATCTCAGTTCACTGAAACCTCTGCCTCCCAGGTTCAAGTGATTCTCCTGCCTCAGCCTCCTGAGTAGCTGGGATTACAGGTGTGCACCACACCCAGCTAATTTTTGAGATGTGGGAGTTTAGTGGAAACGGGGTTTCACTATGTTGCCTAGGCTGGTCTCGACCCCCTGACTTCAGGAGATCTGCCCGCCTCGGCCTCCCAAAGTGCTGGGATTACAGGTGTGAGCTCGAAGTACTTTTCCTCAAGAAAGCTAGATCAGGGATGGATAGATGACCACAACTCTGCCAGTGCTTGTTTATTTGAACTGAAGCATGCGCGTGGTGGCATTTGAGCTCTCCCAGATATTATGTCAGAAAGTTTCTCTTGGAGTTACGTTATCTACTCCAGGGATCCCTATTTAGGTTCTTCTGGATTGCGAGGAGGGAACTGGACTTTCAGAAGTAGCCCAATGGGAGTTAACGGAGCCACCTTGAGCAGGTGTGCAAGATGTAGCCACAAGGAGGCATAAGTGCTGCAGGACCGTGTGGGAGAAAACAGCCCCCTTCCCAGCCCACAGATCTCTCCCTTCCCACAGCTACATCAGCGGGAGCAAGATGCTCCCTGCCAAGCGCTTGAAGCTGCCTGGAACAAGGTGCTACACAAACACCGTCCTTATTATTGCTTCTAATCTGCAGACCCTGAGCTCTCTGTCTGTAAATACCAAGACAGCAATGGGGCTGGGTAGACAGAAGCCAGGGCTTGGAGCAGACCAGGCTACTTGTTGCTAGGTGCTTTTCCAACCAGTGATGCCAAGCCTCTAATCTAAGCCTCAGCAAGTCCTATATATTTGTCTGTGATAGGAGCTTCCTCTTTTAGAACACAAATACTGGTTTGTTTTCTTAAACAATCAACTTCTGTTCTTTCCCAACAGAGCTACACAGCCCTAGGCTGCTCTTTGTCTTTGCTGAGTCCTGGGAGCAGATCTCAGGTCTTCCAGCTTTCTTTTTTCTTTTTCTTCTTTTTTGCTTTCCAACTTTTAAGTTCTGGGGTACATGTGCAGGATGTGCAGGTTTGTTACATAGGTAAATGGGTGTCACCATGGTTTGCTGCACAGATCATCCCATCATCTAGGTATTAAGAGCATTAGCTGCTCTTCCTGATGCTCTCCCTCCTCCCACCCTCCACCCTCTGACAGGCCCCAGTGTGTGTTTTTCCCTGCCATGTGTCCATGTGGTCTTATCGTTCAGCTCTATTTGTAAGTGAGAATATGTGGTATTTGGTTTTCTGTTCCTCATTAGTTTGCTGAGGATAACAGCTTCCAGCTCCATCCATTCCCTGCAAGGGACATGATCTCATTCCTTTTCATGGCTGCATATTATTCCATGGTACCACATTTTCTCTTTTGAAATCTGTTGGAGACCTGGCTGGGGAAAAGGCTCTTAGGGTCTAAGTGGTTAGTTTCCCTCCTCCACTGTGGAACCAGCAGAGGAGTAGGGAAGTGTAGAGACTCGGGGTATATGCCAGCCAGTTTCACCAACTAAGGCAGTGCAGAGTGCCTAGAAGATCAAAGGATGCTCCTCTGGAAATCTTTGTTTTAGAGATGGGGTCTCACTATGTTGCCCAGGCTGGTCTCAAACTCCTTGGTGGGAGAGCTCAAGTGATCCTCCCACCTTGGCCTCCCAAAGTGCCAGGATTATAGACATGAGCTACTATGCCTGGCCTCCTCTGGATATCTTGGCTGGCAAGGGGTTTCAAAGCTTAAGAGATGACTTTGCAGCCAAATTCAGAGGGTGGTGAGCTCTTCAAGACAATGCACCGAGTTTCCTCAACTACCCAATGGCGTGGAAAGAAAAAGGGAGGAGAGAGATGATTGTTTTAGTGATTCTAGTGAGAAAAATGTAAAAGAGACTTAGAAACGTGATCACCTTCTACAATGTTTCCAATAAACCTATGGTAAAAAGATTATTTTAGATATTTGGGGAACTTTTATGTGGGATCAAGTGTCAGATGATTAATTTTGTTGGATGTGTTAATGGCATTATGGTTATGTAATAAAGTATTATCTTCTTTTTAATTACCCAGTGAAGTATTTAGGTTAAAAAAAACTTGAAAACTTGGATTTGTTTTAAAATATTTTGACTTTTAAAAAGTGACTGTAGATGAAACGTATGATAAAACATTGATAATTATTAAAGCTGAGGGCTTGTATGCTATTTTAGACGTTTTTATTTTTAAAAATGTAGCAAGGATGACAAATATTTTACATAAAAATATGGGAATTAGTTATGTGATAAAGGCACTCAAAGTACATGAGGTAGCCAGGCACAGTGACTCACGCCTATAATCCTGGCACTTTAGGAGGCTGAGGCAGGAGAATGGCTTGAGACCAGGAATTCAAGACCAGCCTGGTCAACACAGTGAGAGTCTATCTGTACAAAAAATAAAAAAAGAAAATCAGCTGGGCGTGATGGTGCATGCTGGTAGTCCCAGCTATGCTGGATACCGAGGTGAGAGGATTGCTTGAGCCTGGGAAGTCGAGGCTGCAATGAGCCGTGATTGCACCACTTCACTCCAGCCTGGGTGACCCCATCTCAAAAAAAAAAAAAAATGTACATAAGGGCCGGGCACAGTGGCTCACACCTGTAATCCCAGCACTTTGGGAGGCCAAGGTGGGTGGATCACCTGAGGTCAGGAGTTCCAGACTAGCCTGGCCAACATGGTGAAACCCATCTCTACTAAAAATACAAAAATTAGTTGGGTGTTGTGGTGTGCACCTGTAATCCCAGCTGCTCTGGAGGCTGAGGCAGGAGAATTGCTTAAACCCATTAAGCAGAGGTTGCAGTGAGCGGAGATGGTACCACTGCACTCAAGCCTAGACCACAGAGTGAGACTCCATCTCAAAAAAAAAAAAAAGCACACATAAGGCCTTCACTTTTCTGTCTAGCTTAGAACATGGTTTTCTAGAAGTTGGTCTCATTTAAGCTCTTTGGGAAAGAGTTTTCTATTTGCAAAGTTTGGTAGGGTTTACTTGAAGTTTTAAAAAATACATAGGACAGATTTTTTTAAAGGCTTTGAAAAACCTGTTAAGTTCAGCGAGGTCAACAGTATAAAAGAGATAGGGCAGGACTCAGGACCATGTCTCTCATCCCCCAACACAATATTTCTTCCATGTTCTCCTTTTCTGTATTACTTCATCCTGGTGGGCAGCTGCTTGTGTTTTTTTTTTTTTTTTTTTTTTTTTGAGACAGAGTCTTGCTCTGTCACTAGGCTGGAGTGCAGTGGCGCAATCTTGGCTTACTGCGTTCTCCACCTCCTGGGTTCAAGCGATTCCCCTGCCTCAGCCTCCTGAGCAGCCGGGACAACAGGTGCACACCACCACCCCCGGCTAATTTTTTGTATTTTAGTAGAGACAGGGTTTCACTGTGTTAGCCGGGATGCTCTTGATCTCCTGACCTCGTGATCTGCCCGCCTTGGCCTCCCAAAGTGCTGGGATTACAGGCGTGAGCCACCACGCCTGGCCAGGCAGCCACTTGTTTATGGTATTAGACACTTCAGCTCCTTTTTGCTTGTCTCCCTAGAGGAAAGGGTTTTGTTTGTTGCTTTGTCTATTCAAGTCCATTTTCTGAATGTCTTCCCAAGTAGTGCCTGTTCCAGGACAGCTTAAGTCAAGGAGCCATGGGTTGCATGTGAGTGGTGATCATAAAACCTGGATGTTTTTGATATTTTAAAATTTTAAAACATGCCTCGGGATGATATAGTCCTTCCCTTAACATGAATTAAACAAGCAGAACATGGTTGGTTCGATGGAACATATACAGGAATGATACAGAGTTTGCCCTTGACTAACTCACAGGTTTAACCACAAAAACAAAAATTACAACTTTTTTAAAACGTTCACATAGAGTAGGAGGCCCGTTCGGCAAAACGTTTTTGAAAAATGTTGTCATTAATTCCAGAACCAAGTTGCGACTTATCTTCTTTACTAGCTAGTGTTTATTTTTTATTTTATTTTATTTTTATTTTTGGTCTCTAATGTCTAATGTATAACTGCTGAGCTACAAGAACCATGACTGCAGTCGTGCCCAAAAGTGAGAATTTCTTTTGTCTAGCTTTCAGGAAGTTAGCAGAAAAAATAACTTAAGACACGCTAGAGCAAAAACAGGAGGAAAATGCACTAAAGCCAAGAAGAGGCAGCTTGCACCTAGGAAAGCCTCTGGCTGTGAGCTTGCCACCCAGAAATGCAGAGAGATTGGTGTTTTCTACCCGGGTATCCTGAAATGATGCCAGGACTGGGATTCATAGGGATTTCCTCCAGTCCTGTTTTTCTTTTCTTTTTTTTTTTTTTTTTTTTTTTTAAATTTTTTGAGACAGAGTCTCACTTTGTTGCCCAGGCTGGAGTGTAATGGTGTGATCTCGGCTCACTGCACCATCTGCCCCCTGGGTTCAAGCGATTCTCCTGCCTCAGCCTCCCAAGTAGCTGGGATTACAGGCATCTGCCACCACGCCTGGCTAATTTTTGTATTTTTAGTAGAGATGGGTTTTCGCCATGTTGGACAGGCAGGTCTCAAACTCCTGACCTCAAGCAATCCACCAATTTTGGCCTCCCAGAGTGCTGGGATTACAGGCGCGAGCCACCGCGCCCAGCCCCAGGCCTGTTTTTAACCCAACAGGACAACACAAAACAGCTTCCTGAGGCAGTATCAAAACAGCTTTCCTTATGACTGGGGATGTGGGCTTTGGAGGTGAAAACTGTGGAGTGGGCAGTGGAATCAGAAAGGACACAGCAGGAGCGCATTGCCGAGGCTGGCATCCTGTCACTCTCTCCTGCACCCCAGTCACACACCTGCACGCCCTGTTTAGCGGCCGAACAGGCTACTCAAAGTCAGAGGGAAGTTGCACACACTGTCAGGTCATTCACTGATCCAATAAGTATCTGTTGGCAGCTGGAGTTATGGTCATCATTTTGCAGGTGCTCTGATATGGCAGGGAGGGAAGCACTGTGCTTCCTGTCCTCAGGTCAGTTCCAGTCTGGCAATGTCCAGAATAATTCCTTACTTCTCAAGAGGCAGAAGCTTGGTTTTGGTGGATTTGACTATTAGAGAGAGAGATGGTACCCTTTGCATGTACCACTACAATCCTGCTATTTCCTAAATATGCATGTTTGTATCTCATCAATTCATCCTCCTGGGATTCCACCCCAAACCAGTTGTTTAGTGTGTGGGGCAAAGGGACTAGAAGAAGTCCACAAATTCACACCAATACCATTTTTCTGATGAAGTGGGGCAATCCATTTAAATCCCTAAATGTTTGGTGCAACCCTGTCATCTGTGAGTGCTCTATGAGATGAGAATTGAGTAGTTCTCACATTAGGAAAAAAATTAACTTGAAATCCCAATGAGTTGTTCAGCTGTCTCGGTGGTCTGGTTCACTCCTCTTCTAAATTCTGTTCTGGGTTGTGTGTATTAGTCTGTTCTCATGCTGCTAATAAAGACGTACCCAAGACTGGGTAATTTATAAAGAAAAAGAGGTTTAATGGACTCACAGTTCCACGTGGCTGGGGAGGCCTCACAATCATGGCGGAAGGTGAAGGAGAGGCAAAGGTATGTCTTACATGGAGGCAGGCAAGAGCCTGTGTGCAGGGAAACTGCCCTTTATAAAACCATCAGATCTCATGAGACGTATTCACTATCATGAGAACGGCACGGGAAAAACCCACCCCCATGATTCAATTACCTCCCACTGGGTCCCTCTCATGACACATGAGGATTATGGGAGCTGTAATTCAAGATGAGATTTGGGTAAGGACACACCCAAACCATATCATTCTGGCTTTTTTACATTAATAAACTATATATTGTAGTAGCCTGGTCATTGTAAACGGAGAGTCCTGGACAAACTGTGGCAAACGCACTACTGCAGAATTATCATGTCACCTAAGAGGAGCGTCAATCTTGTTTCTAACATTAATTGAGAAGATAGGATGTGGGATCTATATTCTGGCTTAGACATTTTCTATGTGTAACTATGAGAACTTGGGAAAGTTAATATAACCTCTCTCAACTGTTGTTTTAGTTCATTATCCATAAAATGGTGCTAATAGTAGTAAGGTTGTAATGATTAAATGAGCTCAGGTGCAGAAAGCACTGAGTAGTTTTTTTTTTTAATTTTTTTTTTTTTTTGAGATAGAGTCTCACTCTGTCACCCAGGCCGTAGTGCAGTAGTATGATCACATCTCACTGCAGCCTCAAACTCCCAAGCTCAAGCAATCCTCCCACCTCAGCCTCCCAAAGTGCTGTGATTAGAGGCATGAGCCACTGTGCCCTGGGTGTGGATGGTTGATATATAATATGTTATATGGTGGCTGCTCAGTGCATTATAGCTATTAATAAGTTAATGATTAGCCTCTTAATCAGTGTCTTAGTGCAATGAGAAGTCAGAAAGAGATGGGAAGACTTCATATTATTATGGGATGTGTAGAAATTCCTGATAAATATAACAAATGGGAACCATTTCTGAAGGGAGTTACTGAATCACTTTCTCATTCGATTATTTAAGATAAGACAGCATCTGTTTGTTGAAAGAGTTGGATGTGGAGGGGATGCCCTCTGACATGTGCTTTAGGTTCTGAGAAACGTCTGTTAGTGGAGGAATTGCTGTTAAGATTCCCCCACGAACCTACACACTGACCCTCACCTAAGCTCACCCCTGATGACAGCTCCACCCTCCAGCTTGCCCAGAGACCAACTCCCTGTTCTTCAGAGGTTTTGTTTTCAAGTTTGACAGACACAGATACTAAAGCAAGGTTGACAGGTCCTTTACAAAGTACCAAGATTGCCATGGAAACTAAGGCACAATGACAAAACTGCAAGGGTTAGGTATCCTTTGCTTAATTGCTTATGAAGATATGTGAAACGAAAGGAAATTTCAGATCTGGTAAAATGACGGATCTGTTCAGGAGGAGGAAATGGAAGAAGAGGTAACAACACCCTTGGGGGCGGCCCAGGCAGCTCTGTTAAGATCATTGGCTCCATGGAAGCATTTTGATGACAGAGTTTTACTTACAGTACTTGTTATATTCACGCTGGAGAGGGAAAGAAAAGCTTATGACGTTGACTATTATGAGATTAAACTGAGAATCTCTGGGGAGAAAAACAAAATGGTCAGCATGTATGCTTTTTGGCTGGATTTTAAATCTCTTTAAAAAACAATTACCTGTAGTTTCATCAAGGATTAGATGAGAATGTGGAGTGTTTCCTAAATTTTAGTGAATACAGTCATTTCAAGCCTTTTCTATTGCTATGTGAAAAAGATATATCCCGGGTATTGAATGCTAAGTGCAGACTATGCAGCATTATAAAACATGAAGCACTCGTATTCTTCAAACTTGCATTTAAAGCTTAAGAAAAAAAAATGAAGCTGAGAAAAAAAATTAAACCCCCATTTAAAAACTACACCTTTGTTCAAAATGTTCTATGGAAAGACTATAGGCCTTTTAGGATTAATTTCGGTAGAATCGTCCCACAAAAGCAGTTTGTAAAAGCTGTAGGTTATTAAGGTACGATGAGGAAAGTACTATTGTATATAATTTCAGGCCATACCTAATTATCAGTGCCTAGTTATAAAGTGGGTGGGAGAGTGACCCTTTAATTCTTCTTAAAGGGTGAAGATTTTTATTTTTTTAAATTATTTATTTTTATTTATTTTTGAGACAGAGTCTCATTTTGTCACACAGGCTGGAGTATAATGTGTGATCTCGGCTCACTGCAACCTCTGCCTCTCGGGTTCAAGCAATTCTCGTGCCTCAGCCTCCCGAGTAGCTGGTATTACAGGTGCACACCACCATGCCCAGCTAATTTTTATATTTTTAGTAGAGATGGAGTTTTGCTATGTTGGCCAGGCTGGTCTTGAACTCCTGGCCTCAAGTGATCCTCCGACCTCATGCACCCAAAGTGCTGGGATTACAGGCATGAGCCACTGTGCCCAGGTGAGTTTTTTAAGAAAGATATTTGTCAGGAAGAGGGATGATGTTTGGTGCTATTATGATGGTGTTATTTCCAGGGACCAGCAATGTCCAAAGACTGTTTTGTATCTTACTCCTCTTCTGCAAAGTGTCCTTGATCTGAGAGTGAGACTCAAGATACAAAAGCTAAGTGAAAAACAAAACACAAGGAGACCTCTTTATATCTGAGGATAATTGAAAGTAGGAAAAGGCCACTCAACTGGAATCCACTGAAAGTGAGGACCAAAATGTCACCATAGACAATATAAAACAGGTTCCATGGTAGTTTCTTAAAATAAAATGAAAATTTATAAAAGTGATTTTTTGATATTATAATTAACAAGATTCTTTTATAATGACAGTTGCGCCCTAAGTCATTTGTTCAACCAAATGAAGGCTGTGATAGAATTTGGTGGCTCTCAATAAACTACTTCTTAGTACTTGTTCCCTTATGAGCCCCCTCACATGTTAATTCTGCGTTTGGCTACATGGTGAGCTTTGGCCGATGCAACTTTAGGAAGACGGATGCAAGGGAAGGCTTGATAGGTCCCTGCACTTTGAGGCTTGCCTTCTTGGAATGCTTCTTCTTGGAACCAATCTGCCATGTTATGAGAAACCCTAAGCAGCCACATGGAGAAGAACTGAAGCCCCTTCACCAATTCCAGTTGAACCCCCAACCAGCATCCAGTACCAATTTACAGCCATATAAATGAGGCCATGGCAGACCTTCTAGACAGTCCAACTCCAAGTCAACAATATGTGAAGTGTAATAACCCCCTGGTCAACCCACAGAATTGGAAGAAGTAATAACAAATTATTATAAACCATCAAATTTGGGGATGGTTTGTTATGCAGCAATAGATAACTAAAATATAAATTGTTACCTGAAAGTGGGGTCCTGTAATAACATAGACTTTGAGTCTGGCAGAAGGAATGAAGAAATGTGGAAGAATGGGAAGGAGACTGTTAGTGGGGGCTGGAAGGGCAATAGGAAATTCCTATGGGAAGCTGGAGGAAAAAGAACCCAAGTTACGTATTGGCAGAACAAGTAACAGAACGGTTGCCTTGGTAATACGGGAAATAGAAAACATACCTAATAAACTTGTGGACCTGGATAAGGAGATTTTCAGGCAGAAAATATGGAATGTGCCATCTGGCTTCTTTTTAGTTGCCTATGACAGAGAACAGAAGATACAAGTTAAGCTAGAGAAGGACCTGTTCAGATTTCAAGTATAATTTAGAACTAAAAAGGAGCTACAATTTGCTGTGTTTGATAACACAGTTGTTTTTCATTCCTAGTCTTCCCAAGAAAGAATTTTCAAAGTAAGAAATGGCCTTGGCTTGAAGACGCAATACGGGGTGCTGGGAGTGAAATATGACTTTAGGGTCAAGATCTCTATTAACACATTAGAAATATTTAAGAATTCTCAGAGATTCTCTCAGCTAGGCAAAATACACTAAGAATCTTAAGAGTTATTTTCCCATAGCATCTTGACATGCAGCCAGAGAGAGGCTGCAAACCCCAGTTCTGCAGAGAGAGGACTGCCTTGAAGAGATCTGTTAGTGTGGTTTTCTCTAATGGAGATTATAGTTTGATGCATATAAAACTATACAAATTTTAATAAAATTACATCAGCCTGGACTAAAAAAAAAAAAACTAAGGAAAGGGATAGCTCAAAATGAAAAGATGCCTCAAGACCGCCAAACTTCTATGGGGAGGAAGTAAGCCAGAAAAGAAACTCAGTTATACACCTGGGTCATTTCTCTTGGAAAAAGAAGGATATCTCAGAGAACAGAGCCTAAAGCACAGAGGGCAGAGGTAAGAGGCACAGAGAATCAGTTCCAGGGAGTAGAACTGAGCCATCATCAGTAAACTAGCTACATGTACCTTACTGTTTCAAAATTGCTATGGACCAGTAACTTCTGTGTACCACCCATTTTCAACCTTTTTGAGTAGGAATGTCTATTGCAGGTTTCCTATGCTTGCCTCATCATTGTATACTGGGTGTGTGTAGGCCAGAAAACATGCCTCTTTAGTTCACACATCTTCAGATCAAAAGGCATTGCACCCAAGAGACCCCTTCTGCACCTGGATTGATTTGGATGATGAGATTCTGTACATGATATCATAATGAGACAAGACCTCGGATGCCTTGGAGGGGGTAATTATATTTTTCATGTAGTAAGGACATGGTCCAGTAGAGACCAGAGAGTGCTCTGGTGGCCCTCAATGAATCTTATTTCCTGGGATTCAGAGCTTTGTGTAGTTCCCTCCCTCACTGACTCTCAGCTTGGCCATATGACTAGCTTTAGACAACAGGACATTAGCAAGAACGGTGTTGACTGGAGACCTGATAAATACTTGCACATTGGGGCTTCTTCTTTTAGAACAGGTCTTCTTGAAACCTAGCCACTAAGCTAGGAGGAAGCCTGAGCAACTTTGGGTAGGAGAGCTGAAACCCCAAAAAACCTTCCAGCTAAGCCCCCAGTCAATGGCCAGCACCAACTTTCAGCCTTGTGAATAAAGCCATTTTGGACCTTCTTGTTATTCCAGCATCCAGACTACAAGTGAAGCAGAGAAAACTACCTAATCAAGCAACAGAATTGTGAGCAATGTTACATTGTTATTGTTTTAAATCATGAAATGTATAGGTGGTTTTTATGCAGCAGTAGATAAGTCAAACAGGAGGCTAATAATTTTTAGATAAAATTGTACAATAGCAGCGTTAAATATCTTTTATTTTACACCTCACTTTTGCTGTACAATCATGAAAAGGGCTGTTTTGTGCAAAAAAAAGTGTGCAAAAAAAAAAAACACAACTCAAGGGTTTTATTTAATTTTTCCCAAGTATTTTGTTAATCTTTTTCTATTTGAATCTCTTTCTTTTAAAGTATTTTTTATGTCATCTTCCTTGTTGACTTTCTCTTTGATTTTTAACTGGTCAACTTGTGCTATATCTTCATTTATTAATGGCTTGGTCTATATTTCAAGCAGTTCTGCAATATCACTTTCATCAACTTTGTAACATCCTGCATCTCTTGCAATATTTATAATTTCTTTCACAGTAGAATTCCACTCGACTTGAATTTATTATCTGCTATAATATTGGTGAGATAGATAGATACTAATGTCTTGAAAGGAGGGACATTTGGTTGGGAATTAATTTGATAAATGGTCAGTTGTTTTTTTTTTTTTGAGACGGAGTCTTGCTCCGTAGCCCAGGCTGGAGTACAGTGGCGCAATCTTGGCTCACTGCAAGCTCCACCTCCCGGGTTCACGCCATTCTCCTGCCTCAGCCTCCAGAGTAGCTGGGACTACAGGCGCCTGCCACCATGCCCGGCTAATTTTTTTTTTGTGTGTGTGTTTTTAGTAGAGACAGGGTTTTACCGTGTTAGGCAGGATGGTCTTGATCTCCTGACCTCGTGATCTGCCCGCCTTAGCCTCCCAAAGTGCTGGGATTACGGGCTTGGGTCACCGTGCCTGGCCATGATAAATGGTCAGTTTTTTTTTTGAGACGGAGTCTCGCTCTGTCACCCAGGCTGGAGTGCAGTGGCGCGATCTCGGCTCACTGCAAGCTCCGCCTCCCGGGTTCACGCCATTCTCCTGCCTCAGCCTCTCCGAGTAGCTGGAACTACAGGCGCCCGCCACCACGCCAGGCTAATTTTTTTTTTTGTATTTTTAGTAGAGACAGGGTTTCACCGTGGTCTCGATCTCCTGACCTCGTGATCCGCCCGCCTCGGCCTCCCAAAGTGCTGGGATTACAAGCGTGAGCCACCGTGCCCGGCAAGTCAGTTTTTAAATAAACAGTTTCGAGTCATGATGATTTTGCTTCTGTTAACAACTCTGATAATGGATGCTCAGATTGAGGGACCCCTTGTATTAGTTTGGTGCAAAAAAAAATTGCAGTTTTTGCCATTACTTTAAATTAAAAATGGCCATTACTTTTGGCCATTAAAAGTAATGGCAAAAACCGCAATTATTTTTGCACCAACCTAATACCATTGCATTTATAGCTGAGCAGGTCCTAGGATCAGCTGATGCTCGGCTTTCTGGTAAATACTGAGTTGAAGCATGGGATTTAGGCTCCTGATCTAAGACAGACTTCCTGCTTTTCACCCTGAATCAAAATTTTGACACCAACACACTCTAATATGACTTCAAGGAGGGAGCAAGCCAGAGAGAAATCTGGATTCTTAGATCGGGTCCTGACCTGCTTTAGCATGCTGTTATAGGTGTGAAAGGGGTGAAAAAAAGAGAGAGAGGATTGCTCTGAGAAGAAAGCTTCTGCATAGTCTGCAGGAGGAGGTTGAAGAGAGGAGGATGTCTGTTCACTGGCAGATGTGACTTAGTGAATTTCCTGGACTCTCATCAATAAACTTAGTCATTCCTCATCTCTTGTGGTGGGTTGGGGGAGGAAGGAATGGGTTAGAAAAATAGAGGAGTAAGGCTGGGCGTGGTGGCTCACACCTGTAATCTCAGCACTTTGGGAGGCGAAGGCGGGCAGATCACCTGAGGTCAGGAGTTCGAGACCATCCTGGCCAACATGGTGAAACCCTGTCTCTACAAAAAATACAAAAATTAGCTGGACGTGGTGGTGCGTGCCTGTAATCCTAGCTACTTGGGAGGCTGAGGCATGAGAATCGCTTGAACCCAGGAGGCAGAGGTTGCAGTGAACTGAGATCGTGCCACTGCACTCCAGCCTGGGCAATAGAGCTAAACTCAGTCTCAAAAAAACAAAAAAAACCCAAAAAAACAAAAAACAAAAAATAAAGGAGTAGGAAAAGAGGCCTGAGGAATCCCATCCCTCTACAATATCTATCTTACTGGAGATAAACTATCCATTGTATAATGGGAGGTTGGAAGTCACAAGATAGAGAAAAGAGATAGGTATTACATTCAGAGGGCAGATCAGTCGGAATTTCTCTATTCATTCTGTCCTGTGGAAAGGAGAAAAGAGACCTGAAAAAGGAAGCCACACCTCTGGGCAGAATCGATTCAGCAATGGACTAAGAGAAGCTGCCACAGGAAAGATCTCTTGTCAGAGTCAAGTTATCAGAATGTATTGCTGGAAAAAGCTGCAAGATTTTTTTGAAGCCAGCTTTGCCTAAAGTCTGATACTAAAACAAGGAGGGAGTTGACTTTAAGAGAGGACTGAAGTGGAGAGAAGTTTTGAGTGAAGACCTGGAGATCACAGCAAGATTAAGCTGTGATTGATAGGAATAAAAAGATGGAGAGAAAATGATGATACCTTGAATTGGTGTATTTTTAAAAGTTGCCCCAGAAGTATATCTTCTTTTATTGTTAAATGTTAAGCTTAGTTATTTCCTCAAAGAACTGTTTTTTTGCCAATGCTGAGTAGAACCTTTATAGCTATAATATAACATTGCTATAGTCTATCCCTCAAAGCCTACACTTCTGAGTTTGAACACAAAATAAATATATGACAAGAGAATATTTAAATTGAATAAGCACTTTTAGTGCTAAATAAACCTCCGAAAAGCTGAAGTTGTATGTTGATAGATACCGGACATATTGATTGATTGATTGATTCATTCATTCATTCAGCAAATATTTGAGTGCCTGTTCAGTGCCAGTCATTACTGATACCTAGTGCTTATATTTATTTATTCATTTTTTTGTTTTATTTTCTTTAATAAGTTTTTTTTTGTGAAAACTTTTTGCTCATAGTCATTGTAAGATGAACCTGTTGGCTATTCTTGGTAAAGTTGTTATTCCATGCCTCCTCCCTTGCTTTATCACTGTGTATTTTATTTAGTAGCTAAAAGTATCTTCCTCAATTGAGTGGAGTATTTTTCAGATCAAGGCTGATCTGGTTATCCAATAATCAAAAGGATGGTTGACTTTTCCTTCTGTACATTCCTTAAAAATCAGTGCATATTTTGAGATGAGAGTGATCCATTATGCATGGAAACTCTCTGTGATTACTCTACAAACTTTTGAAGAATACATGTTCCAAATCAAGAAAGGAATGTGTTGTAGGATAATAATTTCATTAGAGCATAAAAGAAAA
Source organism: Nomascus leucogenys (assembly GCF_006542625.1). Taxonomy (NCBI): domain Eukaryota; kingdom Metazoa; phylum Chordata; class Mammalia; order Primates; family Hylobatidae; genus Nomascus; species Nomascus leucogenys. Next base: position 101,203,896 of record NC_044389.1, on the reverse strand, counting down.
ACAAGCTTATTCCCTTATAACGATGTTTAACATTATATGGAAATAAGCTTTGTCCTTTGTTTGCTGAGAATAATAGCACAATCCTCTGTGTGAAGATGATTTATCTTGCTAAACCGCCCTAACTGTTCATGACAGCAAAAAGACAGGTGTCATTAACCTTAGGTGTTGACAATTTAGAATTCATGGGAATGAGTTAGAAAAACGATAGCTCATCCCACCCCTGAATTTGTGTGGAACAAATGAATCCTGTGAACCATCGCCACTCATGCCTCATGTTACTAGAAAAGAGTTCCCCTTGAATTTTCAGAGTGGGGATTTGATTCTATGTCCCTTCTATCTGAAGTCAAAGTGAAAATTGTTTTGAGGAAAAATGGATCTATATTCCAATCAAAGTATTTTCCAAGGTCCTAGAATCAAGTTTATTTGTAAATTCATAATTTATTAATAGTGTTCATATTTATTTATTTACTTATTTATTTATTTATTTTTATTTATTTTAGAAGGAGTTTCACTCTTATTGCACAGGCTGGAGTGCAGTGGTGCAATCTCAGCTCACTGCAACCTCCGCCTTTAGGGTTCAAGCGATTCTCCAGCCTCAGCCTCCTGAGTAGCTGGAATTACAGGCATGCACCACCACACCTGGCTAATTTTTGTATTTTTAGTAAAGACGGGGTTTTACCATATTTGTCAGGCTGGTCTTGAACTCCTGACCTCAGGTGATCCACCCATCCTGGCCTCCCAAAGTGCTGGGATTACAGGTGTGCATCACCCTGCCCAGCCCAGTGTTCATATTTGTTCATGCAGTCTTGAAAAACATATTTTTAAAAGTTATCATGAGTCATATGGGGTCACCAGCATTAAGTTATAATGTGTTTTTAAATGGAACAAAGTCAGTAATGGAAAATTTAAGGAAAAAACAGATATTCTTCTACCAAGTACTTTACTTAGGGGTAGAAGTTAGTGCAACGCTGATCACATGATTCCTCTGCAACGAGAACACAGACGGAAAGGCCAGTAAATGCTGTGTGCACGTGAAAAATGACGTAGTGGGAGAAGCACTCTCATTGTGATTCGTGTGGGCTTTTGCTATGAATGAACCAGTTGAACTTTTTCCTGATGCCAAAAAAGGGCTGAAATTTTATTTATGGTTCAGAGCAATCTTAATCCTTTTCATGCAGTGCTTTCATAGTAAACGTAAGAACAGCCAAACGTCTTCTGTACTTTCTATTCATTTTTCTTTCTTTTTTTTTTTTTGGAGACAGAGTCTCGCTCTGTCGCCCAGGCTCCAGCATTGGGCAGTGGCACGATCAAGGATCACTATAAGCTCCGCCTCCTGGGTTCATGCCATTCTCCTGCCTTAGCCTCCCGAGTAGCTGGGACTGCAGGCACCCACCACCACACCGGGCTAATTTTTTTGTATTTTTAGTAGAGACGGGGTTTCACCGTGTTAGCCAGGATGGTCTCGATCTCCTGACCTCGTGATCCGCCCGCCTCGGCCTCCCAAAGTGCTGGGATTGCAGGCGTGAGCCACCATGCCCGGCCTTTTCTTCTTTTTTGAGACAGAGTTTTGCTCTTGTCGTCTAGGCTGCAGTGCAATGGCATGATCTCGGCTCACTGCAAACCTCTGCCTCCTGGGTTCAAGCCATTCTCCTGCCTCAGCCTCCTGAGTAGCTGAGATTACAAGCACTCACCACCTCGCCCAGCTAATTTTTTTTTGGTACTTTTAGTAGACACAGGGTTTCGCCATATTGGCCAGGCTGGTCTCGAACTCCTGAACTCAGGTGATCTTCCCATCTTGGGTAGTGCTGGGATTACAGGCATGAGCCACTGTGCCCGGCCTCTATTCATTTTTCAATAGTCCCTCATAATGTCCCACTAAGGCTAAAATCCTGTGAGATTCTTCCTCCAGGATGAGAAACTATTTCTCCAGGAAGTTTTCAACAGGAGTTTAAGTCCCCTGTGCAGCTAGCAAAAACGTGGACCCAGCACATTGAAAACACACAGTGGCCTGTAGGCCGGGAGTCTTTGTAAACTTTCCCATGTATCTCGTTCTACCAGCTTTTCACATTCCCTGGGCAGATACTGGTGAGATATCAGACAAGTATGTCAGGGATGAAAGCTGGTCTAGTGTGCACAGTTTGTGAATTTACAGTCTCTTGAGAGGCCCCAGCTGTGGGTCTTCCCTTCAGCAGGAAGACTCCCCTCCACCCCAAGAACTTTGTTCCACTCTTCCACTGTCCATATTTCCCCCACGTCCCCAGAGACTTCACTTCCTATGGGAAAGAGGCACTTGTTGACAACATCTCAGGGAAACCCGACTTTATGTTGATGATATCCACACATATTCCCTCTCCCAGCCCTCTGGAGCTTTGGCTTATTATTATTATTATTATTTTTCATTTCATTCCAAGGACATAGATAGGAAAAGAAAGTCCATAAAACCCACCTTGCTCTTAGTTTAGGGTTTGCTCTTCTCTAACCTATATAGGGAAACTTGGCATTTTAGGGACCCACCTGAGACCCTGGCATGCTTAATCTTAGCCCGGTTAGTTACATGGACATTTCAATGCAGGTGTTTCAGAGGATTTGGAATAAGATTTTGAAGCCATTCTTTTCCAAGGAAAGGTGATGTCTCCAAAGGCTAGATTTTTCTTCCTTCCTTATCAGTCACACCAATTTGAGTCCTGATGGACGTCAACCCCAGTGGGATAGAGTCTGTTTCATTCATTGCTGTGGCCCCAGTGCCTGGAATAGTGCCCAACATGTGGTAGTTGAAAGAAAAATCTTGAAAGTTATTTCTTGAAATGTAAATGTTGAATGATGAATATTGTCAAATGCTCAGGCTGTGCCTAGTATTTCCATTAGTATCTACAAATCTATACAAGAAGATATTGGGAAATTGGTTGGATGGACTTGACATTTAAAAAAAGGCATTCCGTTTTTCCTTCTCTTTCTTTTTTTTTTTGAGATGGAGTCTTGCTCTGTCACCCAGGCATGAGTGCAGTGGCGCAGTCTCAGCTCACTGCAACCTCCATCTCCCGGGTTCAAGCAATTCTCCTGCCTCAGCCTCCCGAGTAGCTGAGACTACAGGCACCCGCCACCACGCCTGGCTAATTTTTGTATTTTTAGTAGAGATGAGGCTTTACCATGTTGGCCAGGCTAGTCTCAAACTCCTGATCTCAGGTGATCCGCCCACCTCGGCCTCCCAAAGTACTGGGATTACAGACATGAGCCACCACGCCTGGCCATAAAACAGGCATTCTTAGAACTTCATCTCGCTTACATGAAAAATCAGCTCATCTCCCTGTTTCCGTTTTGCCTACTGTGAAACAGGCTTTGGCTGTGTCATCCTCACGACTGTAGAGCGAGGACACCAGCACATTGCTTAACAAAGTGCTATGATACCTCCCAAAGAGTAACACATTTGTACGAGGTGCTCCTCAACCTCAGACCTGGCTCATTCCTGTTGGAAATGCAGATGCTTAAACTGGCAGAGACCATGAAGTCTAGAGTTCGGTCCCTTGTTTCTGTCCTCTCCCAACAGAACAGAATTGTCATGGACTGGGTCATTCGGGCTAAATATTAGTCCCCACACTGGATGAATGTGGAAGTATTATAGACAGTGCTTACATGTGCTAAATCGCCTCTTGAAGATGTACCCTGTATTAATGTGCAGGGGAAGAAAAATGCATATTTTGTCTCAGCAGTTCCATAGCATTCCTTTTATAGAACCAGATTCCAACAGAGTTTCAACATACAAAGTTGTCTCTTAGGAAAGAGGCCCCACTTGAGAGCCAGGGGACCACAGGCAGGGAGTCCTAACCCCAAGTTCCATTCCCAGCCCCTCACACTGCCTGTAGTTATGTGACCCCGGGGAAGGCATTCAACCTCTGGGACTGCAGCTTCTTTATCTATGAAATAACATTGGCTTCCTGCCTCCCAAGGATACCAGAAGGAAGAATGAGTTCACATTTACATTGTACGCTAGGAGCCTCCAAGGAAGGCCCTGAATAAGTAGGAAATATGATATCATAGGAAGAATGTCTTTTATTTTTGAGTTGCTTGTCTCCGTTTAGGTTTTCTGGGCCCATTCCCTGTATATAGTATTCAAATGTAAAAGAAAGTGTTTTTGTTTTTGTTTTTGCTTTACCAAAAAAGTCAGCAAAGGGAAAAAAGAAAGTCTTGAGCTCAACTCAAGTGGGATAACTGCATCACAGGTGCTGGGGTTTTTATTTGTTTATTCATTTGTTAACTCTGATGGGAGGGGAATTTTGAGAGGAAGTAACTTGGTTGCCGCTGGGAGAAGTATCTGACTTTGGACCATATGTAAACAGTAGCAGATAAGCTCTACTATTGTTTTATTAATTTTTTTATGTTTAACTTTTTGAGAGTACATAGTAGGTGTATATATTTATGGATTACATGAGATATTTTGATATAGGCATGCAGTGTGTAATACTCACATCAGGATAAATAGGGTATCCATTCCCTCAAGCATTTATCCTTTGTATTTTGAATAATCCAGTTATACTCTTTTAGTTATTCTTAAATGAACAATTCAATTATTTTTGACTGCAGTCACCCTGTTTTGCTAGAAAATACTATATCTTTTTAATTCTTTCTGACTATTTTTTGTACCTATTAACCATCCCCTCTTTCGCCGAACCTAGGCTCTCCTATTGAAGAACGATGATAGGCACAGATGGAGTGGCCCAAGGTTGGGGTTCATTGGGATGGGCAGTTCCTGGAGGGTAGAAATTGTGTCATGTCTGTCTCTATCTTCAGAATCTTTCCAGTGTCTGACATACACCTGCGAATGAGTTTGGGTTGATTTAATGAATGAATTGATGAGTCTGAATTGCAGCATTATTCTTTGCCAGCTATGTATCACCTTTCCTTCTCTATAAATTGGAGGTAGTAACGCCACCTTTGCAAGGGTGTCATAAGGGCTGCATGAGTGAAACATGTGGCATCCTCAGCACACTGACACATAATCACAGTAACCGCTGTGATGAGTGTCAGCTCTCCCATCGTCAATGCCAGAAGACCCAGGGTAGTGCTATGGCAAGAGCAGGGATGAATTCCCATCCTGGCCTCGTTAGATATCAGCTCCCAGAGAGCAATGATCTAGCCCTTCTGGAATTTGATTCCTAATCTGTATAAGAGGCTGATGGAATTTAATCTACTTCTCAGCTCAATCTCAAGAATATAGTCCAGTAGGATAGAGGGTCTTATAGGTCCTTTTAAAATCTTTTATTGTAACTATATCAGGTAAATACATAAATCATATTTATAAAACAAAATGAATGACCATATAGCTACCACTGAAGTCAACCTAGCACCCCAAGAACCCATCATGGGCCTATAGCTCATTTATACTCTTTTTAACTTAATGTTATATCGCATGCACACCATTTAGAATGTTTAAAAATATGTTTGTGGTACAATATTCAAATATATGAATGTGCTACAATTTATAAATCACTCCCTGTTTCTTGGCAATTTCAGTTGTTCCTATGTAACTATAGTAAGTTCTTATGAACAAAGATTTGTTTTGTTCTCCTGATATGACTGTTGATTCTTGCACAATTTCCACACTGTTTCAAGCATTGTAGCTGCATAATAAACTTTTTAAATATCTGTAAGAAGAAATTACTTATGCCAATCCTCTTTCAAAAAATTCATAGCTATTTCACTTATTTAGTAAATTTTCTTTTCACTTTCATTTTGAAATATCCTCAAACTTACAAAAAAGTTGCAAGCCCAGTACCAACAAACTGCTATAGGATACTCATCATCTGCAAGTACTTTAGTGTGTATTTCCTACAATCAAGGGCATAGAAATGGAAAATTAGCATTGATATAGTACCACCATTGACATTTCAGTTCCCATTCAAATCTTGCCACTTGTCCCAATAATGTCGTTTATAGCAAAAGAATCTAATTCAGAATTGTGTGTTGTATTAGTCTTTTGCATGCCTCTTTTTCTCCCTCTTTCTTTCCTTTTTTGAGACAGACTCTCGCTCTGTCACCCAGGCTGGAGTGCAGTGGCATGATCTCGGCTCACTGCAAACTCTGCCTCCTGGGTTCCCGCCGTTCTCCTGCCTCAGCCTCCCAAGTAGCTGGGACTACAGGTGCCCGCCACCACGCCTGGCTAATTTTTTATATTTTTAGTAGAGATGGGGTTTCACCGTAGCCAGGATGGTCTCGATCTCCTGACCTCGTGATCTGCCCGCCTCAGCCTCCCAAAGTGCTGGGATTCTAGACATGAGCCACCACGCCCGGCTTTCTTTTCTTTTCTTTTCTTTTTTTTTTTTTTGAGATGGAGTCCCACTTTGTCACCCAGGCTGGAGTGCAATGGCATGATCTCGACTCACTGCAATCTCTACCTCCCGGGTTCAAGCGAGTCTCCTGCCTCAGCCTCCTGAGCAGCTGGGATTACAGGTGTGTGCCACCACGTCTGGCTAATTTTTGTATTTTTAGTAGAGACAGGGTTTTGCCATGTTGACCAGGCTGGTCTCAAACTCCTGACCTCAAGTGATCCACCCACCTCAGCCTCCCAAAGCACTGGGATTACAGGTGTGAGCCGCACGCCCGGCCATGCATGTCTTTTTCATCTCCTTCAATCTGGAAGAGCTACAGGGTCTTTTATTGATTTTTGTGAACTTGACACTTTCGAAGATTATAGGCCAGTTGTTTTATAGAATGTTCCTCAATTTGTGTTTATCTAATATTTCCTCATGTTTACATTCACATTTTGCATCATTGGCAGGAGTATCACGAGGTGATGCTGTGTTCTCGGTATGTTTTATCAGCTGGTGCAAGATTCCAGTTTGCTCCATTACCATGATATTTACTTGGATTACAGTGGTGTCTGCCAGGATTCTCCATCTATAATGTTCTTTTTCTCTTTGTAATAAATAAATATTTTATTGGGAGCTATTTGTAACTATGTAAATATCTCTAAACTGTTCCAATTATTCATTCCTGTGTTTACTACTGTTAATTCATGGTTTTCTATTTTATTCTATGGGTTATAATTCATTATTAATTTAAACACATCACTGGAGCCCCTTGAAGGCGGTGTGTGTGTGTGTGTATGAGACATTTCCCAGTTCTTTCATCACTCCCTTACTTTTTGGCACAAAATGTTTGTGGCTAATCAGAATTTTCATGTCCACTCATCATCTACTCTCTGAAATCATCTATTTCTCCAGAGTCCTGGTTCTTTTTAATGGAGAATGATATTTAGAAACCAAAATCTGGCCGCTAGGTGCTCGCATTGCTTTTGGAGTATTACTGCTCCTGGTCCTTCTTGGTGGACAGAGCTAAGAAATACGTGTGTGTGTCCCAAAAGTCTTAGTGCAGTTTTAATACTTCTGAATGCTTTAATAACTTCTGAAGAATAAATGTGATAAATTTACCAAAAATATTTTGGAAATTATTTATACTCCTTTACACTTAGTTTTGTGAATTTTGAATATAAAAATTTTAAGTTTTTCTTTATTTTTTTTGGCAGCAATAGAAAAATTATTTTTCTTTGTGACAGTTTATTAGAATATTTTAATTTTTAGGTTCAGGGTACATGTGCAGGTTTGTTATATAGGTAAACTTGTGACTTGGGGATCTGGGGTACAGATTATTTTGTCACCAGGGTACTAAGCATAGTACTCAACAGTTTTTTTGTTTGTTTTGTTTTGTTTTGTTTTGTTTAGACAGAGTCTCACTCTGTTGCCCAGGCTGGAGTGCAGTGGCGCAATCTCAGCTCACTGCAACGTCTGCCTCCCAGGTTGAAGTGATTCTCCTGCCTCAGCCTCCCAAGTAGCTGGGACTACAACAGTTTTTTTTTCTTTTTTTAAATGAACTTCTCCCTCCTTCCACCAGCAGTATATAAGCATTCATTCTCTTTTCTCTACAACCTTGCCAGCATCTGTTATATTTTGACCTTTTAAATAATGGCCATTCAGACTCGTGTGAGATGGTATAATGTTACGGTTTTGATTTGCATTTCTCTAATGATTAGTAATATTGAGCATTTTTTTCAAATGCTTATTGGCTGCAAGTATGTCTTCTTTTGAAAAATATCTGTTCATTTCCTTTGCCCACTTTTTAGTGGGGTTCTTTTTTGCTTGTAGGTTTTAAGTTCCTTGTAGATTCTGGATATTAGACCTTTCTTAGATGTATAGTTTGCGAATATTTTCTCCCAATCTGTAGGTTTTTTGTTTACTCTGTTGATAGTTTCTTTTGCTGTGCAGAAGCTCTTTAATTGGGTCTCATTTGTCAATTTTTGCTTTTGTTGCAATTGCTTTTGGCATGTTCATCATGAAATCTTTGCCAGTTTCTATGTCCAAAATGGTATTTCCTAGGTTATCTTCCAGGGTTTTTATAGTTTTAGGTTTTATATTTAGGTCTTTAATCCATCTTGAGTTGATTTTTGTATATGGTGTAAAGAAGGGGTCCAGTTTCAATCTTCCACATATTGCTAGCCAGTTATCCCAGCACCATTTATTGAATAAGGAGTCCTTTTCCCATTGCTTGTTTTTGTCAGCTTTGTCAAAGATCAAATGGTTGTAGGTGTGCGCCTTTATTTCTAGGCTCTCTATTCTGTTCCATTGGTGTGTGTGTCTGTTTTTGTGCCACTACCATGCTGTTTTGATTACTGTAGCCTTATAGTACTGTTTGAAGTTGGGCAATGTGATTCCTCCAGCTGTGTTCTTTTTGCTTAGGATTGCCTTGGCTATTTGGGCCCTTTTTTGGTTCTATATACATTTTAGAATAGTTTTTTCCTAGTTATGTGAACAATGTCACTGGTAGTTTGATAGGAATAGCACTAAATCTATAAATTGCTTTGGGTATTATAGTATTTTATATAGGCATTTTAATGATATTCTTTCTATCCATGAGCATGGAATGTTTTTCCATTTGTTTGTATCATCTCTGATTTTTTTGAGCAGCCATTTTGTAATTCTTATTGTAGAGATCTTTCATCTCCCTGATTAGCTGTATTCCTAGGTATTGTATTCTTTTTGTGGCAATTCTGAATGGGATTGTGTTCCTGATTTGGCTCTCAGCTTGAGTGCTGTTAGTGTATAGGAGTGCTACTGATTTTTGTACATTGATTTTGTATCTTGAAACTTTGCTGAAGTTGCTTATCAGCTCAAGAAGTTTTTGGGGAGAGATTATGAGGTTTTCTAGATATAGAATCATGTCTTCTGAAAACAGGGATAGTTTGATTTCTTCTTTTCCTATTTCGATGCCTTCTTTGTGACAGGTTTTTTTTTTTTTTTTTTTTCTAAGACAGAGTCTCACTCTGTCATTCAGGCTGGAGTGCAGTGGCTCCATCTCAGCTCACTTCAACCTCTGCCTCCGAGGTTCAAGCAATTCTCCTGCCTCAGCCTCTTGAGTAGCTAGGATTACAGGCATGCACCACCACGCCCAGCTAATTTTTTTATTTTTAGTAGAGATGGGGTTTCACCATGTTGGCCAGGCTGATCTTGAGCTCCTGACCTCATGATCCACCCACCTCGGCCTCCCAAAGTGCTGAGATTACAGGCGTGAGCCACCATGCCCGGCCCTTTGTGACAGTTTTAGAGATGAGAATTTCTGAGAGCAAATGAATTAGTAGAGGAAATCCACTTGCTTGACTACTCTATCACCTGATTCATCCATGTTTTGGTGTGTAGTAATAGTTCATTGCTTTTTATTGATGAGTAGTATTTAATTGCAGGCCACAGTTTATTTATTCATCTACGTGTGGATGGACGCTTGGGTTGTTTCCAGTTTGGGGCTACTACAAATAAAGCTGCTATGGACATTCATATATGAGTCTTTATATGGGATATGCTTTAATTTTCTCTAGTATATCCCTAGGAGTGGAATGGCTTAATCATATGTTTAACTTTTTAAGCAGCTGTCAAGTTGTTTTCCAAAGTGCTTTTACCATTGACATTTCCACCAGCAGTGCATGAGAGTTCCACTTCCTCCATGTTCTTGACAACACTTGGTATGGTCATTATCTTTCATTTTTGCTATTCAAGTAGATGTATAGGAGTATCTCATAATGGTTTTGAGTTTCCCTAGTGACTAATGACTTTGAGCGTTTTTTCATGCACTTATTTGCCATTCTGATCTTCTTTGGTGAAGTGTTTTTTAAATCTTCTGCCCATTTCTTATATTGGGTTGTTTGTTTACTCATCATTAGTATTTTTTGTTTTTTTGTTTTTTTGAAATGGAGTCTTGCTGTGTCACCCAGGCTGGAGTGCAGTGGCATGATCTTGACTCACTCCAGCCTCTACCTCCCAGGTTCAAGAGATTCTCTTGCTTCAGACTCCCAAGTAGCTGGGACTATAGGCACGTGCCACCAGACCCTGCTAATTTTTGTATTTTTAGTACAGACAGGGTTTCACCATGTTGACCAGGCTGGTCTCAAACTCCTGACCTCAGGTGATCCGACCACCTCAGCCTCCCAAAGTGCTGGGATTACAGGCATGAGCCAATGCACCCAGCCATATCATTGAGTTTTGAGAGTTCTTTGTGTATTCTGAATATGTATCCTTTATCAGATATATGATTTGCAAATATTTTCATCTAGTCTATGGCTTGATATTTCATTCTTTTATTAGATATTTTGATGATGTCTAAGTTTTGTCCAACTCAAGTTAGCAGATGTTCCCTCCTAGATGTTTTATAGTTTTAGGTTTTATATTTTGAGTTAATTTTTGTGTACAGTGCTAGGTATGGGCTGAAATATTTTTCCCTCAATTGTTCTAGTACCATTTGTTCAAAAGGTCATTTTTTCCAATCAATTTCCAATGAATTATCTCTGCAGCTTTTTAAATAGTCAGTTATGTATATATTTAGGGGTTTATTTCTGGACTTCATTTTGTTCCTTTGACCTAGGTATTTGTGTTTGCACCAAATCACACTTTATTGCTTACTATAGCTTTATAGTAAGTCTTGAAATCAGACAATGTTAGCCTTCTGATTTTGGTCTTTATTTTCTAAGTTGTTTTTGGCTATTCTCAGTTCTCTACATTCCGTATGGAATTTTGACTATGCTTATCAATTTTTATCAAAAAGTCCACTGGGATTTTTATTGCATTAAATTTTGTAAATCAGTTTGGCTAGAATGAACATCTTAACAATATCGAGTCTCCCAACCTATGAAAAAAATATATACCTGCATTTTCAAAATATTCTTCAATTTCTCTCAGTAATGTTTTGTAGTTCTCAATGTATAAGTCTTTTACATATTTTATGAGATTTATTTCTAAGTATTTCATATATTTTGATGCCATTGTGAATGGTATTATTTTTAAAAATGTCAATTTCCAATTGTTGTTAGTAAAGAGAATACAATTGATTTTTGTATATTGATCTTGTATTCCACTTGTTAAACTTGCTTATGAGTTCTAGTAGCTTTTTTGTAGATTCATTTGCATTTTCTAGACAGATGGTCATGTCATGGGTAAATAGAATTTTACATCTTTTTTTGCAATCTGGATGCTTTTTATTTTATTTTATGGAATTATTGCACTGGAACCTCCAGTACTATGTTGAGTAGACGTGATGAAACTGAACATCCTTGTCTTGTTCCTGATCTTAAGGCAAAGCAGTCTTTCACATTAAGTGTAAGGTTAGCAGTAGACTGCATAGATGCCTTTTATCAGGTTGAGAAAGTTCCCTTCTATTGCTAACTTATTGAGTTTTATCAAGAAGTCTCTTTTTGTAAGCATATAGCATATATTTCTAAGACTTGTGGGACAGACAAAAGTGTATATCCACACACAAATTCACATGCAACTATATTGATTTCTATATCTATTGTTAAAATCTATGAATTCATGTTTCACCACCACAGGATCCATTCTAGTTTTCTTCCTTTCCATATATGTAACTCCCTTTTTTGATAGTGAGAAACTGGTTTCCATCCTCCTTAACAGATTTGCTTGTTTGATCAACCTCTTGTGTGTAACTATTCTCCCATCACTACTCCCATCCCATAGCTCATGCCATGCCTTCCACATCACACTTAACAGTGTGGCATTCACTGCACTGCTGCTGCCTTCCCCAGCGTGGACATCCTCATTACCCTGCTTGGCCTCTGACTCCCTGGCTTGGGCTGCCCTTCTGCATGGACACTCATCTCACCCTAACCGTGCTCTGATTCTCTGAACTGGGTCATGCCCTTTCACATGGAAGTCCCCTGTATTTGCTCACGCACTGACATCCTTGTGGATGTTACCCCTATTGGCTTCTGAAACCCATGTTGTGTTGCATGCCTAGGAGGCCCCTCTTTGCCTGGACACTGAGTCTCTGCAAAGGCCGCCCTCCCACATGGTCAACCCCATGACAGGGTACCCTGTCATGGGGTTTTGGAGCCTGAGACCCCGTGACAGGCTCTTCTTTTGCAGGGACTCTCCTTAACCCTTCTTGGACTCTGATATCCTGTAGTGGGCCACTCCTCTGCATTGATGCCCTCACCCCTTGTGGCTCACACCTGCAGTGGGAAGCCCCAGACAGAAGCTCCTCCTATCTTGCATGTCTCTTCCATCTCTTATCCTGCCCCAGCTTGGAGACCTAACTTGCTTGGCCCCAGCTAAAGACTTTCAGAGCTGAGTTTTTCAGGAAGAGATAAGAAGAGAAGAAGAAAGAGGAAGAACTCACTCATTTATTTTTCATGACTAACTTAGAATATTTTTTACATAACTAAAAGATTTTCCACTATTTTGTATTAGGATTTAAAAAAATTATTTTAGGAAGAAAGGACATATTTGACCATACTTGGTCTATCTTTAAGAGAGTGTAGCTCCATTATTGCTTCAGAAGCATCTTTTATAAGGCAATTGTACTCATAATTAAGTTCAACTAGTGATATAACTAAGGTAAAAGCCCAGCATGTCCCGGGAGACAGGTACACACTCTAATCCAGGAGGAAATAGCCCAGACACTAAAGAAATTGCAAGACTGCCTGTATATATCAGCAGACTCCAAGCAGAACCAAAGTGGGCAGAATATAATACTAGTTTTGGCAAAATTTGTTGTTTTGATGCATTTGAGAGTATAAATTTAGTATACTTCCAGAGGTGTCCCTAATAGCTTACTTGATTGGTTGACTACAGTTTGAAGGAATTCCATGATGGCCTCTATTCAGTGAGGCTGAGATGCCAGAGCTTCCTGAAACAATGTAGAGGAGGGAATCCAAAGGCTTAGGGAGTGAGGAAGGTTGAACTGAATACTCGATGTGTGACCTGCACAGCCACCTGCCAACTACATTCCACAAGATGACCCAGAGGTATTTCCTTCAAGATGGCAACGAGAAATATATTAATGAAGGAAGTACTGCATCCTTGAACATCTCTGTGGTTTCTCCTCTTTCTGGAAAAGTTATGACTCTAGTACAGGATGATGCCATTGAAAAGGGGTCAAGCGGCAGCACTTAACTGCCAGAGGGAAGGTAAGTACCTCTACCATAAAGGTTGGGAGGGGCATACTAGTAATCAGAATGTTTTGATTGGCAGAGATCTTTGACAGTGGATAATTGATCATGATGTCTCTTGAAAGTAAATATGTGGGCAGCCTGCGAGTGTAGTGCCTGATCTATGTAACAGCAAAAACTCTGGTAGCTGAAAACCTGACTTGAATTCCCACAGAGAGGAACTGAAGCCCCTTACCCAGCTTTTAGACGTAAGTAAATTTATAGACACAGAGCCTTTTGACTGAAAGGTAAGCCAGGTGCCCTTGAGGAAGGACCCTGCACCATTGCCACATGCACACACCATAAATCCTCCTCTAAGACTTCTCCAAAGGGACCAAATTTGACAACTGACAAGCCCCCACATTTTCTCTCTGACCCATGGGTGATGGCTTTTATTGTTGGAAGGGCTAAGCAGAAGCTCCTAGAACTTTCATTTCTACCAAGAGGAAAAATCAGAAGCAATATTGCATCCCTGAGGGGATTGCAAAAATCCATGCTGCCATCAAAGACTTGAAAGAAGTGGCGATAGTTATCACATCTCCGCTGAACTCATCAGTTGGGCTGTGCAAAAGTTGCATGGGTCTTGAAGAATGACTGAAGACTACTATGAACTTAATGAGGTGGTGGCTAAAATTCCAGCTACTGTCCTAGATGTAGTATCTTTCCTGGAGCAAATTGATGTGTCTCCCAGCATTTGCTTTGTAGCTACTGACCTGCCTTTTTCTCCTCACTGATTTGCAAGGATTGCCAGCAACAGTTTGGATTTACCTGTCAGGGCTAACAGTATACTTTCAGTTTTGCCTCAGGCTATGTCAATTCTCCTGCTCTCTATCACATTTATTCTGCAGAGATATTGATTGTCTTGACATTCCACAAAACATCACATTGGATTACCTCATGGATGACATTATGATGAATGAATCTGATGTTCATGAAACACCATATACTTTAGAGGCCTTGGTAAGATATAAGGTGGGAGATAGGCCCCACAAAAATTCAGGGACCTGCCACCTCAGTGTAGTTTCTGGGGGCTCAACTATCACTCCTCCAAGGCAAAAAGAAAGTTGCTGGTCCTTGGATGACCTAAATGGGAAAAGAGGAAAAATGAGTGTTCAGCCTTTTTGTATTTAAGAGGGAACATATGCCACATTTAAATGTGCTTTTTGGATTCATCTATAGAGTTATCTGTAAGGCTGCCAGTTTCAAGTGGTGTTGAGCAAGTTCTGAGAAGTCTCTGCAGCAAGTTCAGGCTGTGTACAAGCCATTGTATCACTTGAGCCTTATTATCTAGAAGGTCCAGTGATAAAGTATTTATGGCAAACAGGAATGTTGTATGGAGTCTTTAGAAAGCACCAGAAGGAAAATCACAGCACCAAACTCTAGGGTTTTAGTGCACATCTATGCCTTATTCTGGATATGGCTATTTGCCTTTTGAAAAATAGCAACTCCCTTGCTACTAGGCTTTGGTAGAGATTGAATGCCTAACCATGGTATGCTGGGTGATTATGTAATCTGAACTTCTCATCATGAATTGGGTGTTGTATGACCCTCCTAGACATAAGGCCATGTGTGAGCAGCAGCAATCTACCATCAAATGGAAATGGTATCCAAGAGACTGGGATTGGGCAGGTCCAGACCGTACAAGCAAGTTGCATGGGCAAGTGGCTTAGATTCCTTTGACTCTGAAGGTACGTTGCCTCTTCCACTCATATGGTTTATGGCCTCTTGAAGATACTCCAGTTGGATGAGGAAGAAATAACAAGACTGGTTTGCAGATTTTTCTGTATTACACACAGGTACTACTCAGTTTCACTCATGGGTGATCCTGAAGGGCACTGGTGAAGAAAAATTCTCCCAGTGGATAGAACTTTGAGCAGCAGATTTCGTTGTATGCTATGTCTAGACTGAGAGAGGGCTGGGAGTACACATGGACACTGATTCGTGGGCAGTTGCTAATGGTTTGGTTGGATGGTTAGGGACTTGAAAGAAATAGGATCAGAAGATTGATGACAAGGACATCTTGGGAAGAGGTGAATGAACGGACATCTTATAACGGTTACCAACTGTGAAGATATCTGTGATCCATGTGAATGATGACCAAAGTGCATTCACTGGAGGGGAAGTTCTTAGTGATTAGGTGGGCAATTGATGTACTCAGTGGGTGTCTGTCAGTCTCTTTTCTTGGCCATTCTACTGCTTACTCAGTGAGCCCATAAACAGAGTGGCCATGGTGGTAGAAACAGAGGGTATTCATTGCCTCAACAATGTGGACTTCCTCTTACCACGGCTGGCCTGGCTAACACTACTACTACTGCTGAGAGCCTAATATGTCAACAATAGAGGCCAACATGGATCCCCTAATATGGGCCCATTCACCCGGGGAACTAGTCAGCCACCTGGTGGCAGGTTGATTCCATCAGACCTTTTCCATCTTGGGGTGGGGGGTGGGGGTCAGAGATTTGTCCTCACTGAAATAGACACATTCTGGACATGGATATGCCTTCCCTGCCATAATGCTTCTGACAGTAGCACCATCTATGGACTCACGGGGCACCTTATCCACCATCATGGAATTTCCCATAGTGATGTTTCTGATCAATGATTGCCATAGCATTGCTTCTTTCACAGCAATGAAGTGCAGCAGTGGTCTCAAGGCCATAGAATTAACTGGTTTTACCACATGTCCCATCACCTGGAAGCAATTGGACAAATTTTGAAAGATGTAAGAGCTTAGTGAAGACTTAATTATAGTGTCAGTTGGGAGTCACCACACTGAAATGATGGAGTCCATCTTAAAGTGTACTTACTGTGTGTGCTTTGAAACAACATATACGGTACTATCCACCTCACAGCCAGGACATATAGGTCTTGGAATCAAGAGATGGAAGTGGCTTATGTCACTATTAAACCCAATAATTCACTCACAGAAGTTTTGTTTCCCCTCCTGGCTACCCTGAGCTCTGCTTGTTTGGAAGTCTTAGTCCCCAAAGAGGAACTGCTCACTAGGGTCCACTGCAATGGCTCAATCAGGAAGAGAAACCCAATCAGTGAGGCACTCTGCCAGATCTTACAGGGGAGAAAAGCATGACCGATGTGTCTGCTGAATCTATGAGGACGATTTCTTGCAGGTGCTCACTTCTGCAAAATACATTCTGGGAAGTATTGGAAGAGTTTTGATTCTGTCAAGTTTATACAAGAAGAGAAAAAACAGCCATGTTTGCTGATTTTTATTTATTTGCTCACCTATGTGGAAAGAAAAGAGAGGGCCTTACAGTCTTTTGGGGTAGACAAATCTTTTCCAGGCCTTCAAGGCACTTGAAGATGCATTTAGTAAGCAAAACTTTCTTACTATCTTATCTACATAAGTTACAGAATAGGACTAAAATAGAGCAGGGATTCTGGGTGATACAAAATTAATGTTAGGTCAGTTGCACACTCATTGAGCCATCGTTGGTGATTCTGCTAAGGTTTTCTCTTAATTTGCTCTGTGTATATCCTGGTTAAAGGGCCGACCTGTGTCTTTAGAGCATTTCCTATATTTGGCCCTATTCTAGTGTTGTAGTTAAGTACATGGATCTGGAGTCTGATTGCTGGGAGCTGAATCCTAGCTTGGTCAACTTGTAGCTTTGTGATCTTTGGTGTCAATTAACTTCTCTGTGCCTGTTTTCTTATCTGTAAAATGAGGATAATAGTTATATCTACTTCAGAATGTTGTTGGAGAATTAATTAAGATGACATATGTACAGTCCTTACAACAGTGATTGGCCCATGGTCAACAATGACTAAGGTTTAGCAATTCTTATTATAACTTGGCAATGTGTGCTGTGAGTCTGTCTGCCAGGAATATAAACCACTTGGGATCCCTGCTCTCTTTCTCTAGCAAACCTGCAGAACACCTGCTAAATAGCTCATATAGACTGAATCGTGTCTCCCCTCCCACCTCCAAATTCATATGTTGAAGTGCTAACTTCCTAATGTAACTGTATTTGGAAATAGGGTCTTCAGGCAGGTAATTAAATGAGCATGTAAGGGTGGGGTGATAACCCCATAGGACTGGTGACCTTGTTAGAAGAGGAAGACACCAGGGCTCACTCTTTCTCCATCACACACAGAGAGAAGGCCACGTGAGGACACAGTGAGAAGGTGGCCGTCTGTAAGCCAGGAAGAGAGGCCTCACCAGTAACCAACCCTGGCACTTTAATCTTGGACTTCCTGCCTCCAGAACTCTGAGAAATTAAGGTCTGTTATTTAAGCCACCAGACTAGAGTATTTTATTATGGCAGCCCTGGGAGACTAATGGCATTATGAAATTGCATAATTTAAATATTCAGGCTGGATGTGGTGGCTCACGCCTGAAATCTCAGCACTTTGGGAGGCTGAGGTGGGAGGATCGATTGAGCCCAGGAGTTTGAGACCAGCCTGAGCAACATAGCCTATCTCTACTAAAAACAAAGAATTATCCGGGGTGGTAGTGTGCCTGTATTTCCAGCTACTTGGGAGACTGACCTGGGAGGATCACCTGAGCCCAGGGGAGGTCCAGGCTGCAGTGAGCCCTGATGGAGCCACTGTACTCCAGCCTGGGTAACAGACAGAGACCTTGTCTCAAGAAAAAAACAAAAAACAAAACAAAACAAAAAACCTGTTGCCTTTAGAGATAAAGATGGAACTGTGGAGTCAGTATCCTCAAATTCACTCACTGATGTGAAAAGCTGTTTGGGATTTACTTCTGAATGTATTTCTCGAGTGTACAGTGTTCAGAAAATGGAAGCAGGGATTATGGAAACCATCTAGTTTTAAGAAAATCAGGGCCAAATGATTGCTTTTTGGAATCTTTTATCAAAGCTTTTCTAAGATCTTCATTAAATAACAAGCAAATCTGAAGGAGCACGAGATCTAAAAAAGCTTTTCAGCCCACACTGAATTTCCTAATCTCTGGGAATATAAAGTCAGATTTGGTTTCTATATATTTTTACTCTGAAATGTAGAGAAAATGTAAAAACTTAGGCAGTAATCGTGCAAATTAAGAGTCATTCTTTAATGACTGCCTTGCGTTTGCAAACCGGCTTTACGCCTGGCAAGCTCGGACCCCGTCCATCGTGGGGCGCCAGGAGATTGCCGGGCCACTGTCCCCAAGTCAGGGCTGGGTCCCGGCGTCCCCGCGTTCTCCGAGTCCCTGGTCCCCGCCCCAGCCGGCTCCGGGACCCGCCCGACTCCCCGCCCCTCCCCCGCCCACGCTCCAGCCGCAGGGGGCAGGGCGGGAGGCGGGCGCCCGGCGCGTCCAGTCCCCGGGACCCTTTTAAAGCGTGGCGCGCCAGGGCCGGGCATGCCGAGCCCCGTGGCGGAGACAGCGGTGCGCCCAGTTCCCGGGAGCGGCCCGAGCAGCCCAGCGCCCAGGGCTGCCCTTCCCGGGCCGGCGGGCTCCCCGGGCTCCCCGCCGCCGCCCCGTGCGCCCCGGGAGGGCCCGGCATGCTGCGCCAGCTGCTGCTCGCCGCGCTCTGCCTGGCGGGTCCCCCAGCGCCCGCGCGCGCCTGCCAGCTGCCCTCCGAGTGGAGGCCCCTGAGCGAGGGCTGCCGCGCCGAGCTGGCCGAGACCATCGTGTACGCCAGGGTGCTGGCGCTGCACCCCGAGGCGCCCGGCCTCTACAACCACCTGCCCTGGCAGTACCACGCCGGCCAGGGGAGCCTCTTCTACTCGGCCGAGGTCGAGATGCTGTGCGACCAGGCGTGGGGCAGCATGCTGGAGGTGCCCGCCGGCTCCAGGCTCAACCTCACCGGCCTGGGCTACTTCTCGTGCCACTCCCACACCGTGGTCCAGGACTACTCCTATTTCTTCTTCCTCAGGTGAGCCCGGCGGCGCCGCCACCTCTCTCTGTCTTTGCGCCACCTCCCGAGGTCGCCGTTACCTGGAGCCAGGCCGGTAACTCCCCGGGCAGCCTGTCGGTGCCAAGTGAGAATGCCCCTGGGGCGCCTACCCCTTGCCTTCTTGGATCTCCCTTGGTCCGTCTGACGTCTCTACAGACGCCCTGGCTACCCCTGGTTAAGGCGGTTTAAAAGACAGGGAAGGTTTCTGTGCCTTGTACACAGAAGAGCATTGCAGACAAAAGCTCAAAGCGCTCTCCAACAGTCCCTTTGACTCGAGTTTTTAAACTGGCCTCAGTAGGAGTAGATGGGGACGGTGAGAAAAACAATCTTTGAAATCAGTCTATGTCTGTTATTTTGGCTCTGCCCTTCCTAACCGTGATTCTGAGCGCATTTCTTGACACCTTCTCAAGAACTTCCATAGCCTCACCTGTGTAAAGTGAGAGACAGGGCTGGTTGAGCGAGGAACGTAACTCATGTAAAGCACCTGGTGCAGGTTAGAAGTTGACCAGCTGCCCACTCTCTCCTCTTCCCCATTCGCTCAAATGCCAAGATGTGAATGGTGTGGAATGTAGCCCGGGATTGCATCATTATCTCATATCAGCTGCCAGGTTCTTTGAAATAGCAAAGGTTTACTGGGGCTAGAGGTTCTGCTGCTGGTAAAATCCTGGGTAGCAATGCCTTGAGGAGTGGAGAGGTGAACCAGGCAGGAGGTCCTCTCTGATTATAGACCACTGGAATCTTCTGAAGTTCCATGAACGTTGGCCTGTGGTCAAGATGGAATGCGTCTGCCTAAGAATTCAGTCAATTCTCATTGACTACTGAATTCTTCTGAAATTTGAATAGAGAGCGCCAGGTGGAACCCTAAATTCTTTGGTTGGCTTCAACTGAATTTGGAGAGTGATATAAAACAACCGAGAAAAACATCAAAATGGAATGTAACCTATCTAACAAGATAGTGAATTAATCCACTGTTGTGGTGATCGGCTGTAGTTCCAGTTTTCCCAGGAAGTAGCACTGAGGATATTTGGAATGAGGCTGACGTGGGTCTGCAGATTCACTTTTAGCTCGCATTTCTCTGAGAAAGAAAACAGTTCTACAAAGTGGTGTTTGTAAGTGCATGGCAACACATGTTTTCCATATTGAAGCCAGAATATCTAAGTTTAAAAAACATGTCTTGCTTTGTGTTGGCTTGAGTGGTTCAGCTAAATTAAGTTTTTAAATATATATACGTATTTCCAGAGAAGTGTAGTTTCTAAATAAAGCCAGTGAGACTGAGAGAGTGCCCTTCTTGATACAGAGAAACTTAGGGTTTCATGTTTTTAATTAGGAAAAATACTGAGAAACCATCTATAAAATTATTCAAAACCAGAACTTTGTTCTCCAAAGGAAAAAGAGCCCAAGTATTTGAGCAGGCTTTTTAAAGAAATTTTTATCCTGAAATACAGTTTGTCCAATGGTTCCGTGGTGCTCAGCCAATTCTCATCTTTTTTGCTCTACCATGTTTACAAAAGTTAGGGCAGAAATACAAAGACAGTAGTCTGATGTTTTCATTTCACAGGGCTGTCTTGCCTTGGAGTGTGTTAACAACTACACACAAATCATTTCTTCTTTGTTATTCTGGGACCCACTGAGATGAGACTGGACCTCTGGTCACTGTCAGGGGTGAGGGTGGCAGTGGAGACTTGCTGGTGAGCCCTACGTGTTGTTTTTTTTTGACTGGAGTGTAACTTTCATCACTTTCTTTTTGTGACTTTTTAAAGAATCATTCTAATTGATTTATGCTAGGCCTTTAAATATGTTTACTAATATGTATACTGCATTTACTTTGCACCAAGTGCTTCATTAGGTTTTTGATGCAATGCTGATGATAGCACCAAAAAAGTAGGTACTATTTTTTATTTATATACATTCTGTTTGTTTTTTTTTTTGAGATGGCGTCTCACTCTTGTCACCCAGGCTGGAGTGCAATGGTGCAATCTTGGCTCACTGCAACCTCTGCCTTCGAGGTTCAAGTGATTCTCCTGCCTCAGCGTTCTGAGTAACTGGGATTACAGGTGTGCATCACCATGTCTAGCTAATTTTTGTATTTTTAGTAGAGACAGCATTTCACTGTGTTGGCCAGGCTGGTCTCAAACTCCTGACCTCAGGTGATCCACCCGCCTTGGCCTGCCAAAGTGCTGGGGTTACAGGCGTGAGCCACCGCACCCAGCCAGTACTATATTCTTTTTGCAGATTAGAATACTGAAGCTTAGAGGAGTTAAGACATTTGTTTCATGTCATATAGAAGATAAATAGCAAAGACAGAACTTAAACATAGGTCATTACAGCTGGCCTTTTTTTCACCAGGAAATAAGGAACACTCTTTGAGAAGGAAGACCCCTTGGGGGACTTGGAAGACAACACAAATAGACAAACAGGCACCATATACATAGTTTTCTCCATACTTTGATCAAACTCATCTTTTTGAAAACCTTAACGATAGACTGATGTAGTGTGAGACAAAGAAATAATTAGAAGTAGTAAGTCCTCTAATGAGAGCCATGCCAGACATTGATGTGAAATTGGCAAGCCCGTTGCAGTTGTCTGTGACTCTTGATTGAAGCTGGTACACCCTTGACTGTCTAGTCTACATGTCTGCCTTTTTTCCCCTCTTCTCCATTAGGATGGATGAAAATTATAACCTCTTTCCTCACGGAGTCAATTTCCAAGATGCCATCTTCCCAGACACTCAAGAGAACAGAAGGATGTTTTCTAGCCTTTTCCAGTTTTCAAACTGTTCCCAAGGGCAGCAGCTGGCGACTTTCTCCAGTGACTGGGAAATCCAGGAAGACAATAGGGTAAGAATCGGCTAAATCCTGTGCCACAGCAAATCAATAGTGTAGCTACACGTTGTGTGAATTTTGTGACCAAAGGAGTCAAGAATACTCTTCCAAAAGCCCAGATCAGAGAGTATTATTGTATGCCCTCTTTCTCTCCTACTATCCCTCCTTATCTCCCAGCTGTTAAAAAAGAACATTCATAAACTTTGGATCCCTGAAGCTTTACTGTTGGATCAGGAGTTCTTCCCAAAGTATGAGAACAAGATGAGATGAAGGTTGGCATGCTGAGCCTCAGTTTCCTCTTCTATAGAACAGGGACAGTAGCGGCTTGTCCAACCTGCAGCCCAGGACAGTTTGAATGTGGCCCCACACAAATTTGTAAACTTTCTTAGAACATGACAAGACTTTTTTGCAATTTTTTTTTGCTTATCAACTATCGTTAGTGTATTTTTTGTGTGGCCCAAGACAATTCTTCTTCCAATGGGGCCCAAAAGATTGGACACCCCGATCTATGTCAGAGGGCTAATGCAATATGATTTAAATATGTAAAAACTATAATTATGTAAATCCATTAGCATAATGCTTGAAAGAGTAAGTGCTCAATACATGTGAGCTGTTACGACTGTTCCTGACTGTATGATTGTTATCGACAGCATAGGGCTCTAAGAAATTGTTTTAGAGGAAAGGAAAAGTGCTGAGGGAAGTGAAATGAAATTTGCTATCATAGCTACCACTTCTGTGATTCTTAACTGTAGTTGGTAAGACATAGAGGTGCAGGATGGCCAAGGTGGTTGCAAAATGTAAGGGTCGGGATTGTAAGGGTTGGGAATGAAAATATAAAAGAGTCTTCCGATCTCGGCCAAATGCCAGAGTTGGAGGAAAATTTTGATGATCATCACTCTTCCAGAGCGATGGGCATTGCCACAACCAAGTTGGGATGATAGTGGGGGCCAGGCCAGTCTAGGCCTCTGGGGCAGTGACCCATCTCTTCCAGTCCCCTATTAGGACATCTTTAGGTCAGTGTGACACACTGCTGGAGAGAGAGTTCTGATGTGGGTATCAGATGGAATAAGGACTTTTTTTTTTTTTTTTTTCCATTAATGAACCCATTTGTGCATGTTAAGAGACTCCCTCCTTTCCACCCATCAAGGAAGGTTTGAGGGAAGTGTCTTTCGCTTGTCTGGTGGGATGGCCTAGGGTAGCTGCCTTGTTCTTCCGAATCCCCTTATGTCTTTTTTATTTTGTTTTCCTTCCAACTTTTATTTTAGGTTCAGGGGGTACGTGTGTAGGTTTGTGACATGGGTAAATTGCATGCCACTGGGGTTTGGTATACCAATCATTTCACACCCAGGTAGTGAGCACAGTACCTGAGAGGTAGTTTTTCCATCCTCACCCTCCTCCCACCCTCCACCCTCAAGTAGGCCCCGGCGTCTATTGTTGCCATCTTTGTATCTATGTGTACTCAATGTTTAGCTCCCATTATAAGTGAGAACATGCAGTGTTTGGGTTTCTGTTCCTGCATTCATTTGCTTAGGATAATGGCCCCCAGCTGCATCCATGTCTGCAAAGGACAGGATTCAAACCCCCTTCAAAGGGAGATTCAAAGGGAGCTTTGCCCAGGGCTCCCTGGACCCTGGAGGCCTTCTTCATGCTCTTGCACAGAAGCTATTCCTGTGAAGGGCAGGTACGCCCAACTGAGGGAAAGGATTTATTCTTCTTTGACATATGCCTGTAATCCCAGCACCTTGGGAGGCCGAGGTGGGGGGATCACCTGAGGTCAGGAGTTCGAGACCAGGCTGGCCAACATGGCGAAACTCTGTCTCTACTAAAAATACAAAAATTAGCTGGGCAGGGTGGTGCATGCCTCTAATCCCAGCTACTCAGGAGGCTGAGGCAAGAAAATCGCTTGAACTCAGGAGGTGGAGGTTGCAGTGAGCCGAGATCACACCATTGCACTCCAGCCTGGGCGACAGAGTGAGAGTCCGTCTCAAACAAACAAACATTCCTCAGCTCTGCCCTAGACTCAGCTCTGCTGAGTCTAGACTTTCTAGCCCCTCCCTGATGGTTAGAAAGTTAGAACTTTCTGAACGCTTGTCATGTATTTTGCTCCCAGTGTGGTTCCAAGCACCTGTTTTTATTCTTCCTTTTCTCCTTCTTAATCTTTACTGTTGCCTACTCCATATCGAGTTGGACCCAGCAAGTCTAAGCCTGAGCATCCCAAGCCCAAGTCATACTTAATTTCTTCCAAGCGAAGACTTTTTAGGCTTGGCCCTTTCATTCTCCATCTTGTGGCAGCTTTGCTTATATGACTATATAATAGATTTATGTCAAGAGATTAGATATTATTCTGAAAATACTTGAATAGGTTAGCCCTTAAAATCTTACGCTACATAACTTTTTAGCACTATGGTCACATAATCTAGCTACTAACATTTTTCTGGAATTAGATTTTTCCATCATTTGGGAAAAACAAAGAACAATAGGACCGTGGAGAATTGTTTCAGCGTGAAGGCAGATCTATTTCTGTTGATCAGATGTTGATCTTGGGGGAGAATTCCTTTTCCCTTTCGCTTGAATCACCCTGGCCTCTTAGATAACAAAGTGTGGGAGCATTCCAGGCTCAGAGGAAAAGTGGAAACTTGAGGTGAGGAAGATAATTATTTCACTTTGCTGAGCTGCTGTGGAACAGAATTTAGTTCAATTTGGGGGATGCTGCACGTTTCCAGACCTTTGCTTGTGCCATTTTTACTCCCTACCCACTTTGAAAGGGACCACATCAAAGCTACATAAAATTAGCCCATTAGGGGCTGATCGCAGTGGCTCATGCCTGTAATCCCAGGACATGGGGAGGCTGAGGTGGGCTGATCACTTGAGGTCAGGAGTTTGAGATCAGCCTGGCCAACATGGTGAAACTTCATCTCTACTAAAAATACAAAAATTAACTGAGGATGGTGGTACGTGCCTGTAATCCCAGGCACTTGGGATGTTGAGGCAGGAGAATCGTTTGATCTTGGGAGGCAGAGGTTGCAGTGAGCAGAGATCACACCACTGCACTCCAGTCTGGGCAGCAGACCAAGACTCTCTCAAAACAAAGCAAAACAAGAAAAATTAGCCCATTAGTTTAAAACTTAATTTGAAATTAAAATTCCATTGACTTTTTAAAGTTTTCTAATGCTCCCTAAGATATTTTTACTTACCCTGGAGTGATTAAAATAGTTGTGAATTATTGACTACTACCTGCTTCTTTTTTTTTTTTTTCTTTTGAGATGGAGTCTCACTCTGTAGACCAGGCTGGAGTGCAATGACATGATCTTGGCTCACTGCAATCCCCACCTCCAGGGTTCAAGTGATTCTCCTGCCTCAGCCTCCCAAGTAGTTGGGATTACAGGTGTGTGCCATCACACCTGGCTAATTTTTGTATTTTTAGTAGAGAGGGGGTTTCACCCTGTTGGCTTGGCTGGTCTTGAACTCCTGACCTCAGATGATCCACCTGCCTCAGCCTCCCAAAGTGCTGGGATTACAGGCGTGAGCCACCATGCCCGGCCTACTTGCTGCTTTTTTCTTAAAAAACAAACAAACAAACAAACAAAAACTTTAAGCATTTCTTTTTCTGTGGGAAGGTAAGCATCAAATTATCCTACCCAGGATAAACACACCATGTTATGTCAGAAGCAGTCAAGATTGTTCCTTAACCTTAGGAGGGGGTTAGAATTGCTGTTATGGTCACCCGTTTATTCCAGTAAGAATAGACGTTAGACTTTTGTTAATCAGAACACACTAACACTCCGCATATTCTAAGAGCAGTTATGAAGGGCCTGGGACTTTGCTTAGGAGACTTTCTTGTATTATGTGCCGAGTCTTTGATTATAGACCCTGCAGGCATCCCATGTGCTCCTGGACTTTCTAGGTGCTGGTTTTTGGTTTTTGTTTTTTTGTTTTGTTTTGTTTTTTTGAGACGGAGTGTTGCTCTGTTGCACAGGTTGGAGTGCAGTGGTGCAATCTCGGCTCACTGCAGCCTCTGTCTCCCAGGTTCAAGTGATTCTCCTACCTCAGCCTCCCAAGTAGCTGGGATTACAGGCACCTACCACCATGCCCAGCTAATTTTTGTATTTTTTGTAGAGATGGGGTTTCACCATGTTGGCCAGGCTGGTCTTGATCTCCCAGCCTCAAGTGATCCTCCTGCCTTGGCCTCCCAAAATTCTGGGATTACAGGCGTGAGCTACCACGCCTCACCTCTAGATGCTGTTGATGCTGCTGTTCTTTAAGCTTCCATTCAGCTTGGACAGCGGATCTGGACTGTAGTTATGAAGGGCACATTTCATTCTCTTCCCTGATAGTTCTCACTTTCTCTCTGTTGGAGGTTCTGGGACTCTAGAGTCGATTTGGAGGGTAGGAGATGGAAGAGGAGGAAAAGCTTACGGAGAGATACTTTTGCAAAGCATATGCAGGGTGACATTCAACTCAGTCCTTGGGAGCAAAGTCCTCCCACACTCTGGTTCCTTTCCAGCATCTCTCCATCTTCAAATATCTCACCCACACATTAGTAAATAGCAACGGGATCTTTCTTTCAAAAGCTGCCAAGATGTCAGCAGTGTTAGTACGTGTTCACCGCCTCTCTGGTTCGGTGTCATGGTGTTAATAGGACTTGGGGGATATCTTTGGCACGTCAGAACATCCACCAGATTTACTGGCAGATTTCTTTCCACACCAGCCAAGGACATTTTTCCTTCCTCATTTCTCTCTTGCTGGACAAGTGCAACAGTCAAAACAAAATTTGGA
This sequence comes from Nomascus leucogenys, assembly GCF_006542625.1. Taxonomy (NCBI): domain Eukaryota; kingdom Metazoa; phylum Chordata; class Mammalia; order Primates; family Hylobatidae; genus Nomascus; species Nomascus leucogenys. Next base: position 101,176,960 of record NC_044389.1, on the reverse strand, counting down.
TATTTTTCCCTCTCTGCCGGTACTGTCCCCTAGGACCAAGACCGAGACTGACCCATACTTATGTCAATCTGTCATAAAATGTCATGGGATTGAAAGAAAATCTGTAGAGATCTTGCTATCATTTTCTTCTTCCTTCTTTTGGAGTTGGGAAGGATGATAGGGGTGTTACCCTTCTCTAAGCTGCCTTCGAAGGACTGTCAACTTGTAATCAGAAGATCTCAATCAGCTCTGCCATTTCCAGAGGAATGACCATGGGCAGATGCCCTAACTTCCCACAACTTCAGTTTTCCCTTCTATAAAATAGAGCCTAGAACAGGTAAACTGTCTCAGGGTGTTGTAAGGACCTAATTAGAACATACATTTGAAAACACTTTCTAGAATGATGCAAGGGCTGATTACTGAAAGCTGATTATTCTCAAGTATTGCTTTAAAACCCACATTAAAAAAGAATTTGAAAAGCTGCCTGCTGCTGTCCGGGGGGTCCCGAAACATCCCATGGAGGAGTGGCAACATCAGTAGTGACAGGGGTTTGTGCTGGAGATGGGAACAGATGGAAGGGAAGCTATCTTCTGCACTTTTTTTATTCAACAGAATTGATTGGGTTCTGTGCAAGGATGACATTGAAAAATATAGAGTATTGAATTATCAACAGGTAACACACTCACATGGGTTCTCTACTACCCCTGACACCCATCCACCCAGTCCCCACACACCCTCCAAATAAGTAGCCACTGTTACTAGTTTCTTGTATAAACAGTCAGTGATGTTTTAAAAATCCTTACTTCAATCAGTTCTAGGGAAAAGGTGGTGTTTGGTTGCATGAATAAATTCTTCAATGGTGATTTCTGAGATTTTGGTGCACCCATCACGTAAGCAGTGTACACGGTACCCAGTGTGTAGTCTTTTATCCCTCACCATCTCCCACCCTTTTCACCGAGTCCACAGAGTCCATTCCTAATCTCATGCCTTTGTGTCCCCATAGCTTAGATCCCATTTATGAGTGAGAACATAAAATGTTTGGTTTTCCATTCCTGAGTTACTTCATTTAGAATAATGGTCTCCAATTCCATCCAGATCTCTGCGAATGCCATTATTTCATTCCTTTTTATGGCTGAGTAGTATTCCATGACATATATAAACTATATTTTCTTTATCTCAATGGAGTTATTTTTTTGTTTTGTTTTGTTTTGTTTCTTTTGAGATGGAGTCTTGGTCTGCTGCCCAGGCTGGAGTGCAGTGGCGCAATCTCAGCTCACTGCAACCTCCGCCTCCCTGGTTCAAGCGATTCTCGTGTCTCAGCTCCATGAGTAGCTGGGACTACAGGTGCCCGGCACCATGGCAAGCTGATTTTTGTATTTTTAGAAGAGATGGTGTTTCACCGTGTTGGCCAGGCTGGTCTGAAACTCCTGACCTCAAGTGATCTACCCACCTCAGCCTCCCAAAATGCTGGGATTATAGGTGTGAGCCACCGCAGTTGGTCCTCAATGGAGTTTTTTTTTTTTTTTTTGTATCCATATATGTGTTATTACCACTGTCTTTGACACAAATGGCAACACACTGTGTATGCTTCACTACACCTTGCTTAATTCATGAGTAGATCTGGGAGATCTTTCCATATGCATGGCCTGAGGGCTAGACTGGGTGAGAAAAAAAGATAAGAAAGAGACAGAAACCAAGGCCTTTGTCCATAATCAGGGATTTCTCCTGGAGTTTTTGCTGCACAGCTCCATGATTCAGCCCTCTTTGGGTCAGATCCCCCCATTGCTTCTAATTGTTTAGTGTTCAGAGTTCAGGTAGGTAGGGTTTCAGAGTTTTTAAAACTATATGCAGAGATTTCAGTTAAAATCAGTGGGAATCATAGGCTATGGTCGGCTTGCTTCATCTTGACTGGCACTGGAGTTGACATTTCTATCTGACTGGATCCATTAAGAACGTGTGTTCAAAGCCAGGATTGGTGGTTGAAGCCTGTAATCCCAGCAGTTTGGGGGGCTGAGGCGGGCAGATCACGTAAGGTCAGGAGTTTGAGACCAGCCTCGCCAATATGGTGATACAATATGGTGAAACCCCATCTCTACTAAACATACAAAAATTAGCCAGGCATGGTGGCACATGCTTGTAATCCCAGCTATTTGGGAGGCTGAGGCAGGAGGATCACTTGAACCTGGGAGGCAGAGGTTGCAGTGATCTGAGATCATGCCACTGCACTCCAGTCTGGGCAACAGAGCAAGACTCCCTCTCAAGGGAAAAAAACAAAACAACAACAAAAAAACATATGTTCAAGCTTTGGTGGAATATATAGCATGGAGGGAAAAAATGAACAGTATTTATTTGTTGATGATCAAAAACAAATAGGAATGGGACAGGATCTGTAGTTTCTAAAGCGAGGTTTGAACCCCAAATAGACTAAAAATCAGGTAGAACTCATTTCATTCACATTTTTCAGAAAGGGCTCTAGAACAATTTAAAGGTATCCCCACAAGTGTGCTGAGATCCTCAAGTTTAACAGATCATTTGGTCAAAAACAAAGATACTCATTCCTTAGAGATGGAGAAGTGTAGCTTATTGTCAACAAGTATTTGAGCATCTGTTAAGTATCTCTGTTTCTTTATTCTTCTTTGATACTGCACCCAAACTCAAAAGTGGTAGTATCTTAAAAATGTGTTATAATGTAGAATCTGAAACCTTATCAATGAACTTTCTGTATTCCTACATGAAAATACATTGGCCTATCTTGTACTTTGAATGGATTTCTTACTCATGCATGATTTCATAACATGATGCATTGACCATTTGGAAAATAGTAGTTTTACCATGTTATGCAGATCTTCCAAATGTGGTGAGATTTAATTATACAATATAAAAATCATAATTGTTAACACCACTATTGATCTGATGAGAGAAAGACTAAGTATTGGGAAGCTGTCAAACTCACAGTGGCAACTTTCCTAAAATTCTAATTTTTGCTTGAGAGCTCACACCCAGTCACTCACTGGCAACCAATACTGTCAGTTGTTTTCTTCGAAGTGACAAGCTTACTTTATTCACCTTCAAGAAAATGTCTATCAAATACCCAAATCTGAATAAATATAGTTGGTCCTTCATTTCATTCTTTCAAGTAAAAATAGTGTTTCATGAAGAAAGCCACTAGTTCAGCTCAGAACTCGAGACAACCATCATACTTTGCTATGCGGAGGGGCTTTATGTGTGTACTTCATTTCTTCACACTTGCATGTATTAACAATGTGTATGCAAGGGTCAGGATTTAATAATTTTTACTGCTTCAGTGAAGACTTTTTTTTTTTTTTTGAGACAGAGTCTCACTGTTTCACCCAGGCCGGAGTGCAGTAGTGGCACTATCTTGGCTCACTGCAAGCTCTGCCTCCCGGGTTCAAACCGTTCTCCTGCCTCAGCCTCCCGAGTAGCTGGGACTACAGGCGCCCGCCACCACGCCCGGCTAATTTTTTGTATTTTTAGTAGAGACAGGGTTTCACTGTGTTAGCCAGGCTGGTCTCTATCTCCTGACCTCGTGATCTGCCCACCTCGGCCTCCCAAAGTGCTGGTATTACAGGCATGAGCCACCGAGCCCAGCCCAGTGAAGATATTCTTAAATTAAAGTGGCATTTTTTTTTTCTGCTTGCACGTGGCACTGAAGAATACAATGACTGCTAGAATCGTCTGGTCCCACTGTCTTGATTTGCGCTATGAGGCTGGCAGTTTAACTTGCCTTGCTGTTGCACCAGCAGCGCAAATGACGAACAGTGAAAAAGACAAATAAATAACATCTTAGTAGTATTCTGAAAATAGTTTTGATCTCATGGACTGCCTAAAAGGGTGCTGGGGCCAGGTGCAGTGGCTCACGCCTGTAATCCCAACACTTTGGGAGACCGAGGTGGGCTGATCACTTGAGATCAGGAGTTCAAGACCAGCCTGGCCAACATGGTGAAACCCTGTCTCTACCTAAAATTCAAAAATTAGCCAGGTGTGGTGGCACATGCCTATAATCCCAACTACTCAGGAGGCTGAGGCATGAGAGTCACTTGAACCCGGGAGGCAGAGGTTGCAGTGAGCTGAGATCGTGCCATTGCACTGCAGCTTGGGTGACAGAAAGAGACTTTGTCTAAATAAGTAAGTAAGTAAAATGAATGAATGAATGAATGAATGAATGAATGAATGGGTCCTGGGGCCCCCTAGGATTCTGCAGACTTTGGGAACTGCTGCTCTGGACTAAGTCAGTGATGGACAATGATAGAAGAGAGGTATTGACTGAGCCGAGGGCTTAAGGAATGGGGGATTTAATGGTCTGAGTGCAGGGAGGTGTGTGACCTCAGTATGTGGCCCAGAATTTCAGGAGAGCTTGAGTGAACATTGAGCTTGGAATGATTTCAGGAGCTGGGCTTCTAGCCCTGCTGAATAATGGGCAGCTGCATGGGCAGGGTTGGGCCAGATTGTAGGGGGCTGTGAAAACCTTTGTAAAAATTCCAGGGCTGAGACTCAGGAGACCCTGGATCGAGGGGCTCTATCTGGACTTTGGAGAGTGACTAAGCATGTACTGTTTTCAGAAAGCTTTGAGCTATTTGTAATCATGCTACTCCCTGCCTTCTAGCTGAAGGCTATTAACGTATTCTGATTGTCATTACTCGGCCACTTGATTGGCCAAATAGAGCCAAAGCTGTGAAGTGGGTAGGATGGTGGTCTTTTTAATTTATTCATTTGTACCTTCATTCTACGTATATTTACCAAACACCTATGGTGTGTCACTGGGAATACAAAAGGGAACAGGAGAAAAGAGCTCCAGGCCCTCCTTGAACCTACATGGTAGTGGGATGAGGGAGACACAGTCACTACATCAATGAATGTATCAGTCCATAGGAAAAATATCAGATAATGATAGGTGTTTGGCCAAGAATTAAAAGAGGGTAGGCCGGGCGCGGTGGCTCATGCCTGTAATCCTGACATTTCGGGAGGCTGAGGTGGGCAGATCACTTCAGGTCGGGAGTTCAAGACCAGCCTAGCCAACATGGTGAAACTCTGTCTCTACTAAAAATACAAAAATTAGCCAGGCATAGTGGCACATACCTATAATCCCAGCTACTCGGGAGGCTGAGGCAGGAGAATTGCTTAAACCTTGGAGGCAGAGATTGCGGTGAGCTGAGATTGCACCACTGCACTCCAGCCTGGGTGACAAGAGTGAGACTCTGTCTCAAAAAAAAAAAAAAAGTAGTAGGAACTGGAAGCCACTTCAGGTTGAAGAGATGACTTTTAAACTGAAATCTGAAGGACACAGAACAAGCCATACAAAGATCAGGCAGAAAAGCATGCCAGGCAGACCAAGAAGCCATTGCAATTGGCCCCAAGGTGAAAACAGCTTGGCCTTCTTGAGGGGTGGAAAAATAGGAATGAGCATTGGCGGTGGGGAGAGAATGGAACAAGCTGGGTTTGGAGAGGTGGGCATGGGCTGGATCATGTGGACACTTCTGAGCAAGTGGGGGAAGATGAGATCTTTGTGCTTTGGGGAGCCATTGAACAGCGTAGTGAGATCTGATGAGCCTTTCAGAAAAGGAACACTCTGGCAGCTGAGTGAACCACAGATGGCTGAGGGGCAAAAGCGGAAGCAGGGAGACCCATTGGGAAACCATTGGAACTGTCTAGGTGGGACTGGAGGCTTGGACTAGTGGGTAGCAGTGGCTCTGGGAAGAAATGGCTGGCTCTGGGATATGTCTGGAAGGGGCGCTCTCCTGTGTTCTTCCCATTTGTCCTTGATCACAGACCACTGCTGTCCCTACTTTTTAAGACATTTGCTCTGTGTCATCTCCCTCCAGCGCCTCGACCACCCCCCGCAGGCCAATGTCATGCTTTGTGCTGCAAAATATTACACTTCCTTTGGGAATATTTGTACCTGAATTAATAACATACCTAGTTGAAAATAGTTTTAAGGCAGAAATTTGCATCTCGATAGATGCAAGAATGGACACGTCCTTGATAGATTTTAAAACAGAGTTCTGGGTTCTAACTGGATGTCACTTGACCATTCTGAACTTAGTTTCTTTATCTGTAAAATTGGTTATGATACACCTACTGTGGTTTATCCATAGCACTGTAATAATAATAAAAAAAGGTAACATACTAATAAGGACAGAGTATTGGTTATGTGTGAGGCGTTATGTTACAGCTCTCATATCCCCGTATATCCCATAAGGTCTCAAGCCAGATGGGCGTTTCTTCCATCCACAAGGAAAATCCTTCCTACGTGCTTAGCACTGTGTCATGGGTTATGGAGAATGTAGTGGAAGAATTAGACCTGGTCTCTGAAGTCAAGTGATGAGATACAATTAACCCACATGAAAGATGGGTACTCCTGCTGGGCCACAGGAAATGGGAGGATTTGGTGGAGGTGAGAGATGATGAATTTAGACAGGGGAGGGATGTGTGCAGGTGCTGGGGTGAGCCAGCACACAGCAGAGGACAGGGCTGCATACCAGGGAATGGAGGGCTGATGAGGGTGCACGGGTCAGTGGACCCACATTGGGAGTTCCTGGCTTGTTTTTGAGTGTAGGCAGTTCACACTCGGAGAAGATTGCCCTCCAGCAAGGAGGGGTCAGGATTTGTGACTATACTGTGTATGGTGTATCATTTCTTTCTTTTTTGTTTTGCCATCAAATCAAAGTTTTATTGAAACGCAGTTATTACTCTTAAACAGGGACAAATGCTATATTATTGTTACATTTTTAGTTTCCTGTTTTACAGGGATTACTTTTTTTTTTTTTTTTTTTTTTTGAGATGGTGTCTTGCTCTGTCGCCCAGGCTGGAGTGCAGTGGCACGATCTCGGCTCACTGCAAGCTCCACCTCCCGGGTTAACGCCATTCTTTTGCCTCAGCCTCCCGAGTAGCTGGGACTACAGGCGTCCGCCACCACGCCCGGCTAATTTTTTGTGTTTTTAGTGGAGATGGGGTTTCACCGTGTTAGCCAGAATGGTCTCGATCTCCTGACCTGGTGATCTATCCACCTCGGCCTCCCAAAGTGCTGAGATTACAGGTGTGAGCCACCGTGCCTGGCCTACAGGGATTACTTTTTTAAAAAAAATTCATTTTATTTTGGAATAATCTTAGATTCACAGGCAGTTGCAAAGAAATGTACAGACAGGTCCCAGGCACCCCTCACTCCTTGTCCCCTACTGTTAATATGTTGTATAACTGTAGTGCAATATCAAAACCAGGCAATGGCACTGATGAAATCTGCAGAGTTTATTCAGATGTTAGTATTCAATCATTACATAGGCACTCATTTGTGTACATGTGTAAAATTCTGTGCAAGTTTATTACGTGTATCTTACTGTAAAATGTACAAAAGTAATTACTTTTAATGGCAAAAATGGCAAAAACAGCAATTACTTTTTGCACCAACCTAATAGTTACACAGACAGTCAGTTATGTACATGTGTAAAACTTGAGGCCAGGTGCGGTGGCTCACGCCTGTAATCCCAGCACTTTGGGAGGCTGAGGTGAGTGGATCACAGGGTCAGGAGATCGAGACCATCCTGGCTAACACGGCGAAACCCCGTCTCTACTAAAAAATACAAAAACCATTAGCTGGGTGTGGTGGCGGGCGCCTGTAGTCCCAGTTACTTGGGAGGCTGAAGCAGGAGAATGGCGTGAACCTGGGAGGCGGAGCTTGCAGTGAGTCGAGATCGTGCCACTGCACTCCAGGCTGGGCAACAGAGCAAGACTCCATCTCAAAAAAAAAAAACTCGATGCAATTTTATCACGTGTTGTCTTCCAGTAACCCCACCACAGTTAAGATACAGAACTGTCCCATCACCAAGTGGCTTCTTCCTGCTACCCCTTTTAAGCCACCGTTCCCCTCACCCATCCCTAAACTCTGGCAACCCTTAATCTTTTCTCCATATCTATAATTTTATTTTCGGTGTTATGTGCATATAATCATACTATATGTGCCTTTGGAGATTATCTTTTTTCATTCAACATAATTTCCTTGAGATTAATCCAAGTTACTGGATTCTCTTTCATTGCTGAGTAGTATTCCATGGTGTAGATGCACCGCTGATTGTTTAATGAGTCGCCCACTGAAAGACATTACGGTAACTTCCAGTTTTTAGCTATTAAGAATAAAGTTGTGGTGAACATTCACGTACAGAGTGTTGTGTAGGCATAAGTTTTCACTTCTCTGTTATAAATGCCCAAGAGTCCCATTGCTGGGTTGTACGGTAAGTCAATTTTTAGTGTTAAAAGAAACTCCAAAATTTATTTTCCAAAGGTCCTGTACCATTTATATTTCTACCAGCAATGGATAAAGCATCCAGTTCCCTGCCTCATTGCCAGCATTCGGTGTAATTATTATTTCTTATTCTAGCTGTTTTGATAGGTGTGTAGTGCTATCTCATTATGGTTTTAAGGTTTTGCTTTTTAAAAAATTAAGATATGATTTATATGCCACAAACTCACCCTGGATGAGAGTAGATTTCATATTATGTGTTCTTTACCATAATTAAAAAAAAATCTATCGCTTTAAAAGTTTTTGGGTAGAGTAAAAAAAATCTATAGCTATGAATAGCGTAAACAGTTGAGTCTCTAACTGTACAATTAAGTGGTTTTCAGTATATCCACATATATGTATAACTGCCACCACTTTTAATTTCAGAACATTTTATAACCCCCAAAAGAAACCCCAGATCCATTTTACTGATCAATCTCAATTCTTTGCTTCTTCCAAGCCCCAGCAATTGCTAGTCTCTTTCTGTCTCTATGGCTTTGCCTACTCTGGACATCTCATATACAGAAAATCTTACACTATTGTGTAAGATTTGTCTGTCTCAGGCTAGTCTCGCTTAGCATAATGTTTTCAAGCTTCGTTCATATTGTAGTATGAATCAGTACTTTGTTCTTTTTTATGGGTGAATAATATTTCATGATATGGCACTATCACATTTTGTTTATTCATTCCGCAGTTGGGTGTTTGGTTTGTTTCCACTCTTGCCTGTTACAAATAATGCTGCTGTGAACAGGTTTTTGTACGGATGTAAGCTTTCATTTTTCATGGGTGTATAACTAGGAGTGGAATTGCTGGGTCAGATGGTAACTATGTTTAGCCTTTGCAGGAGCAGCCAGACTGTTTTCCAAAGCAGCTGCACCATTTTACTTGCCCACCAGCGGTGTATGAGGGTTGCAGTTTCTTTATGTCTTCACTAGTAGTTGCTATTGTCTATCTTAATGATTTTAGTCATCCTAGTGGGAGTCAAGTGGTATCACATCGTGGTTTTGATTGGTATTTCCCTAATGACTAGTGATGTTGAGCATCTTTAGAGTGCTTATTGGGCATTTGTGCAGTTTCCTCTTGGGAGAAATGTCTATTCAAGTCCTTTGCCCATTTTTTAACTAGGTTGTCTTTTGATTGTTGAGTTGTAATAGTTCCCTATTTATTATGGATACTAAACCCTTATCACATATATGATTTATATACATTTTCTCCCGTTGTGTGTGCTGTCTTTTCACTGTGGGTTTTTTGTTTGTTTGTTTGTTTGTTTTTTGAGACAGAGTCTCACTCTGTCACCCAGGCTAGAGTGTGGTGGCACGATCTTGGCTCACTGCAGCCTCTGCCTCCCGGGGTCAAGTGATTCTCCCACCTGAGTCTCCCAAGTAGCTGAGATTACAGGCTTGCACCACCATGCCCAGCTAACTTTTGTATTTTTAGTAGAGACAGGGTTTCACCATGTTGGCCAGGATGGTCTCCAACTCCTGACCTCAAGTGATCTGCCCACCTCAGCCTCCCAAAGTGCTGGGATTATAGGCATGAGCCATTGCGCCCAGCCTCAGTGTAGTTTTAATTTGCATTTCCCTCATGGCTAATGATCTCAATCATCTTTTCATCTGCACATTTACCATCCATCCGGCCTCTTTGGTAAAATCTTCGTATCTTTTGCCCATTTTTTTTTTTTTTGCCATTTCTTTTTATTAGAGCTACCACTATAAACATTCCCTTTATAGTATGTTGAAAGTTTTTTTTTTTTTTTTTTTTTTTTTTGAGACAGGGTTTCACTCCCATAAGCCAGGCGGGAGTGCAGTCGTGCACTCTTGGCTTACTACACCCTCAACCTCCCAGGCTCAAATGATCCTCCTGCCTCAGCCTCCTGAGTAACTAGGACTACAGATGCATGCCACCACCCTGCTAATTTTTGTATTTTTAGTAGAGACGAGGTTTCACCATGTTGCCCAGGCTGGTCTCGAACTTCTTACCTCAAGTGATCTGCTCTGCTCAGCTTCCAAAAGTGCTGGGATTATAGGCATGAGCCACCACTCCCTGCCTTTTCAAATTCTTCTTTGCATCAGTGTTAAGATGGATTAGAGACACAACTGTTACGCTACTCATAGCTATAGATTCTTTTTAATTCTACCCCAAAACTTTTAGAGCTATAGATTTTATATATATATATATACTGTTTTATTTATTTATTTATTTTTTGAGACAGCCATCACCCAGGGTGGAGTGTAGTGGCATGACTTTGGCTCACTGAAACCTCCGCCTTCCAGGTTTAAGCAATTCTTGTGCCTCAGCCTGTTGAGCAGCTGGGATTACAGGCTCCTGCCACCATGCTCAGCTAACTTTTGTATTTTTAGTGGAGATGGTTTTCACGATGTTGGCCAGGCTGGTCTCAAACCCCGACCTCAAGTGATCTGCCCACCTTGGCCACCCAAAGTGCTGTTATTAAAGGCGTGAGCCATTGTGCCCTGCCTAGAGGTATAGTTTTTTTTTTTTTTTTTTTTTTTTGAGATAGAGTCTTGCTCTGTCACCCAGGCTGGAGTGCAATGGCGCAGTCTTGGTCACTGCATCCTCCACCTCCTGGGTTCAAGCGATTCTCCTGCCTCAGCCTCCTGAGTAGCTGGGATTACAGGTGCTTGCCACCACACCCAGCTAATTTTTGTATTTTTAGTAGAGATGGGATTTCACCATGTTAGTCAGGCTGGTCTCAAACTCCTGACCTCAAATGATCCACCCATCGTGGCCTCCCCAAGTGTTGGGATTACTGGCGTGAGCCACTGCACCCAGCTGATTTTTTTTTTAAATTATGGTAAAAAACACATAATATGAAATCTACTCTTAACAAAATCTACAGTATTGTTAACTGTGTGTACACTGTTGTATAGCAGATTTCTAGAACTTTTTCGTCTTGCATGACTGAAACTCTATTTTGTTGCCCTTTCCCCAGCTGAGTCCTCACCTCTCCAGCCCCTGGCAAATACCATTCTTTCTGTTTCTGTGAGTTTCACTGCTTGAGATCCCTTATATAAGAGGAATCATGCAGTATGTGTCTGTGACTGGCTCATTTCACTTAGCTTAATGTCCTCAAGGGTCCTCCATGTTGCAGCGTGTGACCATGGCTGTTGATTTTGATTGGTGGTAGCTCACTTCTTTTTTTTTTTTTTTTTTTAAGACAGAGTCTCGCTCTGTCACCCAGGCTGGAGTGCAGTGACATGATCTCGGCTCACTGCAACCTCCGCCTCCCGAGTTCAAGCAATTCTCCTGCCTCAGCCTCTGAGTAGCTGGGACTATAGGCACGTGCCACCACACCCAGCTAATTTTTGTATTTTTAGTAGAGACGGGGTTTCACCATGTTGGCCAGGATGGTCTTGATTTCTTGACCTTGTGATCTGCCTGCCTTGGCCTCCTAAAGTGCTGAGATTACAGGTATGAGCCACTATGCCTGGCCGCTCATTCTCATTTTTAACTCATGGATAATCATGTGGTATCACCATGACTCACTTTCTCCATCATAATTCGTAGGGGATGGAATTTGGCAGTAACTAAAGTCAGAGCTTTTTAAATAACTGGGACTCTTCCCATGGACTACTTCATAGATGCCCTCAGTAATAGCACCTGTGCCAAAAAGTCAGCAGGAGAAAGTTCTCACCCTGCCTGGTTGAAGAGGCTTCACTGGCCTCATTTCTTCCTGAATTTTTATCACTTTTCTTGAAGCCAGGAGTTCAAGACCAGCCAGGGCAACATAGCAAGGCCCTGTCTCTTAAAAAAAAAAAAGTCTGATCTTCCATAAAGGGTCTCCTCTCCCCCAAAGAGAGACTCCTCAAGCCAGCCTTCCGTAACCGATGCTAGGGTCAGTATTATGGAAATGTGCCACAGTACCAGAAGCAAAGCTTGAGAGAAAGCATTCGGAGTGTCTTGCAGTCTAGGAGATAGAAGATTCTGAGTTCTGTTTCCAAAGTCCCCTGCAGCTGTTTGCTTCGTTGAATCCTCTCTCGGTGTCTTGCCCCCATGCAGACGTGGGGTCTGAATATGTAGACTATCTTTCCAGGGTCTATGCAAAGAAGAATGACAGGCTCATAGGATCCCTGGCCATAAAGCTGTGGTTTTAAATAGGAAATGATCATTTATCTCCCCTCTGTGTTGGAAGCAGAAAGTTTGCTACTATCTGAGCTCTCCGGGAGGACCTCTTAGCTCATGCAAACTTCTCCGGGGAAGAGGACAGTATCTTTGCTTACCGCCTTTCTTCCTCCACCCACTCCTCCCTGTCTGCCCTGTGTTTCTGCCTCATCCCATCCATCACGGACACCAGCAGATTCAGCTCTCCCCTTTCTCAGCCTGCACGGAGGTTTTACAGACCCTTGGGGACATTTCTGGGGACTGATGGCTGTGGTTAGAATAAGCACAGCCTGTGAATCTTGGGCTGCAGAGGATCTCCTCCTGTCTTCCCCGTGCTATTTTGGTTCTCACTGGACAGACCCTCAGGGATGCTGTCAAGCTTCAGTTCCCCTGGCTGGTTCTCTTCTTTCTTTTAGTTAAATCAGCTGTGACACCTGGCAGAGCCATGCTTCCCCCAGGGGTCTAAGCAAACCCAGATGCTTTTGGCAGTTTCCAGGGACTCGGGGCCCCAGAGATCACCCGATACACTTGAGGCCAGTCTGTTTGCTTTGCAGAGACACAGGATGAAGAATGTCAGGACTGAAAGGGACCCGGGAGGTTATCTAGTCCAACCCTTTCATGTAACATCACAAAAGAATCTCCTAGGAAAATTAGGACATACTCATAGCGACAACTATTAGCACATAGCCTAGTGATGCTGTTTTGACCTTAAATGCAATAATCATCATTTCAATGATTAAACTATTAAGGCTATCAGTAGAAACTAGCATAGGGCTTCAAAAGTGCACAGGCCTGTGCCCTTTGCCACAGCTTTGTAGTAAAGCAAAACTGTCCTACTGAACGTCAGCTGAAGTGAACAAATCAATCCGTATCATTAACCAAAAAGCAACTGACGCAGGTGTCTCAGTCAATAGCGGTTTATTTAGCCAAAGTTTGAGGATGCACCAGGGAAAACACAAGTCACCAGAGCATCTGTGTTTGACCTGTGCTTTTCCAAAGAGGGTTTTGGGGGCCAGGTTTGGTGACTTGTGCTTGTAATCTTAGCACTTTGGGAGGCCAAGGTAGGAGGATCACTTGAGCCCAGGAGTTTGAGACGAGCATAGGAAACACAGCAAGACCCTGTCTCTACTAAAAATATAAAAATTAGCTAGGCATGGTTGTGTATGCCTGTGGCCCCAGACACTTTGGAGGCTCAGGCGAGAGGATCACTTGAGCCAAGGAGGCCGAGGCTGCAGTGAGCTGTGATCATGCCACTGCACTCCAGCCTGGGTGACAGAGTGACACCTTGTCTCAAAACCAAAAACAAAAACAGAGGATTTGGGGAACTTCTGTATTTGAAAGGGAAAGGACAAGCAGGAGGGGAAAAAAAGAAAGAGTAGGCAGCGAGCGCTTACTGATTAACACTCAGTAAATCTACATCATTCATGTGAAAAGTCAGTGATGCATTTGTCGGAGCGTAGGCAGAAGGATGATTTCTGGTCTTGCCCTTGTCCTGTTCCTGTGAAGATAAGTTGGTAATTGACATTGTCAGGGTGAGATTCAACAGAACTCAGTTTTAGGGCTAGTTTATAGAGAGGGGTATGTATCCTGAAAGAGTTAGGGGCTCACGAGGAATTTCCTTGTGAGCAATTTGTGAGGAGGCCATCTGGGGAGATATGTGACCTTCTGTCAACGTGGGAGCCTGGCTTATGAATGAGGCAATGACACAGGGTTGTGAAATGACAGCTCTTATTTGGGAACAAAAGGAAGGCGGTGTCGTGTGACTCAGTTCCCAAGATGACCTTTCCTTTTGGCATAATGAGTGTGGGGTCCTGAGATTGCATTTACTTTCACAAAACAGCACACACATTAAAAAATGAACGAAGAACATTCTTACATGGTACCAGATAGTAACTTGTTAGGTCCTTTCTAAATTACTTACCTGCTCTAAGGAAAGGGTCATCTTTCCATTTCCTTATTCTGAGGCTGGAGAGAAGGGTGGATTCCCCAGTTTTCAGGGAGATGGTGGTCATCGTGTTTGCAGACTAGGTTGGCTCTCTGGGTGTGGTCCAACTTTCTTTCTGACTGCCGTCCTCTCTGGGTCTCCCTGCAGACCCCAGGTTGGCCGCCTGCCTTTCTGCTTTCTCTGGCCTTCTCTCTCTCTCTCTGTCTCTCTCTGGTTCCATTCTCCAGGCCCCACAGATTTCTTTGCTTCCTGAATACTCCCCTGACCGTGTCATGTAACCCCAAGGTTCTGCTAAACAGTCAAAGCTCATTCCATTGGATAATTCGAGTTAAAGTGTAAAAGGAGGCTAGTAGCATAATTCATTCTTTCTCCGTGAACATTTACATTTGAAAGCTTTCATCTCTTAACCTGAAAATGTGATTGGAACAGGCCCTTCAAGAGTGTGGAAAATATGGCAGGGTGCGGTGGCATGTCTGTAGTCCCAGCACTTTGGGAGGCTGAGGCATGAGGATCACCTGAGGTCAGGAGTTTGAGACAGCCTGACCAACATGGTGAAACCCCCTCTCTACTAAATACAAAAAAAATTAGCCAGGTGTGGTGGTGCATGCCTGTAGTCCCAGCTACTTGGGAGGCCGAGGCAGGAGAATTGCTTGAACCTGGGAGGCGGAGGTTGCAGTGAGCCGAGATTGCGCCACTGCACTCCAGCCTGGATGACAGAGCGAGAATCCATCTCAAAAAAAAAAAAAAAAAAAAAGAGTGTGGAAAATAGCTTTTCTTTCCCAAGCGATACATTCGGTCCCTTAAACCACATCATTGACACCATCTGTACGCCATCCATGCACAAGCCGGGGCCTGAGTTCTGGTCGTTTGTCCTGGTCTGGAGGAAGATTCAACCTATGTGGATCCCAGGGATGTCTTTTATGAGTATTTATCTGAAACTGCTAATGAACAGGATTCTTACCTTTTAAATGCAATTCTTTTCATGAACAAGAGGAACTTGATATGCATCTGTTAATGATGAAATATTAACATGGTTGATGAAGTTGGCAATAAATCTTTCCTATGGTTTGAAAACTACTTCTAAAGTGTGTTGGAAAGGTCCTGTGAGGCTGGATTTTATGTTATAAGAAGCAGTAATTAATTGAAACGCTCTGTGAGGGTTATTTCTTTAGCCGCTCCCCACTCCATGTTGCAAATATGTTTCTCTCATGCCTGGGATTTATGCTTCTGGAGAGATCTGTCCAAGGAAATTGACTTTAGATGCTACAGTTGTTAACTTTGCAATCAGCTACTATTAATAGCTTTATGGGGGCGGGGGTTCTCTTCCTTTGAGAAGTTTATGGACAGTGGTGTCCACAGGCACTTAAGGACACTAAGAGAAAAATTTAGAGGACACTGCTTACCCTCTTAAAGACACAACACTTTCTTTTCTTTCTTTTCTTTTTCTTCCTTTCCTTTCCTTTCCCCTTTCCCTTCCTTTCTTTTCCTTTTTTTTTGAGACAAGGTCTCACTCTGTTGCCCAGGCTGAAATGCCGTGGCGTGATTTCAGCTCACAGCAACCTCTGCCTCCCAGGTTCAAGCGATTCTCCTGCCTCAGCCTCCCGAGTAGCTGGGGTTACAGGCACTTGCCGCCATGCCCAACTAATTTTTCTGTTTTTTGGTAGAGATGGGGTTTCACCATGTTGGTGAGGTTGGTCTCAAACTTCTGACCTCAAGTGATCTGCCCACCTCGGCCTCCCAAAGTGCTGGGATTACAGGTGTGAGCCACTGCACTCGGCCTGACGGACACTTGCGAGTGGGGGATGCCATTCTGAGCTTTGGACTGGGGGTCCCACTACTCCTGTCAATACCATCATCTAATGCTATTGTTTGGTTTATAAAAAATAGATTTAAATTTACACTGACACATAAAACACCCAGAGTTCATAGTTTAGGGTTCACCCTTGGTGTTGTACATTCTATCGGTGTAGACAAATGTGTAATGACAGGTACCCACCACTGTAGTATCGGACAGAGTCACTTCACTGCCCCAAGGATCCCCTGTGCTTCACTGATTTATTCCTTTCCCCAAGTCTTACTGGACGTTCAGCAAGAATTAAATTTTTCTGCATATTGGACAGGGCCTATTTAGAGGCCTGCACATCTGTTTTTATCCATTTGTGTAATGATACCGTGTGTGAAAGTAGGTTCATGGATCAGATGAGAAAAGTCAATTCTCTAAGATACCTTCCCTTGTGGCTGTGGATTCTCACCTTGACGATTCAGCTTTGTGTGATGGAAGTCTCTGCCGGAGAATTCCTGGCCACCCAGCTCCTCAGCCCTCTGCCCCCACCGCCAGCACACACACCTTTCTCCATTGTACCAGATGCTTTTGCAAATTAGGGACTGTTTCATCTTCATCTTTGTAGCCTGGGGCCTAAAGCACAGTAGTAATTGCTCAGTAGATGCTCTGTGTATGAGTGAATGAATGAATGAATGAATGAATGAATGAATGAACGAATGAACGCTCAACCACCAGGTCCTAAAATGCCTTTGTTTACTCAGCTACGTGCTCATTTCCTGACTGCAGGTCGCCCTTCCCTGCTGCCCACACCTAGCTCTCTGCCCACCCATCTTAGGGGAAATAGGGCCAAGGCCGGGTCTCCATAGACACACAGAGGTTGTGTCTCAGCCCAGCCTGGGCTTGTCACTCTGGGAAGAGCGAGCAAGGGTGTGAGCTGGTAGAGATGGCATCGCTCCAATGTGTGGGTCCGATCAGGAGAGACATAGGGCTTAGAGGCAAATAGCAGAAACCCCACCTCTGCAGGGATTTGCATCTCCTGCTTTTAAGAGAGTACAATGCAGTGTAGAAGAGTGTGTCTTGGAGCCAGGGTCTTGGCTGGGCTGTGTCCTGAATTTGCAGCCTGGCTCATTTCAACTCACTGAAACCAGGGCAGATGAAATTTTACACCTGCAATTTGGGATTGGGCTCACTCTGTCACCGTTGCTGACATGGTTCAAGGACAGTAGGAGTGAGATGCTTTGAGACCTTTCTGTGAAACTTGCTGGTTATATGAACACTCTATGCCTCACTCTGTCAAATGCCAGGGCTACCTCTTCATGTGACAGAGGGTGCTGGTAACAGAAAAATGACCGTTAGCAGGACCAGCCCACCTAATTCTCAGCAGGTGGGCCACTTTCTGTCCAGAGTCCCTGCTGCAGCCTTGGCCACCTGCACAAAGGGAGGCTTACAAGTCCTGGAACCAGAGCAGGGGTGGTTCAGCGTTGATTTGCCCATCGTTCTTCTCATTGACAAACAGCCAGGGGTGAGTTGAGTTGGTGGATTTCTTTCCTCTTAAGAGGCTGCTGAAACTGGTCTTGTTCTTACTCCTTTCTAAGGTGGAATGAATGGCCAGCAGGTGGAGTTAGGGCTGAGCAGAACTCTGGAAGGTTCCTGCCTGTTCAAAACTCCAAATGAATCTTGGTTTGTTTCCATGGGAGGGCAGTGGGGGTGCCTGGGTGGAGGGAGGAGTGAGCACCTCCTCGCTGAGTGTTGTGAAATGGGCAGAGGCATCGAAGCCCCTACATAGAGGACATTTGTTAGAGCATGGAGCCGGGTCAGGGGCTTGCGAAGAAGTTGTGAAGAAGGATCTGAGCCCACAACACTAATTTAAACCTAGAATGGAACCAGCCAGAAAACCCCACCTAGTGGCTAGAGCAGTGTGAGTTAGACATGGACGAGACGCCTGGCTTTGCCAGCTGTTTTCACCATCTGAAAATCTCCTAACCTCACTGTTTCTGGGTCTTCATTTGTCACGTGACATGTGAGGTGGGCATAATAATTCCTACCTCGCAGGGGTTAGGAATGTGAATGTGTGGAAAACATCAGGTACTGTGAGTCTCTAATGCATAGTGGGCTCTCAAAAAATATTAGTAATGTTCAATGATGAAAGTGGAGGAATATATCACTGGGGAGACTGTGCCGCCATGAAATCCAAAGGCAATCCACATCTGGTGACGAAACCCTCGTCTGTGGCTGGGATTCAAGAATTTGGCAGTGCGTGTGCTCTAAGAAGACCCAAGGAAGAATGAACGATCCGGGGGTGTCATGTTGGCAGGGAGGATACAGCCCAGCCTGGGTCTTCCTGGCTGTGGGCTCAGCCCTCGGCCCCATGGTGACTCAGAACTTGAATTCAATCAGTCCTTTGCCCCACACCTCTGCTTCCCAGCACCTACCCCACACATCCCCTGCCTTCAGAAGGCTGTAAGGAGGCTGAGTTTAGGTGGATAGAATAGCCACATGTACAATTTCTAAACTGCATATAATTGATATCACTTCAATATCACAATCAACCCGCAGTCAGCCCTGTCCTCTGCTCCTGGAGATAACAACTGTGAAAACAGGGTGGGAGCAAAACAGGACAGGGATAAGGTCAGTCCCTGCCAGCAGGACAGCGGAAACTTCTGGCCTGCACCGGGCTGCCCCGTGCCTATGCTCTGTTGGTGACGACTTGGCCAGGTTCAGAAAGCGGTCCCCTCCTAGATGGAAACTGCAGACAGGAAGTTAGCACATCTGGCTCTGTCTTCTGCATGTGATGAGTTTTTCTCGCCGTACCCAGCAGGCTTTTCTTATCCAGCAAATTTCATTATGTTGCCTGGGTTATTGCAGATTTCGGAATGCTGGGTCCATCACCCCATATTTCCCACCATGGAAAGGGCTATAGACCGTGACCTTTGACCTTTCTGGAACCTCTGGGCCTTTCTGGAACCTCTGGGCCTTTGTGGAATGCTGCCTGGTTCTTGGGGTGCTTGTACTTCTCTTGCTGTTGGATCTTCACAACCATAGGTGCCATTTTCCCCATTCGATGGATGAGAATGGGGAAGTCAGTGACCCAGTCAAAGTCAGAGATTGTGATTAGAAAAAAAATTCCAGGTCTTCTAATGCCTGCTCAAATGCTTTTTTTTTTAAAAAAAACAAAAACCACATCACACTACTTGTGTGGCAAGAAAAGCTGGGGTCATGCAAGAGGCTGTGGGGATATAAAACCTGGGTCAGGTTTACCTGGAAGCCCAAGTTCAGTAGAAGCTGGGTAATGAGTGCAATGAGTGAAAGGAAACTTACACCTTATCATGGACAGGGTTGTGCTGGGAACCCACCCAGTAATCACTGCGTATGACCTTTTAGGGGAGACTTCCACATTGGAAGAACATGGTTGGCTCCTCCTACATTTTCCTGAACAGACCGGCAAGGACCAGTGGCATTCCCCAAAGGAGCTCCTTGAGGTATTCAGGGATGAGGCCAGTCTATTGCCTGACTCTTGACCCATTTCCATTGCTCAGACCTTCCCCCATTGGTTAGTCTCGCTGGAGAGCCTCCTCCCCCTCCATTCAGCTGTGACTTAACCGGTAGGCTGGGCAGCTGTCCTCGGTCCCAGGACCTGGGACACGTGGCTGGGTGCAGGGCCTTGCGCTATGCTATGATATTTTGTTCTTGCATCCTTTAGAGAAGGTCTCATTGTGACTCCCTTCCCCTGTAATCCATCAGACTACTTTTTGGCAGCAGAGCCCTCAGGTCAAATGAGCCGTGGGCTTATTTATCTGTCTTTTCCTGGTCCCCAGCGGAGCACCTGGCACATAGTAAGGGCACAGTCAATGGTAGCTGCCACATTGTCCTTATCTTCTCTTCTGTTCCTTACAACAGTTCCAAAAGCAAGGGGACATCTCCCTCATTTTGCAGATGAGGAAACATGCTTAGAGGAGAAGGCTGCCTGGTCATGAGCTGCAGCCGTGGGATTCAAACCCAGCCTGTCTGGATTCAAAGTTGGAGTTCTTTCCACTACATCACTGTAGTTCTCCTGAATGAGAAACCACACCAAACTGGTTTATGCCATTCCTTTATTTTATTTTATATTAATTTTATTTTTGAGACAGAGTCTCATTCTGTCACCCAGGCTGGAGTGCGGTGGTGTGATCTTGGCTCACTGCAACCTCCGCCTCCTGGGTTCAAGAGATTCTCCTACCTCAGCCTCCTGAGTAGCTGGGGTTACAGGTACCCACCACCACGCTGAGCTAATTTTTGAATTTTTAGCAGAGACGGGGTTTCACCATGTTGGTCAGGCTGGTCTTGAACTCCTAACCTCAGGTGATTTGCCTGCCTTTGGCCTCCCAAAGTGCTGGGATTATAGGTGTATGCCATCGCGCCTGGCTCAATTTCTTATTTTAAAAGCTTCTGGAATATGACTTGGAGTCTCTAGGTGACTTTGGGACAGGCTGAAGGGGACTTGGTAGGTACTAGGAGGGTGTCAGAGCTCAGCACAGAATGGGATGTGGTTGAGGGCAGGATTCAGATCCAGCAGGAAACTCAAGAGTGCCAGGCTGGAAACTGAGGCAGAAGCCCAAGGGCATGCCTGGGGCTATGGCAGGGATGAGGGACAAGCAGTTGTCTCCAGGTGGCTTGGGAAGTTGGGGGTGAGGGGAAGAGGAAGCTGGAGGCTGCTTGGTTGTAAATGTTGTGGTGAAAACATGAAGAAACCCACAGGAACCAGTGAGGTTGGAGAGCGAGGTTGAGTTTAAGGTCATGGATGGGTGCGTGAGCTTGGTTGGATTGTGTATGGCATGAAGTGGCGGTTTGATAGTGAGTTACTGTCCTGCAGGCAGCGGTGTGCTAGGTGGAGAGAAGTCCAGGCTCCCAGCACAGGAGGTGATAGTTGAAGCCATGAGGCAGCATTAGGGGAGGCAGGAGACAGCAGAGGGTAAAGACAAAAACTTCGGGCTGGGCATGGTGGCTCACGCCTGTAATCACAGCACTTTGGGAGGCTGAGATGGGCAGATCACGAGGTCAGGAGTTCAAGACCAGCCTGGCCAACATAGTGAAACCCTGTCTATACTAAATATACAAAAAAATTAGCCGGGCATGGTGGCGGGCACCTGTAATTCCAGCGACTTGGGAGGCTGAGGCAAGGAGAATCGCTTGAACCTGGGAGGCGGAGGTTGCAGTGAGCTGAGATTGCGCCACTGCACTCCAGCCTGGGCAACAGTACAAGACTCTGTCTCAAAAACAAACAAATAAAAACTTCGGGGCTTGGGCACAGGTGGGACCAGAAGAGGGAACACAACTCAGTCCAGCAGACAGCGAAGGAGCTGTCACAACACAGGCGGGAGAGTAGGGGTTGTGGCATGGCGGAACCCAGGCACAGAGGCTGCTGGGGACAACAGGGCAGCAGTGCCAGGAGCTGACATTCAGGATGCCAGGAGGACACTGGATCTGGCAAGGAGGCCATTTAGGACCTCGAGTGTGGGTTCCTCCTTTTCTGCATCTCCATCTGCAGTAGGCTGCAGTGAGAAGCTATGCTCTGAGTGAGAGATCTAAGGTTCTCAAAGACCAACTTATGGCCAATCGGCAGGACCTGCTAAGGCAAGCAAATGTCCTCATTCCTTTCAGAAAGGATAGAAGCCACATGCATATTCTGCCCAGGCGTTGGTTCAGCTGCCCACGATGGCCCCTTTCCTGCTCACTCCAGCTACTTAGGGTTATGCTCCATGGTATAAATATAGCACATGAGTCCCTGGGAACAGGGAGGGAGGCAGCACTCTGTGGACAGGGGACAGTGGACAGCTTGGGATCTGATTCACATTAACAGTATAAGGCTTTTCTTCCCTTCAAAATTCTGTACCTCCGTAGACCTTTATATTTAAGCCTTGACATTACATCAGTAAGTAGATAGATTCCAGATTTAAAATGAACGCTGAGAAGCAGAAGGGTTTAATGATAGGCCAAAGTTTGCGAAGTGCTTTATAGTTGCTTAGTTATTAGTTTGCAGACTGACAATTTTTTTTTTTTTTTGAGACAGTCTTGCTCTGTCGCCCAGGCTAGAATGCAGTGATGCGATCTCAGCTCACTGCAACCTCCACCTCCCAGGTTCAAGTGATTGTCCTGCCTCACCCAACCTCCTGAGTAGCTGGGATTTCAGGCGTGTGCCACCACGCCCAGCTAATTTTTGTATTTTTGGTAAAGATGGGGTTTCACCATGTTGGCCAGGTTAGTCTCAAACTCTTGGCCTCAGGTGATCCCCCCACCTTGGCCTCCCAAAGTGCCGGGATTACAGGCGTGAGCCACCGTACCCTGCCCAGACTGACTTTTAATTTATTAAGTAAAAATTGTATATGTTTATTGTGTACAGTATGATTTTAAATATATGTATACGTTGTAGAATGGCTACATCAAGCTAATTAACATGTATACTACCTCACAAACTTATTTATTTGGGGTGAGAACCTTAAGATCTACTCTTTTAGCAATTTTCAAATATATACTACAGATTTACCTCAACTTACGATGGGGTCATACACCAGTAAACCCACCGTAAGTTGAAAATGCATTTAATACCCCAGTGAACCCATTGTAAAGTTGAACTATTGTATATTGAACCACCATAATAGTGTTATTAACTATAGTTGCCATGATATGCAGTAGATGTCGTAAACTCATTCCTCCAGTGTAACTGAAATTCTGTGTCTGTGACCAACATCTCCCCTGTCCCCTCACCCTTCAGTCTTTGTCAGGAAAAGCTGTGACTCACCCCTTCCTGTAACTTTTAAATTACCATCTTGGAGACCACCATTGATGAAAAAACCCTAAAAACCCATACGTTAGAAAAAACACTACTAAAATACATCAAGAAGCTAATTTAACTTGAGATAAGGCATTGCAGGCTATCCTGTTTTAAATTAAAATGGCTTCATTAAATAGGCATACATTGAGTCCCTTTGAAGTATTTTATTTTGTTTTTCTGTCTTATTGTCTGTTTCTATGAGTTTGACTTTTTTACACTCCACATGTAACTGAGATCACGTAGTATTTTGCTTTCCTGTGACTGGTTTAGTTCACTTAACATAATTTCCTCCAGGTTCACCCATGTTGTCACAAGTGACAGGATTTCCTCTTTTTTTTTTTTTAAGAATGAATAATATCCTACCGTATATATTATATATAAAAACATTTTCTTTATCCATTCATCTGTCAATAAACACTTGGGTTGGCTTCTTTGACATACTGTTATCATATCTTTTGGATATATACCCAGTAGTCGGTTTACTACTGGGTACATAAGCTTCTAAATCTTATGTACTAAATTACCTTGGGTAAGTCTATTTTTAATTTGTGGGTGTGTGTTGTTTTATATTTACCATAATTGAACATAACTTCCAATCTATTTTTAATTTTTTGAGGAAACTCCATACTGTTTTCTATAGTGGCTGCACTAATTTACATTCCCACCAACTGTGTACAAAGGTTCTCGTTTCTCCACATCCTCATCATCATTTATTGCTTGTCTTTTTTATCATGGCCTTTCTAACAGGTGTGAGGTGACAGTTCATTGTGGTTTTAATCTCCTTTTCCCTGCTGATTCGTGATGTTGAGCGTTTCTCATTTACCTTTGGGCCATTTGTATGTCGTCTTTAGAGAAATGTCTTTTTGGGTCCATTGCCCATTTTTTAATTGACTTGTTTTCATGCTGTTGAGTAGTTTCAGTTCCCTATATGTTTTGATTATTCTTATCAGGTGTATAGTTTGTCTTTTATAGGAGATTTTAATCTGTTTACACTCAAGGTAATTATTGATAGGTAAGGATGTACTATTGCCATTTTGTTAATTGTTTTTTGCTTGTTCCTTTGTTCCTTTCTTCCTTTCTTGCTGTCTTCTTTATGATTAGATGATTTTTTCTCATGGTTTGCTTTGATTCCTTACTTTCTATCTTTTGTGTATCTACCATAGATTTTTGCTTTGTGATTACCTTGAGGCTTACATAAAAGATATTGTAATGGGCTATTTATTTTAAGCTGTAAATAACTTAACCTTGATTGCATGATAATACTCCACACTTTTAATCCACCTCCCCATTTTGTGTTTTTGATGTCACAGTTTACATCTTGTATATCCCTTAAAAAATTATAGCTATTATTTTAAATAGTTTTGTCTTTTAACCTTCATACTAAAGATAAATGTTACTTACATACCACCATTATAATATTAGACTGTTCTGAATTTGACTACTTACTTTTACAAATGAGTTTTATACTTTCATATATTTTCCTGTTACCCATTAGCATCTTCTTTCAGCTTGAAGGACTCTCTTTAACCTTTCTTGTAAGACAGGTCTGTTGGTGATGAACTTACTAAGCTTTTGTTTATTGGGAAAAGTCTCTCCATTTCTGAAGTACAGCCTTGCTAGGTACAGTGTTCTTGGTTGACAAGTTTTTTCCTGCAATACTTTGAATATATCATCCCACTCTTTCACGGCTTAGGTTTCTACTGAGAAATCTGCCACTAGCCTTATTGGAACTTCTTTATATATTGTTTTCCTGTTTTCTCTTGTTGCTTTTAGGATACTGTGTGTGTGTGTGTGTGTGTGTGTGTGTGTGTTTTTGAGACGAAGTCTCACTCTTTCGCCCAGGCTGGAGTACAGTGGTGTGATCTTGGCTCCCATGCAAACTCTGCCTCCCAGGTTCAAACGATTCTCCTGCCTCAGCCTCCCGAGCAGCTGGGATTACAGGCACATGCCACCACGCCTGGCTAAGTTTTGTATTTTTAGTAGAGACAGGGTTTCACTGTGTTGGTCAGGCTGGTCTCAAACTCCTGACCTTGTGATCCACCTGCCTCGGCCTCTCTAAGCACTGGAATTATAGGCATGAGCCACCATGCCCGGCCTGTCTTTTTTTTTTTTTTTTTTTTTTGGAGACAGAGTCTTGCTCTGTCACCCAGGCTGGAGTGCAGTGGCACGATCTCGGCTCACTGCAAGCTCCGCCTCCTGGGTTCACGCCATTCTCCTGCCTCAGCCTCTCCGCGTAGCTGGGACTACAGGCGCCCGCCACCACGCCTGGCTAATTTTTTGTATTTTTAGTAGAGATGGGGTTTCACCGTGGTCTCGATCTCCTGACCTCGTGATCCACCCGCCTTGGCCTCCCAAAGTGCTGGGATTACAAGCCTGAGCCACTGTGCCCGGCCCCAGCCTGTCTTTATACTTGACAGTGTGATTATAATATGTCTTGGGATAATCTTGTTTGGATTGAATCTGATTGGAGAACTTTGACTTTCTTTTACCTGGATATTTGTGTCTTTCCCTAGAATTGGCATGTTTTCTGCTATTGTTTAAGCTTGCCTACTCCTTTGCCCCTATCTTCTTTTTCCTTAATTCTTGTAACTCAAATATTTTTGTTCTTTTGATGTTGTCCCATAAATCCTGAAGCTTTCTTCATCCCTTTTCACTTTTTTCCTTTCTTTGCTGGCTGCATATTTTCAAATAACCTGTCTTTGAGTTCACAGATTCTTTTTTCTCCTTGATCAATTTTGCTGTTGATATTTTCTATTGAACTTTTTATTAATTGTATTTTTCAGCTCCAGAATTTGATTTTTTAAAAATAATTTTAATATCTGTTAAATTTCTAATTTTGATTATTTATTGTTTTCCTGACTCATTGGGATATTTCTCTGATTTTTTGAGGTTCATTGAACATAAAATAATTATTTTGAATTCTTAGTTCACATATCTTAATTTCTTTGTGGTTAGTTACTGGGAGATTATAACACCACCAAAAGAATATGATATATTATTTGTTTCCTCATTACCTTATGCCGATGTCTGTTCATTCAGTGGAGAAGTCACCTCTTGGAGCTGCTCTGGGCTCATTTCACTTTAGGAAGACCTATGCTGTTTATTGAATGGCACAAAAGTCAATACATTGCATATGGAAGCAGCCTTTAAAAAGTCAAAACTGATTTGTGGGAGAAGGTGGAGAGGGGCATGGTTTCACAGTTGCCTCACCCTGGGTTAATCGCTCAGCTTGTTCAACTCCTTAGAAAGCTGGAGGAAGCCCAGAAGATGAAGGGACTCCAGCAAAAGAGATCTGGAAGATGATACAGGCTGTTACCCTGGACAGTTCCTTTAAAATAGCTGGGTTTCCATTTCCACACCCTGCCTTCCTCCCAGGTTTGTTGAGGAGACTCAAAGAGATAAGATATGGGAAACTGTTTTGAACGTTGTCAAGTGCTATACAAAGTAAGGTGTGGTTAAACCTCTTCATTTTAGAACACGTTAGAATTTGAAGGTGCCCAATAAATATTGGTTTCCTCACCCACTTTCTGACTTAACTGAGTCAAAGATTTCCTTTCTTAACTGATGAAGATGATACATTGTGGCTCTTATCTGTAGGCAAGAGGGATGATTCCCAACCTCAGGGTTAGATGGACTTAGGAGGCACAGGTCGCTTTGGAAAACCATAGCCCATGTCTGAGGGGTCTGATGCTCTAAAATTTTCTGCTTCGATAAGAAGCAGACTGGACTGGGAACTCCCTGTGGCCAGCTGTCTCCCAAGAGGAAAAGGGGAGACCTAGGCATGCTTTGTTCCTGTTTGCAAATACAGCAATCAGAGTCCCTGCCTGTTCCCAGGGGAGTGTGAGGGTCTGGGGAGAAGCCAGGAGCATGCTTGTAATGCAAGACTCATTACACAAAAACTAGCAGGCTGGGGAAAGGAGATTCCTCCTGTAGATAGTAGTGTAAATAGGCTCTGCTGAATTCAAAGCCCACAGCCCCTCAGTTTGTAGTTTCTCAGCCTTACTCATATGGTTGAGTAAGTCTGGTAATTGAGTAAGGTTGAGAAACTAGAAACTGAGTCTGTGGGCTTTGACTTCAGTACAGCCTATTTATGCTACTGCCAGGGGCTTACTGTCCACAGACGGTGATAGAGTGAAGCCCAGCCTTGGGAACATCTCGTGAAAGGCTTGCAAAGGGGACCTAAGAAAATGCCTGGGATGGAGGATTCACTCTGTGCTGGAGAAACTTAATGATTTGTGGTCATCAGAAATGAACTCCTTATTCCCTTTCATAAGACTCAATGATTTATCATCCAATGTGAACTGTGTTCTTGAATCCTATTCTCTGCATACTTTGGTGCAGATACCTTGTCCATGTGCCATTTACAACGTGTATATGTCATGAAGCCTTCTCTTTAGGGCTGAGCCAACTTAGCATTCTGTCTTGCATGATGTCTCCTTATAGATAGAAAATTCCAAACTGCTGCCATCCAGAAGTTAAAGACTCATGATTACATGAGAAAAGAAGCATTAACAACTAATAACAGATTGTTTATACTTTGAATGTCATGGCTAATCACTTGGTTTTTAAAGATGTACTGTTACAGCAAAAAATTAGTGTTTAAGAAAAAAAGATATATTTGCCTTTCTATGTGTCTTGTGACACTGTGACATCTCTCTTACATACACTCAAAAATCTAACAGTCATCAGGAGGAGGAATCATAAATTTATATTGAACTCTAGTTGGTGAACTGAACCATAATTTTAGTTGTGGTGTGTATATGTGACTATGACAGTATATGTACATACAATTTATAAAATGTGTTTGGAAGTCCTTTGGGAGGGAGGAGGGAGAAGACTTTCCCTCTAATTTCCAAGGTTTAGTAACTGGGTCTATGAAATAAACTGACAGCAGGCAGATTAACAGGATAAAAGGTACAAAAATAATAAATTTTTAAGTGCACAGGGACATCATAGGAAAAAAAGTAATACCCCTTAAAACAGTGAGATTTAGAAGGTTATGTACCCTCTTTTGGGGGAAAGCAGGGAGGGGGGATGTAGGCAATTTAGGCGAGGAAAATGATTTTGGGGAAAGATGAATAGACCCTCAGAATAAGTGATAGCTTGTGACAAACCTTGGGTGTGATGTCACCTCCAGTCTCCTCTCCCGTGATAAGAGTTAATTTTCCCTGGTTGATGAAACTCCCGGGGATGGGGGTACTGATGACAACTGAGCTCCTTTTGGAGGTTTTGTCTTTAGGCAGATAAAGGGAATTCAGAGAAAGCCACTCTCTGCATGTACTCAAGTTCCTCCAGCTCAAAGTAGTCTATATGCCAAAGCAGCGTATTTTGGGGTGGCCTGTCCTAAACTCCTACACACTACTTTAAATTATTTATAAACTTTAGTCCCTAATGCCTGCATGTTCTTAATACATTTATCAGTGGTATGACTGTAGGTGTCACTTGCCCTCTTTGTGTCTTTCTTCATCTGCAAAGTGGAGTCAATTATATTATTAAGGATGCCTTTGGCTACAGGTAAGAGAAAACTGGACTCAATGAATTTCAAACAGTGAGGAGAAATGTATTATCACATGAGGCAAGAAAGCAAAGGTGGTGGTAGCTCCAGGCATGGGATAATCAGGGATCTGGGTCCCCTCTTGGTGATTCTCTTGACTCGGCATTCTCTCTTTGTGGTACTGTTGTTCTCAGGCTAGATTCCTTCATGGTTGCAAAAAGGCTGCAGCAGTTCCAGGCATCAACTACAGACCCAACAAGATCTGAAAGAGGGAGAGATTATTTATTTTGGTGTGGCTTTTACAAAGAACAGAAAATGTCATTTTCTTTTTTTGTTGTTGTTTTAAGATGGAGTTTTGCTCTTGTTGTCCAGGCTGGTGTGCAATGGTGCGATCTCAGCTCACCACAACCTCCGCCTCCCGGGTTCAAGCAATTCTCCTGCCTCAGCCTCCTGAGTAGCCGGGATTGCAAGCATGCACCACCATGCCCGGCTAATTTTGTATTTTTAGTAGAACCTGGGTTTCTCCATGTTGGTTAGGCTGGTCTCGAACTCCCGACCTCAAGTGATCCGCTTGCCTCGCCCTCTCAAAGTGTTGGAGTTAGAGGCATGAGCCACCATGCCTGGCTGGAAAATGTGATTCTCATGAGCAGCTTCTCCCTATCCACAACCAGCAAGCTTTTTCTCAATGTCATTGGCCAGAGTTTATCACTGACTTGTACCTTGTAGGCCTGCTTAATTAGCTTAGACCAATAATGACTCGCCTCCTGGGACATCCCGCCCTGAAGTAACGGCCACGTGAAAGACAGTGCAGCTTTAAGAAAACAGGGGTTCAGGCCAGGCTTGGTGGCTCATGCCTGTAATCCCAGCACTTTGGGAGGCTGAGCTGGGTGGATCACTTTCAGGTCAGGAGTTTGAGACCAGCCAGGACAACATGGTGAAACCCCATCTCTACTAAAAATACAAAAAAATTCGCTGGGCATGGGTGGTGCATGCCTGTATTCCCAGTTAGGTGGGAGGCTGAGGCAGAGGATCACTTGAATCTGGGAGGTGGAGGTTGCAGTGAGCTAAGATCATGCCACTGCACTCCAGCCTGGGTTACAGAGTGAGGCACTGTCTAAAAACAAAACAAAACAAAAAAAAAAAAAACCTAGAAAACAAAACTGGAGTTCAATAGGAAGGAAGGCAGAATTTAGGCACCCTACATAATAACCCTTATAGGATCATTATGAGGAATAGATGATAGAACATATGATTTAATGAGTTAGTATATATGAAACTCTTCAGAAAGTGCTTAAGACATGGGAAGTGCTATGTATGTATTTGCTGCTGTTATTGGGATTAGCATGTGGATTTGTTAAGTCTCAATGCCATCCCAATGAAAAGGATCATTATGAATGGCGCTGTTTAACTAGAGATAGAGTAAGAGATGGATTCTAAAGGTCAACAAGGTAAGAGATCTCAGAAGCAAAGAGGAGATGGAGTGAGGAGTTGGCCTATGTTTGGTCATAGTCTGTATTTTGAGAGGAGGTAAAGCAGCCTTCTAAATAAAGAAAAAATACGATTGTCTAATGTGTTAATGAAACCCAGTCTCAATTGCCTCCTCTTTCCCACAGCTATTTTCTTTCACTAGTTGAAAGTGGTGTTTAATTGCAGACATATTTTTAAAACAGCTGAGGTCTCTTAACCAAATAAAAAGCATAGATCCCATTACTTTTGATGAGGGAAGAATGGAGGTGGAAAATAGTGTATATAAGTATGTAAGTTTAAATCTTTTTATGAAAACACATAAAGCTTGGAAGAAACCATATAAAAGCTCTATCAACCCTAGCCAAAAAGAAGGAAAAGAAGAAAATTGGCTTCTTAAGCTTTTAGCTATAAATAAAAATAACCTTCCTGGTCTATGTTTGATGCATTACTTGGGAAAAACTTTACTCTTGTGTATTCTGAATGATTTTTGAGTGTTTTTCACACTTAAAAATCCCTGTAATATTTGATGTCATTTTATACCATTTAGGACTTAGCTTTTCCTTCTGACCCCTTGATGTGTCATTTTAAATGTAACAGTGACAGTTGTAAGCAGTTCGAAATGTAACAGCCCATTTTATTTTATTTTTTTAATTTTTGTTTTTTGAGACAGAGTCTCGCTGTGTCACCAGGCTGGAGTGCAGTGGTGCGATCTTGGCTTACTGCAACCTCCAGCTCCCGGGTTCAAGCGATTCTCCTGCCTCAGCCTCCTGAGTAGCTGGGACTACAGGCACCCACCACCACACCTGGCTACTTTTTGTATATTTAGTAGAGACAGGGTTTCACCATGGTGGCCAGGATGGTCTCCATCTCTTGACCTCGTGATCTGCCTGCCTCGGCCTCTCAAAGTGCTAGGATTACAGGCGTGAGCCACTGTGCCCGGCCGAAAGCCCATTTTATTATAACACTTCATTAATGCATCAAGTTTTATTCTTGCAACCTTGAGATTTGGGGGCTTACTGATCGTTACGTATTTTTCTTGAATGCAAAGCAAATTACTTTCAGGGAGGGTGTCTATGTGACGGGAGAATTTGTCATATCCAATCCTTCCACTGCAGAGAAGCCGAAGAAGCCTGGAGAAATTTGGGAGCTCTTACACAGCATGAAGATAGTAGTTTCTGTTTTCATTCTTCTTGGGCTTTTATCAAATTTACTTTCAGTCTTCTCAGAGAGCAACGTTCCATTATTTACAATCAATCTCATCAAATGTGATGTTTACCTGTCTGTCTGGCTTGGCACTTAGCATATACGGGTCCAAGTAATCCTTTATTCCTTATCAGAAGTTTACATTTCCTCCTGTGCATACCCTTCAAAAATGGGTCAGAGGGGATTTTTCTCCATATTTATGGAATATTTTAAGTTCAGCCTGCAGGTAGCTACTTGGAAGCTTCATGAGGGGTTGATCAGCACGAACCAAGGAAAGGGCTGAAATGGAAATTGTGCTGATTTCATCTAATTCCTTAGGGGTGGGAGACCCTCTGTTTCCACCATGAAATGCACTTAAGCTCCATTAACTTCCTCATGCAAAGACTTCCTTTGAAAGTCAATTTAACGGACTGCACCAGCTGTCCTGAGTTGCTTCAAGCTCAAGAGAAAACAATTCCACAGAGAGCTAGGTTGCTTCATGCCGTGGTCCCAGAGCCTCCGGGGAAAATTGTTTATACCAAAATCCTTTGCAAAATCCATTTATAGACAATGATTGTGTCTATAAATAGATTTGAGACATAGACTGTGGGTAGGACAACTTAAGACCGATGGAAGATTTTTTCCCTCCACCCCGAATGTTATTTGGATCCCATTATTATTTGGCTTTAAAGGAGATGTTGGTCTTCAGCAATGAGTTGACCCACCTGCCTTTTTCTTTCCTGACATATTCTTGGCAAGAGTGGATTTAGCAGGTAGCGGCCACTTGGCAGGCTCTTGGGATGCTAGATTTTCACAATAACCCTGTGATGTGCATACTGTTCTGATTCTCATCTCACAGATGAGGAGACAGACTTGGTGGGCTGAAGCCATTTGCTCAAGCCACTGACTTGGCAGAATCTGGGCCGGAACTTAGGTCTGTGGAATTCCCAGCCGGTGCTCACGCAGCACCACGCAGACATGTTTCTGGAAGGTGGTGCTCCCTGACGACACCTCGGAGGCCATCCAGGTTGCGAAAGGAAAGGCGCATGTCTTGGCCTCTTCCCTGTTGTTGGCACTACTCTTATACCTCTTGCCCACTTTATCTCCCACTTAGAGACGCTATTCTAGGAATACCAACCCAGACTGCAGAGAGGAAGAAAGCCTGAGGGTCACCACAACATCCCTACATTTGTGCAGAATGCTTTATATTCTATGGGACGCTTCCCTGCGTTACCCTGCTTGGTTGGGTCGGGATAATGCTCATTCTGGGTGTCAGGGCAGAAGCCCCAGCACGTGACTTGGCAGGCGGAGCTCAGGCAGCCGAGCGATTCTTTATCTGTGTTGACTTGTCCCAACCTTTGGCTCTAAGGGAGGGTCCCGCAGCCTTGAGCTCTCTGGCCATCTTCCACATTTCTCGCCTCTCCCGACTGCACCCTGCCCCACCTCGTGTTTTGTTTCTGCGTAATTTGTCACTGTGGTGGGAAAGCTTCTAGAGCCTAGTACAAAAGTACTGGAGGCACGTCCAGCATCGTGGGCTTCGGTCTGTTTACCCAACACTGCTCAGGGCTGGAATGTCACCTTATAAATCTCCCTGCCTGGCAGCTGCTTTCTGTGGCCAACAGGCAGATAAGCCTTGAACCCAGGGTTGGGGAATTTCCATCCTCAGGGGCACCAGGACTCAGACCGTCTCTCTCTCGCCTCCGTCTTTCTCTGTCCTGGCTTCTCTCCCCATCTCTCCCAAACACACACAGACGACACACTCAAAGAATGAAATAATGACTCCAGAGTTCTGTAAAGCTGCAGGATAAAAACCCAAAGGATACTCAAAAGTCTGTCTATGCTTTTCGTTGCTTTTGCTTTCAAGGACAGTACAGTTATGCTGAGAAAACCTTTTTTTTTTTGTTGTGAAATGGAGTCTTGCTCTGTGGCCCAGGCTGCAACCTTGGCTCACTGCAACCTCTGCAGTGATTCTCAGGTTCAAGTGATTCTCCTGCCTCAGCCTCCCAAGTAGCTGGGATTACAGGCATGTGCCACCACGCCTGGCTAATGTTTGTATTTTTAGTAGAGACGGGGTTTTGCCATGTTGGCTAGGCTGGTCTTGAATTCTTGACCTCAAATTATCTGCTTGCTTCAGCCTCCCAAGGTGCTGGGATTACAGGTGTGAGCCACTGTGCCTGGCCAGGAAACCCTTTAAAAAGGATAGAAAAATTGTTATTTTCCGTGGGCCTCACATGTGAGTGTTTTAGGTGCCATGGGATGCAATGGTAAGTGGTGGGCTTGGAAGAGGCTCTGGCTTTGACCAGCCGTGAGATCCAGGCCATACTGCTTACTCTCTCTGGGCCTCTGATTATTTGGCTATAAACCAAGGAGTTTGGAGGGAATGGTTTGGAAGGCCCCTTCCAGCTCTGACAGTCCTGGCAGAGGAGATGCTGTGTCTGTAACTATGGTTTCCCACACTGCTCCTTAGCTCACCCTGACCCCTGACTACACAAATAGAGGAATATTTGAGTAATTAGTAATTGTTGGGTATCTATTAGCCAGGCACTGTGCTGAGGAATCATGAAGTATATTTCTAAACTTTTTAGCTTGTAGGTTGGGTGAGGTACCTCATGCCCGTAATCCCAGCACTTTGGGAGGCTGAGGCAGGCGGATCAGTTCGAGACCAGCCTGGTCAACATGTTGAAATCCCATCTCTACTAAAAATACAAAAATTAGCTGGGCATGCTGGCGGGTGCCTATAATCCCAGCTACTCGGGAGGCTGAGGCAGGAGAATCACTTGAACCCAGGAGGCAGAGGTTGCAGTGAGCTGAGATTGCATCACTACACTCCAGCCTGGGGGACAGAGTGAGGCACCATCTCAAAAAAAAAAATTGTAGCTTGTGAAATGATGAAGATGGGTGAGTTGGGAGTGGAGGCCATCGCTGGTCTGCAGTGGACTGGGGCAGTGGTAGGAATCTGCTGATGTGGGTCCAGTATTTAATCCTTCATTTCCCCTATGTGGCGACACCTGCTATTTTTGTTAGCCTCTGGCTTTTGGCAATGACAGACCTTGACTTTTCTTTGGTTACCCATTCCCACTAGGTTGATCACATCCCTAGGATCTAGGACTGGCCAATTAGAACTGCTCCTGTCCCCTGGCCATGGTGAGTGGTCAAGGAACTTGTGGGGCCCAAGCCAGGCAGTGAGACCTTTGCTGGAACTATAGGGAAAGAGGCGTGCTGTTCCCGTGGGGGTTGGCAGGCTGGAGGGGTGCAGGATGAACCTGCCGAGGATAAGGCTGATGTCAGCTGGGGTAAGCAGAGAGGAGAGGAGGGGCTTCAATGGCCTCATGGTCTCCCCTGCCCCCCAACTCTGGCAGAATCTGGAATTGAGCCTGTTCCCATCAGCTATGTAGAACAATAGATCTCTTTTTCTCTATGGAATTTTTGAGCTGAGTTTCTGCCCCTACATTTGAGTCAAGACCAGTCCTGCTCTTCAGGTGCTACTGCCGTTTGCCACATTGTCTGGGCTGCTCTTGACCCTATGGGGTGAATCAGGGAGGATGTGTTTGGCTTTGAGACTGTACCCAAAGCAGCTTAAGCAGGAGGGAGTTTATCATCTCCTGTAACAGGAAGCCCAGGTGGCATGGGTCTGGGATTGGTCATTTGTGGCTCAGGTTGTCTGGTTTTTGGCACCTGCAGCTGCTGTCTTGGCTTTTAGGTTTGTCCCCTCATGGTGCGAGGTTGCAGTTCTAGAAATTGCCACCTCACACAACTGCTTTATCCCAAGTGGAAGTTTCTCCCTAAACTTCTTCATGGTCTTGGGTTGTCGGGTTTTTTTTGTTTGTTTACTTTTGTATTAGGTCATTCTTGCGTTGCTATAAAGAAATACCTGAGACTGGGTAATATATAAAGAAAAGAGGTTTAGGCCAGGAATGGTGGCTCAAGCCCGTAATCCCAGCACTTTGGGAGGCTGAGGCAGGTGGATCACCTGAGGTCAGGAGTTGGAGACGAGCCTGGCCAACATGGTGAAACCCCGTCTCTACTAAAAATACAAAAATTAGCCAGACGTGGTGTGAGCCTGTAGTTCCACCTACTTGGGAGGCTGAGGCAGGAAAATCACTTCAACGCAGGAGGCCAAGATCACGCCACTGCACTCCAGCCTGGGCAACAGAGCGAGGTTCCTTCTCACAAAAAATTAACAAAAAAGACAAGAGGTTTAATTGGCTCACGGTTCAACAAACTATTCAGGAAGTATGGTGCTGGCACCTGCTTGGCTTCTGGGGAGGTCTCAGGAGGCCTGCAATCATGGCGGAAGGTGAAGGGGAGCAGGCTCATCATATGGCCAGAACAACGAGGGAGGTAGGAGGGAGGTGCCACACACTTATAAACAATCAGATCTCGAGAGAACTCTCTCACTATCATGAGGACGGCACCAAGGGGATGGTGCTAAACCATTTGTGAAAAATCCACCCCCATGATCCAATCACCTCCCGTCCGGTCTCACCTCCAAAATTGGGGATTACAGTTCCACATGAGATTTCGGCAGGAACACAGATCAAACTGTATCGTCAGCTTTCTTTGTTTTGTTTTGTTTTAAATCAGAAAAAAGTCTAGCCACCTTTAGCAGACTTTTATGTTTCTGTTACAGAAAAACAAAATCAGACATGAGTTACGGTTGGTAAAGACAGATTTCGTTCAGTATTACTGCAGTGCAGGAGAGAGGCTTCGGTATAGAGCTAAGCTCAGCCCCGACCCCTGTAGAGGTGACTGGGTGTCTTAAAAGGAAGAAGAGGGAGAACCTGCAGGGGCCTGAGTAAGTTAGGAAGTGGAAATTTACAAAGTTACACAAAGTGGCCAGGGGGGTTGGTCAGTGTGGTTAGGCCATCTGGGCCTGCTAACTGACCCTTCGGAAGTTAGGCTCCCATCCTTCCGTGGAGACTCAGAGACAGGGCCCTTGTCCTTTCTGATGATTAATTTCAAAGGAACAGTTTTCAGGTCTTTGAAAAAGACACTCCTGAATTGCAAAAGGTACACATACATCTCAAAGGGACAGAGAAAGGATTTATAATTAGCTTTGTTTCAAAAAATGCTCTGTGAAAAGGGAGGTCAGGTGCCTATTGGGTTGTTGGCTAGAACAAATGGTAAATTCTGTTGGCAGCCTTGAGTTTTTTCAGACTGGAACTTAAGGGAGGTTGGATCATTCCAGGGACACGAGCTGAGGCTGCTAGGAGAATGTGTTCAAGTCTCTTGTGTGTGAGTTTGTGGTGGGGGGTGGAGGGAGTAGGTGACATCCTTTGTGCTAAAAATTGTAGCTGTTCTAGGCTAAGGCTGAGACCTAGCTAAGAGGGCTCAGAGGAGCTTGACTAAAGTTTAGTCCAGGAAAGAGTCTTTGTGATTCTTTTGGCCAGATTACATTACCTGCCCGGGATAAACCAAGCCAACAGAAGCTCCAGGCAAAAGAAATGCAATTTCCCTAATTATCATATAGTCTAGACTCATTAAGCTTCATCCCCTGGAGATGGGGAAGGCCTCTCTTGGCACAATACCATGAGGAGGGTGAACAAAATCGAGGTTCCATGGGTAGGAAGAAGGGGGCAGGGAGCAGCCATTAGGTCTGTGGCTGGGTCTCTGTGTGCTGAGATGGACACGGCAGCCATGACGGCGAGAGGACCCTGACCTTCATCCTGACCATTTTCCTGCTCCATAGGAACGCTAGGTAGAGGAAGATTGGTCTGAAGAGTGTAATTGGCCTAGCTCCCTCAGGGATAGTCCAGCCTACTTTGAAAGACATAGAATGATGGGATAAGAAACTTTTCATTTCTTCTTGGGCTGGGGCAGGGTTGGTGGTTTGGCAAGATTGCAACCCCAGTGGTCACAAGTCACTGAAACAAGAATGAAGTGGCTGGGCGCTGTGGCTCATGCCTGTAATCACAGCATTTTGGGAGGCTGAGGTGGGAGGATCACCTGAGCACAGGAGGTTGAGTCTGCAGTGAGCTGTGTTCTCGCCAGTGTACTCCAGCCTGGGTGACAGATCAAGACCCTGTCTCTCAAAGAAAAAAAAAAATGAAGTTATTGAACCTGGCTTTGGCTGCAAACTAGATGATCCCTGGGTCTGAGTTGGAATTTGCCTCCCTCTCTTCTATCCCAACACCTTGCCCCATAATAACCATGGGCAGGCCTGGAAATGACTTGAATTTGCATAAGAAAGGCTGTATTTTCACACAGGAATGAGACTCTAAAGTGTTGGAGTAGGATCAGGAGTGGAATCCTAATTGGAGAGTGAGTAGTAGAGTTTTCTTAAGCAAAAGACTACAGGTTGCCCAACTTAGATATGTCCTTGAAAAGTTAATTACATGATGTTTCCTTTACCTTAGGAGAGCTTGCTATTTAAAGGGATCTTCTTTAAGGAAATGGAAGTAAACAATTTTGTGTGATTCACAACTTCACTGGGTATACCAAGGAATTTAAATGCCAGACACATCTGAACAATAGGATTGTTCTAAGCGTTTTAAAAATAAATGATTATTCATGGCAAAAACTTGAACAGTTTGTTCTTGTGGGTGGTGTGTGATGATCGTGTAAAGTGCTAGGCTGTGAATGACAACTGGTAATGTCTAGGTGGGACAGTCCACATTCTAAAAATGGACAGGCAGATGGTGATGGGTATTTGCAAGGCTATTATGGCAGTGCTATGGGTTTCACAACTACAATGACTGTCTTGAGTCCCTTATGTTTTCAAGGATAAGTCATTTTGAATCATTGGATTATAACTGGGCTCATATTTTATAAAATATGTATTATATCCCATTTGCCATAGTTTGGTTTGTCCCCTCCAAATTCCATGTTGAAATTTGATCCCCGATGTTGGAGGTGCAGCCTAATGGGAGGTGTTTGGGTCATGGGGGTGGATCCCTTGTCAATGGCTTGGTGCCATCTTCGTGGGAATGAATGAGTTCTCACTCTATAAGTTCCTATGAAAGCTGGTTATTAAAAAGAGCCTGGTGCCTCCCTTCTCTTTTGCTTCCTCTCTCACCATGTGATGCCAGCTTCCCTTCACCTTCCACCATGAGTTGAAGCTTCCTGAGGCCCTACCAGAAATAGATGCTGGTGCCATGCTTCTTGTACAGCGTGCAGAATTGTGAGCCAAATAAACCTCTTTTCTTTATGAGTTAACCAGCATCAGATGTTCCTTTATACCAACACAGATGGACAAAGATGCAATTCGATAATCCACGTCATGGAAAGAAAATTCAGGATCATTCCAAATCAAAACTATTTGGGTTGAATGTCTTTTATGAACACTTTGTTTGGATTTAATATATCCAAGCCAGTAATTTGGGATAGGACAGATAATGGGCATTCTGGGTAAACTACTAGAGTATTTATTTTCTGAGTGACTTGTAGACATTGCATAGCATAATTTCTCCACACTAGATCAGAGGCCAGCAAACTATAGCCTGTGGCTACATCTGATCAACTAGTTAAATCTGGCCTGGTACCTGTTTTTGTGTGGCCTCTGAGTTAAGTGTTTTTTAAAATTTTTTAATAGTTAAAATGAATATTTTGTGCATTAAAATGTATGAAATTCAAATTGGTGGCTGTAAATAGGTGGTACTGGATCACAGCCATGCTCAGTTGTTTACTAATTGTCCTTGTCCATGGCTGCCTTTGTGCTACAGAGTCATGGTTGAGTAGTTACAACAGAGATGGGATGGCCCACAAAGCTGAAATATTTATTACCCGGCCTTTACTGAAAAAGTTTGCCAGTGCCTGTTCTAGATGCTTCCAAAGACTTATGTTGTTCTCTTCTTCTCCCTACACAAAAGGTTTTTTTTGTCTTGCGATCAAGGCTTCTGAGCATTGCCTGGGGCCGAGTGCCTCGAGGCCCCCTGTGGCTCTTCAGAAGTCACAGCTCTGCAGGGTACAGCTGAGCAAGCCGTCCTCCCAGCTGGTGGCCCCCCAGCAAGGCAGCAGTAAGACTCACAGCAGAGAAACCTCTGCCCATGTTTAAACAGTGTGTGTCTGAGCAGTAGGCTAATAACTTCTCCGTGGCATGCCTGTTCAAACACAATCAACCACAGATCTTCTGTTTTCCTTTTGCTTCTAATCGTACCTGTATTCTGTGTATATTTTAATCTTGTTTAATTTCCTCAGTATATCCTTACAGATGTAGTACTGGGGATATAAAGAGATGAGCTAGTGGAGGGGGAGGGGGTCTGATAGGGTTTGGCTGTGTCCCCACCCAAATCTCATCTTGAATTCCCGTGTGTTGTGAGCAGGACCTGGTGGGAGGTGATTGAATCACGGGGGCAGGTCTTTCCTGTGCTGTTTTCCTGACAGTGAATAAGTCTCATGAGATCTGATAGTTTTAAAAATGGGAGTTTCCTGCACAAGCTCTTTGCCTGCTGCCATCCTTGTAAGATGTGACTTGCTCCACCATGATTGTGAGGCCTCCCCAGCTGTGTGGAACTGTAAGTCCATTAAACTTTTTTTTTTCCCTGTATAAATTACCCAGTCTCGGGTATGTCTTTATCAGCAGTGTGAAAACGGCCTAATATGGGGTCTAACAGGACTGTGTGGATTACCCCTCCCTTCCTTCCTTCCTTTGATATTCTTTGAATAAGATCAACTGTAGCCCTCAAGAAGCTCAAAATCTGAAGGAAAGCAGAGTAAAACATCTAACCAGATGAATTGCAAGAGGATGATAGAAATACAACCATGGATGTGCACATGGTACAGTGGTAACCTGGATGAGAACTTCATTTACTCAGCAGAGGTTGAGGTTAAGGGCATGTGGTGAGGGAAGGCTTTGAGGTCACACCTGGCCTGGGGCTTGAAGGAGGATGGTGATAAATTGCTGGGCTCCCAAAATGACTGGAATCTCAGGCAGAGAACACTGAATTTGCAGTGTCACCAAGTCATAAAATAGCCACATGCACCTGGAGAATTCAGATTCATTCATCAATGCCAAAGGATGAAGTTCAAAATGGGGCAAGAAGGAGGAAGGTGCCACTGGAAAGTAAGAGGGGAACTCGACTGTGAAGACACGTCATGGGCTAGTCTGGGAGTTACTCTAGATGATGGAATGCCATCAAAACATTTCAAGCTGGAGAGAAATATATTCTGGGTTCTGTTTTGTTCTCTCAGTCTACCTGAGTATATTCATTTGCACCTCAATGCAACATGATTTCTTTGTTGGGTTCAACACATGGTCCATGACCGTAAAAGATTATTTTTGAGTTTAGGGATTGTCCTAATTCATTCTATCATCAAGTCATAATTATTCGCTGAGCTAATATTTATTGAGGGCCTACTTTGTGCCAGGAACTATCCTAAGAACTGAGGATGGAGCAGTGAACCAACAAAACCTTCTCCCTCCTGAGCTCATGTTCTGTCTGGTGTCTGCTAGATAATATGTTCATGGTCTGGGGAGAACCACATGAGCCTGTTTCTTGGTCTCACCTGATTTGGGCACAGTCAGTTTGGCTATGTTCTCTAGGTGGCCAGAAGTGGCTAGAAGTCATTTCTATTCTGTACCTTTATTTCCTTATCTGTCCAAAGGGTATACTCGTGGCCTTTGGTGAAGATACCAGAAGGTTGTACCAGACATGGTACAGACAGGAACTGAGTTTCTTGGAAGGTGAATGCACAAGAGACATAAAAAGAGGAGTTCTTACAAAAACACCAGCTATCCCTCTCCACTGTGTATGAAATCAGTGGCTTCCATATGCTGTGGGCTGTAGCCCACACAAAGAACATTTTTTTTTTTTTTTTTGATATGAAGTCTCACTCTGTTGTCCAGGCTGGAGTATTGTGGCGTGATCTCAGCTTACTGCAACCTCCGCCTCCCGGGTTCAAGTGATTCTCCTGCTTCAGCCTCCTGAGTAACTGGGACTATAGGCGCGTGCCATCACACCCAGCTAATTTTTTGTATTTTAGTTAGAGACAGGGTTTCACCATGTTAGCCAGGATGGTCTCCATCTCCTGACCTTGTGATCCACCCATCTCGGCCTCCCAAAGTGCTGGGATTACAGGCGTGAGCCACAGAGTGTCACAAAACTGCATAAATGATGCCTGATACTTCCTGTCCACCCTGCTTTATTTACAGATGCTGGTAGAGACCCCCGGATGGATTTCACAGCCCACTGCTACTGGATCATGCCCTGTAGATTAGGAGCCATTGCATTAGGTCAAACATTCCTTAAATAGGTTTTAAACTTTTTTTTTGAGATGGTCTCACTTTGTCACCCAGGCTGGAGTGCAGTGGTGCAATCACAGCTCTCTCTAGCCTTGGCCTACTGCTTCAGCCTCCTGAGTAGCTGAGACTACAGGTGCACACCACCATGTCCAGCTAATTAAAAATTATTTTTGTGGAGATGAGAGTCTCGCTATGTTTCCCAGGTTGGTCTTGAACTCCTGGACTCAAGTATTCCTTCCAAAGTGCTTGAATTACAGGCATGAGCCACTGTGCCTGGCCTAAACTTCTTTTTATTGCTCACAGTGCTCACTGAATACTTGCTGATTGATTGCCTCAGCTCCTGCTTGGCCTTTTCTAACCCAAGCTACTGTGCAGAGTGAGCCAGAGACAGCTCAACCTTGGTGTTATCGAGGAAGGCCAGTCAGACACACCCCACTGCAGACTCAGCCTCTCTCAAGGTGACCCAGGCTGACCTGTCATGATTACTCCAGTTGGGCATTAAATGGAGTCAGGTGTGGTGGGGGAGCAGCCACCCCCAAGTCCCCCATATCTTCCTCACAGAGTCTGTCAGTGCTGAATATGTGATTGTGTCATGACCCCTTTCTCTAGAGAAGCCCACAGGTCTGAGCTTGTGTGCTATGTGGGTGCTTCTAAGGGTTTCTGACATGGGCGAGGAGTCAGGAACTTTAGAAATGTTTGCATTTGCTTTCTCTGTTCTAACAGTATACAGGAGACTAAGTCAAAGTCCAGGATAAGGAGAAAAAAATGATAACCAAGTGCAAG
Organism: Nomascus leucogenys; assembly: GCF_006542625.1. NCBI lineage: Eukaryota > Metazoa > Chordata > Mammalia > Primates > Hylobatidae > Nomascus > Nomascus leucogenys. The sequence goes on along the minus strand of NC_044389.1, from coordinate 101,134,930 downwards.
GTTTTTAGGGTCACCAACCCCAAAGTATGAAAGCATTTCGTGTTGTTTCAGTAGAGAACAATTTGCCTCGTTCTGCTCTTTGCATCTGAACTGATCTCAGTCTTAACGGATAGAATCTGATGGGGTGGTGGATGAATTCTATTCTTTAGATTCTTGGCTTTTTAATCCCAGCGGGGTGGTGCCTGTATTTTTAATTGAAACAAACCCCTGGGAAGAGCATCCTGGTGACCATTTAGGTTGAATCTCTTTCTCTTAAAACTGCTTTCCGGAGGGTGCTATGGAGAGCATTTCCTGTTAGCTTGAACTCTTATACCTGAGGCCTTATTGGTCATGTGTAGTTATTCATGCATTCAATAATTATTAAGCTCCAGCAGGCAGAGGAAGGCCTTGGGTTAGTCAGGGCACTGGTAACAGCTTCTATAGGAGATGGGACAAGAAAAGGACCCATGTGGTCTGGATTGGGCAAGAAAAGCCTTTACAAGGAGATAGGATTGTCCCGTGTCTTAGAGAACAGTAGATGCAGGAAAGGGAATGGGAGGCTGGGGGCATGGCCAGAGTGAAGGCATGGAGAAGAGACAGCAGAGATGAGCACAGGAGGTGATGATGGGCTTGGATGTGACAGGTGGCAGCAACTAGGAGAGAACACAGGTGTGTGTACCCAAAGTAGGCACACAGATATGGATACCACGTAGCTCCTAATCTGTTCTCCCTGCTGCTTTGAGGTATGTATCTCTGGGTCTACACGGTCACCAAATATACATTAGATGAGATGACCTGAGCCTAATTTCACCACCTATATTTCTTGACAGTCTCCGCACCCATTACCATTTGCTTCCTTAGAAGTCATGACTGCACTTTCCTCTGGGCAGAAAACCCAGATATACTTGGTATTAAGACTGGAATAGTCTTTTGCTTCAGGATCTGATAGTATCTCCTGAAAAGAGCCAGGCCAGACTATTACTTACATTGATTTAGGAAAGTGAGCCTGTGATTATAAATTTTTTCTCGGTGAGCAAGCAAGGCAGTCATATATCTTGTTGGGGAAAGTAGTGTGTATTCTTTAGGACTCAGCTCAGCTTCAGTATTGGAAAACCCTAGTACTACTGGCTCAGGTAGATGTTTATTTCTCTTGTGTGAAGTCCAGGCTGGAATGGAACTCCACAGTGTCAGATCCCTCCATCGGGTGGCTCCACTGAGCACGGCCTCCATGGCTAAGTTCAACTCCGGTCCAAGATGGCAGCTCCAGCCATCATGTCTGCATTCCAGCCAGCAGGAAGGAAAAAAGAGTAAGAGAAGGACAGGCCTTTTCCCTTTATGAAGCACTTCATAGAAGCTGTGCACACCACTTCTGCTTATATCCCATAGCCGAAACTTACTCATGTGGCCACACCCGGTTCAAGGCAGGCTGGGATATGTGGTCTTTATTCCCGGCAGCCATGTGCCCAGTTATAGAGTTCTCTTAGCAGCTCTTTACTAAGGAGGAAACAAGGGGAACACTGGCGGTTGTGTCTGGCTCTTCTGCTATTTAGCTAACCAGCAGTCTTTGCTCCCAGGAGCCCCCAAAATTGTGATGTTGCAGTTCACTCATGGCCCAGCTACTGAGGACATTATGTAGGTATCCCCATAATGTCATGACATATAAAAGAATTGCCTCCCAGCACTTTGGGAGGCCAAGGCGGGCGGATCACGAGGTCAGGAGATCAAGACCATCCTGGCTAACACAGTGAAACCCCGTCTCTACTAAAAATATAAAAAATTAGCTGGGCGTGGTGGCAGGTGCCTGTAGTCCCAGCTACTCGGGAGGCTGAGGCAGGAGAATGGCATAAACCTGGGAGGTGGAGCTTGCGGTGAGCCGAGATAGGCCACTGCAGTCTGGCCTGGGCAA